>NC_044033.1:210575924-211273689 GCF_901765095.1 Microcaecilia unicolor
TCACTTTCGACGTATGTGCCGCCATGGACAAACATCCTTGGTCCCGTAAATGTGGGAGCCAAAGTTGGCGTGAGGCATATGTGAACGACCACAAGTATGTCTGCCCCTTCAGTCCAGACATGAGATGCTGCTCCCCTTGGGTTTGGCTCCCATGCACCGGCGACACTCGAGCCTCCGGCTGGGAACGAGTATGCGCTTATACGGGAGGAGGATATACCGGATGCCCCGGCCTGGGCGAATTTCGTCGAGGGTCTGGTAACTATGTGTCCCTAGACTGGCCCATTCGAGGACACGACATGCCATGGAGAGGAACGTGGGGCCTTGGCATTGACGGCGGAGGAATGGATCCGCTGACGTACATCACCATATATCAGAGCCTTGAAACAAAGCCTCCCACGCACTACCAGACCACGGTCGTGGGCTACCAGGACGTATTCGATGAAATTGCACGCGCCGAACAGACAGAGACTAAGTTCCCCATCTCCCCCGAAGCCCGGAACATGTTCCTCAACCTAGCCGAAAACATCGCCTTCTCCCTGGGACTTACCAACTGTTTCGTCTGTGGAGGCACCGATATGGGTGAACAATGGCCCTGGGAAGCGAAAGAGATCCGCCAGCAGATGTGGGACGCGCTGAATACCACTAATATCACCTTCCCCCAGCGTCCGAGGCCTTACGAATGGGCCCTGAGAACTAATATCATAGGTACCCTCTGCGCTAGTCGAGTGCCATCAAAGCGTTATTCTGTACCCGTGGGAGATTCCGCTTGCACGGGGGTCCTTCAGTTTAATGGAAGCCGGAAAACCTGGTGGCAGACGGATAACCTGCCCGCCCCGGAGCCTATTTGGACTGAACCTACCTTGAACGCAACATGGACACACGGAGGGAATGCCTCCCTCAAATGGGTAGCCCCGGAGGGCTACTACTATATTTGCGGTCGCAGGGCCTATGAACAGCTCCCGGTCCGCTGGTACGGAACCTGTCTCCTGGGCACTGTTCGACCTAGTTTCTTTCTTCTGCCCCTGCGAGTCGGCGAAACGTTGGGCATTCCCCTCTACATGGAAAAGGGGCCTGGTAACATTGGCAAATGTAAACGGTCCCCTTTCGACACCAAACCCAAAGTCCAAATAGGAGACTGGAAAGACAACGAGTGGCCGCCAGAACGTATCATTCACTACTATGGACCGGCCACATGGGCTGAAGATGGTACATACGGGTACCGTACTCCTATCTACATGCTGAATCGCATTATCCGCTTGCAGGCAGTGCTCGAGATCCTTACCAATGATTCGGCCTTTGCCCTCAATATCCTAGCCCGACAGAACACTAAGCTCATTACCGCAGTTTACCAAAATCGCTTGGCTCTTGATTACCTCTTGGCCCAGGAAGGCGGGGTGTGCGGCAAGTTTAACCTCAGTAATTGCTGCTTACAGATTGATGACCAGAGCCATGTCATCAGAGAGATAACTGACCGCATGGTCAAATTAGCCCACATCCCCGTCCAAACCTGGAACAGCGCTTGGGATTGGACTTCCTCCCTAACCAGCTGGTTGCCGACCTCAGGGAGCCTACAGGGCCTCCTCGTCATGGGTGGCCTGTTTTTGCTGTCCTGTCTATTAATTCCTTTGTCTCTTCCCTTGGTTTTCAGTTGTCTCCGCTCCACCATGGAAAGTATTGCTGACCGCCGAGCTGCCGCCCAACTTATGGCTCTCCAGATGTACTCCCCCATTCCCCAGTTTGACGAAGCAGAACCTTGTGGCTGACGCGGACTTCTGTCCTCCCGAATCAATTTATGAGCCAATACCCTTGTGCCAGCATAAGACCGGCTACAAAGGGGGGGGGATTCCACTAGGGGCCCTCCGTCTCAACCCCGGCGAAGTAACCAGCGGCGGTACAAGGGCTTAGGGCTCCTTATTGCCTTCCTACTAATGCTTCTTGTTTTTCCTTTCCCTTTCAGGGTTCTGGGAATGATACTCTCCACCAGAATGGATGTTCAAGTATCAAAAGGGGGGAATTGTGGGAGTGGAACGCCGAATACTATCCGAATACTACTGAGCAACAGGACAACCTCATGTTTTGTGCCTACTGATGGACTTATACTTATGCGTTCTACCTCTGCTTTTGGCTTTTTAGCCACACCTTATTAATGCACTGGACATTTGTGCCTTATCCAGTTTTGCTGTTTACTAATGAAAGACAGAATGTAGGGCTATTAGACATATAGCTTGTAACTGTAGTAGCAAGGCCTGCACAAACTCAGCTTGCACGTAGATGCCATATGAATAGATGGCCTTGGAGGGTGCTGATACCCCGCCCTGCATTCCTGAGCCGAACGAACCTTATCTCCTGTGCTAGAAAGGAGCATTGTGTGTGTGAAGAATAAGCTGCTAAGTTTCGTTTCTCTTGCCAGTATCATTTCAGTGTTATGACGTGTGTACGTACTGGGAACTACAATTATGCACTGTAAGAACTACAATTGTTTACTGCGCATGTCAGCTATGACGTGTAAGGGGTCTAA
Source organism: Microcaecilia unicolor (assembly GCF_901765095.1). Lineage (NCBI taxonomy): Eukaryota > Metazoa > Chordata > Amphibia > Gymnophiona > Siphonopidae > Microcaecilia > Microcaecilia unicolor. The sequence continues at coordinate 210,578,443 of NC_044033.1, forward strand.
TGCGCAGGCCCAGTAGGGAAGTATAAATGTAAGTGTCAGATGATTTGTGACACACAGTGTCCTGAGATTACTCGGTGCTGTTCACTTGCTAGCAATAAAGTTGCCTTGTTTGGAACCAAATTTGGCCTTTTGTCTTCTGATTTACTAGCCTGTTTCAGTTTGAGGCCAACCCTGCTTGCCCCCAGCTGTGAGGGTGCTTAAGTCCCTAAGTGTCAGTTAAGTGCTGCTATCAAGGGAATTCTCCAGCTTAATGGACCCAAATGGTAGTGTCTGATCAAGGACCTTACAGTTTATTAAACTTTTTAAAACTACCCTAGATATTAATAACTTTCCTTTTGAATAAATCTAGATATTGCCAATAATTCTAGCAGTTTCAGCTATGTAAAAAATGCCCCTCCCCTTTATCAGAGCTTGGCAGGAACAGAAAGAAAGCAAGAAAGACAGGACCTTACAGTTTATTAAACTTTTTAAAACTACCCTAGATATTAATAACTTTCCTTTTGAATAAATCTAGATATTGCCAATATTTCTAGCAGTTTCAGCTATGTAAAAATGCCTCTCCCCTTTATCAGAGCTTGGCAGGAACAGAAAGAAAGCAAGAAAGACAGAAAGAGAGGTTTCCCAGTGCTAATTAAATTGATTAAGCAACAAGCCTTAAAAAGTTAGGACAAAATATCAGGTAGTTTCTCACCTAAGCAAGTCAATTTGAGAAGTAAGGGATTTTAGGGGTCAGAATAAACCTGTCCTTTTTGCAGGAGCTTGGTTCAGTAGTCCCAGCACCTGGAAGTTAGAATTAAAAGTAGTATGTCCTTTAGTTTTGTGGGAGTGGAACGCCGAATACTATCCGAATACTACTGAGCAACAGGACAACCTCATGTTTTGTGCCTACTGATGGACTTATACTTATGCGTTCTACCTCTGCTTTTGGCTTTTTAGCCACACCTTATTAATGCACTGGACATTTGTGCCTTATCCAGTTTTGCTGTTTACTAATGAAAGACAGAATGTAGGGCTATTAGACATATAGCTTGTAACTGTAGTAGCAAGGCCTGCACAAACTCAGCTTGCACGTAGATGCCATATGAATAGATGGCCTTGGAGGGTGCTGATACCCCGCCCTGCATTCCTGAGCCGAACGAACCTTATCTCCTGTGCTAGAAAGGAGCATTGTGTGTGTGAAGAATAAGCTGCTAAGTTTCGTTTCTCTTGCCAGTATCATTTCAGTGTTATGACGTGTGTACGTACTGGGAACTACAATTATGCACTGTAAGAACTACAATTGTTTACTGCGCATGTCAGCTATGACGTGTAAGGGGTCTAATGCGCAGGCCCAGTAGGGAAGTATAAATGTAAGTGTCAGATGATTTGTGACACACAGTGTCCTGAGATTACTCGGTGCTGTTCACTTGCTAGCAATAAAGTTGCCTTGTTTGGAACCAAATTTGGCCTTTTGTCTTCTGATTTACTAGCCTGTTTCAGTTTGAGGCCAACCCTGCTTGCCCCCAGCTGTGGGGGTGCTTAAGTCCCTAAGTGTCAGTTAAGTGCTGCTATCAAGGGAATTCTCCAGCTTAATGGACCCAAATGGTAGTGTCTGATCAAGGACCTTACAGTTTATTAAACTTTTTAAAACTACCCCAGATATTAATAACTTTCCTTTTGAATAAATCTAGATATTGCCAATAATTCTAGCAGTTTCAGCTATGTAAAAAATGCCCCTCCCCTTTATCAGAGCTTGGCAGGAACAGAAAGAAAGCAAGAAAGACAGGACCTTACAGTTTATTAAACTTTTTAAAACTACCCTAGATATTAATAACTTTCCTTTTGAATAAATCTAGATATTGCCAATATTTCTAGCAGTTTCAGCTATGTAAAAATGCCTCTCCCCTTTATCAGAGCTTGGCAGGAACAGAAAGAAAGCAAGAAAGACAGAAAGAGAGGTTTCCCAGTGCTAATTAAATTGATTAAGCAACAAGCCTTAAAAAGTTAGGACAAAATAGCAGGTAGTTTCTCACCTAAGCCAGTCAATTTGAGAAGTAAGGGATTTTAGGGGTCAGAATAAACCTGTCCTTTTTGCAGGAGCTTGGTTCAGTAGTCCCAGCACCTGGAAGTTAGAATTAAAAGTAGTATGTCCTTTAGTTTGAGGCCAACCCTGCTTGCCCCCAGCTGTGGGGGTGCTTAAGTCCCTAAGTGTCAGTTAAGTGCTGCTATCAAGGGAATTCTCCAGCTTAATGGACCCAAATGGTAGTGTCTGATCAAGGACCTTACAGTTTATTAAACTTTTTAAAACTACCCCAGATATTAATAACTTTCCTTTTGAAGAAATCTAGATATTGCCAATAATTCTAGCTGTTTCAGCTATGTAAAAAATGCCCCTCCCCTTTATCAGAGCTTGGCAGGAACAGAAAGAAAGCAAGAAAGACAGGACCTTACAGTTTATTAAACTTTTTAAAACTACCCTAGATATTAATAACTTTCCTTTTGAATAAATCTAGATATTGCCAATATTTCTAGCAGTTTCAGCTATGTAAAAATGCCTCTCCCCTTTATCAGAGCTTGGCAGGAACAGAAAGAAAGCAAGAAAGACAGAAAGAGAGGTTTCCCAGTGCTAATTAAATTGATTAAGCAACAAGCCTTAAAAAGTTAGGACAAAATATCAGGTAGTTTCTCACCTAAGCCAGTCAATTTGAGAAGTAAGGGATTTTAGGGGTCAGAATAAACCTGTCCTTTTTGCAGGAGCTTGGTTCAGTAGTCCCAGCACCTGGAAGTTAGAATTAAAAGTAGTATGTCCTTTAGTTTGAGGCCAACCCTGCTTGCCCCCAGCTGTGGGGGTGCTTAAGTCCCTAAGTGTCAGTTAAGTGCTGCTATCAAGGGAATTCTCCAGCTTAATGGACCCAAATGGTAGTGTCTGATCAAGGACCTTACAGTTTATTAAACTTTTTAAAACTACCCTAGATATTAATAACTTTCCTTTTGAATAAATCTAGATATTGCCAATAATTCTAGCAGTTTCAGCTATGTAAAAAATGCCCCTCCCCTTTATCAGAGCTTGGCAGGAACAGAAAGAAAGCAAGAAAGACAGGACCTTACAGTTTATTAAACTTTTTAAAACTACCCTAGATATTAATAACTTTCCTTTTGAATAAATCTAGATATTGCCAATATTTCTAGCAGTTTCAGCTATGTAAAAATGCCTCTCCCCTTTATCAGAGCTTGGCAGGAACAGAAAGAAAGCAAGAAAGACAGAAAGAGAGGTTTCCCAGTGCTAATTAAATTGATTAAGCAACAAGCCTTAAAAAGTTAGGACAAAATATCAGGTAGTTTCTCACCTAAGCCAGTCAATTTGAGAAGTAAGGGATTTTAGGGGTCAGAATAAACCTGTCCTTTTTGCAGGAGCTTGGTTCAGTAGTCCCAGCACCTGGAAGTTAGAATTAAAAGTAGTATGTCCTTTAGTTTGAGGCCAACCCTGCTTGCCCCCAGCTGTGGGGGTGCTTAAGTCCCTAAGTGTCAGTTAAGTGCTGCTATCAAGGGAATTCTCCAGCTTAATGGACCCAAATGGTAGTGTCTGATCAAGGACCTTACAGTTTATTAAACTTTTTAAAACTACCCTAGATATTAATAACTTTCCTTTTGAATAAATCTAGATATTGCCAATAATTCTAGCAGTTTCAGCTATGTAAAAAATGCCCCTCCCCTTTATCAGAGCTTGGCAGGAACAGAAAGAAAGCAAGAAAGACAGGACCTTACAGTTTATTAAACTTTTTAAAACTACCCTAGATATTAATAACTTTCCTTTTGAATAAATCTAGATATTGCCAATATTTCTAGCAGTTTCAGCTATGTAAAAATGCCTCTCCCCTTTATCAGAGCTTGGCAGGAACAGAAAGAAAGCAAGAAAGACAGAAAGAGAGGTTTCCCAGTGCTAATTAAATTGATTAAGCAACAAGCCTTAAAAAGTTAGGACAAGGAGGAAGTGACGTCGCGGACCTGAATGGCTGCCTAGGTTCGTTGCTCCACTGCACCCCACTCCTTTCGTAGCTAAAATAAGCGTTATTTTGATCCTCTATCGGGAAACAATTGATCGCATTGAACAACACTTACAGTGCTGAAGCAGACGAGCCCATTCTTTGCAACGGCGATGGCGGCTTCGAGGAAGGAGAGTGAAAGGCTTTCCAGTCGGCAAACCGCCAAAAATTTGCGCCGCCATGTGCTCGCGTCTGATCTCGCTTCGCATTCCGACTCCGATTCGGCCCCGTCGCTGTCTGAGGCTGGTGCAGTTTCGGCGAAGCGTGGGCTTGCTAAGGACTTGATAAAGTGTCTGAAGGAAATTCGGGAGGAAATTAAAAGCTCAAAAGACGAGATCCTGGAGAAAATGGACGCCCTGAGAGTGGACCTCCGAGAGTTGGGAGGCAGGGTAGAAGAGCTCGAGGCCCGAACGGATGAGCATGAGGCAAAGTTTGGCGAAGCAGAGGCGCGCAGCACGAAACTATTTGAACTATACACTGACATGCAGTACAAAATAGACGATCTGGAGAATCGTGGGCGAAGGAACAACTTGAGATTTCGGGGGGTCCCAGAGGTAGGGGACAAAGAAGATGCCGTTGCGATTGCGAAAACCCTGTGCAGTAAGCTGTTGGGAACGGAGGAGATTGCTATTGAGAGAGCTCATAGAGCACTGGGGAAAAAACTAGAAAATAGACCCAGAGACATTGTCGTCTGTTTTGCCTCCTTCATTGTAAAAGAGCAGGTGTTGCAGCAAGCAAGACAGACCCAGCATATAGACTTTAATGAAGCACAGGTGAAAGTCTTCCAGGACCTGTCTGCTCATACTCTGTTTTTGAGGCGAGAAATGAAGCCAGCCCTGGAGATACTAATTAAGCACAAGATCCCTTATCGTTGGGCATTTCCCTTTGCCCTTTGCTTTCTGGCGGGAGGGAAAATGCATCGAGCTCGTACTATGGCGGAGACCTGGCAGATTCTGAAAAATGAGGGATTGGTGACAACAGAAGCTCCTGTAGCGGAGTTGGCTGACTCAACGCGCACCAAATTGCAGCAATGGAAGAGAGTGCCAAACAAATCTAAGAGCACCAGAGCTCTTTCTTGAACGGATTATAAACTTCTGGGACCTTGCACCGCAGTTAACAAAGCTGTTTTGGTACCTAAGGGAGTGCCTCAACGCTGTTATATGTTTCTGTTTACAGCATTATTTTTTTTTCTCTGCAAGGAATGTTTTACATGCATGCATGGGAGACGTGTTTAGTGAAGGCGTAGAAGGGTGAATATGTAAGAGGAGAACAGGGGGATGAGAGATCAAAATAGATTTGTTTGAAAACGAAGTGTTGGGGGTGGGAGTTGTAGACGGGGGGAACCGGGGGTAGTCTTTGGGGAGTGTGTTCTTTCTCTCTTTTCTCCTAGCTTAGGAGGGATGTCCTGGGCTAGTGGTGGGAGTCAGGGGGGGATGGGGATTAAGATGGCGAAAAGACCGTCAGTAGGGGAGAGAGTTTTCCGAGGGAGGAGGGGGGGGGAGGGGGGATTTGGTTGAGAGTCAGTTCCTTCTGTTATTCATGTTTGCTTACCGGGAAAAACCAAATGACAAACTTTAAGATTCTTACATACAATGTTAAAGGGCTGAATTCTCCACATAAAAGACATGCTCTGTGGCGTGAACTCAGTTTGTTGCATCCGCAAGTGGTCTTTGTGCAGGAGACTCATCTGTTAAAAAGACATGAGGGGGTTGTATCCTCTAGACAATACCCGAAAATGTATTTTGCTTCTGATGTAAAGGAGGCCAAGAAAAGAGGGGTGGCCATTATGTTTCATAAGAATGTACAGGTGCAAATATTGCACCAAAAGAGGGATTCTGAGGGCCGATTTCTCTTCTTGCATGTCATGCTGGAACAAGAAGAATATACCCTAGCATGTGTTTACGCCCCAAATGAGAGGCAGGAAAAATTCTTTGTTCATCTTCAAAAGGAGTTACAGATTTTTGCTCGAGGCAAATTGCTGGTGGCAGGGGATTTCAATGCCACCATGCAGCCTGGGATAGATAAATCTGCCTCTCCGACCCCTCTTGACTATAAAATTGCCCAGGCCTTAAGGAACTTTGTGGATGTTATGGGATTGTACGATGGTTGGAGGCTGGGGCACCCCAGAGGAAGAGATTACACTTTCTATTCACATGTTCATCTCTCCTATTCTAGACTTGACTATGTCTTTTTGGATAAAACTTTGACAGATGGGGGAGGTGATACTAACATAGGCTCTATCACAATATCTGACCATGCACCGGCCTGGGCAGTTCTTCCTTCATTGAGGGAGGAGCACAGGGACTGCAGATGGACATTTAACAACTGTCTGTTGCAGGACCCAGACATTGTAGCCAATTTTAAACCAGTCTTGAAGGAGTACTTTGATAATAACTTGGACTCTGGACCGTCTCTGGGCATTGTCTGGGATGCCTTTAAAGCAGTTTCGAGAGGATATTTTATTAAGTGTGCTAGTCAGAAATCCAGAGTGCATAAAGAAAGTTTGAAACAGTGTATGGAGAGAGTAACTGTCTTGGAGCAGGCCTACAGGGCTTCTGGCTCAGTGTCTGCCTATCGAAAGCTGCAAACGGGACGCTTGGAGTTGAATGCGTTACATGAAGACAGTTTGAAATTTGTGAATGCGCGTTTGAGGCAAGTACAGTATGAATGTTCTAACAAGCCGGGGAGAGTGCTTGCGGCAAAACTTAGAAAGTTGAGAGTAGATAGACAAATTCTGCGAGTGAAGGACGATAGGGGCGCCATGTTGCATAGCTCTGCCCAGATTAGGGATCGCTTTGCCAAATTTTATGAGACTCTTTATGAGAAGGATGCTGATGTACAGACGGGGGAAATTGATGGATATTTGAAGGATAGGAAATTACCAGTTTTGTCGGCAAAACAGCAGTTAGAGCTGGATGCCCCTGTGACGACGGACGAGGTGTTGCAGGTAATTAAAGCATTACCGACGGGGAAGGTGCCGGGCCTAGATGGCTTCACGAATGAGTTCTTTAAGACCTTTGCTGAGGTGTTGGTACCCTACTTGGTGTTGATACTTAATTCGGTTAGGGAGGGAGTTTCCTTTCCAAGGACGATGATGGAAGCTTGGGTGGCGGTTATTCCGAAACCTGATAAGGACAAAACTGACTGTGCTTCTTATCGTCCTATTTCTATATTGAATACAGACATAAAAATTTTAGCTAAGGTACTCGCCAATCGTCTGGGGAGGATTCTTCCTGAGTTAATCCACCCGGATCAGGTGGGCTTTGTTCCGCAGAGACAGGCAATGGATAATATACGCAGAACTATAGATCTGCTCTATGCGGCTCAGAGGAAGGCTTGTCCGATGGTGTTGCTAGGCCTGGATGCTGAAAAGGCCTTCGATCGGGTTCATTGGGGGTACTTAGACTCTGTCCTGAATAGATTTGGGATAGGTCCCTTCTACCGGGCCTGGATTCAGGCTTTATACACTTCGCCGCAGGCTTGTGTAAAAATTAATGGGGGGCTTTCTGGTGCGTTTACCCTGGGGAGAGGAACTAGACAGGGTTGTCCGCTTTCCCCACTGCTCTTCGCTCTGGCCATGGAGCCGTTAGCGGCGGCTATAAGAGAAAATGTGGACATTAGTGGTATACCCGTGGGAGCTCATGAGTATAAAATCGCATTATTTGCTGATGACGTGCTCATGTCTTTGACCAAACCACTGATCTCCTTACCCAATTTGATTAAAGAAATAGAGCGATATTCTCAGATATCTGGTTATAAATTGAATGCTTCTAAGTCCATGGGATTAGAGGTGGGGATACCGCCACAGATGAAAGCAGTGTTGAAAACCTCATTTGCATTTAAATGGTCAGACAGAGACATACGCTATCTGGGGGTTAGGATCCCTAGAGATCTCTCGGAATTATTTGCACTCAATTACCTGGACCTTCAGAGGGCTCTACGTACAGATTTGGATAGGTGGGCTAACATAGGCTTGTCTTGGTTGGGCCGAATTGCGGCAATTAAAATGAATATTCTGCCGCGCCTCTTGTACTTATTTCAGGTTTTACCATTGCGGGTTTCTCGGTCCTTTTTGTCTAGCTTACAGGATATGTTGATTAGATTTACGTGGAACCGGAAGAAGCCGAGGTTACCAAGGGCCCTACTATACAAGAGTACACAGGTTGGAGGGCTGGGGGTGCCTAACCTATATTGGTACTACGGAGCTGCACAGGCCAGGTCAGCTGTTGAATGGTTCAGGTGTGAGGACCACAAGCTGTGGGTACACATAGAGCAGTCTTTGATAGGGTCCCGTAAGTTGGGGCATTTAATGTGGCTCGCGGATAAATATCGAGGACAGGTTGCTAGATTTCCTCCGCCGGTGCAGGCCACTTTTTACTACTGGGATCTTATGTTTCCGGAGAGATGTCCTCCTGTCTCGGGACTGGCGCCAATAGTGGACAATCCTCTATTCGAGCCGGGAGTGGGGAGCACACCGTTTAGCAAATGGGTGAAAGTAGGTCTTGATATGCTAGGGCAGCTCCATATTGGAGAGAATTTGATCCCTTTCGCGACATTACAGGAAGATTATAAACTTAACCCTAATGACCAATACGGCTACTTGCAGTTGCAACACTTCCTGAAGGGGGCTATATACGGTAAGTGCTTAGGGAGGGAGGTGCACCCGATGGAGGAGATCTGTGTAACCCCTAGGAGTACACGTGGGATGATTACTTACCTGTATCGAGTGCTGGCGTCGCGACAAATTCCATCCTTGGTACATAGGAGGAAGTGGGAGCAGGAATTGCAGTTCGTCCTTTCGGACGGGGAGTGGTTGAAAATAGAGAGGGGGATATTGCGATCAGCCTCTGCTGTGTATATGAAAGAAAATGCCATTAAAGTGTTTTACAGATGGTATCTTACTCCGGCTCGCCTGAGCCATATGTTTCCTGCAATGCCAAAAACATGTTGGAGACAATGCGGTGAAGTGGGGACTATGGGACACATTTGGTGGACTTGCACTAAGGCAAAGGCCTATTGGAAGGGCGTGCAGTCACGTCTTCAGAGGTGGGTGGGAAAATCTGTGCATTGGCATCCGCTGGTCTTTATACTGGGGCAGAGGCCCGAGGGGTTGATAACTCACCAATGGTTGCTAGCGAGGGGGGCCTTGCATGCAGCTCGACTTAATTTAGCTCAACATTGGAAATCTCCAGGGGTTCCCTCTCTGGTAAAGTGGATCACCAAAGTACGCTATATCTGTGAGATGGAGAGACTGATGGCTGTTAAAAACAGAATGTTGCCGAAATGGGAAAAGATATGGACCCCCTTTTTGAATGCACGTTCTGGTTGACGGAGGGGTGGATGAGGGATAGAGGGAACTGACGGGGGGGGGGGGGGGCTAGGGGGGTACACATGGGGGGGGACAAGACAAAGTAGGGGGGGGTCGGGTTGGAGAGGGTAGGAACTAATCTGTAAAAATAAAAAAATATTTGGAGTCAAAATGATAGTAGACCTAGAGCGGACACAAATAATGTTCATGTTGACCTGTTTGTTTATAAGTTCCTGTTAGATACGCCATGCTTTGTACAAAATAGTACTGTATGGAACTGCATATGCTTTATTATGTGTTAACAATATCCAATAAAGACTTCTATAAAATAAAATAAAAAAAAAAGTTAGGACAAAATATCAGGTAGTTTCTCACCTAAGCCAGTCAATTTGAGAAGTAAGGGATTTTAGGGGTCAGAATAAACCTGTCCTTTTTGCAGGAGCTTGGTTCAGTAGTCCCAGCACCTGGAAGTTAGAATTAAAAGTAGTATGTCCTTTAGTTTGAGGCCAACCCTGCTTGCCCCCAGCTGTGGGGGTGCTTAAGTCCCTAAGTGTCAGTTAAGTGCTGCTATCAAGGGAATTCTCCAGCTTAATGGACCCAAATGGTAGTGTCTGATCAAGGACCTTACAGTTTATTAAACTTTTTAAAACTACCCTAGATATTAATAACTTTCCTTTTGAATAAATCTAGATATTGCCAATAATTCTAGCAGTTTCAGCTATGTAAAAAATGCCCCTCCCCTTTATCAGAGCTTGGCAGGAACAGAAAGAAAGCAAGAAAGACAGGACCTTACAGTTTATTAAACTTTTTAAAACTACCCTAGATATTAATAACTTTCCTTTTGAATAAATCTAGATATTGCCAATATTTCTAGCAGTTTCAGCTATGTAAAAATGCCTCTCCCCTTTATCAGAGCTTGGCAGGAACAGAAAGAAAGCAAGAAAGACAGAAAGAGAGGTTTCCCAGTGCTAATTAAATTGATTAAGCAACAAGCCTTAAAAAGTTAGGACAAAATATCAGGTAGTTTCTCACCTAAGCCAGTCAATTTGAGAAGTAAGGGATTTTAGGGGTCAGAATAAACCTGTCCTTTTTGCAGGAGCTTGGTTCAGTAGTCCCAGCACCTGGAAGTAATACAATTAATTGAAGAACAACAAGCAAGGGTGGAAGAAGATTCACGCAGAATACAGATGCAGGAACGGGTGGAGCAGAAGGAGCTAATGAAAGTTCAGAAACGAAATTGTCCCACACAGGTGGCAGCCCAAGCCTCTACGTCAGTTACTGCAAGAGTACAACAGGTTGTTGCAGAGAAAGAGAGATTGGGTTTTGTTGTGGTGACAGAGGTTCTCGGGGCGACATAAAATTCAGGACCTCTGGGAGGCTCAACTGGATAAGCTGATAGAAATTTTGGGAAGTAATGACAATGTTTTAAGAATAAGGAATGAAAAGCTGGAGAATGTCTTGTGTACATCCTGACTGGGTGTCTAAAAAAATATGGGTGGTACATTATATGTACTGATATAACTATTATACCTGCTGAGCCAGATTATGAGAACACTGATAGTGAAAGAAGCTCTAGTAGGAGCGCTAAGGCAGTGCATTCTCCATATTTGAGTGGATGGTTGGAGGGATGATTGAGGGTTGGAGGGAAATTTTTGTTTGATTGGTTGGTAGGGAATGGGAAAGAATGGGAGTAAGGATGTATTATTTTGGTTGGGAGAAAAATTTAGAAAAGGGGGATCTGGGGGTTTGGGTAGAGGTGATGCAAGGATGAGTTAGTGTGATGAAATATTGGGGACAATATTTGTTTTCAGCATGGGTGAATGTAACATGGGGTTTGGGAAAGAAGAAAAAAACAAAGTGGTAAAATGGGGATTTACTTGTGCTAGTAAACATTCCGCCAGTCAGCAATGTAGCTAGAATTTTGAGAAGGGTTTTGGAATGGGAAGCTAAGGAGGGGTTACCTGGGAGACGGGGCTGGCTGGCAGTTGCAGAGAGGTTCTGGCAACTGAAGAGAGTGGATGTGCTGTTTGATGTGGGACAGGCAGTGTGGAATTGAAGGAAATTAAAAGTTTTAGGAAGTGAGTTTGGCTGGCAGTGAAAGTATTGAGGTGAGAGTGATAGTAAAAGTGAGATTGAGAAAGTGAGATTTGGGAATTTTGTGTAAATGTGGAGTGAATGCTGAAGGGAGTGAGTTGGACAGCCAGAGAGAGAGGAAGTGCTGGGATGTGGCAGAGTGTTTTTGATTGCCAAGGTGAGAGTAGCTGCTGTGCTGTGTGTGAGCAGGTAAAGGGTGATTTTGATGAAAGAGAGGGGAAAGAAAGATTTTAAAGGAATTTTGGTGATTGAAGGTACTAAAGCAGCTGTAAGACAAGGGAGTTTGTTTGTAGAGGAGAGCGTCTGACAGTGAAAGCATGAGGCGGTGCTGCTGTGAGTGGGAAAGTCAGAGGGGAAATTTGTGGAAAAGAAAAGTGTTGGAGAGAGTTTGGGTGGTAATAATAGTGTTGTGGTGAAAGTGGGAGTGAAGGTGTGATTGGGGTAGAGTTTGAAATTAATTCTCTCTTAATTGAAGAATTTTGAGAAATTTTTGGATGAATTGCAATGAGACAAGAGCTGTAGTGATTGAATGAAAGCTAATTGATAGCAGGGTGAATGAGATAGGTGGAAACAAGGAAGAAAAATAGGAAGGGTTTGGATGATTTAGGTATCTGTTTGAGATGTAAAGGGGATATGCATGGAATGTTGAGTGTGATACATAGTGGCTGTCAGTCACTCTTGCACAGTATAGGGAAATAAAAAAAACAAATTAGCTAGGCTTGGAAGTGTTAGGGATTGTTATAGTTAATTTTATTTTGTTAGATTGTAACTGGCCACAGTATTTGTTAATATGCCCCACCAGTGAAAGCGAATGCTACATACCTGTAGAAGGTATTCTCCGAGGACAGCAGGCTGATTGTTCTCACTGATAGGTGACGTCCACGGCAGCCCCTCCAATCGGAAACTTCACTAGCAAAGGCCTTTGCTAGTCCTCGCGCGCCCATGCGCACCGCGCATGCGCGGCCGTCTTCCCGCCCGAACCGGCTCGTGTTCGTCAGTCCCATATATAGCAAACAAAGCAAGGGAAGACACAACTCCAAAGGGGAGGCGGGCGGGTTTGTGAGAACAATCAGCCTGCTGTCCTCGGAGAATACCTTCTACAGGTATGTAGCATTCGCTTTCTCCGAGGACAAGCAGGCTGCTTGTTCTCACTGATGGGGTATCCCTAGCCCCCAGGCTCACTCAAAACAACAACCATGGTCAATTGGGCCTCGCAACGGCGAGGACATAACTGAGATTGACCTAAAAAAATTTACCAACTAACTGAGAGTGCAGCCTGGAACAGAACAAACAGGGCCCTCGGGGGGTGGAGTTGGATCCTAAAGCCCGAACAGGTTCTGAAGCACTGACTGCCCGAACCGACTGTCGCGTCGGGTATCCTGCTGCAGGCAGTAATGAGATGTGAATGTGTGGACAGATGACCACGTCGCAGCTTTGCAAATTTCTTCAATAGTGGCTGACTTCAAGTGGGCTACCGACGCTGCCATGGCTCTAACATTATGAGCCGTGACATGACCCTCAAGAGCCAGCCCAGCCTGGGCGTAAGTGAAGGAAATGCAATCTGCTAGCCAATTGGAAATGGTGCGTTTCCCCACAGCCACTCCCCTCCTATTGGGATCAAAAGAAACAGTCTGTTGGGCTGTGTCCGCTCCAGATAGAAGGCCAATGCTCTCTTGCAGTCCAATGTGTGCAGCTGACGTTCAGCAGGGCAGGAATGAGGACGGGGAAAGAATGTTGGCAAGACAATTGACTGGTTCAGATGGAACTCCGACACAACCTTTGGCAAGAACTTAGGGTGAGTGCGGAGGACTACTCTGTTATGATGAAATTTGGTGTAAGGGGCCTGGGCTACCAGGGCCTGAAGCTCACTGACTCTACGAGCTGAAGTAACTGCCACCAAGAAAATGACCTTCCAGGTCAAGTACTTCAGATGGCAGGAATTCAGTGGCTCAAAAGGAGGTTTCATCAGCTGGGTGAGAACGACATTGAGATCCCATGACACTGTAGGAGGCTTGACAGGGGGCTTTGACAAAAGCAAACCTCTCATGAAGCGAACAACTAAAGGCTGTCCTGAGATCGGCTTACCTTCCACATGGTAATGGTATGCACTGATTGCACTAAGGTGAACCCTTACAGAGTTGGTCTTGAGACCAGACTCAGACAAGTGCAGAAGGTATTCAAGCAGGGTCTGTGTAGGACAAGAGCGAGGATCTAGGGCCTTGCTGTCACACCAGACGGCAAACCTCCTCCATAGAAAGAAGTAGCTCCTCTTAGTGGAATCTTTCCTGGAAGCAAGCAAGATGCGGGAGACACCCTCTGACAGACCCAAAGAGGCAAAGTCTACGCTCTCAACATCCAGGCCGTGAGAGCCAGGGACCGGAGGTTGGGATGCAGAAGCGCCCCTTCGTCCTGTGTGATGAGGGTCGGAAAACACTCCAATCTCCACGGTTCTTTGGAGGACAACTCCAGAAGAAGAGGGAACCAGATCTGATGCGGCCAAAAAGGAGCAATCAGAATCATGGTGCCTCGGTCTTGCTTGAGTTTCAACAAAGTCTTCCCCACCAGAGGTATGGGAGGATAAGCATACAGCAGACCCTCCCCCCAGTCCAGGAGGAAGGCATCCGATGCCAGTCTGCCGTGGGCCTGAAGCCTGGAACAGAACTGAGGGACTTTGTGGTTGGCTCGAGATGCGAAGAGATCTACCAAGGGGGTGCCCCACGCTTGGAAGATCTGGCGCACCACTCGGGAATTGAGCGACCACTCGTGAGGTTGCATAATCCTGCTCAACCTGTCGGCCAGACTGTTGTTTACGCCTGCCAGATATGTGGCCTGGAGCACCATGCCGTGACAGCGAGCCCAGAGCCACATGCTGACGGCTTCCTGACACAGGGGGCGAGATCCGGTGCCCCCCTGCTTGTTGACGTAATACATGGCAACCTGGTTGTCTGTCTGAATTTGGATAGTTTGGTGGGACAGCCGATCTCTGAAAGCCTTCAGAGCGTTCCAGATCGCTTGTAACTCCAGAAGATTGATCTGCAGATCGCGTTCCTGGAGGGACCAGCTGCCTTGGGTGTGAAGCCCATCGACATGAGCTCCCCACCCCAGGAGAGACGCATCCGTGGTCAGCACTTTTTGTGGCTGAGGAATTTGGAAAGGACGTCCCAGAGTCAAATTGGACCAAATCGTCCACCAATACAGGGATTTGAGAAAACTCGTGGACAGGTGGATCACGTCTTCTAGATCCCCAGCAGCCTGAAACCACTGGGAAGCTAGGGTCCATTGAGCAGATCTCATGTGAAGGCGGGCCATGGGAGTCACATGAACTGTGGAGGCCATGTGGCCCAGCAATCTCAACATCTGCCGAGCTGTGATCTGCTGGGACGCTCGTACCCGCGAGACGAGGGACAACAAGTTGTTGGCTCTCGTCTCTGGAAGATAGGCGCGAGCCGTCCGAGAATCCAGCAGAGCTCCTATGAATTCGAGTTTCTGCACTGGGAGAAGATGGGACTTTGGATAATTTATCACAAACCCCAGTAGCTCCAGGAGGCGAATAGTCATCTGCATGGACTGCAGGGCTCCTGCCTCGGATGTGTTCTTCACCAGCCAATCGTCGAGATATGGGAACACGTGTACCCCCAGTCTGCGAAGTGCCGCTGCTACTACAGCCAAGCACTTCGTGAACACTCGGGGCGCAGAGGCGAGCCCAAAGGGTAGCACACAGTACTGGAAGTGACGTGTGCCCAGTTGAAATCGCAGATACTGTCTGTGAGCTGGCAGTATCGGGACGTGGGTGTAGGTGTCCTTCAAGTCCAGAGAGCATAGCCAATCGTTTTCCTGAATCATGGGGAGAAGGGTGCCCAGGGAAAGCATCCTGAACTTTTCTTTGACCAGATATTTGTTCAGGGCCCTTAGGTCTAGGATGGGATGCATCCCCCCTGTTTTCTTTTCCACAAGAAAGTATCTGGAATAGAATCCCAGCCCTTCTTGCCCGGATATAGTAACATAGTAACATAGTAGATGACGGCAGAAAAAGACCTGCACGGTCCATCCAGTCTGCCCAACAAGATAACTCATATTTGCTGCTTTTTGTGTATACCCTACTTTGATTTGTACCTATGCTCTTCAGGGCACAGACCGTATAAGTCTGCCCCGCACTATCCCCGCCTCCCAACCACCAGCCCCACCTCCCACCCACCGGCTCTGGCACAGGCACAGACCGTAAAAGTCTGCCCAGCACTATCCTCACCTCCCCAGCCCTGCCTCCCAACCCCGGCTCTGGCACAGACCGTACAAGTCTGTCCTGCCTCCCAACCCCGGCTCTGGCACAGACCGTACAAGTCTGTCCAGCACTATCCCCACCTCCCAACCACCAGTCCCGCTTCCCACCACCGGCTCTGGCACAGACCGTATAAGTCTGCCCAGCCCTATCCCCGCCTCCCAACCTCCAGCCCCGCCTCCCGATCTTGACTAAGCTCCTGAGGATCCATTCCTTCGGCACAGGATTCCTTTATGCTTATCCCACGCATGTTTGAATTCCGTTACCGTTTTCATTTCCACCACCTCCCGCGGGAGGGCATTCCAAGCATCCACTACTCTCTCCGTGAAAAAATACTTCCTGACATTTTTCTTGAGTCTGCCCCCCTTCAATCTCATTTCATGTCCTCTCGTTCTACCACCTTCCCATCTCCGGAAAAGATTTGTTTGCGGATTAATACCTTTCAAATATTTGAATGTCTGTATCATATCACCCCTGTTTCTCCTTTCCTCCAGAGTATACATGTTTAGTTCAGCAAGTCTCTCCTCATACGTCTTGTAACGCAAATCCCATACCATTCTCGTAGCTTTTCTTTGCACCACTTCAATTCTTTTTACATCCTTAACAAGATACGGCCTCCAAAACTGAACACAATACTCCAGATGGGGTCTCACCAACGACTTATACAGGGGCATCAACACCCCCTTTTTTCTGCTGGTCACACCTCTCTTTATACAGCCTAACAACCTTCTAGCTACTGCCACCGCCTTGTCACACTGTTTCGTCACCTTCAAATCCTCAGATACTATCACCCCAAGATCCCTCTCTCCGCCCGTACCTATCAGACTCTCCCCACCTAACACATACGTCTCCCGTGGATTTCTACTTCCTAAGTGCATCACTTTGCATTTCTTCGCATTGAAGTTTAATTGCCAAACCTTAGACCATTCTTCTAGCTTCCGTATGTCCTTTTTCATGTTTTCCACTCCCTCCGGGGTGTCCACTCTGTTACAGATCTTAGTATCATCCGCAAATAGGCAAACTTTACCTTCTAACCCTTCGGCAATGTCACTCACAAATATATTGAACAGAATCGGCCCCAGCACCGATCCTTGAGGCACTCCACTACTTACCTTTCGCTCCTCCGAGCGAATTCCATTCACCACCACCCTCTGGCGTCTGTCCGTCAACCAGTTCCTAATCCAGTTCACCACTTCGGGTCCTATCTTCAGCCCCTCCAGTTTATTTAAGAGCCTCCTGTGGGGAACCGTGTCAAAAGCTTTGCTGAAATCTAAGTAGATTACGTCCATAGCTCGTCCCTGATTCAGTTCTCCTGTCACCCAATCAAAGAACTCAATGAGGTTCGTTTGGCACGATTTCCCTTTGGTAAATCCATGCTGTCTTGGATCTTGCAACTTATTGGCTTCCAGGAAATTCACTATCCTTTCCTTCAGCATCGCTTCCATTACTTTTCCAATAACTGAAGTGAGGCTTACCGGCCTGTAGTTTGCAGCTTCTTCCCTATCACCACTTTTGTGAAGTGGGACCACATCCGCCGATCTCCAATCCCTCGGAACCTCTCCCGTCTCCAAGGATTTATTAAACAAATCTTTAAGAGGACCCGCCAGAACCTCTCTGAGCTCCCTCAATATCCTAGGGTGGATCCCATCCGGCCCCATGGCTTTGTCCACCTTTAGCTTTTCAAGTTGTTCATACACACTCTCTTCCGTGAACGGTGCTCTATCCACTTCAATCTCATTTGTACTTTTTGCAGTCCATCGCGGTCCTTCTCCAGGATTTTCTTCTGTGAAAACAGAACAGAAGTATCTATTTAGCAAATTTGCTTTTTCTTCATCATTATCCACATAGCGATGGCACGGGCTCGACCGCATTGGCGCTGAGAAGGGCAGAGAGTTCCTCTGCAAGTACCTGCTTGTGCTGGAAGCTGTAGGACTGAGCTCCTGGTGGACAATTTGGAGGTTTTGAGGCCAAATTGAGGGTGTATCCTTGCCGGACTATTTGGAGAACCCACTGGTCGGAGGTTATAAGAGGCCACCTTTGGTGAAAAGCTTTCAACCTCCCTCCTACTGGCAGGTCGCCCGGCACTGACACGTTGATGTCGGCTATGCTCTGCTGGAGCCAGTCAAAAGCTCGCCCCTTGCTTTTGCTGGGGAGCCGAGGGGCCTTGCTGAGGCGCACGCTGCTGACGAGAGCGAGCGCGCTGGGGCTTAGCCTGAGCCACAGGCTGTCGAGAAGGAGGATTGTACCTACGCTTGCCAGAAGAGTAGGGAACAGTCTTCCTTCCCCCGAAAAATCTTCTACCTGTAGAGGTAGATGCTGAAGGCTGCCGGCGGGAGAACTTGTCGAATGCGGTATCCCGCTGGTGGAGCTGCTCTACCACCTGTTCGACCTTTTCCCCAAAAATGTTATCCGCACGGCAAGGCGAGTCCGCAATCCGCTGCTGGAGTCTATTCTCCAGGTCGGAGGCACGCAGCCATGAGAGTCTGCGCATCACCACACCTTGAGCAGCGGCCCTGGATGCAACATCAAAGGTGTCATACACCCCTCTGGCCAGGAATTTTCTGCACGCCTTCAGCTGCCTGACCACCTCCTGAAAAGGCTTGGCTTGCTCAGGGGGGAGCGCATCCACCAAGCCCGCCAACTGCCGCACATTGTTCCGCATGTGTATGCTCGTGTAGAGCTGGTAGGACTGAATTTTGGCCACGAGCATAGAAGAATGGTAGGCCTTCCTCCCAAAGGAGTCTAAGGTCCTAGAGTCCTTGCCCGGGGGCGCCGAAGCATACTCTCTA
The DNA here is from genome assembly GCF_901765095.1 of Microcaecilia unicolor. NCBI lineage: Eukaryota > Metazoa > Chordata > Amphibia > Gymnophiona > Siphonopidae > Microcaecilia > Microcaecilia unicolor. The sequence continues at coordinate 210,596,932 of NC_044033.1, forward strand.
GAACTCTTAGCCTTCTTTAGGGCCAAATCCACAACTCCAGTCATGAGGCAACTGGGTGCGCATCAGCTCTGGGTCCCCATGGATCCGGTACTGGGACTCGATCTTCTTGGGTATGTGGGGATTAGTTAGAGGCTTGGTCCAGTTCGCCAGCAATGTCTTTTTTAGGACATGGTGCATGGGTACAGTGGACGCTTCCTTAGGTGGAGAAGGATAGTCCAGGAACTCAAACATTTCAGCCCTGGGCTCGTCCTCCACAACCACCGGGAAGGGGATGGCCGTAGACATCTCCCGGACAAAGGAAGCGAAAGACAGACTCTCGGGGGGAGAAAGCTGTCTCTCGGGAGAGGGATCGGAAGGAAGACCCTCAGACTCCTCATCAGAGAAATATCTGATGTCTTCTTCCTCTTCCCACGAGGCCTCACCCTCGGTGTCAGACACAAGTTCACGGACCTGAGTCTGCAACCGTGCCCGACTCGACTCTGTGGAGCCACGTCCACGATGGGGGCGTCGAGAGGTAGACTCCCTCGCCCGCATCGGCGAAGCTCCCTCCGCCGACGTAGTCGGGGAGCCTTCCTGGGAGGCGACAGCAGCCGGTACCGCACGCGGCACCGACGCCGGAGACCTCACCCCGGGCGATGGACCAGCCGGCGCCACACTCGACGGTACCGGTGGCGCAAGCACCGCCAGTACCGGAGGGGTAGGGCGCAACAGCTCTCCCAGAATCTCTGGGAGAACGGCCCGGAGGCTCTCGTTCAGAGCGGCTGCAGAAAAAGGCATGGAGGTCAATGCAGGCGTCGACGTCAGAACCTGTTCCGGGCGTGGAGGCTGTTCCGGGCTGTCCAGAGTGGAGCGCATCGACACCTCCTGAACAGAGGGTGAGCGGTCCTCTCGGTGCCGATGCCTACTGGGTGCCGACTCCCTCGGCGACCCAGAGCTCTCGGTGCCGACACGGGAAGGAGACCGATGACGATGCTTCTTCGACTTCTTGGAACGAAGCATGTCACCGGAGCTTCCCGGCACCGACGAGGAGGACGTAGAATCCAGCTGTCGCTTCCTCGGGGCCGAAGCCGAAGGAGGTCAGTCTCGGGGGGGCTGTACCACAGGAGCCCTCAGGTTAGGGGGAGACCCACCCGAAGGCTCACCGCCACCAGCAGGGGAATGGACAGCCCTCACCTGCACTCCAGACGAAGCACCACCGTCCGACGACATCAGCAGACGAGGTCCCGGTACCACCGACGTTGACGCAGCTGTCCGATGTCTCAGCGCCGATGCAGAGGGTCGATGCCTCGATGCACTCGATGCACTGGCGGCCGAGGTTGAAGGTCCGGATGCTGAAGACGTCGATGCACTCGATACCCCCGGTGCCGATGCCGACGAACCGCCCGAGAACAAAACGTTCCACTGGGCCAATCTCGCTACCTGAGTCCGCTTTTGCAAAAGGGAACACAGACTACAGGCCTGCGGGCGGTGCCCAGCCCCCAAGCACTGAAGACACGACGCGTGCCTATCAGTGAGCGAGATGACCCGGGCGCACTGGGTGCACTTCTTGAAGCCGCTTGGAGACTTCGATGTCATGGGCGGAAAAATCACGCCGGCGAGATCAAAAGTCGAAATGGCGGAAAAGGCACCAGAAAAAACAAGGGGAAGAAACTTCGACCCAAGGCCTAAAAGCGGCCTACCCCGACGACGAAAGAAAACTTACCGGGGCGAAAAAGCTGGAAATATCGGGGGGAAAAGAGACCGACGAGTCCCTTCCCACACACAGAGATTTTTTTTTTCAACACCAAGCAAAACGCGCGAGGTCGACTTTGCGGGGCACGACACGGCGAAAACATGACCGTACCGAGCGCGGACAAAAGAAGACTGACGAACACAAGCCGGTTCGGGCGGGAAGACGGCCGCGCATGTGCCGTGCGCATGGGCGCGCGAGGACTAGCAAAGGCCTTTGCTAGTGAAGTTTCCGATTGGAGGGGCTGCCGTGGACGTCACCCATCAGTGAGAACAAGCAGCCTGCTTGTCCTCGGAGAAAAGGATGTTCCAGAAAGTAGGAAAGACAGGGTTTTGCCCACTTTGAGTTGCTTAAGTGTGAGGTTTAGGTGGAACCTTCGACCAGACGGGACCGGCTGGTGATCAGAAGACGACAAGGGCCCCGACGCAAGAAAGACTTCTGTGAACTGCGGCAATACCTGACAGCTAAGTGAACTGGGTTAAATAGTGCAAGAAAAAAAAAATACAAACTTACCTGAAAAGTCTCCCGGGAGTGAAAACTCTAGATGAACCTGTAAGAGAAAAACACAAAGAATCAAATTCTTTATAATAGCCACACACACATAGAAATGAGAGAAAGAGAATAGAGGGGGAAAAACTGGTTATTTTGAAGTCATTGGGTGAAAAACATTAAGCATTTGGACTCCTGTGGTTATTTAAAGGGTTATTTTAAAAGGTAAGGGATAATTGAACATATGTACTTATCTGAATTTCTTTCATTGTGTTGATATTGGAAGAGAGTTCTGAAACAGAAAGAATGACAAAATGTTAAAATGATATTTATTTGTGGAAACATTTAAAAAGTGAAGGGAATTATTCCAAAGGACGAAAGTTTAATTGTCAATGTTATTTGATAACCTTTGTTTTAATATATATTCTTATAGACAAATAAATTCAAACTTTATTAATTTCATCAGTAAGTTTGGTTATTTCCCTAACCAGGATAAATCCAATTTTAGTTTTTTTCCCCTTTCATTTCACGGGAGTGAAAGGCGAGGTTAGTGACCTGTAAGTCCCTCAAGTTTCAGCGGGGTGAGTTTAGATGTCGGTCATGACTACTAACAACAGATATTCTGAGCACACCCATCTTCGCTGAATTTGAGGGGGCCCATTACAGTAGTGGCAAACCTGGATATCTAATCTCTCGTCCTGGGGACACATGACAGACAAGAACATCCAGTCCTCCCTCTATCTCCCTTCCCTTAATACCCTTATCTCTCTCAGACATTGTGTAGGATAGCAAGAGACAGAAGTTTATTTAAACTCTCTGAACTCTGAACCCTTGACTGGCATATAAATTAAAGCAATTCTCAGTCACCAGTCACATCTGTATCACCCTATTCCAAAGATCAGCTCCAGGACCATAGCAGCTCAGATATCACCAATGGCTGTCTCTTCTCTTGCCCTCCTCCTCCTCCTCTCCCTCGCTTCTGTATACTCGAACCCTCTGAAGTATGCAGACACCCAAGGAATTAAATACAGCCCTGTGAATCTCACAGAGGTAAGAACTCTGCTGGGAATTATCCATTCCCCTTACTGCCTCTTCTCTGTCTCCAGGGTTCCTCATCTTCTCTCAGTATCTTGCATTCCTCAAACTCCTGTCTCTTCTCTTCCTAGAGTTGCCTCTATACACCCTTCCTCTACTAATTTTTTCACTGAGAGGGTGGTGGATACCTGGAATGTCCTCCCGCGACAGGTGGTGGAGATGAAAATGGTAATGGAATTTTAAAATGTACGGAGAGGAGTGTGGTAGCCATGTTAGTCCACTCTTAAGGTTATCAATAGAAATCAAACAAAATAAAACATGGAAAAGAAAATAAGATGATACCTTTTTTCTTGGACATAACTTAACACATTTCTTGATTAGCTTTCGAAGGTTGCCCTTCTTCGTCAGATCTGACGAAGAAAGCTAATCAAGAAATGTATTATATCCAATAAAAAAGGTATCATCTTATTTTCTTTTCCATGTTTTATTTTGTTTGATTTCTATTGATAAAATGTACGGATAAACACAAAGGAATCCTGTTTAGAAGGAATGGATCCAAAGAAGCTTAGGGGAGACTAGGTGGCAACACTGGTAAATGGAAAGCAAAGTCAGTACTGGGCAGACTTCTACGGTCTGTGCCACAATTGTGGCTGGACATATTCAGCTTCAGAAGTTTGAGAACAAGGCCAGTGCTAGGCAGATTTCTATAGTTTGTGTTCTGATTATGGCTGGATAGATTTGGGTGGGCTGTAGTGGAGCTTTTCAGGGGCTTCGATGACAACATCAGAAGTTTTAGAACAAGGACAGTGCCGGGCAGACTTCTATGGTCTATGCCCTGAAAATGGCAAGGACAAATCTAGATCAGATATAGATATGGAGTATCATACCTTATGTAATGAGTTTATCTTGTTGGGCAGATTTAATGGACTGACCAGGTCTTTATCTGGCATCGCCTACTATGTTCTCTGTTTCTGTATGCACATATATGCTGGTATTCAGGCGACCCTCAGGGGGATGAATGCTGGCTTCGGCCTAACCCCTGGTAAGCCTTTCCTCGGCTGAGAGGTGCCCAGCTCTACCACCGGCTGCCTTTCAGGTGCTGTGGAGGACTTGCAGCTCATCTGCATATCCTTTACAGCTTTCTCTGGGGTGACTCCCAGGTCCACTCCGACCCACTCAGGGCCTCCGCCCTAGGTGCCCAGCGCTCCCACCAGGTGCTGTGGAGGACTTGCAGCCCTTCTGCATATCCTCACAGCTGTATCTGGGGTGACTCCCAGGTCCACCCCGATCTTCCCAGGGCCCTTGCTCCAGGTGGTCAGGGTTTCCAGGAGCTTTTTGGCTAGGATCAGGCGGCCCATATTTTACAACAATGCACGTAGATTTTGGAATGCACACAAAATACCCATTTTTACGCCCCATAACCACACCCCTTTTTGCTGATGCACATTAGAATTTAGGCACAGTGCATTACAAAATACGCTTAGCAGGGGGTCACGTGATGGTAATAGCCTGAGCGGACGTCTGTCGGCTCTGCTTTGCTCCTCTCCTCTCAAAAACTGATCTGCTAAGTGTCTTCTCATGCTACAAAGTGCCCGGAAAGTACGGAACGGTCACGAAAAATATGGGAACGGGCAATTCCGGCGGCGGAGGTGTGGGGATGCCAGTGAAATCGGTGTGGCAGAGTCAAGAGAGAATCAGCACTGTTGCAAAAACATGGCATCACCGGCCTCGTCCTCCGTTGTGGCAGTCCTTTCGCCACAATTCCCCTTGGTGCCAAGAGGGTTGCAAGAAGACACGGTGCACATTTCCATGCGTAATTTGTCACAATTGTTAGATGACAAATTGGCCAAACTTCATGCAGGTGTGGAGAAAATTAAGGATAGTGTGGCCGGGCATGCTGTGAGAATCCAGCATGCAGAGGAGCGCATTTCGGCACAAGAAGATCTCCTTACCGCAGCTGAAGGCCACATTGAAGCCCTGGAACAACAAGTCCAAATGCTCACTGAAAGAGTAGAGGAACAGGATAATAGAGGACACCACAATAATCTCCGCATCATCGGTATACCAGAAAGCGTGCCTGACAGTGAACTTAAAGGAATAGTGGAAACTTGGTTACCGAACATTTTGGGAGTTGCCCCGGAGGCAGGTCGGGTGCACGTGGAGAGGGTGCACAGAATCGGAGCACGGAGGAAAGAGGCTGGAAAAGCGAGACCCGTGATAGCTCGATACCTTAATTATGCCATCAATGCAAAAATATTGGAGCTCTTTAAGAAGCAACGGGAGCTAGACTACAAAGGCACCAAACTGCTATTATTCCAGGATTTTTCTGAGCGGGTGACGGAGCAACGGAGGGCAATGGCGCTATATTGTTCTCAGCTGTATACTAAAGGGATTAAGTTTGCTTTCCAATACCCAGCTCGGGTCAAGGTCACACACAATAATCGTACAGTAACTTACACTAAAGCAGAAGAACTAAAGGCGTTTTTGGCCAAGCTCCCCAGTGAGTACAGAGTATGACATTTGCTAGTGACTGCTGGCACAAGCACCAGGGCAACATAGATGGAGAATTGTTAAGAAGGCCACAGGATAAGCGAGGTGCTCATTGCGATGCAGGGGAGCAGTTACGGTTTGCCTTCATTTGTTTACGTTGAGAACTGAGGTTGTTTTTTCTCTTTAAAATCTGCATGGAGCAACAAGGATTCTGGTGGTGAGACGCGGCAATAGAGTGGGATTTTCTGAGTGGCTGCATTATCAAAGCTGCTCAAGTTTTACCATTTAAGTTACGTGTCCAGGACTGAGAGATGACCGGGCCCCTGATACTTGAGAGAGACCTTTATGTGAGGACTTATGATCATAAGTTAAGAATGGGGTAACTGCTGTGCTGCATGCAAGGTTAAGCTTGGAGTTTGTTGCTTTTGAAATGTGTGTTATTATACCCCTGTGTTAAGAGGGGGACGCAGTAAATTGTTTTAAGAAGTCAGGGTGGTGGGTGGAAGATAAAGCGAAATGGTGACATAGAGGGGGGAGGAGGGGGGGCACGAGCCGTGTGTATTGGGTATTATTAGGGAAGGTGCGAGGAGGCAGGGGGTTTTGGGGGACAGAGGGATGTCAAACTGAAGGGATGTATGAGTGTTGGAGGGCTGGAAGTGTGGATGCAGAGGGGGGAAGGGGCAGAGGAGAATTGGGAGGGGGGAGGAGGGTACGGAGGGGGGGAGAGGAGGATGCTAGGGGGGTAGATTGGGGAAGGAGGAGGAAGGAGCTGGTGTCGTGTGCAAAGTGTGTTATAGGGGTAGCAAGGGTCTTTATGGTGGAGAATGCATATCTTGAGATGTTGTGTTGGGTGCTCCAGTGGGGTGGTCTGGCTGGGACGCCGCCCTGGGGAGAGTTGAGTGCATCAATTGTGCTAGTGGAAAGGCGGGAGTGGAAGCGTGGATAGCCTGCGTATAGCCACACTGAATGTAGATGGTATCCACTCGCCTGTTAAAGGATCTAAGATTTTACAATATAACAAGCATATGAAAATTGATGTATTACTTATTCAAGAAACACATTTATCGCAAACAGAGCATTCTAAACTGAAGCAAAAATGGGTTGGAGAACTAGCTTCTGCCTCGTTCAGTAGCAGGCAAAGAGGAGTTGCGGTGCTGATTATTATTTATTATTATTATTATTATTTGTTGTATTTGTATCCCACCTCTTTGCAGGCTCAATGTGGCTTACAATACATCATGAGTAACAGAAATACATGAGAAAGTATACATGTAGTGATAACTGCAGGATTTTGGGTAGTATGATAATGATAAAACATGATATTGTTTCAACAAACTAATATATTAAGAAGTATCTAAGAACTATATAAGACTTGTATAAGAAAGTATACATTTAGTAGTAGTTACAGGGTCTTGGATATCATGATAGTGAAAAACATGGTAGTGTTTCGGCAATTTGTTATAGTAAAGGTAATTTTGGATGTGCGTATAGGAGTTTATATTTGTTGATCATTGTTGTATGCCTTGTTAAAGAGATGAGTCTTCAGTAGAATTCGGAAGTCAGATAATTCATAGATCATTTTTAATTTGCGCGGCAGCACATTCCAAAGTTGTGTGCTCAGATAGGAAAAGGTTGACGCATGCGTTAGTTTGTATTTGAGACCTTTGCAATTTGGGAAGTGAAAATTGAGGAATGTGCAGGATGATATTTTAGCATTCCTGGGTGGTAGGTCTATCAGGTCTGACATGTAGGTTGGTGCGTCACCATGAATAATTTTATGAACTAGGGTGCATACTTTGAACGTGATACGTTCTTTAAGTGGAAGCAGGGGTTTGGCACTTTCATATTTTGCCTTGCCGAATATAAGTCTTCGATTAATAAAAATCTAGACTTCACTAGACACAGAATCATCCAGGACCCAGAAGGGAGTTTTGTCATCTGGGCGGGGATGTTGCAGGGTAATAAGGTAGCTCTCTGTGCTGTCTATGCTCCCAATGTCTATTCCCATAAGTTCTTTTCATCCCTTCTGGCAGCATTAGTCTCGGTTAATGGGTACCAACTGGTGGGGGGGGGGGTACTTCAATATAACAGTGGACCCCCTAGTGGACTGTAATCCCCAAAAAAGAGACCCAAGGGGCAGGAAGGGAAGGGAGTGGGATTGTTGCAATGTGAGTTGGGATTGGTGGACATATGGCGAGCTCTTCACCCAGATGAGAAGGAGTACACTTTTCTTTCTCAAGTGCATAATGTTCAGGCCAGATTGGATTATATTCTTATATCTCCTTCCCTATTCTCAAAGGCCCATAGCACTACCATCGAAGCAACCGTGGTTTCAGCCACGGCATGGTATGGGCTGACTTGGGTAGCTTAAAGGGTAAACAGGTGTCAGGATGGAGAATGAATCCCACACTGTATCTGGACCCGGAGTTTAAATCTTTCTTAATAAAAGAATGGCAGCTCTATCTAGTAGATAACAACCCGAAAGACACTGGTCCAGTAACATTTTGGGAAGCGGGAAAGGCAAGAGGAAAAAACTTGACGGGGAACTCCTCTCTCTGTTGAATCAACTGCATGAGGCCCGGGGAAGTGCAGCGAGGGGTGACTCAGGGGTGCAGGATAAGCTTCAGGGTTTGAAAGCTATCATCAACGCAATTCTGAGTCAAAGGGCCAAGAGAGACATTCTACAAATATAATCTTCACAGGTGGGGGGAATAAGGCAGGTAGATTGCTTAGTGGCAAGCTTAGTGCGTAACAGACCTGCGAAGCAAGTGATCTCCCGCATTTCGGCGAGGTCGGGGAAGAGGTGTGTCAAAGAAGAGGAAATAAAGGAGGCATTTGTCGAATTTTATAAAGCACTGTATGACTCGGGGCACTGTGATGTGGGGCAGCGCACAGAATTTTTTAAAGGACTTGGCATTCCAAAGGCAAACTCAGAACAGGTGGCGGTTTTAAATGCGCCCCTTAAGGGGGAAGAAATCCAGGCCTTGATTAAGAGGTTGAGGTTAGCAAAGGCACCAGGGCCAGATGGTCTAGGTCCCGAGTATTATAAGATTTTGGGGGTGCATATGATAGGCCTGTTTAGGGATTTGGGGCAGGCTCTCCTCACAGCGAATCAGGAGGTAGGTGATTTAACTCATGCCACCATAGTAGTACTGCCCAAACCGGGACGGGATAAGGAGCAATTGGGCTCGTACAGGCCAATCTCCTTATTAAATCAAGACATTAAGATGTTTGCCAGTATCTTGGCCTCCAGGCTGGGGAAGGTTCTCCCAGTTTTGATTCATGGGGATCTCAGACTGGGTTCGTGCCAGGCCGATATGCCTCCATAAACATTCTGAGAGCTTTGAACGCTATGCAGGTTATGGGGGGGAAGCCTGGAGATGCCATCATAGTGAGACTCGATGCCAAAAAGGCCTTCGATAAAATACTGTGGGATTATTTATTCTGGATTCTGCCCCAATTTGGCATTTATAGAGAATTTTTGACTGGGGTGAGAGCGCTGTATAGTAAACCCACAGCACAGATTTTGATAAATGGAGAACTGTCCAGCCAATTTGCATTGGAAAGAGGCACGAGATGGGGTGTCCCCTGTCTCCAATGCTTTTTGTTTTAGCGCTAGAACCTTTGGCCTGTAAGATAAGACAACTGGTGGAACTCCAGGGAATCCGGGTCGGAGAGCAAGAGTATAAAATCAATATCTTTGCAGACAATATGTTAGTATTTTTGGGCTGTGCGTCCAGGGGCCTTGGCCTCCTCATTGATTTGATTCAGCAATATGGGAAGTTCTCAGGTCTTAAGATAAACTTTGAAAAATCTGAAGCGATGGCGTTGTCGTCCAACTGTGCTTGTAGATCATCACCAAATTTCCCATTGGCTTGGTCTACAGGCCACTTAAGTATTTGGGAGTATACTTACCTCTGGACCTCTCTCTAATGTACAAAAAAAATGTGGGGGATAAGCTGGAGGCCATTAGGGAGTTATGTAATAGATGGAAAGAGTATCCCATATCCTTCTTGGGGAGAGTGGCACTAGTAAAGATGGTATTATTCCCCAAGGTTCTATACCCTATTCAGATGATCCCTGTTTGGGTTAAAAGTAAGGATGAGAGAATGTTCTGGGGAATTATCTCTTCTTTTATCTGGGGCAATAAGAGAGCACGCATTGGCTACAATAAATTGTTGAGGGAAAGGAACGAGGGGGGAGTAAAGCCAGACTTAAGGTTATATAATTTAGCCGCAGCCATGAGATGGCTACATGAACTACACACGGGGGTGCAGGTATTTGCCCCGTCTGAGGTCTGGGAAACTGAGGCTGCACCTTTTTAGCCCTTCTCAGCAGTACATAATATTGGACTGCCAACTAAGTTATCTCCGCTGCTGCGCCCGCTGTATTTCGTGTGGAAGTGGTGGAGGGGGAAGGTAGGGGGGGCAGAAGGGGCATCCCCATTCTTAGAGGTGAGGAACAATCCGAAGTTTCTAGTGGGGCAGGGAAAAGTGACACCTTTCAACGAATGGCTTCGAGGGGGATGCAGGTATGTTGGCCAGTTGATAGAAGTGGGAGAGGGAGGCATTCCATCTTTTGAACAGTGCCAAACAAAATGGCAGTTGAAGAGGAAGTCCTTTTTTCAAACGCGCAACTTGTCCATTATGTGCAAACGTTGAGATGGCGGGGCACTGCATACCCGACATTCACTAAGCTTGACACTGTATTCCTGCAATTGCCCCCTGAGAATAATAGACTCTCATACTGGTATAGAGTGGGGCTGACTTGGAGACCAATGCCTTTTTTTGCTCACCTGGCACAGCAATGGGGTTTGCTTTTAGGGAAGGAGATATCAGAGAAAGAACTTTCAAGATGTTTCCATCTGGCATTTAAGATTACACCCAATGCAGGGCTTCACGAAATCCAACTAAAAATCTTGCATATGGCATATGTGACTAGAAGCAAGGGAAAGAGATTGGGACTCTGGGATTCGGATGACTGTGATAAATGTCAAAGGGGCAAGGGCACTATAATGCACCATTTTTTGGAATGCTGGGTACTGCGGGACCACTGGAAGGGAGTTCTGGGGGGGTTGGAGGGAGCTCTCCAGACCCCACTGGAGTGGACATACAATACACTACTGCTTGGCTTGGATGTGGATCTTCTAGAATAGGGACTCTCTGCTCCCCAGTGCAAATTTGTGCTGGTGGCCTTAGTGTTAGCAAAGAGGGTCATTTTACAATGTTGGATAGACAAGGCCCCGCCCCCTCTGGCTAAATGGCAGAACAGTATGGCACAGATGGCGGAATGGAAACAGGGGGGGGGGGCGATTTGGATTTGGTGGGGCTGGGCAGAGAAAGCAATGTATAAAACGCACTGTGGAGAGCTTGGCAGGCGAGATCCTGATGGCGGTTCAGATATCTGCCTCATGGCATGCAGGGACAATACACTATCACACCCTATAACAACACATTTCAATAATTAGTTGTAAGGGACACCAGTTCGGGTAGGAGGGAAGGGAGGAGGGAGGGAGGGAGGGGGGATAGGGAAGGGCGAGGGGGGGCGGTCAGGGAATGGGTGGGGAAAAAAGTAAAATGTAGGAGAGACATCACCTGATCTTGTAGAGCACTATCATGGATGATATGTAAGCAACGGCGGGAGGTTGTGATATGAGACGATTGGATTGTATAGAGCAATCAAACAAGTGGCGCTCCTGTCTTTAAACATGATACCATAGTGGCAGGGGGCAGACTCAAGAAAGGGGGGCAGACTCAAGAAAAGGGGGGCAGACTCAAGAATAAGGGGGGCAGACTGAAGAAAAATGTCAGGAAGTATTTTTTCACAGAGAAAGTAGTGGATGCTTGGAAAATTTGTTTATTAATAGAAAAGGAAAACAAGATACATAAAATCAAAAAGGTACATACATACCCCTCAATCCCCTATTTACACAGACAGACCAAACCCCCTACCCCCCCCCCCCCCCCAACATAGTCAATCAAATTCAAACAAATTCAAGGTGGCTTCAACCGCACATGTTTCCACTATCTGCAAAATGTACCCTTCCCTACTTCTACCCGCTCCCAACGTGCCACTTCCCACACAGCTCCAACAATGTCCCAGCTAACCCGTTCTGCTGACCTGAACTCCTGGCACAGGGAGACTCTGCACCGTGCCATCCAAAGACAGAAACGGACAATGACCGAGATTAAGAACTCCGTCCCTGGGTCCAAGCCCCCCGACCCCTGCCCTCGCCCATACACCCAATCCGCATAGTAGGTGCAAAAGCTCGGGATATGAAGCAGGGAGGCCACACGTTTACATACCCTCCTCTCTTCCTTCTCGTTCACATTAATTGATTTGATTTGCTTACTTTATTTATTTTTTGTCTATTAGATTGTAAGCTCTTTGAGCAGGGACTGTCTTTCTTCTATTTTGTGCAGCGCTGCGTACGCCTTGTAGTGCTATAGAAATGCTAAATAGTAGTAGTAGTAGTAGTAGTAGTAGTAGAATCAAAAATGGACATTCCCTAAGGAAATGATCCATCATCTCAAGACAACCAACACATTCCCCCCTTGGGCAATCACAACCTTGTATGTTCCTATAGTTCAAGTTTGCTCTCACATACAGTTTCCCATGTAGGGACAGCCAGGCAATATCACGATATTTGTGTGGAATCCGCTTTGATGCCACAAACTGCAAGCCGTGTTGCAGAACTGGTTCTGGAGCATCCCGAAGTGCCAAAGGAGAGGAGAATCGCTGCATACGCACTCTCTCCACCCATACCTCCCTCCTTCCCTCTTTAACCTCCTCCACCGTAACCCCCCACAACCGCACCAGTTTAGTCAACATCCTGTAATACCCAACACTTCCCGGAAAACCCCTCCGCCGGTCCACCACTCTCCCCCTTCCAACCAAGGCCCCCAAAACTCCTCCCACCACTGCACAACACTACGCGCCCATCCCGGAGCATCCCGCCCCACCGCCTTCCCCAAATTAAACTGGATAAAGAAAGAACTGAACGTGAGAACTGGGTTAACCATCCCAACCCCTCCCTTTCCCCGTGGCAGATACGTAATATTCCTCTTTACAGGGTTCATTCGGTTTCCCCAGCGTAACTGAAAAAAAACACTATAAAGCCCTGTATAACAACTTTCCGGCAACAAACAAATATAACTAAGAAACAAAAATATGGGCACCACCTGCATTTTCAGTAATCTCACCCGGTCAGTCATCGACATCCTCCACCCTTTCCACCTCTCTACCTTAGCCTTGGCCTCCAAAATCTTCCGTTCCCAGTTCCACTGTCCATAATCCCCCCTCCCCAAAAAAATAAATCCCTAGAACCCGCATCATTTCCACCCCTGGCGGAAACCCTCCCCCTAACTCAAACCGAGCCCCTCCCGGACCTACCCACAAGGAAGTACACTTTTGCAGGTTAATCCTGGACCCTGTCGCCCGAGAGTACTCCGCAATCTTCCTATGCAAAACTTCCCCTTCCCCCTGATCTGCCACCCAAACTGTTATGTCGTCTGCGTATGCCACCACATGCAGGGACACCCCTGTACACACTTCTATCCCTCTAAGCCCATCCACCCCCCCCCCCCCCCCCACACTCCAACCGGTGCACCAGGGGATCAATTGCGAAGGTGTACAGCAGGGGGCTCAACGGGCACCCCTGCCGCACCCCCGCCGTGATGTCAAATTCCCTCCCTTTCCACCCATTAACTAAAGGAAAGCAGCAAACACTGATGTACAACAACTGGAGCTGCTCCACCCAAGCCCTCGGAAAACCATAGTACCGCAAAACTTCCCAAAGTACCCTCCACTGCACCCGGTCGAAAGCCTTATCCTGGTCCAAGGCCACTACCAGATGGCCCTCCTGCCCCACCTGGCTCCGCTCCACCCCCTCTCGGACCCAGGCCACTGCTGCCAACACCCCCCTCCCTGGAACCCCACACCCCTGAGACACCGCCAACTCCCTCCCTGCCACCTGCCGCATGCGTGCCAACCACATGTGAGCAAAGATCTTACGGTCACTGTTCAATAAGGCAATGGGCCTCCAATTTACTATATCTTGAGCATCTTTCCCCTTACTGAGAAGGACCAATGCCAATTTCCCAAAGGACTCTGGCAGAGAACCTCCCTTCCGGGCCTCCTCCCATACCTCCAACAAAATAGGTGCCAACTGAACTTTAAATCTTTGATAGAACTCTGCCGGGAGACCGTCGGGCCCCGGCGCTGTCCTGCACCGCAGGGCCTCAATGGTCGCCTCCACCTCCCTGTCCAAGGCTGCAGCAAGGCCTGAAGATGGGGCCCCCCCTGTCCCACCCCCGGAGTCCCTTCCACATACCTCCGTATGTCTTCCTCATCCAAATGCAGATCTGAGAAGAAATGTCCAAAATGCTCCCCCACTACTCGTAGAATCCCTTCCCTCGAATCCTGAACAACCCCGTCCCTGTCCTTTAACCCTTCCATTACCCTACGTTCCCTTCTTTCCTTACAGCACTCAAACGGGTCCGGACTCAATAATTTGCCGAAATCCCTCTCATAAACTAATGAGGAGTACCGGTTATACTGAACTCGCTCGATTTCCACCTGTATAGCCTCTATATCCTCCCTCTCCCCCCCCCCCCTGGAAATTAAATTATCCCTCCTCTTCTTTAATGCTATTCCCAACCATGTCGCCTCCCTCCCCTCCTGCCTTGCTTATCTAAGAAAAAACCCTTTCGTGCGTTGTTTCACCGTTTCCCACCACCTCCCTACCGAGGGAAAGATGCCCAAGATAGTCTGCTGATCCCCCCAAAACTCCACATATTCTCTATATACCCCCCTCCTTTAACCATTTCAAATTTAATCTCCACATCCCCTTACCTGGCCTATGCACCCCCGACCCCCCTACCTCTATCCGCACCGCCCTTTGGTCCAAAAACTCTACCACCGCCAACTTGGGAACCTGTACGCAGGTCCCTCTCTTAACCAAAAAACGATCGATCCTACTTCTACAATTTTCTCTAAAAAAAAGTAAAACCCCCTTGCCCAGCCCTGTGTTCCAAGTAGACATCCACTAACCCTGCCCCCCTCATTATCCCAGCTAAACGAACTCCGTCATACCTCACCTGTGCACACCTGCCCCCACTGTCCTCCTTCCTCAGAATCGTGTTCAAATCCCCCCCCCACACTAACTGCCGTGAAGAATACAAATAGGGTTTAATTTTCCCAAATAACCGCGACCTCCCCTTCTTAGTTTGTGGCCCATACACATTTATCACCCTTAACACCACCCCGTGCAACAAAACATCCTCCACCAAACACCTCCCTACCCCTAACTCCACCACCCGTTGAATCTCCACTTTGTGAGGTTTAAACAAAATTCCCCCCCCCTCCATACTTCTCCCCTGCCAGCCCCCACACTGAGGGTCCCCATCTCCAAGCCTGCTTTGCTCTTCTAATATCTGCCAAAGTCTGCAGCCTCGTCTCCTGAAGGAGAAAACAGTCAGCCGACATGGATGAAAGGCCCTCAAAGGCCAGACACCTCGCCCTTGGGGAGGCAATACTCGCCACGTTCAGTGTAATGAACGCCAACAAGGAACCTGCCATCATTATCAATTGGAAAACCGCCTCCCCTGGCCCTGCCTCCCCTTCCTTCCTTCTCTCTGCTCCAGACCTCCCTTTGAAGGCCCAGCCTCTTCCTCCACCCCTTCCTCCGCCCAGTCCCTAACCCCAAACTCGAAGGTCCCCCCCCCTTCCATCCATCCCTGGTCCTTGCTTTCTTCCTCCCCTTCTTCTTCCTCTCCTTCCCCCTCCCCCCTTACCTGAAGACCCCTGGACCCTCCCCCCCTCCACCTTCCTCCCCCCTCTCTGCCCCCTGCTCCCCCCTAACCTTTCCTAATTTCCTCTTCTCCCCTTCTCCCCTACCTATCCCTTCTCTCCCCCCTCCTCCTGCACTTCCATACCTTCTCCTGCCACCGACCTCCTCGTCCCCCCCTCCCTTCCCCACACCCTTCCCTCCCCCCTCTGTCCCTATCTCCCCCTCTCCACCTACCCCCTCCCGTGCCTCACTGTCCTCCCTTCCGTCCTCCTCTCCATACCCTTCCCCTCGTCCCTCATCTTCGAAGACCTGAAATCTATTCTCCACCGCTATCCCCTGCCCTACCTTCCTTCTAGCCTCTACCAGAGGCCCCCTCCCCCTTCTTCCTCCTAGAGACTCGCGTCCAACCTTCCCCCTCCCCCCTTGCCTCTTCTCACCCTTCCGAACTTCCGCCCCTGCCCCCCCAACTCTTCCCCTACCCTCCCCCCCCCTCAATCACTGCTACTGCCTGCCCCAATCCTCCCCCCTCCCCCCAGCACGGCCTCCCCCTTCATCACCCTCCCCTTCTCCTCCCCCTTCCTCCCTCCCCATTATGAAAGGCTTGCGGGCAAGCCCGAAAGGCGTGCCCCAGATCCCCACACAAATTACACCGGATTGAGGTACAATGGTCTGTCACGTGCTCCCTCGCCCCACACTTTGCAGACTGAACCACTGGGCACGACATACTAAAATGCAGGAAGGAACCACACTTAAAACATTGCCTAGGCTGTCCCTTATAAAAACACAAGATCCGGTCTCTTCCGATGAAAGCCGCCGAAGGAATGTGTTGGGTGACGTGTCCCACCTGGTATAACCTCAACGTCGCACCCCACCCCCCTGCCCATACCCTACTAGGGTCTGGAAGCTTGACCAGAGGAGTCCTCAACTCTGCATACCTCTGCAGCCAGTAGGTCAAATCCGCCCCCGAGATTGACTCATTCCGCACTAACAGAGTCACCTGCACCAGGTCAGGTTTACTAATAGGCACGACTCGAAAATTTCTCTAGTCCCCCCTCCCTCCCCTTAACCTCCCCGTACTTCTCCCAGAAAATCTCCATTCCCCGTTGGGTCAAAAAACTGACATCATACTCTGGAATGTTAGCCGGGTGAATGCAAGCATACAGATCTTCCGGGAGAAATCCTAACCCTAGAACCATCTTTAACATCACATCCCTACTCGGCATCCCCCTCCCCCACCCACCTCAATTGAACCACATTCCGACATTTGGGAACAGGCCCCCCAGACCACCTCTCATCCCCCTGTCCCCCCCTTCGCTAACCAGCCCCCCCCTTACCACTCCCCATCCCAACCACCGCAGCAAAGGAAGAAGCCCCCCCCCCCCCACCTTTGGAGCTCGAGGCTTCCTGCCCTTCACATACCAAACCCCCCCCCCTCACATGACCCTTCTTCCCCCATCATCCCCTTCCTTGATCCCATCGTCCCCCTCCCTTCCCCCCCTCCAGCCTGAACCTCATCCCCCTGACCCCCCAAACCAGCTAACCTACTCCCCTCAACAGGATGAGACATGTCATTCCAATCCCCCCATTCCGCAATCCCTGCCCCCCTCCCCCTTCCTGCAAACCAAGCCTCCCCCCATCATCCTTGCCCAAACCTGGAACAGAGTCAACAGTCTGACCCAAACCCTCACAGTTCAGCAATTCCCCCACCTGAGTCGCAACAATGTCAGGAAAAGTGTTCAGCAACTTATCTGCCGTCTGTTGTAAAGCTGGCTCAGCATGCCGCTCCTCAGCCGGCAGGTGCCGCGCGAGACGGACAGGGAATCCTGATTCAGTCTGTTCCTCCTTTTGATCCCAAGTCCCTGCTGCCTGCCCGCCCACAATCAGCAAGTTCCGACCCTCTCCTGTTGCCTGCTTGGCCAGAATCTCCTGGTGCTCTGTGTCAGGTGGTCGGGGCCTCCCCGATCCAGCGAACGCCGCCACTCGCCCCTCTGTACCGTCTGAAATGCCACCATCCTGTAATGAACTGCCAACCTTTTCCAGTGCCTCTGGAAGCTGTTCTCTGCCGGGTACAGCGCAACCACCACCCGACTCGCTGTTTGCCGTCTCTCCCTTCAGGAAACCGCCATTGTGCACCCCGGGCGCTGCTCGTGGGCGGGGCTTCTCCAAACAGAATGGCAGAGATGTAACTGCAGTTGATGATGACTGCTTCTGCTGCAATCCCTCCGGCTCTGCCTCCGCTACTACAAGCTTTCTTTCTGGAGGTTCTGATATCGGTAAGTCACCATCTCCTTCACTGAAACCCTCTGCCTCTACTTCTGTAGAAAACAGCCTGCAGCCTGAAAATCCCTCCTCCATCTCCACAATCTAAAAGGTCTTAACCAGCTTTTTACTTGCTTTCTCTTCTCCCACAGGTGCAGTCACCAGCCCTGCCCCCGAACCACATTCAGCTGCTGCCTCCCTGAAGTCTGCCTGCTTAGTATGTCCCCTGGACTGAGTTGCCAGGTTTTTCATACATGTTAAAGTGGATGTACTAGCAGAGCCTGGCAAGTCCTCTGGTTTAGACAAATCCTGAGACAAGGAGGCTAGACCCGATGTCCTCAGTTCTGTACCTTCCCGGGAAACTGCAGACTCTTGCTGGGACACAGTTCTCCCTTGACCTGAAAACTTTGACATTAAAGCCATACATTCTTGATTACAATATAGTTCTCTTAAAGGGTTCTCAGGTCCCTTTTTCAAACCACTCAGCAACAGTTCTTTCTTTAATATCAGCTTTCTCAAGCGGGCTTCCTCCTTCACATAACTTTTCTTGTGCTCAGCTGGAGGGAGTTTACTCATAACCTTTGCCATTTTCACAAGCTTTCCCAATTCAGCCAGCTCTTTCTCCACATGTTTAATTCTTCGCACCCTACAGATCACACTACGTGCTGGGTCCTCAGGGTCATAACGTTCATCTAGGAATTCCTCCTCTTCCTCCTCTAAAGACCCACTCTCCTCACTTTCTGCCCCATCAAATGCAGGAAAAAACTGTGAGCTAACTTCCATAGCCTCATCTTCCTTTTTCTGCTTAGGGTGCCCTTCCAGGGCCTCCACCAGCTTTCTCTCCCCCCCCCCCCCCCCCCCCATCTTCACTCTCACCTCCTGGATGTTGCTGGAGCATGGAGGGGGTACCGGACTGGCTTCCACCCTTGGGCCTCGGCTCTCTCCGATCAACAGGACTCCTCTCCCTCCTGTCAGAAGCTCGACCGGGGAGAGAGCTGCTTCTCCCGGCCTTCTGGTCCCTGGCCCCAGGAGGCCCCAAGGCCTGGGGCTTTCCTGAGGACCGCTCCCCAGGGACCTTCCTCATTTCTGAGGAAGGAGCTAGACCTCACTCCCTTCCCCCTGGAAGCCTGCAGAGCCACTGGCAGCACTTCCTCCTCCTTCCAAGTCTCAACAGCAACTAACTTGGAATGCCCTCCCGCGGGAGGTGGTGGAAATGAAAACGGTAACGGAATTCAAACATGTGTGGGATAAAGGAATCCTGTTCAGAAGAAATGGATCCTAAGGAGCTTAGCCGAGATTGGGTGGCAGAGCCGGTGGCGGGAGGTGGGGATGGTGCTGGGCAGACTTATACGGTCTGTGCCCTGAAAAGGAGAGGTACAAATCAAGGTAAGGTATACAGAAAAAGTAGCACATATGAGTTTATCTTGTTGGGCAGACTGGATGGACCGTGCAGGTCTTTTTCTGCCATCATCTACTATGTTACTATGTTACTATGTTAGTGTCTTGAGATGTCTTTGTAACTAAATTGAATTAGTGCTGGTGGAGGTTTGAGATGCATTATTCTTTGTATGGTGTGTTTCTCTAACTAATAAAAAATATTTAAAAAACAAAAACAAAATACGCTTAGCAATGTACGCAGATAAATTCTAATTTTTGCCAATTAGTGCTCGTTATTGCTCATTAAGAGCTGTTAACAATGCTTAACAGCTTGGTAAAACAATTACTCTACTTGCGTAGTTATAAAATACACCTGGATTTACGCGCAAAATCGTGCGTAACTCTAGGTGTGTTACATAGAATCCTGGGGTGATCGGGTATTTTCTATAACACTGCCCATAAATTTTAGGAATGCCCATCATCTGCCCATGCTCCTCTCATAGACACACCCCCTTTTGAGATCCACACAGTAGAATTTATGCACATTAATATATAAAATACGCTTAGCAAGTAATGCATGTGAATTTTAATTAGTGCCAATTACATAGTAACATAGTAAATGACAGCAGATAAAGACCTGTATGGTCCATGTGAGAATCACTCTACCACCTCTGGGTAGACGGAGTCCCATAGAGTCAAGAGTATCCCAAAGAACTGGACTGGATTGCAAGTGGAGGTAAACTGAGGTAGCTTAATTGGCAGCAAAGGGAACACAAGACAAAAGGGCAAACAAACGGCCCAGGAAAACAAGAAAGGGGAAAGAACAAAAAGCAGCCTAACTGCACATCCTAACACTAGCTAAAGCAAAGCAAACCTTACAGCATACAATAACGGCAAATGGGAGGACAGTCTAGCTGAACTGGAAAAGCAAGAACCAGAGCACAAGAGGCTAAGCAAAGACCCACCCCGGCAGAACAACGGAAAGCAAAGGGCACTTAGCTGGAAGCAGTAAGACCGCTGGCAGTCAGATAAAGGTTCATTCTGTCAGGACTCTCATGTAAGCCGTGGGACCTCTGCGGCAAACTCTCTCGGAAGCAGGAGAGGAACAGCAGCAAAGCAAAAGAAATGAAATAGTCATTAGTACACCTGCACCGCGGGTAAGGAACTCAAGTTGACCCCTCCGCTCACTGCAGGCAAGGAATGGCACAAAAATCAGTCACTGAAGTGCCTGAGCCAACTGCTCCCAGGGCAAGCAAGGTTTAAGCAAACAATGCCAGAGCCAAGGCTCCCAGGGCAGAAGGTCAATAACAGTCTCTGAAGCGCCCGAGCCGAATGCTCCCGGGGCAAACAAGAACCAGGAACAGCCCACACGGATCCCTCCATGCTCCGAGCACAGCCACCTCTTCCACAGATAATTAGAGACTGTGCACTCCACGTCGTCCCAGCACACACAGTCCAAAACTCGGCCAGCGCCTCCTCACTGCAACCAGTGACCAAGGACTCACTGCGAACGACTGAAATCTCAGCTGAAGTATAAGCAGCTCTCAGGACATCAAGGCTAGGAAGCAGGTTACACTGGAACAGAGCAAGAAGGTGAAAGCTGCAGCAAAGATTCAGGCCGCGGCCTGACAAGGGAGCCACAGTTGGAACTAGCAGACCCTCAAGTAAGCCTGAGCTCAATCAGGAGTTATTGCCAGAACGCAGAGTGCACGCAGAGGCCAGTTTAAGAAGGGCTCAGCACTGATGACATCACCAGCTTCGCCTCCACCACCCTACAGTGACCCCACAGGTCACTGACCAGAACTGCAGGTAAATCTACTGGGTCTAGATGGAGCAGGGCACTGACAAGCAAGGCACAGACGATGACTGTGACACTTCTCATGCATAGCTCTTCTCTTTCCCAAAACGTCTCCCCTTTCGCTCCCAGTAAACCTTGTCCTCCTCTAGCTCCTGATGTCTCTCCATCCCATCCCCCTTTCCCTCCCATCTTTGTCTCTTCCTGTAAGATGTCTTAGGGCTAAAATTATATTAGAAGATAGAAACATGACATTGTTACGTCTTCTATTTATTAATTTTTGGTTCTGGAGATTGAAGAGAGATATTGAATAGTTTTTGTTTCATAATGTCCTAGAGAAAAGAACTGACTACCACTGCTATTAGTCATCATTTCTATGATGCTACTGGACATGCACATGAGAGACAGTTCCTGCTATGAGAAGGTTAACATCTAGATAACTAAGGTTATCTTTTATCTCTGTCTTCTCTCTGTCCCAAGACTTCTTTCCATTCTCTCTGCTCTTTTGACTTCTGTCTCTTGCCTATTCCTTTTCAGATCTGGAGACTTTAGTGAAATTTTGAATAGAGTTTGTATAACAAAGCCTTTGGTTTCGGCAGGGAGAAGTGAGGGCTACTGACCCACCAACCCTTATCAAACATGACTGTCCTGTTCTTGTGTCCATAGGTGACGGGGGAATGGAACGTGATGGCTCTTGCTTCTAATCACACCAACGCTTTCTACATGGACACACAATATTTAGAAGGCATGATAAATATCACCGTTCAGAAGAACAGAATGGCTATATCTCTCCCGTGAGTCCTTGGAGGAAGTGGCTTTTATGGAGGAAAACACGATGTTTGGTCTCTCTCCTTCCTACTTCTCTATATGGATCACATCAGCGAGCCATGACACATCACTTTCTCCCTTCCTCCCTTCCTCTATCCCTTCCTATTGCTTTCATCAGGGAACTCTCTCATTCTCATATATCTCTCCTTGGGGTAGCCATAAGTCATGAGCTGTCTCCTTATTCAAATTCAAATCAATTCTTGTAGACCACTAATATCCCCTTTCCAGGGTTCAGTGTGGTTTGCATTCTAGGTGAGACAAAAGTAAATAGTGTTAGTGTGAGGTTTGAGAAACATTAGAGACCATTGGATTAATGCATGAGACTAAAAACATTAAAGAAAGGTTAATGGATGATACTAGGAGGTAGAAGTCATGATGAATTGTTATGAAGCAGTATTTGGGGAGAGAATGTTTTTTTGCCTCTTCCTGAAGTTGAAGTAGCTGTTTTCTAGTCTGATGGGATTAGGTTGAGAATTCAAATATTCAAATAAGCTGTAGAACAAGATTGTCAATAGAAACTACTCAAAAAAATTTCGCTATAACGCATTACAAAGGCAATGATTTCGAACTACCAAATGGAACATCAACTGCTTGGGGTGTCGGCAGAGATAGACTATCCCCACTATAATGGCTACTATCACTGGTTTCAATATAACCTCTGAAAACCACTGCAAGGAAAGTAACTCCTTACCGGAGAAAAAACCTTGCAGTCAAAAAAAAAAACAAAAAAAAGGAAAATGAAAAATTCATTTGCACAAATGTAATGAGATAGAGTTTGTAAATATTCCTGACTGAATGTAAAGTATTCACAGGGAAACCCATTCACTTAGCTTTGACCACCCGGGTGATAGCTGTCCATTTTGGGACTTCAACACCGTCATCCAATTCTTTCAAAATCCTCCCGGGAGTCACTTAAGGTATTCCAACTGGGGCATCCTACATAATCCCCAACAGAAGGCCTTCTGTTTCGTTTCTGCCTCAGGAGGCAGAAACAAAAGAAGAGGCCTTCTAGAAGATTCCTCCGGTGTGTGATGTTGTCCTCCTGAGGCAGAAACGAAACAGGAGGCCTTCTGTCGGGGATTATATAGGGGACCACAAAACAAACCATTCAGACAAAAATTGAAATGGAGACCCCCCTCCACCTTCCACCCAAGAAAGACAGACTCTACAAGTAGGGCAATACTAAACAAAATAAATACATAAACGTACATTTCACAAAGCAAGCACATCTCAATCTTTAAAAAATATTAAATAAAAATAATTTTTTTCTTTTCTACTTTTATTTTTCTGATTGGGATGGTCCCAGTCTCTTTTCCACTTTCCATGTGTCAGTCTTCTAAATTCTTTTCCAGGTTGGCTTTTCCATTTCTTCTCTCGCCTCTTGTTGTCTTCCTTTCCCATTCAATCACCAAGAAGTCCCACTCATCTTCTTCTCTGTTCCCCTTCCCCCCACCCCTCTAGTCCTATCCATCTTCTGCTCCTTCTCCCTCCCACCCACTCCCCTAGTCCCATCCATCTTCTGCTCCTTCTCCATTTCTCTCTCTTACTCACTCCCCCTGTGGTCTCATTTTTTTTTTACCCTTCCCACCCAGGCCCGCCAATCTCTCTCAATCTCCTTAGAGCTCACCACCGCCACAGCACTGGAGTCTTCCAGTGGTGCCCTCTATCATCAATCAATCCCCTGTGCCACCGGCAGCTTCAGCAAAAGCAGCATACATACTGCTTTAGACCTGCCCTGGAACACCTTGTCTCTCCAGCTTCCCGCCTACGTGGGAACAGAAAGTTGAAGGAGAAAGAAAGGCTTCTGGGGGCAGGTCTAAAGCAGCATGCATGCAGCTTTATCGGAGAGGTTGACGGCGGCTCGGGGGATTGGAGAATAGTGTGTGGCAGCTCAGCTCATTTGGGGGGGCACTGCCCCCCTCGCCCCCCCCCCCCCAAACTACACCCATGTTTGGATAGTTCAGACCTAATTTGGAAGATCTTGTTGGCAAAATGATCAGCTAGGTCATGGGTGGTGGGATATGTTTTCTGTGACTGTTCATCCTTATTAGTGGAAGCTAACATTTTAACTAAAGAGAAACGTTTTTTGTTGTTAAGATCATCTTGATCTATAGTACTGTTATAGTATTGGTGTTTTGAGTCAGCTACCTTTCTCTTTGTAGTATCAGAAGTCTGACTTCCATTTGGATTTATCAGTAGTATCTTTATGCTTTCTCCATTGCTTTTGAAGGAATTCAATTCATCAGGGACTCAGAACTTGCAGATTCACTCTTTACATGTCTCCCCATTTGACTCACAGCAGAAAAGCATCTCATGATTTGTCTTCTAATTCCTTCTTTATACAGCTCTCATGACAGAGTCAATGCACATTGCTTGTCTCTCTCTCTTTCATTATGGGCGTACCTTGAGGTCACCCTGCAACAGCACATGTACTTATAATAAACTTTCAATTTTTTAAAATAATGTACCATTTTTGCAGATTTCGATTCTTCGTTTACATACAGGACGAAGTAGAGGTCTCAAAGAATCATGATGGAGTCACCTTTACAGGTATAGGTTGTAAGACTTCAAGGGGACATCCTGATTCATGGAAAGATAGAGCTGGAAGGTTCCTTGGCAGGCAATTTAAGTCTTATATACTGCTAATAACCTCTGTTTAGGGTTCAGTGCGGTTTACAACATTAGTGGAACAACAGTTACAGATCTTAAGGTAGGACATTGAATGAATACATTCTTATTGGTTAGCTATAGTGTTATAAAGTGATATATCGTATGGTTATAGTCTGTGTTAAATTAAATGTTCCAAAGTTTGTTAGGGGATCGATGATCGGTGAGTATTATATTACCATCTAGAATCCCAAAAAGAATAGGGTTGGGAGGTTACTTCAGAAAGTTTACTGAGATTCAGAGACAGATGGGTCAGCATTGTATTAAAGATAATGAGAACCCAACGCCCCACTAAAAGTTTTTCAGTTCAGAGGGAATTTCTCACATGGGATTGCCTTTTAAGAGTTTGTGTAGTGTACAGTGCTTTGTATATCTAGCAGTGTTATAAAATATGTATTACAAATACTAAATGAATAACTTAACAGAACCTTCCCTATATGTATAGACATAAATCTGTACAAATTGCTCACCTAAACTTGATTCATCTCTCTTACCAAGTGTCAGATGCCTGAATTAATATTAATCAGTAGTATCTATGTACTCTTTTGGTCACCCAATATTCCAGTTCAAATTTGGACCCAGTCATTGGCTACATGGGGCTCATTCTGACAGTATACAAATCATGGGGCTCATTGATGAAATGCTTAATCAGGTTTATCTACCCTTAATCAAATGCTTTGGATTGGGTGGAAGTCTGGATAAGAGCTAATCGGTTCACAATTCATCTGGGAAAAACTATTGGTCAAAATTTAAACTTCACGGTCAGCATTTCTTTTGATTGCCAGCTGCGGCAATTAAATATATAATTAATATTCAGCATTATCCAAATAGCAGATTGAATATTGACTTTATCAGAATAATGCCAGCAGTTGGCGCTCAATCAAAATAAGAGTAGAGCGTGGACAATGGACACTCCAACACAGGAACCAGTGCTTTAAAGTCACTTTATTAGATGCTAGTACAGCAGGAACCGACACGGTCTGTGTTTTGGTGCAACAAACCGCCTGCTTCAGGGGTCACAATATATTCGGAACATCCAGCAGAACCCGAAGGCATTCCCTGTGTTGGAGTGTCCATTGTCCACCCTCTACTCTTATTCTGATTGAACTTTTGTTGTGGAGGTCTCCCTGTTTGTTTGTTGTTCCGAGCAGTTGACGCTCACCAGCTAGTGACCAGCTCTCAACATCTGGGTTTCTTTTAATCACCACAGCTTGCATTGAAAAGAAATACAATGACTTAGGTGGCTGAATATTGACCTGTTAGTGTCTACAGCACAGGTCAGGAATTGGGGGCTGTCCTTAAAAGTATTAGGCTATAATAGTGCAAGATGTAGGAAAAGTCTTGCTTAATTACCAATTTTAGTTACTAATTTTTTTATTGTTCTTCTCTCCTTCCCTTGATGTGGACTCCGTTAACTAATTTCTAATTATAGATTATTATTTTAAGGATTTTTTTCTGTAATTTGTAATAATTTCCTTTTTCTCTAAATATATGAAATTGTTACAGATTAAGGGCCTGTTTTGTCAAGCCGCACTAGCGGTCCACGGTGCAGCAATACTGACACAGCCCATTCACTATGATAAAAGAGGCCCTAAAATTGTAATTAAAAAAAAATAACAAAAAGATGCTTTTAATTTAATTTTAGCACACTTTGCGGACTTGCCCAAAGCTGTAACAATCAGACCAACACAGTGAAAAAGCTACAGAATAATCATCTTTAAAATAAATCCTAAATCGCAATAAATAACAAATTAGAGGGGACATTATCAACGTGGGCTACCGCCCCTTGCGGCCACTGAAAGAAAATGGCTGCCATGACCTCTTGCGGCGGCTCACGGTAATATGTGGAGGGGCATAATCGAAAGGGACATCCTTGTTTCGATTTGGACGTCCTCGCAAAACATCCCCATCCAGGGGCGGGGAAACCCGTATTTTCAAAACAAGATTGACGTCCATCTTTCATTTCGATAATACGATCAGGGATGCCCAAATCATGAAATTTGGTCGTCCTTAGAGATGGTCGTCCCTTGACTTGGTCATTTCTGATTTTCGGCAAAAATGGAAAACAAGGACGTCCATCTCAGAAACAATCAAATGCAAGCCATTTGGTCATGGGAGGAGCCAGCATTTGTAGTGCACTGGTCCCCCTGACATGCCAGGATACCAACCGGGCACCCTAGGGGGCACTGCAGTGGACTTCATAAATTGCTCCCAGGTACATAGCTCCCTACCTTGTATGCTTAGCCCCCCAACCCCACCCCCAAAACCCACTAGCCACAACTGTACACCACTACAATAGGCCTTATGGGTGAAGGGGGGCACCTAGATGTGGGTACAGTGGGTTTGTGGTGGGTAACATAGTAACATAGTATTTTGGAGAGCTCGCTGTTTCCTCCACAAACGTAACAGGTAGGGGGGGAATGGGCCTGCGTCCGCCTGTCTGAAGTGCACTGTACCCACTAAAACTGCTCCAGGGACCTGCATGCATTGTCATGGACCTGAGTATGACATCTGAGGCTGGCAATCAATATTTTTAAAGATGTTTTTTGAGGTTGGGAGGGGGTTAGTGACCACTGGGGGAGTAAGGGGAGGTCATCCCCGATTCTCTCCGGTGGTCATCTGGTCATTTCGGGCACCTTTTTGTGCCTTGGTCGTAAGAAAAACACAACCAGGTAAAGTCATCCAAGTGTTCGTCAGGGACATCCTTGTTTCTTTCTTTTTGTCCTGTTTCTAGTGGTGAGCCCTTAGGTTCCCTAAGGCCCCGCAAGACCTCAGAGGACAGCCGTGCACCCCAAATCTTCACCCGCGGCGGCCGCCGTTCACCAGGGGTTGAGCCCCCAGCTGCAGGCGGCCAGCAGGACTGCTGGAACCGCGGGGTGACGGCTGACCTGGCTGGTAGTCAGTAACGCAGTCTCTGAATGGTAGCTAGCAAGGGCGGCTAGCACTCCGTGAGGACAAGTAGCACAGTCTCTGAATGGTAGCTAGCAAGGGCGGCTAGCACCCCGTGAGGACAAGTAACACAGTCTCTGAATGGTAGCTAGCAAGGGCGGCTAGCACTCCGAGAGGACAAGTAGCACAGTCTCTGAATGGTAGCTAGCAAGGGCGGCTAGCACTCCGTGAGGACAAGTAGCACAGTCTCTGAATGGTAGCTAGCAAGGGCGGCTAGCACTCCGTGAGGACAAGTAGCACAGTCTCTGAATGGTAGCTAGCAAGGGCGGCTAGCACTCCGAGAGGACAAGTAGCACAGTCTCTGAATGGTAGCTAGCAAGGGCGGCTAGCACTCCGTGAGGACAAGTAGCACAGTCTCTGAATGGTAGCTAGCAAGGGCAGCTAGCACTCCGAGAGGACAAGTAGCACAGTCTCTAAATGGTAGCTAGCAAGGGCGGCTAGCACTCCGAGAGGACAAGTAGCACAGTCTCTAAATGGTAGCTAGCAAGGGCGGCTAGCACTCCGTACCCCCACTGTGCCGGCTTCTGCATACACAAAAACGGAAGCAATTGAGTCCCCTTGTCTTCCTGTTTAAATATCGCGCCGCCCCGCCCCCTCCCCGGGAGAGGAACCAACCCATTCGACCCCGGAAGACGATGGAGCCTCTGGATTGGCCGGCCCGCCCTCCAGGCGGAATCTTAGCCCCGGCGCGCCAATCCGGGGTGATGTAGGTGGAGCCTCCGCGCCGGTCCGCCCCGGGCACGGGAGGTGACGGCGACGGCGCCGCCATCTTGGCCGGCGTAACGCTCCGCTCTCCGAGGCCGGCGCTCGCTCCAGCGGGTCGCCGATCTCGGCCCGACCCGCGGCAGCGCCGGCTTCTCCGGAGGTCCATCCCCGCAGCCCTGGACGCCGCGAGGACCGCCGACCATCATTCCCCACAACGGGAGCGCAGGTAGGAACGTGGAACGGGACAGTATCCTCCCCGGATGCCCCCTCTCCCCCGGGGCCGGGTTTTGAAGGAAACCGGGCATGGAAGGCTCTGATCAAATCCGGCGCATGTACGTTCGCCGCGGGTTCCCAGGAGTTGTCTTCGGGACCAAAATGCTTCCAGGACAATAAATAATATAGCCTTCCCCGCCGCTTCTTCGAATCCAGAACATCCTCCACTTCATACTCCGGATCGGGAGTGGCTTCAAGGGCTTCGTCCTCTTGTCGTTGGGGGTGCCAATGGGACCCACGAAACCTCTTCAACAGGGAAATATGGAAGGCGTTATGCACTCGTAGGGTACTCGGTAACCGCAACCGGTATGTCACTGTTCCAATTCGGGATTGGATTGAAAACGGTCCAATGTACCGGGGTCCCAACCTCCGGGAGGGCACCCGGAGTCTAAGGTATCTTGTGCTTAACCATACCTTCTGCCCCAGCTGTAATACTGGAGCGGGTCGCCGGTGGCGATCTGCGAAGACCTTGTATTTGGCAGCTGTCCTCTGCAATTGTTCCCGGGCCATCTCCCAGACCCTCTGCAGATCTGCCAGAATTTGAATACCCACGGGGGTTGGAGCTGTAGAAGGGAACGGTGCTGGAAGCCGAGGATGTTGTCCATATACCAAGAAGAACGGAGAGTGTCCTGAGGACGAGTGGTCACTCTGGTTATATGCAAACTCGGCCCATGGAAGCAAAGAGGCCCAGTTATCTTGACGCTTGTTGACAAATGCCCGCAAGAATCCCTTCAATGTTTGGTTAATCCTTTCGACCATGCCATTGGTTTGGGGATGGTAGGCTGATGAAAAGTGGGTTTCCACCCCCAATGCCGTGCACAAGGCTCTCCAGAAGCGTGAGGTGAATTGGGGGCCCCGGTCACTGATGATCCGAATGGGCAACCCATGCAGCCGAAAAATGTGTTGAATGAAGTACTGGGCTAAGGAAGCCGCCGATGGAAGACCCGGCAATGGAACAAAATGGGCCATTTTGGAAAAACGGTCAACCACCACCCAAATCACCGTGTGACCCCAGGAGCTGGGGAGGTCGGTGATGAAATCCATGGATAACTCCGTCCAGGGGACTGTCGGTACGGACAGCGGTTGCAAGTCCCCTACGGGAGGCCCAATTACTGGCTTAGTCCGGGCGCACACAGGGCAGGTGGTGACGAATTGGAGAATGTCTCGCCTCATATGAGGCCACTGATACTGTCTTGCAATGAAACGGAGGGTCTTTTGATACCCGAAATGCCCGGCCCATCTGGACGAATGTCCCCATTGCATTACTCTTTCTCGATCGGCGGGCGACACTAATTTCTTTGTCGGAGCGACCCCCCCTGCGGCCGCACTGAGACATGCCGGATCCAACATGGGGTGGATCTCCTTGGTCTCTTCTGGGACCTCAAATGCTCGGGAAAGAGAGTCCGCAGGGGTATTCTGAGCAGCCGCCCGAAACACTAGTTGAAAGTGAAATCTGGCAAAAAACAATGACCATCGGGCCTGTCGAGGATTTAGCCGTTGGGCCTCTTGAAGATACAGAAGATTCTTGTGGTCAGTGATCACCGTAAATCGGTGTTCGGCTCCCTCCAGCAGATGCCTCCATTCCTGCAGGGCTAATTTTAATGCCAAGAGTTCCCTATCTCCTACCGTATAATTACGTTCCGCCGGGGAGAACTTACGAGAGAAAAAGGAGCAAGGTTGGCGCCGGCCTTTGGGGTTGACTTGAGAGAGGACTGCCCCGGCCCCCAAGGTGGACGCGTCCACCTCCACAATAAAGGGTTTCTCTGGATCTGGGGCCAACAAGATGGACGCTGAGTTGAACGCCTCTTTTACCTGGCGGAAAGCCGCTTGTGCCTCTGGCGGCCAATCCCGGACCTTCGCGTTTTTCTTAGTGAGCGCCGTCAGCGGCGCTGTCAGCTGTGAATACTGAGGGATAAACTGGCGATAATAGTTCACGAATCCCAGGAAACGTAGCGCTTTCAATCCCAGCGGTTGAGGCCATTCCCGAATCGCGCGGAGTTTGTCAGGCTCCATCTGCAGTCCCCCGGGCAACAGAATGTATCCCAAAAAAGGCAGAGACCGCTGATGAAAAGCGCACTTACTGAGCTTAGCAAATAGGCGGGATTGCCGTAAACATTGCAGCACCGCGCAAACTTGACTTACATGCTCGGCGGGATCCTTGGAAAAAACCAAGATGTCGTCCAGGTATACAATCACCGTGGAGTTCAACAAATCCTCGAGCACAAAATTGATGAGTCACTGGAACACCGCAGGGGCATTGCATAGGCCAAACGGCATCACCCGATACTCAAAATGTCCCTCGTGAGTATTAAATGCCGTCTTCCATTCGTCCCCCTGCCGGATTCGAACTAAATTATAGGCCCCCCGCAAGTCCAACTTAGTAAGCATCTGGGCTCCTTGCAGCCTGTCAAAGAGTTCAGGAATGAGCGGTAGAGGAAAACGATCCTTTACCGTGATGGCATTTAACCCTCGATAATCAATACAGGGCCTCAAGGAGCCATCCTTCTTGGTAACAAAAAATAATCCGGCCCCGGCAGGGGACGTAGAGGGTCGGATGAACCCTTTCCGAAGATTCTCCCAGATATACTCTTGCATCACCTTGGATTCTTCCCGGGACAGGGTATACAGTCGGCCGGGGTGGCATGGTATCTGCCATCAAGTTAATGGCACAGTCGAACGACCGATGAGGCGGTAGGACCTCCGCCTCCACTGGACTGAACACATCTGTGAAGTCCCTATAATCCATAGGCAGGGAGCCCAGCTCTGCCCGTGCCCCCCCCCCCCCGGGCACAATAGCTAATGCGGGGCAGCTGCCGGTCCGGCCCTTACAACAGCTCTCCCGACAGGTGTTACCCCGACCGGATATTCCCCCCGGTCCAGTCAATAACGGGACTATGACACCGTAGCCATGGCAAGCCTAGGACCACCGGATGAATGGTCCGGGATAGTACCAGGAATTGAACTTCTTCCCGGTGATCCTCCCCCACCTGTAATCCCAAAAAGGGGGTGATCTCCGTGACCGGCTGCGGTAATGTAGTTCCCTGAATGGAGGTTACTTGCAACGCCGGTCGCCGAGGAAGCGTAGGCCAGCCCATTTGTTGCAGCAGTTCGTGGCAAATGAAGTTGCCCCCCGACCCAGAGTCCACCAGGGCCCGGGTCTGGATCATGGTCTCGTGCCATCGTAGGGTTACTGGCAGTGTTACCAGGGAATCCGGTAGGGGAGCGGAGTGCCCCAAGACCCTTCCCCTCAAGGTGCCTTGGGGGAGACGTTTCCCGCCCGAGCGGGACAGGCCCGGATGAAATGCCCGGCCTCACCACAATAGAGGCACAGTCCGTCCCACAGGCGTTTCTTCCTGTCCGAGGGAGCCAGCCGTTGACGGCCAATCACCATCGGTTCCTCCCCATTCTCCTTGGATTCCCGGTTCCCACGGCGAGGGGACGGGCCCTTACCAGTCCGGGACGCTCCCCGTGCCCACTTTTGCCGTTCAGCCCGTACTCTAGCTCGCTCCAGGAACCAGGTATCTACTCGTATACAGAGCGAAATCAGAGCATCCAATTGGCCCGGGACCTCTCGTCCTGCCAATTTGTCCTTGATCCGCTCTTGCAATCCTTCCATAAAAATTGCCATCAGGGACTCCGGGTTCCAACGCAGCTCCGTGGCTAAGGTCCGAAAACGAATGGCATAATCGGCCACCGTCCCCTCGCCCTGTTGAATCCGCAGCAGTTCCGACGCCACGGAAGATGGTCTGCCAGGGAGGTCGAACACCATGCGAAAACGGCACTGAAATTCGCCATAGTCGTCCAAGATGGGGTCCTGTCGTTCGTTTAGTGGGGACACCCATGCCAGGGCCTTCCCTTCGCATAGGCCCATGATATATCCCACTTTACTTTGGTCTGAAGAAAATGCCTCCGGTTGCATCCGGAAGGCCAGGTTGCACTGATTGAGGAACCCCCGGCAACCTCCGGGGGCCCCATCATATCGTGCCGGTTCAGGGAACCGAGGTCCCGTGCAGAACCCTCCCGAACGGGGAGCCGCTGCGGCCCCTTGGACCGCAGCGGCCTGGTTCTGTACCTGAAGCGTTGAGAGTTGAGAGCATACGTTCTGGAGCGCCCCTGATAGGGCGTTCAGCTGCTCCTGCTGCTGCTGAAGTACCTTGGCCAGGTCCCGTAGATCAGGCTTCGTAGGCGAGCTCATGGCTTCCGTTTCCTGTCCTGTTTCTAGTGGTGAGCCCTTAGGTTCCCTAAGGCCCCGCAAGACCTCAGAGGACAGCCGTGCACCCCGAATCTTCACCCGCGGCGGCCGCCATTCACCAGGGGTTGAGCCCCCATCTGCAGGCGGCCAGCAGGACTGCTGGAACCGCGGGGTGACGGCTGACCTGGCTGGTAGTCAGTAACGCAGTCTCTGAATGGTAGCTAGCAAGGGCGGCTAGCACTCCGTGAGGACAAGTAGCACAGTCTCTGAATGGTAGCTAGCAAGGGCGGCTAGCACTCCGTGAGGACAAGTAGCACAGTCTCTGAATGGTAGCTAGCAAGGGCGGCTAGCACTCCGAGAGGACAAGTAGCACAGTCTCTAAATGGTAGCTAGCAAGGGCGGCTAGCACTCCGTACCCCCACTGTGCCGGCTTCTGCATACACAAAAATGGAAGCAATTGAGTCCCCTTGTCTTCCTGTTTAAATATCGCGCCGCCCCGCCCCCTCCACGGGAGAGGAACCAACCCACTCGACCCCGGAAGACAATGGAGCCTCTGGATTGGCCGGCCCGCCCTCCAGGCGGAGTCTTAGCCCCGGCACGCCAATCCGGGGTGATGTAGGTGGAGCCTCCGCGCTGGCCCTCCCCGGGCACGGGAGGCGACGGCGACGCCATCTTGGCCGGCATAACGCTCCGCTCTCCGAGGCCGGCGCTCGCTCCAGCGGGTCGCCGGTCTCTGCCCGACCCGCGGCAGCGCCGGCTTCTCCGGAGGTCCATCCCCGCAGCCCTGGACTCCGCGAGGACCGCCGACCATCGTTCCCCACAACGTGAGCGCAGGTAGGAACGTGGAACGGGACACTTTTATGGGTCAAGGCATCCTAGTGTTAGGCACGCCCAAGTCCCGCCTTCACTACGCCTCCGATACGCCCCCTTGAACCTTGGCCGTCCTTGTGACGGAAAGCAGTTGGGGACATCCAAAATCGGCTTTCGATTATACCAATTTGGACGACCCTGTGAGAAGGACACCCATCTTCCGATTTATATTGAAAGATGGGTGTTCTTCTCTTTCGAAAATGAGCCCAATAGTATCTTGGTACAACACAGTACCGAGAGCTGTCCTAAATTTGGCCGCTTAGCTATGCGGCTGCTGGCACTGGACTCCTCCCTAGCACCGTCCCCCCACAACTACTCCTGACATGCCCCTTTTTTTGGGCGATGGTCAGAGGTCAGTGGCACTGAATATCAGGGGTAAATGAAGACATGCTTACTTAAATCACTTTGAATCCCTAATCACCGTTTTTCAGCGTATCATATTTACTATACAAATGCGCTGGGCCATTTTGGGGGGAACTTTTTTCTCTGAAACTGCCATCACAAACGAAACAGTTGGCCTTTTCACGGTTAATGACTCCAAAAATGATGTCTGGGCTTTGGGCATGCAATTCAAGCCTAGGACCAGATCTAAGCGACACTGCTTTAGTGAATTTTATGCCACTTAATTCTCTGTTTCCACCTCAAGGCACAGCCCAAGACACTGTGAAGCGGATTTCAGAGGACTGTATAACTGTGAACTTGCCAGCGTTTGAAAGAATGTTTCTTACCTGTAAGTATGAAAACCAGTGCCTGCTCATTCTGTTTGCTTATCCACTTGCCTGTCAGTTGGGTCATATTTTTGTATCATCACTTTGGATTTAACTCACACCTTTTTAGTAGCAGCTGAAGGTCATTTAGATCCAGGTATAGTAGATATTTCCCTGTCCCCAGAGGACTTACAATTCTAAGCTTGTACCGAGGCAGTAGAGGGTTACGTGATTTACTCAGGGTCACAAGAAGTCTCAGTGGGATTTGACACAAAATCAAGAGCAGGTCGAATAAATAGCCAGTCCAGTAGACAAGATTCAATCAAATTCCATAGGTACTTTTATTAGCAACAGACGTAGAGGGGTAGAAAGTTGTGCCCTACTTGGCCAAGTTTCACCTTGACATAGGGCTGCCTCAGGTGCTCTCAGTCCTATAAAATCAATTAGAATAGCACAAACAACAAATACATAATAAATAATGAGCAATACAAAAAAATCTCCCGCAGGGATGGAAGAAGTTACTGTGGAATTCCCGTGAGCATGGAAGAAGTTGCAGTGGGATTCCTGCGGGCAGTGTAGTTGAAATCTATAGAGATTCCAGAATGAGGCTTGGAATGTACTGAAAGAGGCTATTGGGGCACCACAATGAGGCTTGGAATGTACGGAGAGAGGCAGTTGGAGCACCAGAATGAGGCTTGGAATGCCCAGAGAGGCAACCAAAACGCCAGACTTGGTTGAATAGTGAATTTGGCCACCTGAGGCAGGGCCCTCAAGCGGTTCTCTTCCAGAGTGGCATCTCCTCCTTCCATCCTCCACCCCATTCCTGAGTTTACTTTCTTTCTTCATGTTTCAAAAGTCTGCAGCGGCAGTGATTCACATAGGCTGTCCTGCCACTGATATCCGCCTCTTCTTTTTATTGTGGCCCACCTCTCTGATGTAACATGCTGTTTCCTCAAAGGAGGGCCACAATAGAGAAGAGGCCAGTGCTGGCAGCAGGGCAGGGTATGGGAATCGCCACCGCCAGCTTTTAAAAAAAGAAGGTTATCTCAGGAAAAGGGGTGCAGGAAGGAAGGGGGAGATGCCAGAACTTGATCCTGGGGGAGGCAGCATCTCAGCCCTGCCTCAGGCAGCATCTTGCCTTGGGCCACCCCTGGTGAATAGCATTGAAAAAAAATACGAGAAGCTGTTATGGCTGGGAGGGAAAGAAAACAGAGGGCTGCGAGCAAATAAATAATGTCGTCAAATGGGTATAGGTTAGATTCCATTGGGGATGGGTGGGGATGAGTGAAATTTCTGTCCCTGTATAACTCTCTGTTTTCCACCCCTCTACATCTCTTGCTAATGAAAGGACCATTGGAATTTGATTGGATCCTGCCTGCTAAGCTGGGGATTTTTTGATCTGCTCTTGATTTGTTCTGGTTTGGCTCTAGTTGATCGACTGCCTGTGTGTTTCAGTGGGATTTGAGCCCCAGTTTCCCAGCCTGCTGCGCTAACCACTAGCTACCCCATGGAATAATACTTACCTGCCTTACATACTGACCACATCAATACTCATATCTTAATTATATTAATAACTGGCAGAAGCTTCAGTACCATCAGCTTCTTAAATATCTCTTCCCCACACAATTCATCTCTCTAGACTTCAGTGACTTCAGTGACCACTAAAACAAAAGGCTTGAGGCAGGAAATCCAGCCTGAACAGAAAGTTATGTAACTCAAGTCAATCAATACAGATTCTTGCTGATTCAATGGGCTGACAATGAAGGCAGGACTGAGTAGTTTCAGAGTCTTCAGACAAATGTTTCCCAGTACTATCCCAGTGTCTAGCAGAAGCTTGGAGGATAGCTGACAGCTACAGTGTCTGAGCTAAGAATCCCCAGGGCATTATTTAGAATGGCAGCATATGATAATAAGAGCTGTACTCTTAAGAGAGATACCTTTCCTCACCAGGAGAGGGAGACAGAAACAACCTGTGCTGCAGTCTAGAATTTAAACTCGTTACAACCCCAAACAGAATGGCAGGAGGTTGGGGAGTATCACTTGCAAAGATGAAATGTTACACAACATGTTGCAGATCTGATGGGCCATTTCAATCTTTGTCTGCTGTTGTTTAAGAAACATAATCTTATTTTTCATCTTGTTTAGGCAGGTCTCACAGAGTTCCTAAATCAGTAATCAAGGACTTTGCTTGCCTTGTCGCCTGCCAGAATGACACCTTTATGAATGCGAGTGTGAATCCAAGAGATGACGACGGTGAGGAATTATCGGTCTTGAAATTCAAACAATGCAACTCCAGAAATGCCTATTTTCTCTCTCCTTCACTCCTCTGTTATACCTTTAGCAATATTGTTCAGTCAATCCAGGCTTATTGACAACTGTGAACGAGTGAAAGAAACCCACATTACTGATTTTTCACCTGTTGGATTGACTGAACAATATAACTTTTTTTGGCTGGAACACAGGGGTCAACATTCAGCCGGCAACGGTGACAGTTTTTCTCACCGTCGATGGAGGTATTCCTGGATATTCAAAGCCGGGCCCTGTCCAGGCTTCAGCTTTGAATATCCAGTTATTTTTGAGCCGGCTAACACATAGCGGGCTTAAGTCAATATTCAGCACTTAAGTGGGCATGGGTTAATGTGTAAAGATAGGATTGATTTTTATGGGGTCCCATTGATGTGGTAAACCTGACCATTTAAGGGCTGAATATCAGCACTTAAGCAGCCAAGTGGAACACCCCTGGAATGCCCCAATGTAGCCAGCTTTGAGTTAGGGGTTAACCTCAAATTTGAACATCGCTTAGTTAAATGCTGCGAAAAATTAGGCCCCAACCATGCAATTTAACCATTCAGCATCTAGCTAGATCACTTTGAATGTCTACATTTATTGACCCCTGATGAGAGCAATTGGTCGAAACATGGCCCTTGGTGGGTCAGTTAATAAAATTGTTCCATCCCAGACATTTTTAAAGAAAGAAGAGGCAAAGCATTTCAAATGGAAGGTGTCATAAAGAGAACTGTGCTACGCCCTGTTGTCTCTAGCCTAGCATATACTGCAGGGGGATTAACTGCACCTGCAAGATTGTATAGGCCGGTCAGAGAGGAGAGAGGAACAGCGAAAAAAAATGTCTTCTAACTTATGCAATTGCAGGCAATCAGGTCTTTGTTACACCAACGTCATTTCATGATACTGGTAGAGGTAGAGGCAGGCCACCGAAAGAGTGAGCCAGGCCCCCCTCCCCAGAATCGTCATAGCTGCCTCCACCGCCCGCCCACCCACAGTACCTTGGCTGACCCTGCCAGCTGCAGGCAGCATGGCTCCTTCCTCTGCTCAGCATTGCCTACCCCTGCAGCTGCTTTCCTCAGGTCGCACATGCTCGGTCTCAAAACTGAGCATGCGCGGCCTGAGGGTCCAGCAGTTGCTAGGCAGGTAATGCAATGGGGGGGGGGCCTAGTGCCGGAGTTTACTCTCTCCAGCTCCTGTCAGGACGCGATCACCCAGATCCCATCAGGAGCAGAAGAGAGAGAGAGAGAGAGACCCTGGCGCCTGGCTCCCCTTGGAGACACAGGCCCGGGGAATTTTGCCCCCCCTGCCCCCGCTCTCAGCGGCCATAGGTAGAGGAGAGGTTAAAACACAGTTCCTGTTGCAGGCCACGTGGGCTCAGAGCATATGCACTGCTGTCGGACCCCCTTCTTCTCCTACTGCTGCATATTTCTGCTTTGGAAGAGAAAATGAACTGGTAGGATAAGGAGAGAGGACCAACGGCAGTACACATGCTCTGAGACCCCGTGGTCAACAGGGCTGACAGCACTAGGACACGGCCAAGCACTCTGCTCCAGATCCTCCTCTGATGGCTGGCTGGCTCTAACTCAACCCTCCTATTGAGACACGTGGTGGAGGCTGACTGTTTGTAGTCTCATGTCGCCTTCTTAGTGGACTAGTGGGAAATATCTCATCCCAATTCAGGGGTCCTTTTAATAAGGTGCGCTGAAAAATTGCTTGCAGTAGTGTAGGCGCGGGTTTTGGGCACGTTCCGATCAAACCTTTTAGCGTCCATTGACCTAATGGTAAAGAATCCGGGTGGTAATGACCTACGCGCGTCAAAAGCCACTTGGCACGCATCCGTTATGCACCAAAAATGAAATTACTGCAAGAGCCATGTGGTAGCCAGGTGGTAACTACTACTACTACACATCATTTCTGTAGCGCTACTAGACGTACTCCATTTTGGCACACGTTGGGCACGCGTAGACGCAGACACGGCTTAGTAAAAGGGCCCCTCACTTTGCACCAGTGGTGGGAGGTCACTTTTAGCAGGACCATTTTGAATGGCCTTACACTCACCGGATCTGGTTGGTCACAAATGTCTTTCCATTCACTGCCCAAGCCAGTCAAAAGTGTCTATGTGCAGGCA
The DNA here is from genome assembly GCF_901765095.1 of Microcaecilia unicolor. Taxonomy (NCBI): domain Eukaryota; kingdom Metazoa; phylum Chordata; class Amphibia; order Gymnophiona; family Siphonopidae; genus Microcaecilia; species Microcaecilia unicolor. The sequence goes on from NC_044033.1 coordinate 210,635,501, forward strand.
CATGCTCATTTGGGACCACAAGAGTTTGCTTCCAGGGAAAGGTGATCCTGGAGTTCCACTAAAAATAGGAGATATATAAATTCCAGCAAATCTAAATAGAGTGAATGAATGAACATCAGGATTGACCAGAAAGGAGGGACTTAACTTTTCATGGCTTGTCACAAATCGTTGTTTTTTTTTTTTGTAAATTCAGTATTCCACTGTGGGACCGTATTTCAGAGAGATCCTCTGGAAGACATCAGTAAGGTTAGTGATATAAACTGGATAGACAGACTGATGGGCAGATGGATGGAAGGTAGAATGAATGGGTAAGTGGATGAAAGGAGGAATGGATGGGATGGACACAGGTTGGGGGAAATGGACAAATTGATTGGTGGAAGGAAGGATCTATGAGGGGCTGGAGGATTGATGGACAGATGGAAGGTGAAAAGAATAGTTAAGTGGTTAGAAACTTTAAAATGGGTAGCCATGTCAGTCTAGTGTAACAAAATTGACAGACACGAGTGGCATCTTATAGACTAACCAATTTATTGAGGTTTGAGCTTTCAAAGACAGGATCTACTTTGTCAGATGCTGTCTGATGAAATGGATTCTTGTCCTTGAAAGCTCAGCCTCAATAAATTAGTTAGTCTATAAGATGTCACCTGCCTCCGTTAATCTTAGTTCATACGGTTTTCTATTCAGGTTGTCCATGCTACTTTTCCTCTTCATATACCCCTCCCAGAGCCCTCCATAACATTCATCTCAGAATCCCTTCTTTAAAAGAAGCCCATCTAGACTCTACACGCTCTTGTGCTTTCTTCTGGCAAGCAATTTTCCTGTGGAATTTCCTACCTGCTTCTATCCAGTTAGAATGCTCCTACCAAATTCCAGACTCTCCTGAAGACCTTTCTGTTTGAAAAGGCCTTCTCTATCCATATTGGCCCAGAGAAGCCCCCCTCCCCCCGAATCCACTAGCTTCCAACTGTGACCCCTTCTTCCTGTTCCCTTTCCTCTATTCTTATAATTATTGATGTCCCTTCTCTATTTTTATTATTGTTTTTAATAGTTTTGTGCATTGCTTTGTTATCTTTGTAACAAAAGACGATTAAGTAAGTTCCAAGAAATCAAATCAATTCAATTAAATGGATAGAAGGAGGAATGATGAATTATTATTATTATTTGTTACATTTGTTTCCCACATTTTCCCACATATTTGCAGGCTCAATGTGGCTTACATAATACCGTGAAGGCATTCGCCAAATCCGGTACAGGATAGGTACAAAATGCTGTATTGGGATAGGGAAGATATGTTGTATTGGGATAGGGAAGATAAGATTCAATCAAGTTGGGTTGAGGTAAAAGAGTTCATTAATGTCCAATACGATCTTTAATAGTGAAGTGTTACAGGGTTGAGTCATTTAAGTTGGGTCATTCGGATATGCCCTTCCAAATAGGTGAGTCTTTAATGACTTTCTGAATTTTAGGTAAACAAAAGTCGTTTTCACCACTTGTGGCAATGCGTTCCACAGGTGCGTACCTATGTAAGAGAAGTTGGATGCATGGGTTGTCTTGCATTTTAGTCCTTTGCAATTTGAGTAATGGAGATTCAGGTAAGACTGTGATGAACTGGTACTATTTCTAATTGGGAGATTGATTAGGTCAATCATGTAATCTGGGACTACTCCATAGATAATCTTATGGACCAAGGTGCAGATTTTGAAAGAGATGCGTTCTTTGATAGGAAGCCAGTGCAATGAATGAATAAACAGATATTCATTTGGAAGAGTGAACATATTGCATGGTGGAAAGACTGATGTATGAAGGGAAGGAGAAGTGGAAGCATGGATGGCTGGTTAGCTGAATGGTTTTCTTATATTTCCATAGATATCAGGCAGATGGAGACCAGTTGCCAGGGCTTCCAAGGAGCCAAGATCCAAGGCCACAAAAGTGGATCATGTGGATGGCTGGATAGAATTCACTGTGCACAGTGGTGAGAATGTGACAGTCACGACAAGCCCTAAAACGTAAGCCATCGGTCACACAGGACCCATCCTATCATCTCCAGCTTCTTCCTAGTCAGCTCGGCAAATCTGTGGGCTGGAGAGGGGTGTTCTGTGGAACTGAAGGAAGATACCTGATCTGTGAGGATTCAGATACCACCTAGTAGCAGGGCTACTGAAACCATGATAATATCAGGGAGTGCTGAAAAAAAATTATGGCTAGGCTGATGTCATGTTCCCTACCTCAACACAAACGCCGTCCTTGGGCTGCGCGGGGGCCCGTCGACACGCACACTTGACTGGCACAGCCCTGAGCTATATGTGTGTAGTTCTTGTCTGGCTGCAGGCTCCTTGATTGCTTTGCTTCCATGCACCTGGGTCTGCTCTCTCTCTCTCTCTCTCTCTCTCTCTCTCTCTCTGCCTGGCTTCCAGGCTCCTTGATTGCTTGGCTTCCACGCACCTGTGTCTGCTCTCTCTCTGCCTGGCTTCCCTTGCTTTTCTCCTATTGGTCTTCCGGTTCCTCCTTCCCCTGCTCTTGTCCTATGGCTGTGCTCCTTCTCCCTGCTGGTCCCTGTTGATGTCAGATGCCAGCACTTTATCAGCTGAGCTCTTCCTGGACTCCATGCTTCGGCTTCTACTTTGGTAGGTGTTACTTGCTCAGTAGTGTGCTTCTTCTCTACTTTGTCCCACGTTGCTGACTTTGCCTGTGCCTGGATTACTCTCTTGGCTGCTGCCTGCCTACTGACTTTGCTTGCACCTGGATTACTCTCTTGCTGTTGTTTGCCTATTGACATTGCCTATACCTGGATTACTCGCCTGCCTGTTAACATTGCCTGTTCCTGGATTACTCCCTTACCTGCTGCCTGCCTATTGACTTTGCCTGTACCTGGATCACTCTCTTGCCTGCTGCCTATCTGGCCGTTACATTCATCACCCTGCTTCCTGCTCCGTCTTGTAAGTCCTGCAGGCCACCCGCACCTAGGGGCTCAACCTCTGGGGAACGGCAGTCAGCGCAGGTGAAACTCGGGGTTGTCCAGCCGCCAAGCAGAACCTGGTCCGAGTACCGGGCTCAGCAGCATTCTACTTGGTACAAGAACTCACAGGTCTGACAGCTGATGTAGCCTATGGCACTTAGCCTGCAGAATTTGCACCAATAATCAAAGGAAAACTGTATGAGTACACACTGTGATTTGTACCTGCTTTCTTTGTAGATCTTTATTCCAACCATACTGAGTCAGACCAATGGTCCATCTAGCCCAGTATCTTGCTTCCAACAGTAGCCAATCCAAGTCACAACAGCCTGGCAGAAACCCAATTGGTAGCAACACTCCATACTACCAATCCCGGGGCAAGCAGTGGCCTCCCCTATGCCAACATCAATAGCAAACTATGGACATTTCCTCCAGGAACTTGCCCAACCCATTTTTAAGCCCAGATATGCTACCCACTGTTACCACATCCTCCTACAATGAGTTCCAGAGCTTAACGATTCTTTGAATGAAAAAAATATTTCCACCTATTCATTTTAAAAGTATTTAATTTCATTGAGTGTCCCCCAGTCTTTGTACTTTTTTGAAAGACTGAAACATCGATTCACTTGTACCCATTCTACACCACTCAGGATTTTGTAGACCTCAGTCATATTCCCCCTCAGCCATCTCTTTTCCAAGCTGAAGAGCCCTAACCTCTTTAGTCTTTCCTCATATGGAAGCAGTTCCATACCCTTAATCATTTTGGTCACTTTTCTTTGAAAATCCCAAACCAAGCATTGAGCTGCCTTCCCTGACTTTATGCTCTTGACGGGAAAACCTCCGTGCAATGAGGATGGGTCATTCTCAAAGTCCCTATTTTCCCCCACAGAAATGCCTTGCTGGTGAGGCTATAGGCCCAGTATGGCACACAGCAGCAGGCTACGATTTAGACGACCATAACTCTTGCAACAAGTTAGATCCAGATAAATGTGGAGCACTATATCTCAGGAGACTCCGACCACATGTCTGGAATATCTCTAGAATGGTCACTTCCACAGCAAGCACCCAGGCTGGTTCTACCAGCTCTGTAAAGGTTTCTGCAACAGGGGAGACTTGAGAATGGTTCTAATGCTGACGGCACTGGAGGTGTTCTAGGTGTTTGATGCTACATGGTACTGGAGGGGGGGGGGGTTAACAGAGCTCTCTTGGCACTAGAGCCACCTCTGTTCTTTTTCAGCAATAGTTGTTGCTTTCTACACATATGGAGGGTAGTTGTATGTGTTAGCACCTGGTTTAAGAGGGCAAGTAGGAACCTACTTAAGCGCTATTTTGGGGGTCAATATTCAAAATGATTTAACCAGGTAGGAGAGGTTCCCTGCCCGGTTAAGTTGCTTGTATGGGACTTAACTGGTTAGAGCAACTGAATATCGACACTAACTGCTAAAGCCATAGCCGTTGATTTTGTGGGCAGTCAGGGGGGCGGAGTCAGCACATGCGGTTGTGTCAATATTCAGCAATTAACTGCCTAATTTAACTGGACAATTAGAACCGTGTGAGACTCAGTTTTCTCTTTATCCGGTTTCACTTAAGCAGTTAATTGCTGAATATCGTACTCCGCCTAGAATTAGCAAGATAGAGCGGAATATAAATGTTGAAATAAATAAATCCCCGCCTGTCCCCACTGGAATCTAACCCATAACGATCCACGTGTAAATCCTAGAATGCGTATTTTTTTTTGGGGGGGGGGGTTGTATTAGAGGCATTTTTGGGAAGTTCCTATGAATTACACGCATCCTTATAGAATACGCCCGATCCGTGCCTAATTTAGGCATCGGTCTTTGGACCTGCTTTCAGCAGGCGTAAATGCAGGTGTCTCAAGTGAGGCGCTGTTCTATCAAGTGCGGATGCCCTTTATAGAATACCACTTAATGCATAATTTTGTCTGCGTCGATTTTTCAGTGCAATTTACTGAATCTAGTCCTAAGGGGGGAATTCTATAAATGTGCTCAAAGTTAGGCACCAGGAAGAATCTTGGCTATGCAATATTTTAGAAAAGGTGCTCCAGGCTGAGTGTCCTTTAAAAAATATTGCATAGCGCAGATTTCCACGCCCAACAGTGGGCAGAAGGACTTACGCCTGCTGAAACCTGGTGTAAATGCTGCTGCACAATTCGTGGGATTTGGATGTGTAAATGATCCTATTCAGTAACACTACGTTAAGCTTTTTGGAATGTTCGTTCCCATCTCATGGCCACGCCCCCTTTTGAGTCACTCATGAGACAATTTAAGTGCGCAGCATTATAGGATAACGCATAGGCAGAACCAGGGCCACCGAGAGACACAGCCAGGCCTGGGGCAGGATTGGACTGTCACGTGCACACACACCCACATGGGCCGCCACCGCGCCACCACCCCCGCACCTTTCTGTCTGCTCCCTTGCTCTGTCCTCTCCTGCGCTGCTTCTGTCTGGATCCTGGGTGGCACGCAGGAGCAGGAAAGGACTGACCCAGAAGCAGGCAGGAAGAAGCTTGTTGGTGCCGGGCCCCCCTCAGAGGTTGGGCCCAGGGAACTCCCCCCCCCCCCCCGCTCCCCCTTCTCGGCGGCCCTGGGCAGATCCACATGCAAGTTCTAATTCGTTCAAATTAACATCAATAACTGTTAACAGCTCATTAACTAATTAGTTTGTGAATGGATCTGGGATCTGACCCCAAATTTGGCTGACCTTTATAGAATCCGGGGGTAACTTCGTAACATAGTAGATGATAGCAGATAAAGACTTGTAAGGTCCATCCAGTCTGCCCAATTACCAGTGTTGCCACCCAATCTCCGCTAAGATTCTGTGGATTTATTCCTTCTGAGCAGGATTCCTTAGTGTTTATCCCACGCATTTTTGAATTCCAGTACCGTTTTCATCTCCACCACCTCCAGCACTGAGTCTGCCCCCACCCCCTACCCCTCTTCAATCTCAGTTCATGCCCTCTAATTCTACCGCCTTCCTGTCTCCGGAAAAGGTTTGTGTGCACAAGATTACAATATGATGAGCGATGGTGTCTTGAACTGTTTTTTTTTTGTTGTTGTTGTTTTAGCCTTTTTTTCTCCGCTCTCTTGTAGAACTGATTTGGGAGAGATTGAAGACGATACATACATTGTTAAGAATAAAGAACTCAGCCTGAAGATAGGTATGGATACACACACTGGGACAAAACTGGGAGAAAACTTGATTAACACTCTGGATGAGGTTACTACTACTACTACTTATCATTTCTATAGCGCTACTACACGTACGCAGCGCTGTACACTTGAACATGAAGAGACAAACCCTGCTCGACAGAGCTTACAATCTAATTAGAACAGACAAACAGGACAAATAAGAGATAAGGGAACATTAAAGTGAGGATGATAAAATAAGGGTTCTGAACAAGTGAATAAGGTTCATGCAGGGCAAGGTCTGCAAATGAATTATAAAGAGTATCTGGTTAGTCTGCTGACAAAATGCTAAGGAAAGGGGTCTGGAGTGTGGTTGCCACCCAGGGCCTACCCCCCTCCTCTGAGCAAGAGGGTGCACTGAGCAGTCATGCGGCTGTCAGCTCTGCCGGTCCCCTGCCCCGGAATGGGAAGTTGACATCAGAGGGGGCAGGGGACCGGCTCAGCGCATCACCTTGTGCCTGCACCAGGGGCTGGCTGCCCCCACCACCCCACTCTTGGTACACCACTGGTCTGGAGCAGGAAGAATTCCTTGATTGCATAAGCATCTTTCATTCTTGCAGATAACTTATTCAGCAGCATCATATATGAGATTCTAATGATCAGGGATGGGGTCATTACTTTTTAAAAGTACTTAAGTAAAAAGTAGTGAAGTAAATTTTTTAAAAATATATTAAAATACTCAAAAAGTAACAAAATGCAGCCTCTTAAAACTACTTTTTTATTACAAAATATAAAGTATTATTAACAGGTTGGACATTTAATTATTTTAGTTCTTCATATTAGATTTCTTATCAAATGCTGAGTTAAGGCCCAACAATAGCTGAAGTTCAAAATCAGTCATTTTACCTCTGTTTGCAAGATGATCCCACACAGAGACACACTCCTTCCCTCATCCACCATCTCAGCCCCCTGATACAGCATATACACACACTTCTTCCCTCATGGGAGTGACCATCATTTGTCATGACCATCTTGCTCTAGCACACACACACACCCCCCCCCCCCCCCCTCCTAGTTTATCACACAGCTTGACCCCTTTTTTAGAATTTTTATTTTATGGGCTGAATAAACACTCCCCGTTGACTCCAGGAACTTCTAACAGACAGACAGCGGTATAATGTGGCTACACTGGGCCAGGCCTCAGGGCTGGGGTTGAACCACTGGTGGTTCCATATTTTGGCTGAGTTGCACCATGGGAGTGAGACTCGGGCTCACCTCAGCAGTCAAGTTGAGGCAGGCAGCACCACAATGATCCTGCAGTATTTCACCATGGGCAGTGATGTTCCTTGGTTGGCCAGCACCTGGGGTGGATCGCTGTGCACCCCCCCCCCCCCGGGTGCAGCACACACACACACACACACACACACACCCCAGGTGCATTGCTGTTACTTCCTGGGGCTGCTAGGAGCAGCCGCCCTGCTGTCAGCTCCGCCGCTTCCCTGCCCTGGAACAAAAAGTAACAGAGGGAGAAGGGACCCGGCAGAGCCACAGCTGTGTGGCTGCTCCCTGCACCCCCTTGCTATGTGCACCCGGGGAGGACCGCCCCCAGCGCCCCACCCTCAGTACGCCACTGACTATAGGACTGATATTCAGCCAACAGGAGGCAGCCCGCATAAGTGCCACAGTTGGCGTTCACCCCAGATATCCAGTGACAGGCCGTTTCCGGTGGCCAGCATTGAATATCTGGTTTTATTTTTGGCCTGAAGAACTTAACCACTTAAGCCGACTCAAATACAAATCAACTTACGCATCCAGTCTCTCCTACATAAGCCCACAACTGTGGAACGCACTACCAAAAGCCTTGAAAACTACGAACGACCACCTAAACTTCCGGAAAACACTAAAAACTAACCTGTTTAAAAAGGCATACTCTACCGATCCAACATAAATGCCTGATCTTTGCAACACAACAAAACTAAAGAACGTAATGGACATAACACAACTCTTCCGTTGTACGATTCCCTAATGTGGCTGTGCCACATGAACTTTATCTTACCACAACATCACTTTGTTATTTCTTTACACTGGAGTCTGCAAACGCCTCTCCGGTACTATGTAAGCCACATTGAGCCTACAAATAGGTGGGAAAATGTGGGATACAAATGTAACAAATAAATAAAAAGTATATAGAATCACACTTAGTGTTCATTACTGCACCCAACCCTGATGGAAATGCTGGCACCCAAGTTGGGTAAGCTGACCCAGTATTCTAAAAGTATGCACATAACTTTTTGAAATGCCCATGACAGGCTCATGCCCCTCCTCTGTCCACACCCCCTTTGAAAGATGCACTATGGGTGGGCCTCCTTATTGAATAGACCGCAGCCAGATAGGGGTGCAAATTTTAATGGGTGCTAATTGACCTCAATAATTGGTTACAGCACCAGATGCAAATTGGAAAAAAAATGTATGAACCCCAAAAAATTCAATACAAAAAAGACCTCAGGGTTCAATCACCATTAGGATAAAAAAAATCGTGCAAAGTAAGTCACAATGACTTTATATATGTATTTTATTAAACATCGACATACAGAAAAGCAGCCACAATTACTAGACAGCAGCGATATTTTATACTGCTTCAATCAATGGTTCTTTCTCAGTCATAAAAAACTTCAATGATAATCTCTTTTTTCTCCAAAAACTCAATTAGCATTTTCTTTAAAAAATGTTCTTATTAGATTTCATCACATCACATTTGCTGTTCTTCACCAGAATTCTAACACTCCAAAAGGAAATAATTCACTTATCTGGTACATAATCCCAATGGGACCCGTTTCACCCCAAAAATGGGATTCTTCAAGGGTTTTCATTCAATATTTGAACATACTAGCAGATAAATGTAGAAAAATTCATAAAACCAACTTCCTTTTAGTCAGCAATTCAGATAGCTGGTATAATAGCCTCTTTTAAAGCAATTTCCTTTCAGTATTTACAAGGCATTCCAAAGTTGAATTCATATCTTAGGGCTGGCCCTATTATGGGCAGGGCCATGCTGGGCGCCACTGCCCTGCCGTCTGTCTGCTCACTTGCAAAATCTTTCACCTGAACTTGTGATTCTCTTATCTCCACTGCCCTCCTCTTTTCATGCAAAGGAGCAGTATTAATTCAGGCAGACACGCTCAAGTTACTTGAGAATACAACCAGATTGCTATTTATGCTTCAGTTTGTGGCTAGCTCCTCAGTCAGGGTGAGTTCCAGAGCTTGAAACAGCATTCAAATTAAAGAGAACCTGAAATTTTAAAAGCGCTACAAATAAGTTTTAAAAGTATTTGCCTTAAATCTAATTGCAGAATTCAGGTGCTGGGAGTCTGTACTTGGTTGTCATATGCTCAGATTTGTTTAAATCATATGCAAATTAGTCCGGTGTTTTTCACTAAACATTCCCATGAGTGTCTGTATGTTAATCTGCATTCAAATAGAGCTCTCTGATTGGATGATCAGCTTCTGTTAAGAAATCTGCCCCGGAAAGTGAACAGAGTGAGAGCTGTCCTTTGCCAAAAGAGACATCCAGCTGTGACTTCCTGTGTTTGTTGACTGAAGTTATAAAAGAGTGCCTGATTGTGGTAAATGAGAAAATATAAGTGAAAAGAGATTGGTGGCGATTGAAGTTTCTCTAGTGAGAAAAGGATCTGAATATTTCAGGATTACTTGAAGTTTATGAAGAATAGAAAAGGGTGAATTTCAGTTTAAGAGTGTTTAAATCCTATAAGCTATATAAAGGCTAGGTAGATTTAAGTGACTGTAAGCAAGGAAACCTTAATATTTGATCTGAAATAAATATTTGATCTGAGATAGTTGATCAGAGATAAGTGTTTGATCTGAATTATATCCTTTGGTGCAAAGGAGATTAGAATGCAATGGAGTATTTCTTTCTGTTTACCAGTACAGTCAAATAATTCCATTCCACTTAAATAATTTTTTGTTATATATATGAGGGAGTAGTATCTGGATTTATTGTAAATCAAATTGATTCCATTCACAGGAATTCATATTCACCTTCATGCATTCATCCGATATTATCTTTTAAGGATGAAGTTTTATTTTATGTTCACTCTGTCTCTTGTGAGCTGAGCACAGTTAGTTTCCTCGGCTGGCACGACTACATATTAGAGGTATTTTGATACTGTGTGAAGTTTTACCACAGACGGGTGACATATATAAAACATTCTCCTTGGATAGGATGTGATATGTGAAAATACATTTTGCTTTAATGAAATTGCTAAACTTTAGAGTCAGAGACTTATCAATGAGGGATACATACAGTGCTATTTTTTCCTGAGGTCTGGCTTACTTGCCTGCTCCCTTCTGTTCCTGCTCTGCTGGACGGGGGGGGGGGGGGGGGCGCCAACCGATAGTCTGCAGGGGGGCACCAGAGACCCTAGGCACGGCCCTGATTATGGGGTGGACTAGGCATCAGCCTAGGGCAGAACAAATCTGGGGGAAGCACCAGCATCAGCATCCCACTCGCTCTGAATAGGCCTGGGTAAGAATGGAAGAGGGAGATCCTGGATACCTGGAGCAGCAGGGAAGGGAAGAGGCAATGCTGGACACTTGGGGTGGAGGGAGTAATAAAGAAGGGAAGGTGAGATGCTGGATTCTGAAGGGAGCAGGTAGGGAATGAGAGATGCTGGCTATGGAGGGAACAGCTAGGAAAGCAAAGGGGTGATGGTGTACACCTGAGAAAGAGGGAGTGGAAGAGTAGCCTAATGGTTAGTACAGTGGGTTGAGATCCTGGCCAACTGAGTTAATTTCCCAGTGCAGCTCCTTGTGACCTTGGGTAAGCCACCTAATCTTCCATTGCCCCAGGTACAAGACTTAGATTGTGAGACCACTAGGAACAGAGAAAGTACCTGCATATAGTAGCACAATAGAAATGATTAGTAGTAGGAAAAGAAACGGGTGATGCTAGGCCATAGAAGAGTAGAGAAGGGGAAATGTTGAACGCCTTGAAGGGGAAGAGCACTGTCAGGTTCTCAGGTTCAGAGCCCGCGGGGCCGGGCTCTGGAGCAAACGTGAGCCCTTGGGCTGTTGACGAAGAGTGACAGCAGCAGGCAAAACCCACCAACCAACACTGGGCAAGCACACTGGCACTGGCAGGGACTTCAGTCACCACCCAGCGAGCCGGAACACACGGACTGGAATCCCCCGGACTGGAGGACACAGGACTGGAACACTGGACTGCAACACTGAACTGGAATCCCCCGGACTGGAGGACACAGGACTGGAACACACACCGGACTGGAACCCACTGGACTGGAGCACACTGGACTGGTCCGTACAGCTTCACCTGCACTTAGCCCCTGCCCCAAGGGTTGAGCCCTTGAGTTCGAGTGGCCGGCAGGACTTACCGGATACCGGATGACACAGGGACCAGGACTGGAAACAGAAGTACTCCTAAATCCTAAACTGACCTAAGTGCTCCCAAGCCCTAAACCAGCAGAAGTGTTCCTAACAGTAAACTAACAAAAGGACTTCCTAAGCCCTATACTAACAGGAGTGCCCCTAGGCACTGAACTAACAAGAGTGCCCCTAGGCACTAAACTAACAAGAGTGCCCCTCACAGCACCAAAAGGGAAAGCAGGGGAGCCACAAGGAAAAAGCAGGGAAGCTAAACACATAAGCCAAAAGTGCTTCCAAAGCACCAGACCCAACCGTGCTTCTAAAGCACCAAACACAGCAGAGATTCCAAAGCCCTAGACACAGAAATGCTTCTAAAGCACCAAGAGGGAAAAGCAGGGGAGCTACAAGGGAAAGGCAGGGAAGCTAAACACATAAGCCAAAAGTGCTTCCAAAGCACCAGACCCAGCCGTGCTTCTAAAGCACCAAACACAAACAGCAAAGACTGCAATGTTCCCAACAGCACAAACACCAGAAATACTTCTAACAGCCAAATCTGCAGTGTTCCTAACAACACCAAACCCTGAAGTACTTCTATCAGCAACAAAGCCCTATACACAGCAATGCTTCCAAAACCAAGAGGGAAAAGCAGGGGAACCACAAGGGAAACCCAGGAAAGCTAAACACACAGTCACCAGTGCACACTGCACTAACACTAACCTGGACCTTTAACAAAAGCAAGCAGGGAAACTAGACACAAAGTCAGAAGTGCACACTGCACCACCCTACCTAAAGCAAACGTTGCAAAGGCCCTGAAGCCAGGGAAGAACACCACTTCCTTATCAAGGCCCTCTCAGATGATGTCACACTCCCTAGACTCAGGCAGACAGCACACTGAAACCCAGAGAGGCCCAACCCACACCAATGCAGCACCGTGAAGCACTTGAAGCCAGTACACCCAAAGAGAGATAGAGCTAACTCAGTCCACCCACACAGCTGCAGTATACTGAAGCAATTAGAGTCAAGCTGCTGGAAGCTGCCAGCATAGAGAGACAGAGCTAGCTCAGAAAAGACAGACTAAGGAAACAGAAGCCAGCTAAGAAGCTAACCACCAGGAAAAAGGTAAGTTTTTTTTGTTACATTTGTACCCTGCACTTTTCCACTCATGGCAGGCTCAATGCAGCTTACATGGGGCAATGGAGGGTTAAGTGACTTGCCCAGAGTCACAAGGAGCTGCCTGTGCCTGAAGTGGGAATTGAACTCAGTTCCTCAGTGCCCCAGGACCAAAGTCCACCACCCTAACCACTAGGTCAGGGGTTCTGACCACAATCATAACAAGCACTTTGAGCTGGCTTAGAGGGGGAGCACACAGCTAAAGGTTTTCCTGGGCCAGCTCTGAACCATTGTCATGCCCCATTTCTTCTTGATGCCTCTGTTGCAAAATTCTTTGCCTTTCTGACATTGTGTCTCCTTTGCCCTTTCACAGTTAAGGAGATATTCAGCTCAATCGTTGTCTACCAGACTCCTCCTGACCAGTTACTCTTGTACACATTCAAATACGGAGAGGAAATATTTGATAATAATCTTTTCCTGCTCAGTAAGTATTCGGGACAGACTTGGGGGTGGAGGGGATCCTTGAGGGAAAAGCAAACTGGGGAAATACCCTCCATTACTGTGCCTGGGATTTCTCCTGTCACAGCAATGGCATCTTCTCGGATGATAAAGATGTTCTCACTTTTAAATTCAGCCAGGTCTGGGACAGTTCAGGACACTGAGAAGGAGATGTTCAAAACCAGGGCTCTTTGCAAGAATTTTCCACACATCTATGGGATTCCAGCAGATCAGCCCACCGGTGAGGACAATTCAGTAAATGTACACAGGCTTCTTGCACTCTTTAGTGCTCTCAAAGTGCACAGTGTGTGTTGTAACAGAAACTCTCTACTTTACAGTCAGCCTTCCCCTACCTAATCTCTGTAAGGCTGTCACAGCACACTGTTCATATTTTTTTTTTTCAGATCACAAGAACAGTTGAAATTTCCACCCAGCAAAGCATCATCCGACATCCTGGAATTCCTTATAATAATCTCAGTGTTCCAGAGACAATAAAGCGTTTGCATGCCAAATTCCAAAGTACACCTGTCTTGTGGTTGAATCTCCTATTTAGGGTTCACTGCCTGTTCCTCTGAAGTTCTTGCATTTCTGGTCATGTTTTATATCACTGGGATTTACGGATTTCACATTTCTCCATCAAGCAAGTTCATAGCACGGCTGGTTAGGATCTTCCCTGGTGCTGGCATACAGGCATGAAGAATTTCAAAACGGAAACAATCACATGCCCCCTTTTTACCAAGCTGCGACAAAAGGGGGCCTGTGTTGGTGTCGGCACGTTTTAAATGCACGCCGAAGCCTCCTTTTACCACAGCTGGTAAAAGGGCCGGTCTCGCTTTCCTTCAGGAAATGGCCGGCCGGCAAGTAAAGCACTTGTCGCGCGGCCATTTTGGGGGGGGGGGGGAGCCCTTACCGCCACCCATTGAGGTGACGGTAAGGGCTCCTGCAGTAACCTGGCAGCACATGGCACTACCCAACTACTGCCGGGTAGTATCCATCGCTACAAATTTGCATAGAGCCAGAAATTACGTCGCGGTAGAGGTGGGAAGTACCACCGGGGCTGCTGCACTAGCCCACGTTGGGCTTACTGCCGCTTAGTAAAAGGAGCCCACAGTGAGGTAGAATCAGCTCCCTACCTTGTTAAATCCCTGCTAGTCGGCCTCAAAGCAGATGTTGAGCAGCACTTTGGCAGCAACTTGCCACCTAATATTTATTTATTGGGATTTCTTAACCGCCTTTATGAAGAGATTCACCCAAGGTGGTGTACAGCAGGTACAGTTTAACATCAAACTTATAATTTTGTTAACAGCATAACAATAGTAAAAGGAACAAGTAAAGACAGAATGAAAGAGGAATACTTGAAAGCAGCAAATTGAGACCTAAAAATAGGACTACCGTGAAACAGGATCAGAAATATACATATTTAATAGCACTAAAATTCAAAAAACAGAGATATAATATGATACGATTTGCCACCTAATATTTATTTATTGGGATTTCTTAACTGCCTTTATGAAGACATGAGGAAGGACCTAGCGAAGCTAGAGGAATGGACCGATATTTGGCAACTAAGGTTTATTCCCCAAAAATGCAGGGTCATGCACTTGGGTCGCAAAAATCCGAGGGAACGGTACGGTACAGGGGGTGAAGTACTTCAGTGTGCGAAGGCAGAGCGGGACTTGGGGGTGATTGTGTCTGATGACCTTAAAGCTTCCAAACAGGTAGAAAAAGCGACAACCAAAGCCAGAAGGATGCTTGGGTGCATAAAGAGAGGCATGACCTGCAGAAAAAAGGAGGTGATAGTGCCCTTGTATAAGTCTCTGGTGAGGCCTTATTTGGAGTACTGCATGCAGCTCTGGAGACCGCACCTATGGAAAGATATAAACAGGATGGAGTTGGTCCAGAGGGCGGCCACGAAATTAGTAAGCAGTCTTGAATGCAAAAATTATAGGGACAGGCTTATGAACCTCAACATGTATACGCTGGAAGAGAGGAGGAAGAGAGGAGACATGATAGAAACGTTTAAATATCTCAAGGGCATTTATGTACAGGAAGAGAGCCTTTTTCAAATGAAGGAGAGCTCTGGAATGAGGGGGCATATGACAAAGATAAGAGGGAATAGGCTTAGGAGTAACTAAGGATATTTCACAGAAAGGGTGGTGGAGGCGTAGAATGGCCTCCCGGTGGAAGTGGTGGAATCGAGGATTGTTCCAGAATTTAAAAAGGCATGGGATAAGCATGTGGGATCGCTTAGGAACAGGAAGAATTAGGGGTTACAGAGGATAGACAGACTGGATGGATCATATGGCCTTTATCTGCCGTCATGTTTCTATGTTTCTATGATGTAAGCATAATAGTGAAGGAATATTTAATAAGCACACAATTAGAACATTCATATCACATTGCTATTGCCTACAGTATAGGTTACCATATATTTATTTATTTATTTATTGCATTTGTATCCCACATTTTCCCACCATATGGCAGGTTCAATGTGGCTTACATATTGCTAAAAAGGTGGTTACAAAAATTTGGATTTGTAGAAGTCTAGTACATTATACAGAAGTACAATAAATGCTTGGGTTGATAAATTAGCATATTGTGAGAGAGGTTAATATTATTGTTTTCCATTCCTGAACTTTTCGTGATGTATGGTGTTGTGGGATTAGGCAGATCCAGGGGGGAAAGACTTCTTGAAAAGATGTGTTTTCAGGTTGAGGGGCCAAATGCAGATATATAGACGGGGACAAGATGGGTGGTACAGAGTCAGTTAGGATAAAAAGATGGGTGGCTAAACTAAAGATAACTTCTTTGTATAGTTAAGCAAGAGATAAGGAACTGATCTAAGTGTGTGTAGCAAGCTAGTCCAGGTGCAGAATGAGTGAGTAATCAGTCACTCTACGTATTAAAGGCTTGGGAGAAGAGCCAGGCTTTCACCTGCTTCCTGAAGTAGAGGTAGTCTCGGGTTATATGCAGCCCCTCTGGGAGTAAATTCCAGAGCGAGGGGGCTACTCCTGAGAAGGCTCGCAGGTGGGTATTACATTGTACAATTTCCTTTGGTGAGAGGACAGATGGCGATGATCCTTGAGATCTGAAAGGTGTGTTCAGGACTGACTTATTCTTGAAGTACTCTGGCCCCTTTTGTCTGAGAGCCTTGAAAATCAAACACAGAGTTTTAAATTTAGCCCTGTAAGGTACTGGTAGCCAGTGTAACTTTTGCAGAAAGGGTGTGATGCGGTCACACCGTTTGCAGCCTTCAATCAGTCCTATCAGTCCTGTTGCAGCATTCTGAATTAGTTGGAGCTGTTGCAAACTCTTTTTGATTTGACTAGTGTACAGGGCATTACACTAGTCTAGTCGTGATGTCATCATGGCATGGACCAGTGAAGTCAGACATTCATCCCAGCAAAACACCCCCAAGAGCTAAACCCCCTGCAGGCTGGTGGCGGAACCTCACAACACTTTGCTTTAGGGTTGCTGATAACTGCCATCCCAGGCAGAAACCTAGTTTACATTGTGGCAGAGTTGGCCCTGTCTGGGTTTGGATTGTTCACGTTGATATCTCCAGCCATGATCCTCTTGGACCTTAGCAACCACTTCCTCCTTTAGTTAAGCTTGTAGCTTTGGGTTAACCCTAGCCTGCTTATAGGATAGCAGCACTTCCAGACTGGTGACCTACCTGGCTATCAAGGAATCAGTGCCCAGATTGTGTCTGTTGCCCTCTGGGCTAGCCTCTCCCGCGCTCCAGACTCATGTGGAGGGCACAAGAAGACTGTGATAAAGTCACCTCCAGGATAGTTGGGTTAAGGCAGTTTCAGTCTGAAATACAAGTCTCAGAAGGCATTACAGGCAAGGAGCCACCAGAGGGTGAGATGAAGAACCCGGACTGGACTCCTAGCTGCAATCGGGGAAGACATGGGTGTAAGCTGGCAGGTTGTGTAGAGTGGCTGCCACTAGGTGGAAAGAGAGTTAGAAAACCCTGTGTGCAGGAGCTCATCATTGGTCTCATTAGTTTAATGCTCAACTCAGCTGGTATGGGTGTGGGGAAGCTAATGGAAGGAGAATGATTGGTGCTGGTAGCTGAAGCCAGGGATTGATTAGGCAGGTGGGTAGAAGGAGTCCAGTTCAGTTCAGGAGAGAGAAGCAGAAGGAGAGAAGCAGTTGCAGGCTGAAAACCCTTGGGCAAGGAGGTCCCTAAAGTACTGGCAGTTACAGGCTGAGAATCCTTGGGCAGGGAGGTCCCTAAAGTACTGAAGCAGGCTGAGATTCCTTGGGTGAGAGGAAGTCCCAAAAGTATTGAATTCACTGTGAAGCTGATGCAGGGGAAACCCCTTGGGTAGAAGGAGTCCCTAAAATATTGAACTCTCCTGAAGGTAAAGAGGATAGAAGGTAGAAAATGCTGCTTTGTGACTGAACTGTGATGATGAACTGAAAGAACTTGGAAATTGAATTACTGTTTATTGGCCTAATGGATAAACAGCCCAGACTGGAGCCTGTAAGCCTGTATTGAATCCTGGTATGTGCTATGCTGCTGTTGGAACTGTGTGCTAGAAACCTGCATGGAATAAAAGTCCTTAAGATTGAAGTTACTGGTGGACATCTGTTTCTTCATTGTGCCGGGAGCCTGTGGCTGGAGGAGATTGTTCTATCCTTGGCTACACAAGAGAGGTACCTGGTTACAAGACACCTACTGGAGCTCCTAGTTATATATTCTTCCCTTCAAAATCAAAGGAGACAACCTTACACAATCACTGGCAGGCTGGTCCATCCTCCGTGACTTTGCAAAAAGGACAGATCAAGAGTAGGGATTTCAGAATGTCCCCCACTGTAGACATAGAGAACACATTGTGTGATTGTGCTTGATTTTTCTGGTGCCATCGATTTTGTTTATCATTCACTGTTCAAGTTGAACAATGGGGGAAGGTGTGTGTGGGGGGGAGATTTTACAGTGAATTAGTTCATTTCTCGCCAGACAAAGGTGGAGAGTTGTTCAAGAGACATGACTTCCTCAGTTCTTGAGGGAATTTGTGGGGTTTCTCACTTCCCCTATCTTATTTAGCATCTTCCTCTTTATTTATTTATTTAGATTTTGCTCACACCTTTTTCAGTAGTAGCTCAAGGTGAGTTACATTCAGGTACTCTGGATAGTTCTCTGTCCCAGGAGGGCTCACTAAGCTTGGAGGGTTAAGTGACTTGCCCAAGATCACAAGGAGCAGTAGTGGGATTTGAACAGCATAAACCCACATTGTCTCACTAAATTTAGGCATGACCATTCACTCCAGGGTGGGTGGCTAAATCCCATAGCGCACAACCCAAAAGGGGGTGTGGCCATGGGAGGGGCACGAGCTGATTAGGGAAATTCTAAAAAGTTGCACGTAGTCTTGTAGAATAATGGGCCTCCACACCCAACTTGGGCCCAGTATTTTCACCAAGTTTGAGCAGGTGTAAGGCTGGCACCCAGGGTTGGGTGCGGGAATCAGCACTAAGTGCTTTTCTATTAAGGGCACATGCCCTTAACAGAATAGCTCTTACCCTCTAATTCTATAAAAGTTGCCAAAAATTGTGTGCGTAAATTTGGGCACACACCAAATTCGTTCATGCGATTTAATTGAATAACAAGCTAATTAGCATAAATTGGCTTTTTAGCAAGCAATTATTGGCACAAATTAGATTTAGCTGGAATTTATGCACATAAATTTAGGTGTGGAATCCGTGCCTAAATTTTATGTGTGACTTGAAAAAAGGGATGCGGACATGGGAGGGTCATGGGCGGAATGGGGGCGTTCCTAAAAGTAATGCACGGTGATATAGAATAATGGGGAATTGTGCCTAAGGTAGGCGTGTACATTTGCATCATGTTTCAGTTGGTGCAAATGGCTGCACCTAAAGTTAGGCGCTATTCCCAGGCATAAGCGCTATTCTATAAACCGCGCCTAATTTTAAGTGCAGCTTATAGAATAGCGCTTTTTTCAGTGCTGATTTTTCAGCGTCAAATATAGAATTCACCCCTTAGTGTCAATCTTTTCAGGAGCTCATTTTTTATTGCCATTTATAGAATATCCAGCCTGATTGTGCAAAAGAATTGGCAGATAATCGGCAACCAGTGTAGGTTAAATAGCAAAGAAGCAGAGTGATTAAACTTGCTGTCTCCATAAATAAGCTTGACTGCTATATAGAGACATCGCTTGCAATGCCAATGAACTTATTGAAGAGCAGAAAGAAAAGTAAGTGGCGTGGAAGAGTGGCTAAAGAGGTTAAGGGCGCTTCAACTTGGAAAAGAGATGGATGAGGGGAGATATGATTGAGGTCTACAAAATACTGAGTGGTCTAGAACGAGTAGAAGTAAATCGATTTTTCACTCGTTCCAAAAGTACAAAGACTAGGGGACGCTCGAGGAAGTTACATGGAAATACTTTTAAAACAAAAAGGAGGAAATATTATTTCACTCAACGAATAGTTTAGCTCTGGAACTCTTTGACAGAGGATGTTGTAACAGCAGTTAGCGTATCGGGGTTTTAAAAAGTTTTGGACAAATTCCAGTAGGAAAAGTTCATAGTCTGCTATTGAGACAGATATGGGAAGCAACTGCTTGCACTGGGATTTGTAGCATGGAATGTTGCTACTCTTTGAGATTCTGAATGGAATCTTGTCACTCTTTAGGATTCCAGAATCTTGCTATTCTTTGGGGTTCTACATGGAATGTTGCCACAATTTTGGTTTCTGCCAGGTACTTGTGACCTGGCTTGGCCACTTTGGAAAACAGGATACTGGGCTAGATGGACCATTGGTCTGACCCAGTATGGCTACTCTTATGTTCTTATATGACATCAGAAGGTGCCCAGTTCAAATCCCACTGTTTCTCCTTGTAATCTTGGGTAAGTCACTTCACCCTCCATTACCTCAGGTACAAAATTAGATTGGGAGCCATCTAAGGACAGCAAAATACCCAGTGTACCCAAATGTAACTCACCTTGAGCTACTGGTGGCAGTAGTGTCAAACCTGGATATCTAATCTCTCATCCTGGGGACACATGACAGATAAGAACATCCAGTCCTCCCTCTATCTCCCTTCCCTTAATACCCTTATCTCTCTCAGACATTGTGTAGGATAGCAAGAGACAGAAGTTTATTTAAACTCTCTGAACTCTTGGCTGGCATATAAATTAAAGCAATTCCCAGTCACCAGTCACATCTGTGTCACCCTGTTCCAAAGATCAGCTCCAGGACCATCGCAGCTCAGACATCACCAATGGCTCTCTCTTCTCTTGCCCTCTTCCTCCTCTCCCTCGCTTCTGTATACTTGAACCCTCTGAAGTGTGCAGACACCCAAGGAATTAAATACAGCCCTGTGAATCTCACAGAGGTAAGAACTCTGCTGGGAATTAATCATTCCCCTTACTGCCTCTTCTCTGTCTCCAGGGTTCCTCATCTTCTCTCAGTATCTTGCATTCCTCAAACTCCTGCCTCTTCTCTTCCTAGAGTTGCCTCTATCCACCCTTCCTCTACTACCTTTTTCACTGAGAGGGTGGTGGATACCTGGAACAGTGGCGTAGCTAGGGTAGTTGACACCCGGGGCCGGTCATTTTTTAACACCCCCCTCCAAAATCCAGTACTAGGCATACCGAGAATACAAAACACTCAGGATCTCTAGAGCAATTCTACCATACCATAAGCAGTAATTTCTACGAGTCACATAAGGAAAAGGAAAGCATTTTAAACACTACAGTGAGCACTAGAACATCAATTCACCTATTGTAAAACGAAACCAGACAGAATAGTACAGATCGTCGATCCTGCACAGTCAATGCCAATTGAAAGCCATGTCTTTTTCACAAACACAGATACACCCTAATCCACTATAGAATAAGTAATCATAAACTTTCTATTTAGACAAAAATTAAACTGAACCCCCAATGCCAGACTCTGCATACAATGCAACACCACAGAAACAGAAAATGTCCCCTAGTACTGTGCGAAATGTAAATTTGAAAAAACTAACAAATACCAATCACTTTACAAATTAACAAATAGAAATAAAACAAAAACAGAAAATAAAATAATATCATTTTATTGGACTAATACATTTAGCTTTCAGAGGCCAAAACCTCCTTCCTCAGATCAATACAGTATAGTGCTGTTACAGTATCCTATCCTGACCCGAGGAAGGGGGTTTTGTTCTCCGAACGTTAGTCAAAATGTATTAAAATTAGTCCAATAAAGCTTACCTTATTTCCATGTTCTATTTATAAGCATGTATTAACACAGCTACAATACTACTTTATCCTAAAGCAAAAAAAATAAAAATATATATTTTATTTACAGTTTGTTGTCTCTGGTTTCTGCTTTCCTCATCTTCTTTACACTGTCTTCCTTCCATCCAGCATCTGCCTTCTCTCTCTCCCTGCCATCCTGTGTCTGCTCTCTCTCTCCTGTCCCCCCATACAATGTCTGCCCTCTCTCCCTGCCCCTTCCATCCACTGTCTGCCCTCTCTCTCTCTCCTTTCCATCTAGCATCTGCCCTCTATCTCTGCCCCCTTCCATCCACTGTCTGCTCTTTCACGCCCTTCTATCCACTGTCTGCCCTTTCTCTCTGCTCCTTCGATCCACCATTTGCCCTCCCTCTCCCTCTCCCATCCATTCAGGGTCTGCTCTCCCTCTCACTCCCCCTTCCATCCAGGATCTATCCCCCCCTCTCTCACTGCCCCCTCTTTTCGGCTCCCAGTTTCAGCCCCATTATCCCACCTGCAGCTGCCCCTAGTTCCAGATCCATTGATTCTCCCACCTACCCCTGCCCCAGGCATGACCCCATTCTCCCTCCTGCCCATTTTTCAGACCCCAGTTCCAGCTCCATGCCCCTTCTTCCATCTGTCCCCCACCCAGTCCCTTCTGCCATCTGAGTCCCCCTCACCCCATCTGTCCCCCACCCTCTGTCCTCCACCCAGTCCCTTCTGCCATCCGAGTCCCCCTCACTCCATCTGTCCCCCACCTAGTCCCTTCTGCCATCCGAGTCCCCCTCACCCCATCTGTCCCCCACCCAGTCCCTTCTGCCATCCGAGTCCTCCCACCCTATCTGTCCCCCACCCAGTCCCTTCTGCCATCTGAGTCCCTCTCACCCCATCTGTCCCCCACCCAGTCCCTTCTGCCATCCGAGTCCCCCCCACCCTCACCCTCACCCATCTGTCCCCCACCCAGTCCCTTCTGCCATCCGAGTCCTCCCATCCTATATGTCCCCCACCCAGTCCCTTCTGCCATCTGAGTCCCTCTCACCCTATCTGTCCCCCACCCAGTCCCTTCTGCCATCCGTCCCCCCACCCTCACCCCATCTGTCCCCCACCCAGTCCCTTCTGCCATCTGAGTCCCCCCCACCCTCACCCCATCTGTGCCCCACCTAGTCCCTTCTGCCATCCAAGTCCCTCTCACCCCATCTGTCCCCCACTCAGTCCCTTCTGCCATCCGTCCCTCCCACCCTCATCCTATCTGTCCCCCACCCAGTCCCTTCTGCCATCCGAGTCCCCCCCCCACCCTCACCCCATCTGCCCCCCACCCAATCCCTTCTGCCATCCGAGTCCCCCCACCCTCACCCCATCTGTCCCCCACTCAGTCCCTTCTGCCCTCCGAGTCCCTCCCACCCTCACCCCATCTGTCCCCCACTCAGTCCCTTCTGCCCTCCGAGTCCCTCCCACCCTCACCCCATCTGTCCCCCACTCAGTCCCTTCTGCCATCCGAGTCCCTCCCACCCTCACCCTGCCTCGTCTTCTCCCTGCCACCCGGTCTTTAAAAAGAAATCTCTGACGCGATAGAGAAGCGCAGCACCTTGTGTCTGCATGAAAAAGAAGTGGATCCTCTCATCGGGCCTTCCCTCACTGTCCCGCCCTTGCGGAAATAGGAAGTTGCGTCAGAGGAGGGCGGGACAGAGTGAGGGAAGGCCAATGAGAGGATCCGCTTTTACTTGCAGTCGCAGACACGAGGTGCTGCGCTTCGCTACCGCGTCAGAGATTTCTTTTTAAAGGGCTGGTGCGGGGGGGGGGGTGCCAGAGGAGCGAGCAGCAGGAGCGGTGGAGCACCCCCCCCTTTCTGCTGACACCCGGGGCGGACCGCCCCCACCTCCCCGCCCTTGCTACGCCACTGCTGGTATTAGCATGTGTTTTGTGCTCATGAAGGACTGCCCTGTCTTCAAGGAATCATCAGTATGTGCGCAATGTTAAAGTAGAGTTGCCTTTTCCTCAGGGAATCATCAGTATGTGCGCAGTGTTAAAGGAGACTTGCCTTTTCTACCAGCTCATATCAATCTGTTTTGAATTTTAAAGGAAAGGAGACCTGCATTTTCTTCAGGGTGATATTATGTTATGAACCTTTCCTCAATCAATGTGTAATTAAACTCTGGAATTCATTGCCAGAGACTGTGGTAAAAGCAGTTAGCTTAGCAGGGTTTAAAAAAGGATTGGCTAATTTCCTAAAAGAAAACTCCATAAGCCATTATTAAGATGGACTTGGGAAATCCACTGCTTATTTCTAGGATGAGCAGCATAAAATCTGCTTTAGTGTTCTGGGATCTTGCCAGATATTTGTGACCTGGATTGGCCACTGTTGGTAACAGGATGCAGGACTTGATGGACCTTCGGTCTGTCCCAGTATGGCAACACTTATGTTCTTATATTCTTATGTAACGGTAACGGTATTCAAACATGCGTGGGATATACATAAAGGAATCCTGTGCAGAAGAAATGGATCCTCAGAAGCTTAGCCGAAATTGGGTGGCGGAGCCGGTGGGGGAAGAGGGGTTGGTGGTTGGGAGGCGAAGATAGTGGTGGGCAGACTTATACGGTCTGTGCCAGATCCGGTGGTGGGAGGTGGGACTGGTGGTTGGGAGGCGGGGAATAGTGCTGGGCAGACTTATATGGTCTGTGCCCTGAAAAAGACAGGTACAAATCAAGGTAAGGTATACACATGAGTTCATCTTGTTGGACAGACTGGATGGACTGTGCAGGTCTTTTTCTGCCGTAATCTACTATGTTACTATGCGTGCCCCTGTCACATTTACAGGGACGTGGCTGGTGTAACTGCTGGTGCACAAATGTCGATGGCGGGAAATGTTGGTATTCTATAATGTTTAGTTTATTAGTCACTTAATATACTGCCTTTCAATTGAAAATCAAAGTGGTTAAACAGGAAAAGAACTACAACATCAGACAGGACAGATGAAACAGAGAATGAAAAGAAAGCCGGCTTGATGAGAGCTAGAAAAGAGGAGCACAGTGTCAGCTGCCAATCATTGCATCCCCTTGAGTCCCTGGGAATGCTGCAGAAAACAGTTGGATCTTTAGAGTTGCCCTAAATTTCTAGTAGAACTGCTCAGTGCAGAGATCTGCAGGAAGTGAATTCCATAACAAGGGGGCACTAAAGAAGAAAGCGCGAGTGATTAGTGGACTCAAGGTGAGAGTAATGGACAAGAAGAATGGAGAGGCGGTGTGCAGAATAGAGAACCCTGTGAGCCAGAGTAAGAATCTTATGTTGAACCTGGAAGGGAAGAGAGAGTCAATGGTGATATATTAGAAGGGGAGTATCATGGTCAAACTGATAGGCAAGAGAGAGAAGCCAAACTGCAGTGCTTTGGAAGAACATTGGGGACGCCAGTGTAGATAATATTGCAATAATCAAGTCATTATGTGAGTATAGAAGCGTAGCACAAGCATCGTTATCTAGGCATTTATGCAACAAGCAAATAGTGCGGAGACAAGCGAAACAGGACTTTACAACTATGGAAATATGTAGTCTAAAGGACAGTTGGGAATCTAGGGTCATCACCGAGAGGCAATTAAAGAACTGATGCTCACAGTGAGGTACCTAACACAAGGCGTCTCGTTATAGAATTGCCACATTACATTGTAAGTCTTCTGGGGACAGGAAAATGCCTGGTGTACCTGAATGTAACGTGCCTTGAACTACTAATGAAAAAGCATGAGCTACATCCAAACTCACATTTTTCAAAATTACTGTACGCACAGAAATCTCAGATGACATGGAGAGAGCCATCTTGTTATTTAACATAGTAAATGATGGCAGATAAAGACCTCTACGGTCCATCCAGTCTGCCCAACAAGATAAACTCATTTTACATGGTATGCGATACTTTATATGTATACCCGAGTTTGATTTGTCCTTGCTAATTGCATTGATGACATAACACCAATATTTCCTGATTTCCCTGTCCCAGAATGCTTTTCTCACAGCCTTCATGCCCACTCTGATCTAAGCACAAACTTTTATATTTATATTCCTCCCACTCTCCATACAGGCCCAAGGTGGTAAATTTAATCAGGAGGAAATACAAAGTTAGTTACTAATTAATCACTCTATGTTTTCTTTCTTAAAGATGAAGGTGTCTTGCTGATAGAGGTCTATGAGACTTGTTCAGATGAATTACTCCTGAAAGCACGTCTGCTGGGAACATCGAAATCTAATCTTTTCCTGTTCTGTGAGTACCCAGGACAGGGGATTGAAGGGAATTAGAGGGTCATCCCAAGGAGAAGGGGGAGAATGTAGGAATGCTTTCCCTCACGGTGGTAGAGTCTCTCCTGTTACAGCAGTGGCATTTCCGCTGATAGCAAACACTTTCTACGTCTTTCTTTTCAGCCAAGTCTGGGATGATTCAAACCTTGGAGAAGAAGAAATTTAAAAACCAGGCCCTCTGCACTCTTCACCCACATGTCTATAGGATTCCTGCTGAACAGCATAAGGAGCGTGATGGTAAGAACAATTTGCTAAACCTACATGATTTTCTCAAGGCAGAATCTCCCAGCGATGCTGTTTCATTATGGTTTGGCGGCCTTATTTTACAAATGCGGAGGATGGAGGAGGTTTGGCCATTAGAAAACTTTTATTCTGCTTGGTGTGGAAGATTTTTGTACAAGGAGTGAGATGGTTTGTTCCCCTACCATCTTGACTGGAAAGTGCAATGCATGTATTTATTATTTATTACATGTATAACCCACTGCTCAACAATAAGTACAGACAATATGACATATATAATAACTTTAAAAGTGATCCTAAGAGCAACATTACAAGTGCCCTAGAATATACTCATCCTATAAATCTTTCAACCATAAAAGGGCAATTTCCATGAAGGCATCTAGAAACCAAACATAAAGCTTATACTGTATCCACTTAACCACAGGGAAGGTGATTTGCAATATTTTTGCACTCTTGACCCCTACTGATCAAATACGACCTTGTTGATGAGCAACTCTAGAAATGTACACTCCAAGCCATGCCCTAGAGGTGAGGTACATTTTGGGTTCTGTTGGTTTGATTTAATGGAGAGGCTCAGTTTGGTCAGCCTGCTTGTGGAGCCGGAATGTACTGGTTCAGGAGCTATCTTTGTGATTTGTTTTAATATGGCTGTTTCCCCGTGATATTGTAGAAGTGTGAAGACTGTCAACTACTCAACAAATGTCAAGAAAGTTTAGGGAGGAAAAAAAATCATTAACAGAGTTTAGCTTTTCAGTACAGGGTCCAGGCTAGAATTTGATAAGAGGTCAGGAGGCCAGGATGTGTATATATTTTTGTTAATTTGATTACCTGGTTTATGCCATAAACCTCAAAATGGATTATATAATGACCATAATAACTGATACCCTACACCAAATAAAATAATCAAACACTATGCAATCCCATAATAAAAAGAGAAAGACCCAAC
Organism: Microcaecilia unicolor; assembly: GCF_901765095.1. NCBI lineage: Eukaryota > Metazoa > Chordata > Amphibia > Gymnophiona > Siphonopidae > Microcaecilia > Microcaecilia unicolor. Next base: position 210,662,301 of record NC_044033.1, read on the forward strand.
TCCCCCAATCAACCAACCTGAGGTCAGTGCCATTCATGGAAATTTTTGCCATGCAAAAAATATGGCTCTTCACTGGCACCATTTTGAGAAACAGACCTGTGCGGGAGGAGTAACTGGGGATCACACCTGGCCTTTAAGACTGGAAAGTGGGGGAGTCTGGAGAGGACAGCCACAGGCGTAGGCATCCTTTTTTATTTAAACTGTTGCTGGCTGGACCCAGACTCACCAAACAAATGAAATAAAATAAATTTAAAATGAAACAAACTTAAAAAAAACAAACCTAAACAAAATGAGAATTGTTCAGTTCACACCCCTTTTCTCCATGCCAGGGAAGGGTTTCTAGAATGACAGAAATGATGATTCAGGATTAATTTTCAGAAATATTTTCATAAATTCTTTTTTTTTAACTCAGCATCAACCTGCAACAAAATACTTCATAAGGATCCTTATGAAGTCAGGAGCGAGGTCAGTGAAATAGAATGCATGCATGGATGGATGGAGAAATGAAAGCATAGATGGACAGAGATTAGTTGCATCATTTCTTCATATTTCCTTAGATATCAGGCAGATGGATACTTGTTGCCAAAGCCACCAACTATGACAGATGCCCTTGTATGAATCCAGATGAAGTAGATAGCTGGATAGAATTTGATTTTCATGGTGATAATGTGACTATCACACGGAGCCCTGACAGGTAAGCCATGCTTAATTGCGAATAAAAGAATCTTTGTAATGTAACGTAATCCACGCAGAACTCGTCGAGTATTTGCGGAATATAAGAATCTTTGTAATGTAACATAATCCGCACAGAACTCGTCAGCTATTTGCAGAATATAAGAATCTTTGTACGTAATCCGCACAGAACTCGTCAGGTATTTGCAGAATATAAAAATCTTTGTAATGTAACAATCCACACAGAACTTGTCGGGTATTTGCAAAATATAAGAATCTTTGTAATGTAACATAATCCACACAGAACTTGTCGGGTATTTGCGAAATATAGGAATCTTTGTAATGTAACGTAATCCGCACAGAACTCATGTATTTGCGAAATATAAGGATCTTTCTAATGTAACATAATCCGCACAGAACTTGTTGGGTATATGCGGAATATAAGAATCTTTGTAATGTAGCTGGCTGGGGTATCTGCTTGATTTTGGCATTTTGTTTTGATAATGTATAATTTCCTTTAACTTTTTCTATGTATCTTGGCTCCTTTTTCCTTTATTGTGGACGTAACAAAGTTATTTTTTCTTTTTATTATTTATTATTTATTACATTTGTACCCCGCTCTTTCCCACATACAGCAGGTCCAGTGCGGCTTACATAGTAAAAGAAAGCATCTTACATGGTAAAGATATATTTGCTAGGCCAAGTATACAGTAAAAAACAAGGAAATGTAGGAACAGTATTAGAGGATGGGCTCTCCCTTTGCCCATTGAAAAATTAATTTTTATTGTTTCCTCAGTTGCATATTTTGTGATGTAATTGTATAATTTGAATATTGTAATAAATAAATTAATTAAAAGAATCTTTGCGGGTATTTGCGGAATATAAGAATATTTGTAATGTAACGTAAACCACACAGAACTCATCGAGTATTTGCAGAATATAAGAATCTTTGTACGTAATCCGCACAGAACTCGTCAGGTATTTACCGAATATAAAAATCTTTGTAATGTAACAATCCACACAGAACTTGTCGGGTATTTGCAAAATATAAGAATCTTTGTAATGTAACATAATCCACACAGAACTTGTCGGGTATTTGCGAAATATAGGAATCTTTGTAATACAATGTAATCCACACAGAACACATTGGGTATTTGCAGAATATAAGAATCTTTGTAATGTAACGTAATCCGCACAGAACTCATGTATTTGCGAAATATAAGGATCTTTCTAATGTAACATAATCCGCACAGAACTTGTTGGGTATATGCGGAATATAAGAATCTTTGTAATGTAGCTGGCTGGGGTATCTGCTTGATTTTGGCATTTTGTCTTGATAATGTATAATTTCCTTTAACTTTTTCTATATATCTTGGCTCCTTTTTCCTTTATTGTGGACGTTAGAAAGTTATTTTTTCTTTTTAGAGGATGGGCTCTCCCTTTGCCCATTGAAAAATTAATTTTTATTGTTTCCTCAGTTGCATATTTTGTGATGTAATTGTATAATTTGAATATTGTAATAAATAAATGAATTAAAAGAATCTTTGCGGGTATTTGCGGAATATAAGAATCTTTGTAATGTAATGTAATCTTTTGCAGCGTAGACATGGCGGAAGTGCCAGATGAACATGACTATCAAAATAACATAAACTGGATGTCCCTGAATAGAGGTATGGACACCCATTTTGAGAGAACGCTATGTCCCTAATTTTGTAAAGTCAGATGCACAATTGTATGTTTTTTGCTATAAGCTACCTACATTGGAGAGTTTTCATCAACAGGCTGGTCCATAAGTTTTTTGTAATCAAGTTTTTTAACTGTGTTTTTTTAAATCTCCTTGTTCATCTATTTTATCATTTGTATTATCACATACATATTTTTCTGTTAATATTAGTTATTTATTTATTAATTGTTGTAATATTGCATTGTTGTTTACGTTTTTTATTTATTTATAGTTTTATTAATTTATTTACTTATTGTATTTTCATTCATTTACATGTTTTTGTTATATTCTTTTAGACTCCTGAGGTAGGCCATTGGCTGAAACACATTGCCATGTCCAGCCTTTTTATCAATAAATCTTCATAAATATTAAGGTTGCCCCTCTTGGCTCTGGAGTCCACGGTCGTTTTCCCACTTGTTTTATGCCCTTTGATTTGTGCAATGAGATAAGATCCCATCTGAGCATATAGAATACTGTTCTACACAATAACATGCTTCACAAAATACCCCTTGTTTTTCAGTATTCAGAGGCAATGTTTAAAGTCATTTCAGCAGACAAATAAGGATTTACTCAGTTGGTCACTGCGTATACCTGGTAGATACCTTGTTCCACATAAGCTTAGCTCATGGAGAGTAGAAATTCTCAGGGAGGGGCAGAAGCATTTACAAATCCACATATATTATTTTCAAGAGGGCAAAGGAGGACCAAGCGTCAAGCAAACGTCTACACCTGCTTTCACTTTGAAACTCTGGCCCAATCCATGAGTTAAAAAAAATACTGCCAGGGACTTTGTTCCATCATGCTCAGGCCCCGATCCTCAGAACGGCTGCAGTAAGCCAACAGCGCAGAAAACTAGTTTGCCAATGCTCAATGGAAATGCTATGCTCAATGGAAATGCTATGCAAAATATATGCACGCTGTTGAAGTGAAAGCAAGGAGGGGGGGGACATGCTTTGCACATGCACAGAAGAGTTTCACGGTAAGCTTGGCTCCTGTGTGCACACGCCAGGCAAAGTCGAACATGAAGCATGCATTGGCTTCTGTTTTCTGTGCCTTTAAATATAAGTGTCTTCAATTTTTTTTTTTTAACTTGGAAGGCTTATATTTAAACCCAGGAACCAGGCACTTTAGGGTTTGCTCTGACTCGTGCACATTTGTCTCTCACTACTAGCGCTTAGGGGCTTGCACCACCTTCCTTCTGTGTCCAAACTATATAAGAACTGGCAAATTTTAAAGGAAGAATCATGAGAAATCCTCTCTTCGAACACCCTAATGCCTGCTCCGACCTGGTGTTATTTTTTTTTTTTTTACAGTGGTAAGGCAGCTTTGTTTTGTGCGCTGTTCTCTGATCATTGGGAGGGAATAGGAAATGAGCTCATTAACATGCATTTGACTACATTTGGAGGAGTGGCCTAGTGGTTAGAGCACTGGTCTTGCAATCCAGAGGTGGTCGGTTCAAATCCCACTGCTGCTCCTTTTGGGCAACTCACTTAACCCTCCATTGCCTCAGGTACAAACTTAGATTGTGAGCCCTCCTGGGACAGAGAAATAGCCAGAGTACCTGAATGTAACTCACCTTGATACTGAAAAAGGTGTGAGCAAAATCTAAATAAATAAATACATTATCAGGCAATTTGTGCTAATCTTTAGCATGCTTGTTGTTTCCCGTGCTAGAGCATCTGAGTGTTCTGCACTTACTAATGCAGGTGCTGGTTCAGTGTAATGGCCTCTAGCACCTGTGTTTTTTTCTGTGCATTGGAGATTACCTTCTATGTGCAGTTGGCAAGTGCATCTTGTTGATTAATGATGTGGCTGATGATGTCACACTGTCCCCAGCGCAGATTCCTGTTGATTCTTCTATCCTGAAATACAATGCTTCTGGATCACAGACTTCATAGCCTATTGTGAAGATGAGGCTTCTCCTCCTGCTCTCCAGCAGGCCTCACTGGCCCCTGGCTCCTGAGCAGGACTCCAGCTGGTCTCTTCTCAGCATCCTGAACACTCCACCTCAAGATCCTGGGCCCCTTTTCAACTTAGGGTGAGCTTGCAGAAAATATGCAGATTAGATGCAAATCACTCAAGTTCAACACAGCATATTCACCAAGCAGCTCTTTATTCCAGCCCCCTGGGGCACACTTCTTCCAGCTTAAAACACTTTCCTTCTTCCAGCTTAAAACATTATCACAAGCTTCAAACACTTTCACAGATCTTCCCACTGAGCCTCACACCCATAGACACCTGGGCTCAGTGCTAACAGTCTTCTGTCCTCCAGCCCCTGGCTGCTAGTTCCTTGGTCTTCTTACACAGTTCTATATACAACAGATTAGCACAACAGTCTCTCTAGAGCCCAGCCAGTACCTTCAGGGAATCCTCTTTCCTCAGCTGCCAGTTCTCCAGTTCCTTTCTCTTCTCCTTCTTTCCAAGGTTGCCAGCTGGGAAAAATTTTCCCAGCCCAAAATCAGCCGTAAACCCGCCCAAAAACCGCCCGCAGCCAACCCCCGTCTCCCGCGTCACCGAACCCCGCCCCCGCGTCACCTAAGCGCCGCCTCCTGCGTCACTAACCCCGCCTCCTGCATCACTAGCCCCGCCCCCGACATCACCCCTGACGTCAACCCCGCCCCTGAAAGGCTTCTATTGGACCAAATTGGACCAATAGAAGCCCCGGCAGCGGGAAAACCGGCCAATCAGCGGCCACGAAAACCCACCCAATCCCGCACCGTGGCCGCTCGAAAACCCGCCCAAATCCCCGCAACCCACGTGATTAGAAAATTCCCCGCAGCCGTTTCCAAAAAGCCGCCCAATTGGGCGGCTTAACTGCAACCCTGGCAAGTTTGCTTCTTTCCAAACTCAGGCAGGTATAAAATGGGTGACTAGCTTCTACACCCCTTTAGGCTCTTCCCCCTAATTCCAGGCAGGACCCAGCCCATAACAACCTTCACCTGTTTCCAACCAGGACTCTCCCAGGTCCTAGCGACCTCCATCTGAACCTTCCCCCTACTGGCTCCTTCTAGTGACTCATCCTAAGCATAAGCATTTCCCCCCATTCCTATGGGAACAGCACCACCTAGTGGCCTACCCAGGATAGGACAGCCCCTTATTTTTCACACTATCTGTGTTTTTACTGTTAAAGGCGATGAGATCGTGATGTTGGCTCCTTATAAGACGTGTCCAGGGGACCTCCTTATACTGCATTTGGTCAAGCTTTTGAAAAATTCAAGGACTACATTTATGTTGCTTTGTAAGTACTGGGGTGAACAGTTTGGAGGAGGCAGAAAGGGGTCTTTCTGGGAAGGGGGACAGGGAACCTGGGTAACTGTTTTCCATTTCAGTGGTAGAGTCACTCGTGTGTCCTAATAATGTATGAAGCCCAAAATTAATGACTCGACTACAACCTACTGAAAACCAAGTCGTCAACTTCACACTCAAAAAAGTAGATTGTTGGTTCACTTTCAATTAACTAGGATTAGTGGGCACGCAATGAGGCTACAATGTAGTAAATTTAAAACGAATCGGAGAAAATTTTTCTTCACTCAACGTGTAATTAAACTCTGGAATGCGTTGCCAGAGAATGTGGTAAAGGCAGTTAGCTTAGTGGAGTTTTTAAAAGGTTTGGACGGCTTCCTAAAGGAAAAGTCCATAGACCATTATTAAATGGACTTGGGGAAAATCCACTATTTCTGGGATAAGCAGTATAGAATGTTTTGTACTTTTTTGGGATCTTGCCAGGTATTTGTGACTTGGATTGGCCACTGTTGGAAACAGGATGCTGGGCTTGATGGACCTTTGGTCTGTCCCAGTATGGCAACTCTTATGTACATATGTAAATATGTGCATTATAAGGGGGAAAGTCTCATACGGTCACTAGGACATATTTAACAATCTGTACCCATGAGTCAGGTGAAGTCCTTTATGTGAATATTATAATCATCGACCAAAACCCCCAACTCCTAAAAATGTTGTATTTATAGAACAGATATCTCTTTTTTTTTTTGTATTTTGATATTTTCAAATATTTTTCTTGAATGTTTTTTTCTCAAAGCTTCAAAGACAGGCAAAAAGCAGGCACTTATCTGCATCCTCCGCAGCTCACTAGGCCCCAGACCCCGAAATGCTCCCGTTTCGTTCAACCTTTCTCAAGGGATCCGAGCTGTTGCAGGCAGGGTGGCAGAAATATACAGTGAGGGGGAGAGGGAATCTGGGTAACTGTTTTCTATTTCAGTGGTAGAGTCACTCATGTGTCCTAATAATGTATGTAGAGCAGCAGAAACTCCCTGTGAAAATCAGCATGACCTGATACCGCAGTTTTTAATTTAGCAACACATGTGCAAAATGGTCCTGATGAGAAAATTCCCTGAAAGTGATTCTTTCCTGCCATAGCAATGACCACTTCTCGGATACTTAAAGGATTCTCACTGTCTATTTTCAGCCAGGAGTGGGACAGCTCCGGCCTATATCAAGGAGAAATTTAAAGCTCGGGCACAGTGCGATGATCTGCAAAATGTTTACGGGGTTCCTGATGATCATTGAAGAGGTGAGGACAATTCATTAAATACACTGCTTTCTCACACCTGACCCTTCTATTCTCGTGTGTGTGTGTGTGTGTGTATTCTCGTGTGTGTGTGTGTGTGTGTGTGTGTGTGTAACTGCAACTCTGTCCTGTCAAAGTCTTCTCCTGGCAGATCTCTCTAAGGTTGTCATAGCACATTGTTCATCTTTTTCAGATCACAAGGATATTTACATTTTCCACCCAGCAAGGCATCATCCAAGATCCTGGAATTCCTTATAATAATCTCAGTGTTCCAGAGACAATAAAGCTTTTGCATTCCAAATTCCAAAGTACATCTGTCTTGTGGTTGAATTTCCTATTTAGGGTTCACTGAAGTTCTTGCATTTCTGATCATGTTTTATATCACTGGGATTTACGGATTTCACTCTTTTCCATCAAGTAAGTTCACGGCATGTCATGGCTGGTTAGGATCTTCCCTGGAGTTGGTATATGGAAATGAAGGACCTCAAAACAGAAACAATCACAGTGAGGGAGAACAAATTCCTACCTGGTTAAATCCCATTAGCCAGCCCCGGAGCAGATGTTGAGCAGCAACTTAACCAAACAGTACTGCTGAACATCTGCTCTGACCACCACAGCACTGTACAGCAGTCTGGGGGCAGAGTCGCTGTTCCCTCTAAGCTGAGCGGGAGTTCACCATCTACAGTTCTGCCACCGAGGGGTGCTGTTTCACTATCGCATTTTCAATAGTGAGGGACAGGCAAGATCTGCAAGTCTCTAGTGATTGAAAAAAACCCATCATTAAAGCATCGCCCCCTACTGGCAGTAATGGAGCTGGAGGACTCTCGCTCAGTTTAGAGGGAACAGTGGGCAGGGCTGGGATTTACCTGGTTAGCAGTGATATTCAGTCTGCTAACCAGGTAAGTGCTTAAATAAAGTTAGGACAGGTGTAGTAGAGGAACCAGTAATCCGCAAATAATACAACAGGCAATCCGAAAAAGAAGAATATGCATCTTGGACCAAATTCTATATAAATGGTGCCTAAACAAATCAGCTTAGTGCTATTCTATAAACTTTGACTACAGTTAGGTGCAGTTTATAGGCTACGTGTAGTGCCCATCCCCGTGACTAAATTTAGTCACAGCCATTTACACAAACTATAACTTGGTGTAAACGCTCGCACCTAATTTAGGCACAGACGGCCCGATTCTATATATGGCATCTAAAATTAATGCGCAACTATGTCTAAGCATATTCTAAATACCGTGTGTAGATTTATGCGCAGTATTAAGAATACGCTTAGGTGTAGTTAATATGACAGAATCTACGTGCGTCCATTTATGCCAACAAGAAGCTAGTGTAAATCCCTGTGTGTACATATTTTACAACAACGCACGGAGATTTTGGACTGCACACAAAATACCCACTTTTACACCCCAAAACCACACCCCTTTTTTGCCGATGCACATTAGAATTTAGGCACAGTGCATTACAAAATACACTTAGCAATGTACGCAGATAAATTCTAATTTTTGCCAATTAGTGTTCATTATTGCTCATTAAGAGCTGTAACAATGCTTAACAGCTTGGTAAAACAATCTACTTGCGTAGTTATAAAATACACCTGGATTTACGCGCAGAATCGTGCGTAACTCTAGGTGTGCTATATAGAATCCTGGGGTGATCGGGTATCTAATATAATAATTTGCTCCTCCAGCGTTCCAATGAGGCTACCTGTGCCCATAACCATCTCCTGAAGTCACTCTCCTCCAATATTCTCAGTCGTCACTCTCCTCCAACGTTCTCCGTCGTCACTCTCCTCCAACGTTCTCCGTCCCTCCCAGTTCCAGGGCCCCCCTCCCTCCCAGTTCCACGGTCGTCGGCCCTCCCTCCCTTCCTCCCTCCCTCCTTCCTTTCAAGTTCCAGGCAACCTCCCTCTGCTTTTAAAAAATCATCTTTACTTACTGCGTCGGGGTTACGGCGGCCGGCAACAGCAGTACAAAGCGTGCAGGCTCGGCCCTTCTCTCAGTCAGCACTGGTCCCGCCCTCATTTCCTGTTTCTGCAAGGGCGGGACCACAGCTGAGAGACAGAGAAGGCCCGAGCCTGCACGCTTTGTAACGCTGTTGCTGGCCGCCATAACCCAGATGCGGTAAGTGAAGATGAATTTTTTTAAGTGGAGGGAGGGTGCCTGAAACTTGAAGGGAGGGAGGGAGGAAGGGAGGGGGGGACCCTGGAACTGGGAGGGAGGGAGGGAGGGGGGACACTGGAACTCAGAGGGGGGAAGGGAAAGGAGAGAGAGAGGGGAGGGAGGGAGGGAAGGGAGCCTGGAACTCAGAGGGAGGTGGAGGGGTGGAGGGGGGGAGGTGTGATGATGGCAAGGGAGAGATGGTGCACATGGATGGATGGAGGGGGCAGGGCACAGAGGACGTTGCCTGCATATGGATGAATGCAGGGGCGAGAGCACACACACACACTGTCTCTCAATCACACACACACTCTCTCTCTCTGACACACACTCATTCTCTCACACATACTCTCTTTCACACATACTCTCTCCTAACAGTTCCCTTTAAAACATAATTGCCATTAGAGGACAACCTTGCTAACGCCCGTTTCATTTCTTACAGAAACGGGCCTGTTTTACTAGTTTTCTATAACACTGCTCTTAAATTTTAGGAATGCCCATCACCTGCCTATGTACCTCTCACAGACACACCCCCTTTTGAGATCCACACAGTAAAATTAATGCACATTAATATATAAAATACGCTTAGCAAGTAATGCACGTGAATTCTAATTAGCGCCAATTACATAGTAACATAGTAAATCACGGCAGATAAAGACCTGTATGGTCCATCCAGTCTGCCCAACAAGATAAACTCATTTTACATGGTACGTGATACTTTATATGTATACCCGAGTTTGATTTGTCCTTGCCATTCTCAGGGCACAGACCGTAGAAGTCTGCCCTGCACTGTTCTTGTACTAAAGGTTGTGAAGCTAGCGTCGAAGCCCCTTAAAATTTACATTGCAGCCCATCCCTATCTATTCAGTCATGACCAGGGCATAGACCATAGAAGTATGCCCAGCTCCCATTTTGCTTCCCAATTACCGGCGTCACCACCTAATCTCCAGTAAGATTCCGTAGATCCATTCCTTCTAAACAGGATTCAACAGGATTCTTTTGAGTTTATCCCACGCATGTTTGAATTTCATTACAGTTTTCATCTCCACCACCTCCTGTGGGAGGGCATTCCACATATCCAGTACCCTCTCTGTGAAAAAAATATTTCCTGACATTACTCCTGTCTGCCCCCCTTCAACCTCAATTTGTGTCCACTAGTTCTACCGCCTTCCCATCTCTGGAAAATGTTTGTTTGCGGATTAATACCTTTCAAATATTTGAACGTCTATATCATGTCACCCCTGTCTCGTACGGTTTGCAACGCAAATCTCATACCATTTTTGTAGCTTTTCCTTGCACCGCTGGAAATCCGTGTCAGGTTTTACTGATCACCTTGGGAACTGTGTTTGGCATCTTTCACTCTTGTATACTGTTTGGGATCTGTGGAAGGTCTGCTTTTCCTGTTTTGTTTCTGTTTCTCATGCCTTACACAGTCATCCTTAACTGTAGTTGCAAGTTGGTGCTGCCATCTGTTTAGCACTGTGGAGTATCGCTAGGAGAATTATTGTTGTCTTCCCCTTTTTATTGTTAAAATACTAACTTGTGGCTGTGTATTTTTTTTTAACCAATGTGAGTTATTTGTAAAATGAGTTTATCTTGTTGGGCAGACTGCCGTCATTATCTGCCGTCATTTACTATGTTACTATCCAGCTCATTTTCAAGAGAGAAGCCCGGCCATCTTCCAACACAAATCGGGAGATGGCCGGCCATCTCTCAGAACCGGCCAAATCGATATAATCGAAAGCTGATTTTGGCCGGTTTCAACTGCAGTCCGTCGCGGAGCCGGCGAAAGTCAAAAGGGGCGTGTTGACGGTGTAGCGAAGGTGGGACTTGGGTGGGCATGGGCGTGGTTAACAGATGGGCGACTTCAGCATAATGGGAAAAATACCCGGCGATGACGAGCATTTCGCCGGCTTCACTTGGTCCATTTTTATTCACGACCAAGCCTCAAAAAGGTACCCCAACTGACCATATGACCACCGCAGGGAATCGGGGATGACCTCCCCTTATTCCCCCAGTGATTACCAACCCCCTCCCACCCTAAAAAAAACTTTAAAACATTTTTTTGCCAGCCTCTATGCCAGCCTCAAATGTCATACCCAGCTCCATGACAGCAGAATGCAGGTCCCTGGAGCAGTTTTTATTGGGTACTACAGTGCACTTCAGACAGGTGGACCCAGGACCAGTGGTGTGCTGGAGGGGGCTCTCGCAGGCTCACAAGAGCCGTTTGTTAAGTTTTAAAGAATTTTGGGAGCCGGTTGTTAAAGTAGGCCCCCCCCCCCCCCCCCCCCATGGCTACTTTAACAACTGGCTTCCAAAATGCTCCTGAATTCTCTTTTACTTTGCTGGCAGGGATGCTGAGCCCTGCAAACCAAGTAAATAGACTGCTGCTACTCCCCGCTCCTTGTTAACAGCTCTGAGCAGCCGGCTGGAACTTCTCGTGCATGTGAGTCAAGTCCCAGTGTGCTGCTCAGAGCCAGAAACAAGCATTGGGGAGTGGTGGCAGTCCATTTATTGGCTGGTGGGGCTCAGCCTCCCTTTCAGCAAAGGTATTGCTAGCATGCCCGCACGCGGGTGGAGAATTGAGGCATACATTGCCCCCACCAGTCCACCCCTGGATCCCCCAAATTGCAGGGCTGGCTACGCCCGGAGAGAGAACCCATTGTTAAAAATTTACCAGCACACCCCTGCCCAGGACCATCCCCCCTACCTGTTACACTTGTGGTGGTAAATGGGAGCCCTCCAAAACCCACCTGAAACCCACTGTACCCACATGTAGATGCCCCCTTTTACCCCTTAGGGCTATGGTAGTGATGTACAGTTGTGGGCAGTGGGTTTTGGGGGGGGGGGGTTCAGCACCCAAGGTAAGGGAGCTATGTACCTGGGAGCAATATCTGAAGTCCACTACAGTGCCCCCTAGGGTGGCCGGTTGGTGTCCGGGCATGTTAGGGGGACCAGTGCACTACAAATCCTGGCTCCTCCCATGAACAAATGCCTTGGATTTGGCCGGTTTCGGTTTCCATTATTGCTGAAAATCGATGCCGGCCATCTATAACATTTGGCCGGCCCCAACGGTATTATTGAAACAAAAGATGGCTGCCCATCTCGTTCGATAATACGGTTCAGCCCGCCCCATCGTGGCGCCGTTCTCTGAGATAGCCGCCCTTAGAGATGGCCGGCCGCGTTCAATTATGCCCTCTATGTTACTCTTTGGGGTTCTACATGGAATGTTGCTGGTAATTGGGATTCCAGAATCTTGTAACTCTTTTGGATTCCAGAATCTTCAGAACTTTTAATAAAAAGAACAGTTCTGGGCAGACTTCTAGGGTCTGTACCCTGAGAATGGCAAGGACAAATCAAACTCGGGTATACGTATAAAGTATTACATACCATGTAAAATGAGTTTATCTTGTTGGCAGACTGGATGGACCGTTCAGATCTTTATCTGCTGTCATTTACTATGTTACTGTTTGGGGTTCTACATGGAATGTTGCTGGTAATTGGGATTCCAGAATCTTCAGAACTTTTATTTATTTATTTGTTACATTTGTATCCCACATTTTTCCACCTAATTTGCAGGCTCAATGTGGCTTAAATAGTACCGTAAAGGCATTCGCCAATTCTGGTATAAACAGTTACACAGTGATGTTGTGGTAGAATGAGGTTCATGTGCTGGGCAGACTTCTATGGTCTACGCCATGACTGTGATTGAGTAGATATGGATGGGCTGGAGTGTAAATTATAAGGGGCTTCGTCTCAACATTAGCTTCAGAACTTAGTACAAGAACAGTGCTGGGCAGACTTCTTGGTCTGTGCCCTGAGAAAGGCAAGGTCAAATCAAACTCGGGTATAAAGTATCACATACCATGTAAAATGAGTTTATCTTGTTGGGCAGACTGGATGGACCATACAGGTCTTCATCTGTCGTCATTTACTATGTTACAAACAAATATCCACTAAATCAAAGGCACATGAGAAATCAAATTGTAATGTGATTGCTCTCTGGCCTTTGGCTAGGACTGACCTGCTTTCTGCCAATACAGCACCTAATCTGTCTCTGTGCTTAAAATGCCTCCAAAAACTGGACTGAGAATCATGTAGTAAATTATAAGTTGACAAATTCAACTGATTTGTCACCGGTCCCTCCATTAACATAACAAACAGGGGAATGGATACCACAGGACGATAATTACGTCCATATTACTTGCATTCTTGTTGTTTACAATCAGAGTTAACACTATGGGCCTTGTTTAATAGGCTGCATTAGCGTTTTTAGTGTGCACTAATGATTAGGATGTGCTAAACGCCAAGTGGCCCTATAGGAACATATGGATGACTCTAGCATTTAGCTTGCACTAAAAATGCTAGGTGTGGCTTAGTAAACAGGGCCCTGTATCTCCTTCATTTGTTGGAAATTTTCCTGAAGCCAGATGATAGGAGACAAGACAAAAATAACTTTGAAGCCGTTTTGATCAGGTAAGAAGGGCAAGTATCTAAAGAGCAATATAAAGAACTGTATTGTTTAAACAAAGGAACTAAATAATCCAGACATTTTTAAATACATAAGTATCGCCACACTGGGACAGACCGAAGGTCCATCAAGCCCAGCATCCTGTTTCCAACAGTGGCCAATCCAGGTCCCAAGTACCTGGCAGAAACCGAACCCCAAAGAGTAGCAAGATTCTAGAATTCTAAAGAATAACAAGATTCCATGCAGAATTTCAAAGTGTAGCAACATTCCATGTAGAACCCCAAAGAGTAGCAAGTACATAAGTACATAAGTGTTGCCATACTGGGACAGACCGAAGGTCCATCAAGCCCAGCATCCTGTTTCCAACAGTGGCCAATGCAGGTCACAAGTACCTGGCAAGATCCCAAAATAGTACAAAACATTTTCTGCTGCTTATCCCAGAAATAGTGGATTTTCCCCATTTAATATTGGTCTATGGACTTTTCCTTCAGGAAATGGAAGAAGGATCCAACTAAAAATAATTTTTAAAAAACAGCATAAGGAATTGCAAGTCAAATGCAGAGCACTAATAAGGAAGGCAAAGAGGGACTTTGAAAAGAAGATTGCATTGGAGGAAAAAACACATAATAAAAACTTTTGTAGGTAATATCTCCCTGGAAAGGGGATATTAGCAGTATACAAGAATTGATTTGAATTGTATATTAGAAGTAAGAAGCCAGCAAAAGAATCAATTGGACCGCTGCAACTTAAATGGCTAAGTCGATGTCACGTCCCTGCTATGTACGTTGGGATTACAACCATGAGCCCTTATGCTGTTCCGGAACCAGAGAAACCCAGCCCAAGAAGTGAGGTTTTGAGACCAGGACTAGGGGTCGGAAAGCCCAGTTCATCACCTGCGATGACCACTGCTCCTTAGGAGTTGAGCCCCTGGGTGCAGGCAGTCGACAGGACTTGAGGAGGGTCTGGGCGATAGAAGGGGAAATACCCCAATAGACTGGAGGTCCAAAACAGGCTCGCAGAGAAAGGCCAAGGCAGGCAGTAAGCCTCTGACTTAAAGGCACAGGCAGGCAGCTGGCTGGAGACAGCGTCAGATTCAGACTCAGAAATACATGCAGGCAGCTGGCTGCAAACAGTGTCAGGTTCAAAAGTCTCACAAAGACAGGAAGCAGTGAAATGGACCTAAAGGCTCCAACGAAGTTGTAACTGAGGCAAAGAGACCGGGACTGGCCTCCCCTTTTGTGCTAAAGGTGTCTGACGTCAAAATAAGGCTCTGCCCCCTAGAGGGAAGAAGGCAGCTTGTTGAGCGTTGCAACCCAGAACAGAAGCTTGAGCCCACCCCTGCGCTCCTGATCAGAGGTGCCCTGAAGTATAGGAAGATCTGTCCCAGCATGCCGAGCCCCTGCATCCTCCAGATCAATGGCATCACAGCCACATCCACCGTAACTGCCGCCAGACTCCCTGCAGTGAGTGTGACAGCCGATATTCAGCGCTAACTGATTACAGTGCTTAGCGGTCAAAGATAGCTATTTATGCGGCCTATTTTAACCACTAAGCATAGTTTTGAATATCGGGCCCATTGATATCTTTAAGTTTGTCCCCATACCCTTTATGATGAAGACCACTGACCATTTTAATAGCTGCCCTCTGGACTGACTCCATCCTGTTTATATCTTTTCGAAAGGAGCGCTGTTGTGACATTCTAATCTCTCCCACCTCCATTTTCCAACTCAGCCTGTTGGTTGCCACATCCTTGAATGTAGCCTCGAGCTCCAGAGAATTAACTGGGAGTGAAACATCAAACACATCTCTCCCAGATCCTGAAACTGGAGCCTGTGGGAACACAGCAGGATCAATCTATTGTGCCCTGGGGAGACAATTGCTGGGCAAGGAGTCAGGAGAGATTTCCTGGATTCGCATCCAAACTGCGTCAAATTCTCAGGAGGTAGTTTACCCTGGAGAGAAGGATGTGGGAGGCATCTTCTTCTATTCCTGAGCAGCTAAAAGAGGAATACAGGGGCAGATATCCATGCAGTGGTGACCTAGCAGATCAGAGAAAGAGAGGAAGAGCGGAGAACCAAACTGAGGAATTCAGGTACCATAGAAGAGGTCCGTAAGGTCCAGGCAGCCTAGAGAAGAAAGGCAGTCCATTCATGTACCCAGAGGAGGGAAAGAGGATGTGAGCCAAAAAAAAGGAAAAAGAGAGAAGGGTGGAAGAGTAGCCTAGAGGTTAGAGTACCAGGCTGAGCCCCAGGAAAGCCAGAGTTCAAATTCTGTAAATTCCAGCTATTCCTTCTGATCTTGAGCAAGGCTTCACCCTCCATTGCTATACCTATACTCAAACCATGAGCCCTTGGGGGACAGGGAAATAGTTCCTATTCCTGAATGTAACTCACCCTGAGCTACTACTAAACAGGTGCACGTGAAATCCAAGTAATGGGGAAAAAGTTTATCCTTTATCCTATTGTAACGCACAGATTCCAAATTTGCCCTTATTTGTAAGAGATTGTATTGTGGAGTTTAAGAATTTCATTCAGTCAGGGTTTTAATTTCAGAACATCACATCTGGGTCAGGAGTGTGTTTGTCACAGAGGAACTATGCCTAGGACCTTGAAGTCGAGGAACCTTCCTCACTCCCCCTCCCCCATGATGATCTACACCAGGTTTTTCCAAGGATCCTCATGGGAATCAGGAACTCATAAAGCCTTAATGAGTCCCTAGAGCAGGAATTGCTATATAGGATTCTCTTCACACTGTACTGTATGAGTAAACTGATCTCTTCCCTTTCCTCTTTAGGGAAGCTGCAGTTAAGTGCTTTTGTCTTTTCCAAAATGGAAAGCAAGTGTTAAGTCTGATAGGATGATGATCAGGCCCAGGGTGTTTCGTTCTCATTTTTGGTTTTATTTCAATGCAATAATGAGAAAAAGAACACAGGAAAAGTACAGCCATGTGTTGAGAAAAAGAAAATGGGAAAAAAGTAGCTACGAAAGGGTATTTCCTTTACACAGATAGGTATCAAAAGGAAAGCACCAGTGGCAGCTTGAAAATGTTACGATAGCAAGATGATATGTAACTCTTGATGCAGGGGAAGACAATGTTGCAGGAATTACCACTATTGTTAGCAGAATCTGTGGTACTTCAGGAGTCAAACAGCACACACCAGAATGAGGGAGAAATCTTCTTTATTTGCCAGCAAACAAAGTAGGACATCAGCACTAAGTCTCTTCTTCTCTTTCTCAGCTCTCTGGATCTTGTGGCTTCTGTCTGTCCTCTTCAGCTCTCTTCTCTCCTTCTTCTGACGTAAGCTGCTTCTGCTCCCAGTTATATACAGTTTTAAACCCCTCTAGCCCCCCTTACTTTCCAGATGGTAAAGAATAGATTGATTACCCTGTCTGAACCAATCATCTCTACACATATATTCAAAAATATCAGTTACATAGGTTTTAGATATTTCCCAAACTGACCTATGATCTGGGGCCTCTCACACTAGACAATGGGGCACCTATCTCTTGGCATTTTATTATTATTCACATAATCCCAGTCATAGCTTAAACTGGGTTCATTTAGGGGCTAAGGGGCCAGTCTTGCTTAATGGCATACAGTCCTACATTTTGCTATAATCCATCAAGGAAGTAAGTTGACTTTTCCTGACCTCTTTCACCTATTAGCTTCCTTCACAGAACTCGCTAGGACTGTGGATAATTCAAACCAGATGATCTATTTACACTTGCAGAAATATCACTTGAAAGGTCAGACAAAGTTGAATTGAAAAGATATTCTACATAGAAATAGAACTTATTAATTACACAGAATAAAACATATTCTAAAATAAACAGAAATCAGAATTCCTTATAAGACAAAATCTACATATCAAGAACTTCTAAAAATCTAACTATTTTCTTCTAAGCACTTTAAACTAATCCTTTAAACTGCCTGCAATATGCCTGGCTCATAATGGTATCCATATGTACTAGCATTAGCAATCCATCACTCAAAAAAGGGACAAAGAGAGTTTAATTTCTCACTGACCTTTCTAACCTTTAGCCCAGCAAAAGCTAGACTTCTAAATAATCTAAACCAGATGGCATTCCTCCATCACTTTACAGGACTGAAAAGTTAGAATTAACAAATATGATTTTTCTCTGCCCATGCTGCCTCATTCCCCCCTTTGAGACTAAAATCAGCTTATGCAGAGATAAGTCTCACAACTCAAACTCTGGAGACTATAGTGATGCCAACTCCATACCTCCTCCTGGGGCATAACTTCTAGGAATAGGCTTGTGAATCACCATTACCCTACTCGTTAAAGTCCGACGGCATACTGCCGAAGCACATGAGGCCAGGAAACAAAACAACAATCCTGCTAAAACTAAGACTATTAGGGAAATGAACAAGGGACGTATCCATGAGGTCAATGACCACCACCAGGAGGTAAGGTCTAATCCTCCTCGGTAATCCTCCACATTAAGGCTAGCCAACTGTAGGACTTTATCCATGGCATGCCTAACTACATGCGTCCTATTTATGACAATGGTACAGCACTCTGAAGAATTGAGCACTGTGCAGAGGCCACCCTGGGCTGCAAAGAGGTAGTCAAGGCCCATACGGTTATACCGAGAAACTACACTTAATTCATTAATTTGATCCTGCAATGCATTGACTACCACGTTTAGCTCATGAACTAAAACATGGAGTAGGGACTGAAGTCGCCGGGTAGCCATGCCTAGTTCAGTGATACCCGCTACCGGGCCCCCAATTGGAATCCAGGCCGTGGCAGAAAGGGCCACAAGTCTCTTTTTAGTCAGAGGATAAGTAGAATTGATGTACTGGAGGGCTAATTCAATCGCCTCATCCTCTGTGGCAACGGAGGAAGGTAAGGACAAGGCCTCTCGCTTAGAACGGTGCGGGGATGGTGGCCTGAGAAGAGGAATAACTTTAGGAAAATAATTCAAGGTTACCAATACACAAAAATCATACGTGGGGGGAAGAATCATGTGGAGGACATTATCACAGAGCCAGTAATGGCCAAGGAGAGGGTGAGGGAAATTCCCAATAAATGTTGGCTCAGGCTGGACAAGGTACTTAGGATGCCCATAATGCGAGCCCCTATCCCAGGGGGAACGAAGACGAAATGGAGACTTTGCACACCATAGGTGCCAATCCCCAATTGTGACAGGCTGCTCATTTGTTATAAACTCTTCATACCCCGGGGACTTATGAAAGTAGAAAATAAGCCGGGACACTATAGTCCTCTCAGTGGTACGCTTAGGAGCCAGATAATCACCTGGGTCATAATCTGCAGGTACGGTAGTAGGGCACATAGGAGTACCTGGAGAGACTACCCACACAGATTCCCCCTTCTCTGGGAGAACATTGGTATAATTACAGGAAATGGGAGGAACAGTTGAGATGTTTCTTGTTAAACAAAACACTCCAGAAGCTGGATAGGGAGACGTAAAAACTGGCCTTAGAGAAGATTCAGAGGGGGAGGTAGCATTATAAAAGGACCACCAAGTATAATCCTGGCTCCAAGGACCTGAACTCGAAAAGTAGGGAGGTATAAGAGCTGTAAGCGGCACAGGGACAGGAACAGCTGGGACATCTGTGGTATAAGGAGAAAATCGGGAACACACAATACAAGGGGAAGTAATCTTTGCCTGGCTAATTAGTTCCTGGACAGAGTGTAGCCAAAGGTTGGAGCGAGTTGGGGTATTAGGAACAAGGAGGCAAGGAGTAGAAAACAACAAAAGCACCCAAACTACTAACATTTTCTTTTTCCCTAATCTAAAACAAATACAGCAAACTAATCAAGCTTAGTCTTTGAGTTCTTATACCAGTTGGGATAGACCCTCAACTGACAAGGATCAAGCTCTCAAATTCCAGGAAAGCCAGAATCAGGCAAGAAAGAGTCTCAGTATGAAGCCGAAGTCCAGCAGCTCCTGCGGTATGCAGTTGACCCTTCTTTTCAGCTAGCAGATTCTTTGGTTCGGGTCAAGCGCAACTTCAATGGCTCCGCTGGATCACTTTCTGCTCTCCACTGTTTAGGCTCCGTCTGATCCGTGCTGGGCTCAGTCTGGTCAGCAGACTTGATTCGAGACCAATGGACCCATGGAGTTATCCCTGCGACCTTCACAGCTGTAGGGGTAGAAAGCAAAACAGTAAAAGGTCCTTTCCATCGGGGCCCCAAAGGCTGGAGCCTCCAGTCTTTCACCCAAACTCTATCCCCTGGCAGGAAGGAATGTACCTGAGCCTGGAAGGGGACAGGGTTTATTTCTCTCACATAAGACTGAAGCTCAGAAATTATCCTGCCCAAGAGGGCTACCTGCTCCTGCACCTGGGCAGACCCTAAAGTCCCTATGTCTCCCTTAATTCCCTGCAAAATGGCTGGGGGCTTCCCATACACAATTTCAAAGGGAGAGAGGGCTGTTCCTTTAGTTGGGGTGCATCGGAGGCGGAAGAGGGCTAGTGGCAGTGCCTGTGGCCATTTCAGTTGGGTTTCCTGACAAATCTTTGCTAGGCTATTTTTCAAGGTTCTGTTTGCCCGCTCAACCTGCCCTGAACTCTGGGGACGGTAAGCACAATGCAATTTCCAGGTAATGCGCAATGCGCGGGACAGGGCCTGAAGTGTGGCTTCAACAAAGGCAGGACCATTATCTGAGCCTATAGCAAGGGGCAGTCCATACCTGGGGATGACATCCCTAAGGAGGGCTCGAGCTACTTCTGTGGCTTTCTCAGTGACTGTAGGGTATGCTTCCACCCACCCAGAAAAAGTACAGACCATAACCAAGAGGTATCGGAGCCTACCGCTCCTGGGCATTTCTGTGAAGTCTATGACTAGGGACTCAAAGGGTGTTAGTCCTCTAGACTGAACTCCTGGTGGAATACGGGGTCCCTGACGAGCATTATTCTGGGCACAGAGAGTACATCGGGCAGAGGCAGTGGCAACCAGACTATCCAATCCTTCCAAGACCACTACTCGACTGAGTAGGCGGGCTAGTGCTGTTTTCCCTAAGTGTGACAGGTCATGAGCTTGATACACTACAGGCCAAGCTAGGTGGCATGGCACCAGAACTCTGGTATCAGGGAGATGTAACCAACCATCAGGTCTCCTTACTGCCCCTTCCTCTTGAGCCCATTTCTCTTCCGTTTGGGTGTACATAGGCGTCCATTCTTGCAGTCGAATCTGGAACAGGGGGGTCACAGTACCTGCTGGGGGTCCTCGAGCAGCTTCCTTGGCCACCCGATCAGCATGGCGGTTCCCTCGGGCCACTGGAGTATCTATCCTTTGGTGTCCCCGACAATGAATGACAGCTACCTTCTTAGGGGCCCAAACAGCCTCTAGCAGCTGAAGTATTTCAGGTCCATACTTAACAGGTTGGCCTGCGGCATTTATGAGTCCCTTTTCCTTATACAAAGCTCCATGAGCGTGTAGAGTTGTAAAGGCATACTTGGAATCAGTATAAATGTTGGTCACCAGTCCTGCTGCTAGCTCCAGAGCTCGTATGAGGGCCACCAGTTCTGCTTTCTGGGCTGAAGTTCCTTGGGGCAGGGCCCTTGCTTCTATCACCTTGTCCTCTGTCACCACAGCATAGCCTGCCAATCGCTTGGAGTTCTCCACGTAACTGCTTCCATCTGTGAAATAAATTACATCTGGGTCCCTCCAAGGAACATCTTTAAGATCTGGTCGACTGGAGTACACTTCATCCATGGTTTGGATACAGTCATGATCCGGTGGTCCCTCAGATGCTGGCAAAAGAGTGGCGAGATTGAATGTAGCCACTGTTTCCAGGTGTATCCGTGGATTCTCACATAAGCTGGCTTGGTACTTAACCATGCGGCTATTTGTAAACCAGTGGTTGCCCTTGTATTCCATGAGGGTGAGAACTGCGTGGGGGACTTTGACAACCAGTTCTTGCCCCAAGGTCAACTTATCAGCTTCCTTAACCAGTAAGGCTGTTGCTGCAATAGCCCTCATGCAGGCTGGCCATCCTTTAGCCACTCCATCCAGCTGTTTAGACAGGTATGCAACAGGCCTCTGCCAGGATCCCATCATCTGGGTCAGCACACCCAGAGCAACCCCCTGTCGCTCGTGGACATACAGTGAGAAAGGTTTCTCCACATCAGGAAGGCCTAACGCAGGGGCTTGGAGTAGGGCTTTCTTTATGGCGAGGAAGGATTGTTGAGCAATAGGTCCCCACTCAAATGGTTCCTTTTCACCCCCCTTTGTGGCCTGGTAAAGGGGTTTCGCCATCAGTGCAAAATTTGGAATCCAAATTCTGCAGAATCCGGCTGCTCCCAGAAATTCCCTAACTTCCCTTCTGGACTTGGGTTGGGGAATTGCAGCAACCGCTTGCTTCCTACTAACATCCAGTCTCCGACTTCCCTGGGAAATGCAGAAACCCAGATACTTCACTTCTGACTGACAGAGTTGGGCCTTCGAGCGTGAGACCTTATAACCCGCATCCAAGAGTAACTCCAGCAATTCTCTGGTAGCCTCGAAACACTCTTCCTGGGTCACTGCTGCAATCAGGAGGTCATCTACATACTGGAGTAAAACTCGCCTGGAAGGCTCAGACTTAAAAGTTTTAAGGTCTTGTCCTAGGGCAGTCCCAAAAATGGTGGGGGAGTTCTTGAACCCCTGTGGCAGGCGGGTCCATGTATACTGAAGCTTCCGTCCTGTTACTGGGTTTTCCCATTGAAAGGCGAAAAGCAGTTGACTGGCGGGGGCCACCCGAATACAAAAGAAGGCATCTTTTAGGTCCAGTGTCGTGAAATGGGTAGCTCCAGAAGGTATCAATCCCAGTAGGACATATGGATTAGGCACTACAGGGTGTAATGAAATAGTGGATTTGTTGACCACTCGTAAGTCTTGGACTGGCCGGTAGTCCTCAGTCCCTGGCTTCTGGACTGGCAACAGTGGCGTATTCCATGAAGACTGGCAAGGACGAATAATTCCATGGGATAACAAACGATTCAGATGTGCTTGAATCCCTTCCAGAGCCTTTCGGGGAATTGGGTATTGACGAAGATGGATTGGCCGGGCACTTGGAAGTAAATCTACATGGACAGGAGGAATATTTCGGGCCAACCCTGGGGGATTATCTTCTGCCCATACCCCATTGACCTGGAAGCTGTCGGCCAGGGGTAGGTCAACTTGGCCATGCGACTGATGCAGCCGCCATTCTTCTTCAAGGGGGCAGCAGAAACTCAGTATACCCCTAGGGCTAGATGTCGGGGGCCGAAAGGAGACTGAAGTCTGGCCATCAGAGTCAAAGGAAATTTGGGCCCTAAGCTTGGACAACAGGTCCCGGCCTAACAAAGGGATTGGACAGTCTGGCATATACAGGAATTCATGAGTGACTGTGTGTGTGTCCTGTTTCGGTTATTGGTGAGCCCTTAGGTTCCCGGAGGCCCGGTAAGATCTCTGGGGACCGCTGCGCACCCCGAATCTTCACCCGCGGCGACCGCCGTTCACCGAGGGTTGAGCCCCCAGCTGCAGGCAGCCAGCAGGACTGCTGGAACCGCGGGGTGACGGTCGGCCTGGCAGATAGTCAGCAACTCAGTCTCTAAAGGGCCGCTAGCAAGGACGGCTAGCGCAAAAAGGAACACAGCCTCTGAAGGTGGCTAGCGAGGAGGGCTAGCTGAAGAGGACACAGTCTCGGGAGGTGGCTAGCAAGGACGGCTAGCTGAAGAGAACACAATCTCTGGAGGTGGCTAGCAAGGAGGGCTAGCTGCAGGGGACACAATCTTTGGAGGTGGCTAGCAAGGACGGCTAGCTGAAGAAAACACAGTCTCAGGAGGTGGCTAGCAAGGACGGCTAGCTGGAGAGAACACACTCTCTGTAGGTGGCTAGCAAGGACGGCTAGCTGCAGAGGACACAATCTTTGAAGGTGGCTAGCAAGGACGACTAGCTGAAGAAAACACAGTCTCTGGAGGTGGCTAGCAAGGACGGCTAGCTGAAGAGGACACAGTCTCTGGAGGTAGCTAGCAAGGACGGCTAGCTGAAGAGGACACAGTCTCTGGGGGTGGCTAGCAAGGACGGCTAGCTGAAGAGGACACAGTCTCTGGAGGTGGCTAGCAAGGACGGCTAGCGAAGAGGGCACAATCTCTGGAGGTGGCGATTCCGATCCACTGCGTGGGCGTCTGACAAACGAAACGGAAGCACTGACTCTTCCTGTTTTGGGGTTTAAATCTCCCGCTTGTTCCTCCCTTTCTAGCAGAGGAACCAATCCCCTCGGCTCTGGCAGGCAAGGCGCGCCTGGATAGGCCAGGCCACCTTGCAGGCGGAGTCCTTCGCTGCATTGCGCCAATCCGGCGCGAGTAGGCGGAGCTGGCTCACTGGTCTGCGCTGAGCCAGGAAGATGACGACGCCGACGACGCCATCTTGGCCAGCGTGTTCCCTTCTCCGAGGCCGGCGTTCGCTCCAGCGGTTCGCCGGCCTCGGAGCGGCTCGCGGCAGCGCCAGCCCCGTCGGCGACTCGTCCCTGCCGCCCTGGATCCCGCGGCCTCCACCGATCTTCGCCCCCCGCGTTGGGAGCCACAGTAAGGACCCGGGACGGGACAGTATCCTCCCCGGATGCCCCCTTCTTCCTGGGCCCGGGTTTGGAAGGATACCGGGCGTGGAAGGCTTTGATCAACTCTGGAGCATGGACGTTTGCCGCGGGCTCCCAGGAGTTGTCTTCGGGGCCAAAATTCTTCCAGGACAATAAGTAATATAGTTTTCCTCGCTGTCTTTTTGCATCCAGGACCTCGTCCACTTCAAACTCTGGATCGGGATCTGCTTCTAGATCTTCGGTCTCTTGCCGTTGCGGATGCCATTGAGACCCTCGAAAACGCTTCAATAAGGAAATATGGAAGGCGTTATGCACCCGCAGAGTACTAGGTAGCCGCAATCGATATGTCACAGCCCCCAGTCGAGATTGGATTGCAAATGGTCCAATGTATCGCGGTCCCAATCTCCGGGAGGGCACCCGAAGCCGAAGGTATTTCGTGCTTAACCATACCTTCTGCCCTGGTTGCAAGACGGGAGCGGTTTTCCGATGTCGATCTGCGAAGACCTTGTATTTGGTAGCTGCCTTCTGCAATTGTTCTCGGGCCATTTCCCAGACTCTTTGCAAATCTGCCAGCGTTACATTAACCATGGGGGTCGGAGATCCAGACGGGAAAGGTGCTGGAAGTCGAGGATGTCGTCCATACACCAAGAAAAATGGAGAGTCTCCCGAAGCCGAGTGGACACTGTGATTATAAGCAAACTCGGCCCAAGGAAGTAGGGAGACCCAGTTATCTTGGCACTTGTTGACAAATGCTCGTAGGAACCCTTTTAACGTTTGATTCGTCCTCTCGACCATGCCATTGGTTTGGGGATGGTATGCTGATGAGAAGTCGGTCTTCACCCCCAATGCTGTACACAAGGCCCTCCAGAACCGCGAGGTGAATTGCGGGCCTCGGTCACTAATAATCCGAAGAGGTAGCCCATGAAGTCGAAAAATGTGTTGAATGAAAAGTTGGGCTAATACAACCGCCGAAGGAAGTCCCGGCAAGGGAACGAAATGGGCCATTCGAGAAAAACGGTCAATTACCACCCAAATCACCGTATGTCCCCGGGAACTGGGGAGGTCGGTGATAAAGTCCATGGAAAGCTCCGTCCAGGGACCTGTCGGTACAGACAGTGGTTGTAGCTTCCCCATGGGGGTCCCGACCACCGTTTTGGTCCGGGCGCACACCGGACAGGTGGTAACAAATTGCAGAATGTCCCGCCTCATCTGAGGCCATTGATACTGTCGGGAAATGAGACGCAGAGTCTTTTGATACCCAAAATGTCCCGCCCATCTGGACGAATGCCCCCATTGCATTACTTTTGCTCGTTCGGCGGCCGGCACCAGTTCTTTCGCCTGAGCAACCTCCCCCGCGGCCGCGCTGAGGCATGCCGGATCCATCATGGAATGGGTCTCCTTAGTCTCCTCTGGAATCTCAAATGCTCTGGAGAGGGAGTCCGCAGGGGTATTTTGAGCGGCCGCCCGAAAAACCAACTGAAAATGAAATCTGGCGAAAAACAATGACCACCGGGTTGTCGGGGGTTGAGCCGTTGGGCCTCTTGTAGATATAGTAGATTCTTGTGGTCCGTGATCACCGTGAATCGATGTTCCGCTCCTTCCAGCAGATGTCTCCATTCCTGCAGAGCTAATTTCAATGCTAAGAGCTCTCTGTCCCCGACTGTATAATTACATTCCGCCGGGGAGAATTTACGAGAGAAGAAAGAGCAAGGCTGGCGCCGGCCCTTGGAATTCACTTGCGAGAGGACTGCCCCGGCTCCCAACGCGGACGCGTCCACTTCCACAATAAAGGGTTTTTCTGGATCCGGGGCTAACAAAATGGATGCCGAGTTGAACGCCTCCTTTACCTGGCGAAAGGCCACTTGCGCCTCGGGCGGCCAGTCCCGGACCTTCGCACCTTTGCGAGTGAGCGCCGTCAATGGCGCCGTCAGTTGTGAATACTGGGGAATAAACTGGCGATAGTAGTTTGCGAATCCTAAAAAACGTTGCAGTGCTTTCAATCCCAGCGGTTGTGGCCATTCTCGAATCGCCCGGAGTTTGTCCGGCTCCATCTGTAGTCCTCCGGGCAACAGGATATGTCCCAAAAATGGTAACGACCTCTGATGAAAAGCGCACTTGCTGAGCTTAGCAAACAGGCGGTATTGTCTTAACCGCTGCAGTACTGCGCGAACATGACCCACATGTTCCGCGGAGTTTTGGGAAAACACCAAGATGTCGTCCAGATAAACAATCACCGTGGAGTTCAGCAAATCCTCGAGTACAAAATTAATAAGTCGCTGAAACACCGCAGGGGCATTACATAGGCCGAATGGCATCACCCGATACTCGAAATGCCCCTCGTGGGTGTTAAAAGCCGTCTTCCATTCGTCCCCTCGCCGGATTCGCACTAAGTTGTAGGCCCCCCGTAAGTCCAACTTGGTAAACAGCTGGGCTCCTTGCAGTCTATCAAAGAGTTCGGGAATGAGCGGTAGAGGAAAGCGATCCTTGACCGTGATGGCATTTAACCCCCGATAATCAATACAGGGCCTCAAGGAGCCATCCTTCTTAGTAACAAAAAAGAATCCGGCCCCAGCCGGGGACGTAGAGGGCCGGATGAAGCCTCTACGCAGATTCTCCCGGATGTACTCCTGCATTGCCTTGGACTCCCCGCGGGACAGGGCGTACAGTCGGCCCCGCGGCGGCATGGTATCGGCCATCAAGTTAATGGCACAGTCGAAGGATCGATGAGGCGGCAGAACTTCCGACTCCATTGGACAAAACACATCTGCAAAGTCCCGATAGTCCAGGGGCAAGGAACCCAGCTCTATCCGCGGCCTCCCGGTCATACTATTAAATGCCGGGCAGCTGCCGGTCTGGCCCTTACAACAGTTCTCCCGACAGGAACTACCCCAAGCTTGAATACTTCCCTTGGTCCAGTCAATAACAGGACTATGACTCCGTAGCCAGGGCAATCCTAGAACCACTGGATGGATGGTCCGGGATAGTACTTGGACGTCTTCCCGGTGATCCTCCCCCACCTGCAATTCCAAAAAGGAGGAGCTCTCCGTCACTGGCTGCGGTAATGTAGTTCCCTGGATGGTGGTTATTTGCAGCGCCGGCCGCCGCGGGAGCGTAGGCCAGCCCATCTGTTGTAGCAGTTCGCGCCCGATGAAGTTGCCCCCTGATCCAGAGTCCACTAGGGCCCGGGTCTGGATCGCCGTCTCGTGCCACCGTAGTATAACTGGCAGGGTGATCAGGGAATCCGGTAGGGGAGCGGAATGCCCCAAGACCCCTCCCCTCAAGGTGTCTTGGGGGAGACGTTTCCCGCCCGGGAGGGACAGGCTCGAATAAAATGTCCGGCCTCCCCACAGTAGAGGCACAGTCCGTCCCACAAGCGTTTTTTCCTGTCAGAAAGGGCCAGACGTTGACGGCCCATGACCATCGGCTCCTCCCCAGTCTCCTTGGAATCTCGGTTCCCCCGGCGAGGAGACGGCCCCTTCGTAGTCCGGGACGTTCCCCGTACCCACTTCTGCTGTTCCGCCCGGGCTCTCGCTCGCTCCTGGAACCGGGTATCTACTCGGATACAGAGCGAAATCAGGGCATCCAATTGGCCTGGGACCTCTCGCCCTGCCAATTCGTCCTTGATTCGTTCTTGTAACCCCTCCGTAAAGATAGCCATCAAGGACTCCGGGTTCCAACGGAGCTCCGTGGCTAAAGTCTGGAAACGAATGGCGCAATCGGCCACCGTTCCCTCACCTTGATGAATTCGCAGCAGTTCCGAGGCCACGGAAGATGGTCTCCCAGGAAGGTCGAACACCATACGGAACCGTCGCTGAAATTCATTATAGTCATCCAAAATGGGGTCCTGTTGCTCGTGGAGTGGAGCCACCCAGGCCAGGGCCTTCCCTTCGCATAGGCCCATGATATATCCCACTTTGCTTTGGTCTGAGGCAAAAGTCTCCGGTTGCATCCGGAAGGCCAAGTTGCACTGATTAAGGAACCCCCGGCAACCTCCGGGGGCCCCATTATATCGTGCCGGCTCAGGGAACCGAGGTCCCGTGCGGAACCCTCCCGGACGGGGAGCCGCTGCGGCCCCCTGGACCGCAGCGGCCTGGTTCTGTACCTGGAGCGTAGAAAGTTGGGAGCAAACATTCTGGAGCGCCCCCGACAGGGCGTTCAGCTGCTCCTGCTGCTGCTGAAGTACCTTGGCCAGGTCCCGTAGATCGGGCTGCGTAGGCGAGCTCATGGCTTCCGTTTCCTGTCCTGTTTCGGTTATTGGTGAGCCCTTAGGTTCCCGGAGGCCCGGTAAGATCTTCGGGGACCGCCGCGCACCCCGAATCTTCACCCGCGGCGACCGCCGTTCACCGAGGGTTGAGCCCCCAGCTGCAGGCGGCCAGCAGGACTGCTGGAACCACGGGGTGACGGTCGGCCTGGCAGATAGTCAGCAACTCAGTCTCTAAAGGGCCGCTAGCAAGGACGGCTAGCGCAAAAAGGAACACAGCCTCTGAAGGTGGCTAGCGAGGAGGGCTAGCTGAAGAGGACACAGTCTCGGGAGGTGGCTAGCAAGGACGGCTAGCTGAAGAAAACACAGTCTCAGGAGGTGGCTAGCAAGGACGGCTAGCTGGAGAGAACACACTCTCTGTAGGTGGCTAGCAAGGACGGCTAGCTGCAGAGGACACAATCTTTGAAGGTGGCTAGCAAGGACGACTAGCTGAAGAAAACACAGTCTCTGGAGGTGGCTAGCAAGGATGGCTAGCTGAAGAGGACACAGTCTCTGTAGGTGGCTAGCAAGGACGGCTAGCTGAAGAGGACACAGTCTCTGGAGGTGGTTAGCAAGGACGGCTAGCTGAAGAGGACACAGTCTCTGTAGGTGGCTAGCAAGGACGGCTAGCTGAAGAGGACACAGTCTCTGGAGGTAGCTAGCAAGGACGGCTAGCTGAAGAGGACACAGTCTCTGGGGGTGGCTAGCAAGGACGGCTAGCTGAAGAGGACACAGTCTCTGGAGGTGGCTAGCAAGGACGGCTAGCGAAGAGGGCACAATCTCTGGAGGTGGCGATTCCGATCCACTGCGTGGGCGTCTGACAAACGAAATGGAAGCACTGACTCTTCCTGTTTCGGGGTTTAAATCTCCCGCTTGTTCCTCCCTTTCTAGCAGAGGAACCAATCCCCTCGGCTCTGGCAGGCAAGGCGCGCCTGGATAGGCCAGGCCACCTTGCAGGCGGAGTCCTTCGCTGCATTGCGCCAATCCGGCGCGAGTAGGTGGAGCTGGCTCACTGGTCTGCGCTGAGCCAGGAAGACGACGACGACGACGCCGCCATCTTGGCCAGCGTGTTCCCTTCTCCGAGGCCGGCGTTCGCTCCAGCGGTTCGCCGGCCTCGGAGCGGCTCGCGGCAGCGCCAGCCCCGTCGGCGACTCATCCCTGCCGCCCTGGATCCCGCGGCCTCCGCCGATCTTCGCCCCCCGCGTTGGGAGCCACGGTAAGGACCCGGGACGGGACAGTGTGAGCCTAATTGGCATCTATGGGTCGTCAGGAAGGGCCTCCGGTTCTGCACCCCCGTGGCTCCCACCACTCGGACAGTTTTTCCAGACACAGGCGCTAATCGCTCCGTCACAACAGAATGTTCAGCTCCTGTATCAATCATGAATGGAATTGAGCGGCTCCCTATAGTTAACTTGACCATAGGTTCCTGGGAGCCCAGTTTGTAGGAACCCGGTCTGTCCTATTCATCCCA
Organism: Microcaecilia unicolor; assembly: GCF_901765095.1. Taxonomy (NCBI): domain Eukaryota; kingdom Metazoa; phylum Chordata; class Amphibia; order Gymnophiona; family Siphonopidae; genus Microcaecilia; species Microcaecilia unicolor. The sequence continues at coordinate 210,692,121 of NC_044033.1, forward strand.
TTCTGCCATCTCGGCTATCCCAATGATGTCAGATTCAGGAGGCTCATACCTTACCTCTCGAACTCGGCCTCGGCTTCCTCGATCTCCTGGTCCCCTTCTCAGTCCCTGGCGCTTCTGGGGGCATTCATCTTTCCAGTGCCCTCTTCCCTTGCAGTAGGCGCACTGATCCCTCTCCAATCGTGGTCTGGGATTCTCCCCTCGTGGCCGGGATTGATTGAAGGAATCTCGAGGCCTGGCTGGCGGTCCGGGGTCCCACTTTGGCTTCCCATTAGCTAGAGGTCGACCTCGGTTAAGGGTGGAATTAGTAATGGCTGCCGCCAAAAGGTCGGCCTTCTTCTGCATCTTCCGGTCAGCCTCTCGGCGCATCTCCTGATCCCTATTAACGAAAACCTTTGTTGCGATCTCAATTAACTGGGTGGTATTCATCCCTGCGAATCCCTCCTGACGTTGCAACTTCTTCCGGATATCTGGCATACTCTGGGCCACCAATGCACTATTCACCATTCTCTGGTTTTCTAGTGCCTCAGGGTCAAATGGGGTGTATGTTCTGTAGGCTTCAATTAGTCGCTCTAAAAAGGCCCCAGGGGATTCAGTTGCCCCTTGGAGAATTTCAGAGACCTTTGCCAGATTAATGGGCCTCTTTATGCCTTTCTTCATACCTTCCAGCAAGTCCCGGCAATAGCCAGACAACAGTTCATAGTGCTGCCCATTATTTGGATCTCAAGCTGGAGCTGCGCGAGGGAACCGAGTTCTAACCCATTCCTCTAGGTCCTGTGTCCCCTCGGGGGCATGCGCTCGCGTGATGGCCTCAGCATTTTGTAAAATCTTCCGCCTCTCCTCAGTTGTGAAGAGGGTCAGGAGAATTTGTTGACAATCAGTCCAGGTTGGGTTATGAGTGGCCATAATGCTAGCCACTAGGTCCACCACTGCCTGAGGCTTTTCAGTATAAGAGGGGTAATGCGTCTTCCAATTCAGGAGATCGGTGGTTGTGAAGGGTACATACTGGTAGGCCTGTGCCTGTATAACCTGACCCGGATTATTAGGATCCGGTCGAGTGGTGGGTACCTGACGCAGGGGCAGAACTCTCGAGGAGGTGGGAATGGAACCTGAGGTAGAGCTAGAAGCTACCCTCTTATCATGCTCAAAGGTGATTGCAACAGGTCTAACCCATTCAGGGAAGGTGTGTTGAAACCCTGAGGGATGAGGAGGGGTACTCATAGACTGAGAGGTGATCACAGGTGATTCAGTCCATTGAAAGGGATGCTGAGCCCCTGATGAGTGGATAGGGGTACTAGAGGGAGAGGCTGGGCTGTCGGGAGTTGAGGAGTCAGGGGGTGCAGCCCAAAGCGGGTCTTGGGAGGTTAACAAGGGAGGATGTGGCAGAGGAGGGTAGAGGCTGGGTGAAAAGTCCAACCTAGGGTGTGGCGGGGTTTGCACAGAAGAGGAGGAACTATCCGGAGAAGCCTGTGCTGGAGAGGCTTGGGCTGGACGGCGTGGATCTCTGGGGGTGGAACGGAACCCCAACAATGGGCCATAAGGTGGTGGCTCAAGATCTGAGGGGTCATCAGAGAGTATGGGTTTCTCGGACAGGGTAGGGGCGGAAGCCACCGATTGGGTGGTAGGCTTCCTGGGGCTCTTTCCCTCTTCCAGTTTAGATTTTCTAATAATCTTTCTTTGAACGCGGCCCAACATGAACTTTACTGGGGATCCCATATAAGTTTTCAACCAAGAGGGAGGGTCAGTCACAAGGCTGTCCCAGGAATCTATATAAGGGAGTTGTTCAAGATATTCTGGTTCTCCTACAACTATGCTATAGACCTTCCGGATTACTTCAATATCTAAGCTGCCACTAGGGGGCCACCCCACTCCCATAGATGGCCACTCAACTTCACACAAGGTTCTTAGAGTACTTAAGCTTAAAGTCTGTCCATAATCATTAATTAAAAATCCTTTCTTGAAATTCTTAAGCATACAATCTAGGGGAGTAGTAATTTGTCTAGATGATGTCCCTCCCATAATGCTTACAGTTACAACACACAAAAAGGGAGGGAATTTTTGGAATTGTGGTAAGGGGTCCACAAATCCAGAGACAAAAGGTAAACAAACAACAATCGCTTCCTTCCGTCGCTGGCCAGTTGAACTCGCGTTAACTGGAACCGCAGCTATAAGAAGTCCACACTCATTTAACGTTCATGCATCACACACATACTATACAAAAAATCCCACCCAACAATTTCAGATTTCTCAGATACAGATAAGCCCTGGCGGTTTCCCTACTAATCTCCACTAGACTAGAGGTACTAAGGCCTTCGCTGAGAGTTGATCAGACTCCCCTTCCCTCAATTTTTGAGGGGCTGGTTTACAGTTTCCTAGCTAGGATTACAATACAGAATACAAAATACAAAATACATACCCGGCTAATGTTCCTCAGTCAGTTGGGTGCCAGAAATTGATGCAGGGTTCAGGATCCCACCGCTGCCACCAAGAATTGTTGCAGGAATTACCACTATTGTTAGCAGAATCTGTGGTACTTCAGGAGTCAAACAGCACACACCAGAATGAGGGAGAAATCTTCTTTATTTGCCAGCAAACAAAGTAGGACATCAGCACTAAGTCTCTTCTTCTCTTTCTCAGCTCTCTGGATCTTGTGGCTTCTGTCTGTCCTCTTCAGCTCTCTTCTCTCCTTCTTCTGACGTAAGCTGCTTCTGCTCCCAGTTATATACAGTTTTAAACCCCTCTAGCCCCCCTTACTTTCCAGATGGTAAAGAATAGATTGATTACCCTGTCTGAACCAATCATCTCTACACATATATTCAAAAATATCAGTTACATAGGTTTTAGATATTTCCCAAACTGACCTATGATCTGGGGCCTCTCACACTAGACAATGGGGCACCTATCTCTTGGCATTTTATTATTATTCACATAATCCCAGTCATAGCTTAAACTGGGTTCATTTAGGGGCTAAGGGGCCAGTCTTGCTTAATGGCATACAGTCCTACATTTTGCTATAATCCATCAAGGAAGTAAGTTGACTTTTCCTGACCTCTTTCACCTATTAGCTTCCTTCACAGAACTCGCTAGGACTGTGGATAATTCAAACCAGATGATCTATTTACACTTGCAGAAATATCACTTGAAAGGTCAGACAAAGTTGAATTGAAAAGATATTCTACATAGAAATAGAACTTATTAATTACACAGAATAAAACATATTCTAAAATAAACAGAAATCAGAATTCCTTATAAGACAAAATCTACATATCAAGAACTTCTAAAAATCTAACTATTTTCTTCTAAGCACTTTAAACTAATCCTTTAAACTGCCTGCAATATGCCTGGCTCATAATGGTATCCATATGTACTAGCATTAGCAATCCATAACTCAAAAAAGGGACAAAGAGAGTTTAATTTCTCACTGACCTTTCTAACCTTTAGCCCAGCAAAAGCTAGACTTCTAAATAATCTAAACCAGATGGCATTCCTCCATCACTTTACAGGACTGAAAAGTTAGAATTAACAAATATGATTTTTCTCTGCCCATGCTGCCTCAACAACGCTTTCCAAAGTCCATTTCCCCAAATACTCAGTCATGCAGTGTAGAAGAACTTGAACCGGATACGTCTGTGGAACAGCAGTCTTTTCATGGCTGCCTGCGCAGCCTTTTTCTTCTGTGTTTCCAAACAGTAATCAGGGATATTAAGGATCACAACATGTTCACAAAACTTCAGGTGTCCCAATTCATGAGCCACTAGTGTGGCTTGATAAAATGCCCTTCATTCACCAATTCCTAACTGATGTAGCCCAGATGAGGTTGGAAACTATGAGGCATACCACCTTTCTTTTTTTAGCTCTGAGACTTTGGAAGATGTTGCCAGCCCATATTAGGAGATCTCACTGGCAAAGTTTAAGAAACTCCTAAATCTATGGCTCTTTTCTCTGTTTTATTAGATGTGGGAAGTTGTGAAAATAGTTCTGTGCATCTGAGATTTTCCTCTTGTGAAGAGATTGTAAACCTCATGATGTGTTGTGTGTCGTGTATTTGTATTTTTTATTTATTTTTTAAATTTTTATGTTTATTTTATTCATTTTTATGTACATAGTTGGATGCTTCTTGGTTGTTTGCAACACATTAAGGTGCTTATTTTGGGAGTGTCATTCGCATTTTAGATGTGCAGAAACTGGCGCTTAAACATTTATCTAGCAAGTTCCAGTTTTACAAAGCCAGGACAGACACCTCTGAAAATGAAGAACATGCAAATGGCAGAGGGGTATGGTCTGGGCATGTTTTAGGTGGGACTAGGAAACACCTAAAAAAAATGTCATACCGCAGGGCACGCTGAGGATTCCCGCAGTAATTTCTGGATGTGCGCACATTACCCACATGCTAAAAAAATAAAATGTTATGTTTTGGTGCAGGGGGTGGAGAGTAGGTGTGTTCTGGGCTAATCAGTTAGACAGCTACATTGCCCTTACTGCCCACATAATAGGTGACAGTAAGGGCTCATGCACTAATCTGTTTTAATGGCCTTGTGCTAATGGCAAAATTAACTTGTGACCATTAATATCAAAAACATGAATTTTGGCCTTTTTACCCCAGTGGGAATGGGAATGTCCCTAACCTTTTTTCTCTGTTTCAGAACATCTATGTGGCTAGTTCTTTCAGTGATGTTGTTTTTTGATGATCTTGTTGTTGTAATTTGTTTTATGTTTTAATGTATGTGTTATTGTCTCCACCCTGGATAAAGGCAGACTATAAATAATAAATCATAAACCATATGTTCTATGAGATCAACATCGGGATGAATAGGTTTCAGGAGAGTGCTCCTATTGAGGAGCGCTCCACTACAGGGATTAGGGAAGGTTATCTTTGAAAGTTCATCAAAATGTGTATCGTTGGTCCAATAAAAAAGGTATCATCTTATTTGCTTTGCTTTGCTTTTTATTTATTATTTTATTTATTTACCATATTCCAAGCTGTGAGAACACCCTAGCTATGGCTCTCTATCATCTTCTCGGCCTCCTCCTTGTCCTCTCCTCCGTGGATTCTGTCCCACTTACATGCAAAGAAGTCCACGAAGGTATCTACAGCCCTGTGAATCCTACCGAGGTAAGAGTCCTTCCGGCTATTTATCATTTCTGTTTCCAGGTGCTGAGTACTGGCACCTTCTCCCCCTCAAGAGAAACATTTGGGTCAATATTCAGCCAGTGGAGGTCAGCGGGGGGTTTTTTCATGCTGAGTGCCGTAGGCAGGATTAGCCCCAATTATTCAATTCCAGGCCATGGATGGTAGCCACCAGCATTGACTATCCAGAGCTAATTTTTCAGATGCTAGTAGCTGGAGTTTATACAGGTCCTGGCTGATCTTCAGCCAGGAGCCACATAAGAAGATCTGCCCCCTTCCGATACCTGCTCCCAACCCTCCAAAAGCAAAGCTGGACTCCTCCCTCACTTGCTGGATCCCTTTCTCTCCCCCTACCCCCTAGATCAGCAAGCCCCTCTTTCCCCGTGGTTGCAGGCTTACCTGCCCCTCTTCCCTGGCAATGCCCACTCACTCCTGCCCATTGCGGATGCCTCCATTAAATGATACCACAACCTCCAGTGCCAGGCCTTGTGGTAGTCAAAAGAGGGAAGAAGGGCAGGTAAGCTCACAACCATGGAGGGGGGAGAGGGGCTTCCTTTTCCATGGTGGTGGGGGTTGGGGGAAGGGGAGTATCCAGTGGGGAGGTTCAGCTTTACTTCAAGAGGGGTGTGAGGGTGGAATGGGCATCGGGTCTTTTTGAGCATTCAGGGGTAGGGAGGGGGTGAGAGAAAGGGGCTCCTGCTTTGTTTCGATGAGGTTAAGTGATGCAAGAATATCCCTCGTTAGCCCCGGACAAGTGATTTAGCCAGGAGCGTATCCTGGCCATTAAATCATTTTGAATTTTGACCCCAATGTGTGCAGTCAATCCCCGCAGGCTCATGGGAGAATGTGAAGGTACAAGCTGCAGACAGCATTTAATAGCTCAGCTCCTACAAACAGTGGGAGGCGTGGACTACAAAGGTTGAGCTGTCCAGACAATAAAGATGGAGAAAATCCCTGCAAAATTTAAACACTGTGGTCAACATTGACTTACCATAGTATTTATGATACACTTGATGCAAATGGAGTGCTTAGAAATGTATTCAGCGACACTGGCAAGAGAAAGATCATTCGAGAGCAGATGGGCCCCCTTTTGGAGAACGTTAACACCGGCAGCGCGCAGCAGACAGCTCAACATATGAAAGAACTGGACACATAAAGATATGTGATAAAGTAAAGAGCACTCTCCTGGGTAGGGAGGAGGGAGGGAAGGGGGGGGGAAGGAGGGGAGTAGAGAGTAGAAGGGTAGTTAAATAATGTTTAAAAATGAAAATTTCTTGACTGAAGTGTAAATAATATGCTCATGTTATTATAATTGATGACCTTATATATGATACAATCCAATCTATTACTCAGGAACCTATAGACAATAACATAATGTATTCTTCTTTACCATGTTTGTATGCACCTTAATGCAATACCACTTTAATCCTTATGTCGAAAAAGATTTCTCTATAATTGATGTAATCTTCTTTACCATGTATGTATGGACCTTAATACAATACCATTGTAACTCTGCTAACCGGAAATGGCAATTGCCACTACGGCAAATGTAAGCCACATTGAGCCTGCAAATTGGTGGGAAAATGTGGGATACAAATGCTACAAATAAATAAATAAAGTTGGAAGAGAACTTCAGCAATAAAGAAGATTTAAACATAAAGTTATACCTAGTGCTGAACATTCAGATACCTGCCAGAAGCAGAGACAGGTTGACGACGCGGGGGGGAGTGAAAGCAGTGCAAATACAGACTTCCGCTGGTGCACATTTTCAATGCAACATGTTGAGGAAAAATTAGGCGCCACCGCAACTCCATTTGAAGGAGCGGTGCTCCCCTGGCGCCCCTCCCCCCCCCCCCCCCCCCAGCTACGCCACTGATACCTGCCAGGACTTACCCAGGTATGGTCAATATTCAGCGCTGGTACCCAGATAAGCTGTTCGTCTTGTGACACTTGTGAGCCCTTGGCCCAGAGGTGGCCATGTGAGAATCACTCTACCACCTCTGGGTAGACGGAGTCCCATAGAGTCAAGAGTATCCCAAAGAACTGGACTGGATTGCAAGTGGAGGTAAACTGAGGTAGCTTTATTGGCAGCAAAGGGAACACAAGACAAAAGGGCAAACAAACGGCCCAGGAAAACAAGAAAGGGGAAAGAACAAAAAGCAGCCTAACTGCACATCCTAACACTAGCTAAAGCAAAGCAAACCTTACAGCATACAATAACGGCAAATAGGAGGACAGTCTAGCTGAACTGGAAAAGCAAGAACCAGAGCACAAGAGGCTAAGCAAAGACCCACCCTGGCGGAACAACGGAAAGCAAAGGGCACTTAGCTGGAAGCAGTAAGACCGCTGGCAGTCAGATAAAGGTTCATTCTGTCAGGACTCTCATGTAAGCTGTGGGACCTCTGCGGCAAACTCTCTCGGAAGCAGGAGAGGAACAGCAGCAAAGCAAAAGAAATGAAATAGTCATTAGTACACCTGCACCGTGGGTAGGGAACTCAAGTTGACCCCTCCACTCACTGGAGGCAAGGAATGGCACAAAAATCAGTCACTGAGGCGCCTGAGCCAACTGCTCCCAGGGCAAGCAAGGTTTAAGCAAACAATGCTAGAGCCAAGGCTCCCAGGGCAGAAGGTCAATAACAGTCTCTGAAGGGCCCAAGCTGAATGCTCCCAGGGCAAACAAGAACAAGGAACAGCCCACGCGGATCCCTCCACGCTTCGAGCACAGCCACCTCTTCCACAGATAACTCGAGATGCAGCCACGACCACAGTACCTCCAGCACTCCACGTTGTCCCAGCACACACAGTCCAAAACTCGGCACAGAGCCTCCTCACTGCAACCAGTGACCAAGGACTCACTGCGAACGACTGAAATCTCAGCTGAAGTATAAGCAGCTCTCAGGACATCAAGGCTAGGAAGCAGGTTACACTGGAACAGAGCAAGAAGGTGAAAGCTGCAGCAAAGCTTCAGGCCGCGGCCTGACAAGGGAGCCACAGATGGAACTAGCAGAACCTCAGGTAGGTCTGAGCTCAATCAGGAGTTATTGCCAGAACGCAGAGTGCACGCAGAGGCCAGTTTAAGAAGGGCTCAGCACTGACCAGTGGTGTAGCGAGGGCAACTGACAGCCGGGGCGGGTCGCCGCTGCGCACCCCCCCCCCCCCCCCGGTTGCAGCATGGCGCACCCCCCCTCGGCGCATGCACCCCCCCTCGGAGTGCATTCTTACCACTGGCGCTCTGCCCCAAGTGCACGTCGTCACTGGGAGCTGCGTCGGCTCCGCTGGTTCCTTGCTTTCTCTGCCCCGGAACAGGAAGTAACCTGTTCCGGGGCAGAGAGAGCAGTGAACCAGCGGATCCGACACCCCCCAGCGGCGTGCACCCGGGGCGGACCGCCCCTCCGCCCCCCTTCCTACGCCACTGCTGATGACATCACCAGCTTCGCCTCCACCACCGTACAGTGACCCCACAGGTCACTGACCAGAACTGCAGGTAAAACTACTGGGTCTAGATGGAGCAGGGCACTGACAAGCAAGGCACAAACGATGGCCATGACACTTCTCATGCATATCTCTTCTCTTTCCCAAAATGTCTCACCTTTCTCTCCCAGTAAACCTTCTCCTCCTTTAGCTCCTGATTCTCTTCATCCCATCCTCCTTTCTCTTTCCCTCGCCCTCCCATCTTGTGTCTCTTCCTGTAAGATGTTTTAGGGCTAAAATTATATTAGAACATGGAAACATGACATAGTTATGTCTTCTATTTATTCATTTTTGGTTCTGGAGATTGAAGAGAGATATTGAATAGCTTTTGTTTCATAATGTCCTAGAGAAAAGAACTGACTACCACTGCTATTAGTCATCATTTCTATGATGCTACTGGACATACACATGAGAGACAGTTCCTGCTATGAGAAGGTTAACATCTAGATAACTAAGGTTATCTTTTATCTCTGTCTTCTCTCTGTCCCAAGGCTTCTTTCCATTCTCTCTGCTCTTTTGACTTCTGTCTCTTGCCTATTCCTTTTCAGATCTGGAGACTTTAGTGAAATTTTGAATAGAGTTTGTATAACAAAGCCTTTGGTTTCGGCAGGGAGAAGTGAGGGCTACTGACCCACCAACCCTTATCAAACATGACTGTCCTGTTCTTGTGTCCATAGGTGACGGGGGAATGGAACGTGATGGCTCTTGCTTCTAATCACACCAACGCTTTCTACATGGACACACAATATTTAGAAGGCATGATAAATATCACCGTTCAGAAGAACAGAATGGCTATATATCTCCCGTGAGTCCTTGGAGGAAGTGGCTTTTATGGAGGAAAACACGATGTTTGGTCTCTCTCCTTCCTACTTCTCTATATGGATCACATCAGCGAGCCATGACACATCACTTTCTCCCTTCCTCCCTTCCTCTATCCCCTCCTATTGCTTTCATCAGGGAACTCTCTCATTCTCATATATATCTCTCCTTGGGGTAGCCATAAGTCATGAGCTGTCTCCTTATTCAAATTCAAATCAATTCTTGTAGACCGCTAATATCCCCTTTCCAGGGTTCAGTGTGGTTTGCATTCTAGGTGAGACAAAAGTAAATAGTGTTAGTGTGAGGTTTGAGAAACATTAGAGACCATTGGATTAATGCATGAGACTAAAAACATTAAAGAAAGGTTAATGGATGATACTAGGAGGTAGAAGTCATGATGAATTGTTATGAAGCAGTCTTTGGGGAGAGAATGTTTTTTTGCCTCTTCCTGAAGTTGAAGTAGCTGTTTTCTAGTCTGATGAGATTAGGTTGAGAATTCAAATATTCAAATAAGCTGTAGAACAAGATTGTCAATAGAAACTACTCAAAAATATTTCGCTCTAACGCATTACAAAGGCAATGATTTCGAACTACCAAATGGAACATCAACTGCCTTGGGGTGTCGGCAGAGATAGACTATCCCCACTATAATGGCTACTATCACTGGTTTCAATATAACCTCTGAAAACCACTGCAAGGAAAGTAACTCCTTACCGGAGAAAAAACCTTGCAGTCAAAAAAAAAAAGCAAAAAAAAGGAAAATGAAAAATTCATTTGCACAAATGTAATGAGATAGAGTTTGTAAATATTCCTGACTGAATGTAAAGTATTCACAGGGAAACCCATTCACTTAGCTTTGACCACCCGGGTGATAGCTGTCCATTTTGGAACTTCAACACCGTCATCCAATTCTTTCAAAATCCTCCCAGGAGTCACTTAAGGTATTCCAACTGGGGCATCCTACATAATCCCCGACAGAAGGCCTTCTGTTTCGTTTCTGCCTCAGGAGGCAGAAACAAAAGAGGAGGCCTTCTAGAAGATTCCTCCGGTGTGTGATGTTGTCCTCCTGAGGCAGAAACGAAACAGGAGGCCTTCTGTCGGGGATTATATAGGGGACCACAAAAAAACCATTCAGACAAAAACTGAAATGGAGACCCTCCCCCTCCCCTCCGCCCAAGAAAGACAGACTCTACAAGTAGGGCAATACTAAACAAAATAAATAAATAAACGTACATTTCACAAAGCAGGCACATCTCAATCTTTAAAAAATATTAAATAAAAATAATTTTTTTCTTTTCTACTTTTATTTTTCTGATTGGGATGGTCCCAGTCTCTTTTCCACTTTCCATGTGTCAGTCTTCTAAATTCTTTTCCAGGTTGGCTTTTCCATTTCTTCTCTCGCCTCTTGTTGTCTTCCTTTCCCATTCAATCACCAAGAAGTCCCACTCATCTTCTTCTCTGTTCTCCTTTTTCCCCCCACCCCTCTAGTCTGATCCATCTTCTGCTCCTTCTCCCTCCCACCCACTCCCCTAGTCCCATCCATCTTCTGCTCCTTCTCCATTTCTGTCTCTTACTCACTCCCCTGTGGTCTCATTTTTTTAAATCTTCCCACCCAGGCCCGCCCATCTCTCTCGATCTCCTTAGAGCCCACCACCGCCACAGCACTGGAGTCTTCCAGTGGTGCCCTGTATCGTCAATTCCCTGAGCCACCGGCAGCCTCAGCAAAAGCAGCATGCATACTGCTTTAGACCTGCCCTGGAAGCCTTTCTCTCTCCTTAAGCTTCCTGCCTACATGGGAACAGGAAGCTGAAGGAGAAAGAAAGGCTTCTGGGGGGGCAGGTCTAAAGCAGAGTGCATGCAGCTTTCTCGGAGAGGTTGCCGGTGGCTCGGGGGATTGGAGAATGGTGTGTGGCAGCTCAGCTCACTTGGGGGGGGCACTGCCCCCCTTGCCCCCCCCCCAAACTACACTCATGTTTGGATAGTTCAGACCTAATTTGTAAGATCTTATTGGCAAAATGATCAGCTAGGTCTTGGGTGGTGAGATATGTTTTCTGTCATAGGAGCCAACTTTTCAAAATGATTGGGGGGGCTGAAATTTTTTTTTTTACAGGTGGTGCATTCCCCCCTCCCCCTTGTCCCCATCCCTCTCCCCTCTCCCCCTCATCCCCTCCCACTCCCCCTCATCCCCCTCCCTTTCCCCCCTCCCCTAGGCCCCCTCCCTCCCTCCCTCCCTTTGAGTTCCAGGCCTCCCTTCCCCTGAGTTCCAGGGTCCTCCATCCCTCTGAGTTCCAGGGCCGTCCCTCCCTCTGAGTTCCAGGGTACCCCCGAGTTCCAGGGTCCCCCCTCCCTCCCTCTGAGTTTCACAGGGTCCCCCTCCCTCCCAGTTCCAGGGTCCCTCTGAGTTCCAGGGTCCCCCCCTCCCTCCCCCCCCCGAGTTCCAGGGTCATCGTCCCTCTCTTCCTCCCTCCCTCCCTCCTTTCCTTCGAGTTCTAGGCCCCCTCCCTCCAAATTTTAAAGTCATCTCTTGACTTACCTCGTCAGGGACGGGTTTCGGTGGCCGGCAGCAGCAGTAAAAAGCGTGCAGGCTTGGCCCTTCTCTCACTGTCTCTCTCTCAGCTCTGGTCCTGCCCTCATTTCCTGTTTCTGCAAGGGACAACGACCCTGGAACTCAGAGGGAGGGGGGACCCTGGAACTGGGAGGGAGGGAGGGAGCGAACTTCCATGGGTGGAATATTGGGGGTGCTCACGCACCCACAGCACCCACGGAGTCGGCGCCTATGTTTTCTGTGACTGTTCATTCTTATTAGTGGAAGTTAGCATTTTAACTAACGAGAAAAAAATTTTGTTGTCAAGATCATCTCGATCTATAGTACTGTTATAGTATTGGTGTTTTGAGTCAGCTATCTTTCTCTTTGTAGTATCAGAAGTCTGACTTCCATTTTGGATTTATTAGTAGTATCTTTATGCTTTCTCCATTGCTTTTGAAGGAATCCATTTCATCAGGGACTCAGAACTTGCAGATTCACTCTTTACATGTCTCCCCATTTGACTCACAGCAGAAAAGCATCTCATGATTTGTCTTCTAATTCCTTCTTTATACAGCTCTCATGACAGAGTCAATGCACATTGCTTGTCTTTCTCGCTTTCATTATGGGCGTACCTTGAGGTCACCCTGCAACAGCACATGTACATATAATAAACTTTCAATTTTTTAAAATAATGTACCATTTTTGCAGATTTCGATTCCTCGTTTACATACAGGACGAAGTAGAGGTCTCAAAGAAACATGATGGAGTCACCTTTACAGGTAAAGGTTGTAAGGCTTCAAATGGACATCCTGATTCATGGAAAGATAGAGCTGGAAGGTTCCTTGGCAGGTGATTCAATTTAGGTCTTATATACTGCTAATATCCCCTGTTTAGGGTTCAGTGCGGTTTACAACATTAGTGGAACAACAGTTACAGATCTACAGGTAGGACATTGGATGAATACATTCTTATTGGTTAGCTACAGTGTTAGGGGATCGATGATCGGTGAGTATTATATTACCATCTAGAATCACAAAAAGAATAGGGTTGGGAGGCTCCTTCAGAAAGTTTACTGAGATTCAGAGACAGATGGGTCAGCATTGTATTAAAGATAATGAGAACTCAAAGCCCCACTAAAAGTTTCTCAGTTCAGAGGGAATTTCTCACATGGGATTGCCTTTTAAGAGTTTGTGTAGTGTACAGTGCTTTGAATATCTAGCAGTGTTATAAAATATGTATTACAAATACTAAATGAATAACTTAACAGAACCTTCCCTATATGTATAGATTTAACATCTGTACGAATTGCTCACCTAAACTTGATTCATCTCTCTTACCAAGTGTGAGATGACTGAATTAATATTAATCAGTAGTATCTATGTACTCTTTTGGTCACCCAATATTCCAGTTCAAATTTGGACCCAGTCATTGGCTACATGGGGCTCATTCTGACAGTATACAAATCATGGGGCTCATTGATGAAATGCTTAATCAGGTTTATCTACCCTTAATCAAATGCTTTGGATTGGGTGGAAGTCTGGATAAGAGCTAATTGGTTCACAATTCATCTGGGAAAAACTATTGGTCAATATTTAAACTTCGTGGTCAGCATTTCTTTTGATTGCCAGCTGCGGCATTTAAATATATAATTAATATTCAGCATTATCCAAATAGGAGATTGAATATTGACTTTATCAGAATAATGCCAGCAGTTGACGCTCAATCAAAATAAGAGTAGAGCGTGGACAATGGACACTCCAACACAGGAACCAGTGCTTTAAAGTCACTTTATTAGGTGCTAGTACAGCAGGAACCAACATGGTCTTTGTTTTGGTGCAACAAACCGCCTGCTTCAGGGGTCACAATATAGTCGGAACATCCAGCAGAACCCGAAGGCGTTCCCTGTGTTGGAGTGTCCATTGTCCACCCTCTACTTGTTATGGCTCTCACCCAGTCTCTGGAATTGTGAGCCCTTAGGCCACTGCCAAGGAGCAGCAGCGGCAGGCAAATCACCCAAGCAGAAAGCAGTGCTGAACACAACAGGCAGGAACCACAGAATATAACTAGAAGAGGCTTTAATAGTAGATAGTAAACATTATCCAGTAGCACAGCAAGGTCAAAGGGCAGGCAGCAAACACGGGTAATCCATAAACTAACCAGAGTCTTTTAGGCAGGCAGAAAGCAAAGTCAAAGTCCAGGAACAGGCAGGGTCAAACACACAGGAAACGTTCAGAGCAGGAACTCCAACAAACCAACAGGAACTCATGGAATACCTTTGATACCAAGGCCAAGCAAGCAAGGCTCACAGAAGCTAATAAGCCCCTCAGCAGCTGACACTCAGCTGCAGCAATCACCAGCCAAGTAAGGTTGCTGTTCAAGGACAAACCAGCAGAGCAAGTCTGGCAACCTGGAAAATCCGGACCGGACTCTCTGAAGTCTGGAACATGGAAGACAGCAGAAAACAGTCCATAGCAGCCACCAGTTCTGACTACCAGCGGGCGAGGAGAGCACCCACATGGAAAGCAGTCACAAACATGACACTACTCTTATTTTGATTGGACTTTTGTTGTGGAGGTCTCCCTGTTTGTTGTTCCGAGCAGTTGACGCTCACCAGCTAGTGACCAGCTCTCAACATCTGGGTTTCTTTTAACCACCACAGCTGGCATTGAAAAGAAATACAATGACTTAGGTGGCTGAATATTGACCTGATAGTGTCTACAGCACAGGTCAGGAATTGGGGGCTGTCCTTAAAAGTATTAGGCTATAATAATGCAAGATGTAGTAAAAGTCTTGCTTAATTACCAATTTTAGTTACTAATATTTTTATTGTTCTTCTCTCCTTCCCTTGATGTGGACTCCGTTAACTAATTTCTAATTGTAGATTATTATTTTAAGAATTGTTTCTGTAATTTGTAATAATTTCCTTTTTTTCTAAATATATGAAACTGTTATAGATTAAGGGCCTGTTTTGTCAAGCCACACTAGGGGTTTACAGTGCAGCAATACTGACACAGCCCATTCACTATGATAAAAGAGGCCCTAAAATTCTAATTAAAAAAAAAATAACAAAAAGATGCTTTTAATTTAATTTTAGCACACATTTGCGGACTTGCCCAAAGCTGTAACAATCAGACCAACACAGTGAAAAAGCTAAAGAATAATCATCTTTATAATAAATCCTAAATCGCAACAAATAACAAATTAGAGGGGACATTATCAACGTGGGCTACCGCCCCTTGCGGCCACTGAAAGAAAACGGCTGCCGTGACCTCTTGCGACGGCTCACGGTAATACGTGGAGGGGCATAATCGAAAGGGACATCCTCGTTTCGATTTGGACGTCCTCACAAAACATCCCCATCCAGGGGCAGGAAAACCCTTATTGTCAAAACAAGATTGACGTCCATCTTTTGTTTCGATAATACCGTCAGGGATGCCCAAATCATGAAATTTGGTCGTCCCTAGACTTGGTCGTTTCTGATTTTCGGCGATAATGGAAACCAAGGACGTCCATCTCAGAAATGACCAAATGCAAGCCATTTGGTCATGGGAGGAGCCAGCATTTGTAGCGCACTGGTCCCCCTGACATGCCAGGACAACAATCGGGCACCCTAGGGGGCACTGCAGTGGACTTCATAAATTGCTCCCAGGTACATAGCTCCCTTACCTTGTGTGCTGAGCCCCCCCCCCCCCCCCACAAAACCCACTACCCACAACTGTACACCACTACAATAGTCCTTATGGGTGAAGGGGGGCTCCTAGATGTGGGTACAGTGGGTTTGTGGTAGGTTTTGGAGGGCTCGCCGTTTCCTCCACAAACGTAACAGGTAGTGGGGAGATGGGCCTGGGTCCACCTGCCTGAAGTGCACTGCACCAACTAAAACTGCTCCAGGTACCTGCATACTGCTGTCATGGACCCAAGTATGACATATGAGGCTGGCACAGAGACTGGCACAACATATTTTTTAAAAAACTTTTTAGGGTGGGAGGGGGTTAGTGACCACTGGAGGAGTAAGGGGAGGTCATCCCTGGTTCTCTCCGGTGGTCATCTGGTCATTTCAGGCACCTTTTTGTGCCTTGGTCGTAAGAAAAACACGACCAGGTAAAGTCGTCCAAGTGTTCATCAGGGACGTCCTTGTTTCTTCGATTATAGGTCGAGGACGTCCTAGTGTTAGGTATGCCCAAGTCCCACCTTCACTACGCCTCCGATACACCCCCTTGAACTTTGTCCGTCCCTACGACGGAAAGCAGTTGGGGACGTCCAAAATCGGCTTTCGATTATACCGATTTGGACATAGTAACATAGTAACATAGTAAATGACGGCAGAAAAAGACCTGCATGGTCCATCCAGTCTGCCCAACAAGACTCAGTCCTGTGATGAAATTCAAACGCATTCCAATGATGAAATAAGCGCACTCGTTGTCAACACCTTTCCTTTATTAACGGGTAAACAACTGAAGTGTAAAGAAAATATCATACTGAACTGTCTGATACACTAGGTGGGCTCTTGAACAGTCTGGAGGATCTAGAGGAAAGAAAATTAGCAGGCAAGGCCTAATTTCACCTTCCTCAGCAATCCTCCAGACGACCCTGTGAGAAGGACACCCATCTTCCAATTTATGTTAAAAGATGGGCGTCCTTCTCTTTCAAAAATGAGCCCGATAGTATCTTGGTACAACACAGTACTGAGAGCTGTCCTAAATTTGGCCACTGGCACTGGACTCCTCCCTAGCAGCGTCCCCCCACTACTGCTCCTGACATGCCCCTTTTTTGGGGCGATGGTCAGAGGTCAGCAGCACTGAATATAAGGGGCAGGCGAATACAAGCTTACTTAAATCACTTTGAATCCCTAATCACCATTTTTCAGTGTATCACATTTACTATAAAAATGCACTGGGCCATTTGGGGGGGGGGGACTTTTTTCTCTGAAACTGCCATCTGTGGCCCATTTTTGAACCTGATGTATCTTTTACTGGTTTTTCTCACACACTAAAATTTAGCCCTGTTCTGTTACATTTTCAGAGTGTTGTTTCACCCCCAGATACATAGCTAGCCATTCTCAACCCCTTGTGTATAATTTTTTTCTAACACAGGTTGGGTTAGAAAGAGTAAGAATGAAATTTTCACAAAAGAAACAGTCGGCCTTTTCACAGTAAATGACTCCAAAAATGACTTTGGACATGCAATTCAAGCCTAGGACCAGATCTAAGCGACACTGCTTTAGTGAATTTTATGCCACTTAATTCTCTGTTTCCACCTCAAGGCACAGCCCAAGACACTGTGAAGCGGATTTCAGAGGACTGTATAACTGTGAACTTGCCAGCGTTTGAAAGAATGTTTCTTACCTGTAAGTATGAAAACCAGTGCCTGCTCATTCTGTTTGCTTATCCACTTGCCTGTCAGTTGGGTCATATTTTTGTATCATCACTTTGGATTTAACTCACACCTTTTTAGTAGCAGCTGAAGGTCATTTAGATCCAGGTATAGTAGATATTTCCCTGTCCCACTACTACTACTACTACTACTTAGCATTTCTATAGCGCTACTAGGGTTACGCAGCGCTGTACAAGTTAAAACATGGGGAAGGACAGTCCCTGCTCAAGAGAGCTTACAATCTAAAGGTAACAAACTATGTAGTCAGTGTAGTCAGTGTATCATGAATGGGGAAGATGGTTAGGCGCCAAAAGCAAGGGAGAAGAGATGGGTTTTAAGTAAGGACTTAAAGATGGGCAGGGAGGGCGCATGGCGTATGGGCTCGGGGAGTCTGTTCCAGGCATAAGGTGATGCGAGGCAGAAGGGACGGAGTCTGGAGTTAGCGGTGGTGGAGAAGGGTACAGATAGGAGTGATTTGTCCTGAGAGCGGAGGTTACGGGTGGGGACATAGGGGGAGAGGAGGGTAGAGAGGTAATGGGGGGCTGCAGATTGAGTGCACTTGAAGGTCATTAGGAGAAGCTTGAACTGAATACGGTAGCGAATCGGGAGCCAGTGAAGCGACTTGAGGAGAGGGGTGATATGAGAGTATAGGTTCACGCGGTAGATAAGATGTGCAGCGGAATTTTGGACAGATTGAAGGGGGGATAGGTGGCTAAGCGGGAGACCAGCAAGGAGAAGGTTGCAATAGTCAAGACGAGAGGTAACGAGTGAGTGGACGAGGGTTCGGGTGGTCTGTTCAGAGAGGAATGGGCGAATTTTGCTAATATTATAGAGGAAGAAGCGACAGGTCTTAGCTGTCTGCTGGATATAGGCAGAGAAGGAGGGGAGGAGTCGAAAATGACTCCGAGATTGCGGGCTGACGCGACGGGGAGGATGAGGGCATTGTCAACAGAGACAGAGAGTGGGGGAAGAGGAGAGGAGGGTTTGGGTGGGAAGACAAGGAGCTCAGTCTTTGCCATGTTCAGTTTCAGATGACGGTTGGACATCCAGGCGGCGATATCTGAGAGGCAGGCCGAGACTTTGGCCTGGGTTTTGACTGTGATGTCGGGAGTGGAGAGGTAGAGCTGGGTGTCATCGGCATAGAGATGGTATTGGAAACCATGTGATGAGATCAGTGAGCCCAGGGAAGAGGTGTATATTGAGAAAAGAAGCGGTCCAAGGACAGATCCTTGGGGAACCCCAACAGAGAGCGGGACGGGGGTGGAAGAAGAGCCATTAGAAAATACTCTGAAGGTGCGTTGGGAAAGATACGAGGAGAACCAGGAGAGGACGGGGCCCTGGAATCCAAATGAGGACAGTGTGTCAAGAAGTAAATTATGATTGACGGTGTCGAAGGTGGCAGATAAGTCGAGGAGGATAAGGATGGAGTAGTGACCTTTGGATTTGGCAAGGAACAGGTCGTTGCAGACTTTGGAGAGAGCTGTTTCTGTTGAGTGTAGTGGGCGAAAGCCGGATTGAAGCGGATCAAGGATGGCCTGAGAGGAGAGGAAATCAAGGCAGCGGCTGTGGACAGCGCGTTCAAGTAATTTGGAGAGGAAGGGTAGAAGCGAGATGGGGCGGTAATTGGAGGGACAGGTGGGGTCAAGTGATGGTTTTTTAAGAAGTGGAGTGACTACAGCGTGCTTGAAGATGTCAGGGACAGTAGCAGTGGAGAGAGAGAAGTTGAGGATGTGACAGATTGAGGGGTTAACTGTAGGAGAGATGTTGGTAAGCAGAGTGGTGGGAATGGGGTCAGAGGAACAGGTGGTGCACTTAGAGGAAGAAAGAAGGTGAGCAGTTTCCTCTTCGGTGATCTCAGGGAAGGAGGATAGGTTAGGTTGGTTGAGGGAGTGGGTTAAGAAGTCACAGGGAGGAGAAGGCTTGGAGGTGAATTCAAGGTTTATCTTCTGCACTTTATCGCGGAAGTAGTCAGCTAATGTTTGAGGAGAGAGTGAGGGGGGGTGGGAGCGGAGGGCACTTTAAGTAGGGAGTTGAGGGTTGCGAAGAGGCGACGAGGGTTGGAGCCAAGAGAATTGGTTAATTGAGAATAATATTCCTGTTTGGCAAGGAATAGGGAGGACTGGAAGGAGGATAGCATGAATTTGTAATGAGTGAATTCTGACAGGGTGCGAGATTTCCTCCAGAGTCGTTCAGCAGATCGGGTGCAGGAGCGAAGGTAACGGATGCATGGGGTTAACCAGGGCTGAGGATTAATGCGCTTAGTGGGGCGAGAGACAGATGGTGCTAGGGTATCCAGAGCAGTGGAGAGAATTTCATTGTAGGTAGAGACAGCCGTGTCGACAGATTCAGAAGACGAGATGGACGGGAAGAGATTGGACTTACAATTCTAAGCTTGGACTTACAATTCTAACATAGGCGTAGACTGGGGGGGGCGAGGGGGGCAATGCCCCCCCAAATGACGCGAGGCGCCGCCGCGCCATTAGTTAAAGAAAAACAAAAAACCACATGCAAGCACGCGCTCCTCTCCATCCGCTTGGCTTCCCTGCCCTCTCTATCTGCGTCCCGCCTTCCTCTGACGTCATTTCCTTTCGGGCGGGACGCAGACAGAGAGGGCAGGGAAGCCAAGCGGATGGAGAGGAGCGTGTACGTCTACCCCTCTCCATAGGCGCCCGGTATAAGAGGCTTGGGGAGGCTAAGCCTCCCCAGCCAGAAGTGCAGCAAGGGCAGGGCAGACTAGACCACCCCGGGTGCAGCTCCCACTGCCTTGAACATCTCCCTCCCTCCCGTGGACCGCGCGATCATTACCGCCACCCCCCCCCCCCCCCCGACTACTGCAGTATCGCTCTCCCCCTCCGCTCCTGTCCTGTCACGTCGTCTTTGAATGTCAAGGATTCCTTCCGGTAGCATCAAAATTGGCAATGATGTAAGCGCTGCTTTCAGCCTGCCCCGGAAGCACTCTCTGTACAGTTTCCCGCGTAGGAAGGACGCTGTCCAGAGAAGGCTTCTGGGGCAGGCTGAAAGCAGCGCTTACATCATTGCCAATTCTGCTGCTACCGGAAGGAATCCTCGACGTTCAAAGACATGATAGGAGCGGAGGGGGAAAGCGATACCGAACTAGTCCGGGGGGGGGGGTGAGCGATGCATCATGCCAGCCAGCTGCTAGACCAAAGGGAAAGGGGGTGGAGAGAGGAGGATGTGAGGTGCCACATCTAAGGGGAAGAGGGAGGAAGGAAAGCAATGGCAGGGAATAGGAAAAGGGGGGTGGAGAAAGGAGTGAGAGTGATGGGAGCAAGAAGGGGAGGGAAGAGAAAGGTGGGATGCATGAGGACGCTGGAGGAGAGAGAGAGAAAGTGGAAAAGTGCAGGGGAGAGCCAGGGACATGCAAAAGAGCAGGGGAGAGTCAGAGAGAGATGGGGAGAGAAAGAGGGGACATGGAAGAGAGCAGGGGACAGGCAGAGAGAGATGGGGAGCGAAAGAGGGGACATGGAAGAGAGCAGGGGACAGGCAGAGAGAGATGGGGAGCGAAAGAGGGGACATGGAAGAGAGCAGGGGACAGGCAGAGAGAGATGGGGAGCGAAAGAGGGGACATGGAAGAGAGCAGGGGAGAGCCAGAGAGAGATGAGGAGAGAAAGAGGGGACATGGAAGAGAGCAGGGGAGAGCCAGAGAGAGATGGGGAGAGAAAGAGGGGACATGGAAGAGAGAAGGGGACAGCCAGAGAGAGATGGGGAGAGAAAGAGGGGACATGGAAGAGAGCAGGGGACAGCCAGAGAGACATGGGGCGCGAAAGAGGGGACATGGAAGAGAGCAGGGGAGAGCCAGAGAGAGATGGGGAGAGAAAGAGGGGACATGGAAGAGAGCAGGGGAGAGCCAGAGAGAGATGAGGAGAGAAAGAGGGGACATGGAAGAGAGCAGGGGAGAGCCAGAGAGAAGATGCTGGATGGAAGAGGAGAGAGAGAGAGATTAGTGGAAAGATGGGGAGAGAGAGAGAGAAGCTGCTGGGGAGAAACTGGGGCAGACCCTAGCTGTCAGACGGAGAAATGCTGAATGAAAGGAGGGAGAAAGAGGGAAAATGCTGGAAGGAGGGGGCAGAAAGAGGGAAGACAGTGGACGTAAGGGTAGGGAGGGAAAGAGGAAAGACACTGGAAGGATGGGGATAGAGAGGACATGCTGAATGGAAAAGGGTCGAGAGAGAGAACTGTTTAGAAGGAAGGGAGATAGAGGGAGACAATGGATGGAAGGAGAGGGAGACAATAGACGGAAGGATTGGGAGAGGGTAATGGGTAGAAGGATGGAGAGAGAAAGAGGGATGACACTGGATGGAAGGGTAGAAGAGAAAGACATGGATGGATGGAGGGGAGGGAAGAAGGAGATGCACATGGATGGAGTAGAAGGGAGAGAGGAGAAATGCCGGACATGGATGGAGGGAAGGAAAGACAGAGGAAGTTCATGCACATGGATGGAGGGGAGACATGCTGGATTTGGATGGAGGGGAAATTGCTGAATTTAAGGGCTGGATTGGAACACTTTGAGGGCAGATGCTGAAACTGGAGAAAGGATAAGGACAGGGCTACAGATGGTAGACAGGACGCATAAGGACACAGGAGGATGGTGGACATGTTGAGAGAAAAAATATCAAATGGAAAGAAGACACTGGGACCAAAGAATAGAAAAACTAAATGATCAGACAACAAAGGTAGAAAAAAGTATTTTATTCAGAATTTATTAACTGGAATATGTCAGCTTTTGGCAATGTGATATTTTGCATGTAAGTTTCAATTTTTCTAGTATTGCTGCATGCTGAGTCTGACTTCTTGAGGTAACTTTCCAGTTTTGCCTTCATATCTGTTGTGTCATGTGTTTTTCATGTGTAATCAAGGTGCAGTATTCTACTAGTGTGTAGTATTTACAGCCCTTTTTTTTGTTTGTTTCAATAGGTTGTGTACTGGTGTTTTAGAGCCCGGTGTAATTACAGTGCTGCTTTTCCACGCATAAGGTTGTAGCTCATCCTGTCCTTGGAATTAGTGCTGTTATGGTTTGCTAAGGTTATGAGTGTGTTTTTGCACAAGTTTGTGTATAGTGTTTTGCAGTGGAGAGATTGTGTACTGGCATTACTGAGGTGGCACCAAAACATCGGAAAGGGTTTTAGAGCCTAAATCATGACACACTACCTCTTGAAGGATCTATATATAGTTGTTAATAAAAGGAGCTCATTGTGAACACTATCCACCCTAAAAGGGTGTTTTGTGGCGTTACATGAGAATTGTGATATTATGATCCCTTGTTTCATATTGTTGACGGTCTGCATTTTCTATATGGGTAGTATATTGGTGTATTAGGGTCTGCCTAGTGTTATGGTACAGTAAGGTTTGAGTATGTTTTTGCACAAATATGTGCATAGTGTTTTGCAGTTGAGCGATTGTGGTTAGTATATGCTTTGAGCAACCACTTTATTCTTTGACATATGATACATATCTAATATCTAAATTTAACAAAAGGTATTGTGACTATTTTATTTTTACTTATTTTTTTTCTGTGTTAATTGTGGCTATAAGCTCCGCCCCTGGCTCCACCCCTAACCCCGCCCCCTTTAGCCTCCCCAAACAGTTGGGCCACCGACCGCCTATGCCCCTCTCTCTTCCTCCCTCCCTCCGGCGCAGGCAGCAGTCTTTTCCAGCGTTCCTGGCAGCGGTAGCGTTGTACACGCTGCCTTTGGCTCTGCCCCGAAGCCTTCTCTTCAAGTTCCTGTTCCCGCATAGGTGGGAACAGGAACTTGAAGAGAAGGCTTCCGGGGCAGACCGAAGGCAGCGTGTACATCGCTACCGCTGCCAGGAACGCTGAAAAAGCTGAAGATTGTTGCCTGCACCGGAGGGAGGGAGGGAGGAAGAGAGGGGGTAAACGGAGTCACCATCTTGGACCTCGCGGGGGGGGGGGGAGCAGAGGGAAGATGGATGGGACTGGGAGGGGTGGGAAGCAGAGGGAAGGAGCAGGAGATGGATGGGTCTGGGTGGGGTGGGAAGCAGAGGGAAGGAGCAGGAGATGGATGGGACTGGGAGAGGAGGTGAGCAGAGGGAAGGAGCAAGAGATGGATGGGACTGCGAGGGGTGGGGAGCAGAGGGATGGACCAGGAGATGGATGGGATTGGGAGAGGTCAGGCACAGCAGAGGGAAGGAGCAGAAGATGGATGGGACGGAGGGATGGTGAGCAGAGGGAAGGAACAGAAGATGGATGGGACTGGGAGGGGTGGGGAGCAGAGGAAAGGAGCAAGAGATGGATGGGACTGCGAGGGGTGGGGAGCAGAGGGATGGACCAGGAGATGGATGGGATTGGGAGAGGTCAGGCACAGCAGAGGGAAGGAGCAGAAGATGGATGGGACGGAGGGATGGTGAGCAGAGGGAAGGAACAGAAGATGGATGGGACTGGGAGGGGTGGGGAGCAGAGGGAAGGAGCAAGAGATGGATGGGACTGCGAGGGCTGGGGAGCAGAGGGATGGACCAGGAGATGGATGGGATTGGGAGAGGTGAGGCACAGCAGAGGGAAGGAGCAGAAGATGGATGGGACGGAGGGATGGTGAGCAGAGGGAAGGAACAGAAGATGGATGGGACTGGGAGGGGTGGGGAGCAGAGGGAAGGAGCAAGAGATGGATGGGACTGGGAGGGTGGGGAGCAGAGGGAAGCCTACTAGAAAGAAGACACTGCATAAAACAGAAGACACTGGGATCAAAGCGAATAGAAAAACTAAATGATCAGACAACAAAGGTAAATAAAAGTATTTTATTCATAATTTATTAATTGAAATGTGTCAGCTTTTTGAAATGTGCATCTGTGATATTTTGCCTGTAAATTTCATTTCCTTCCTCCATATTAGCATATTCATTTGCATATGTATATATGCAAATGATATGCTAATATGCTCCGCCCATTCTTTGCCCCCCCAAATGAAACAGTCAAACTACGCCTATGAATTCTAAGCTTGTACCGAGGCAGTAGAGGGTTACGTGATTTACTCAGGGTCACAAGAAGTCTCAGTGGGATTTGACACAAAATCAAGAGCAGGTCGAATAAATAGCCAGTCCAGTAGACAAGATTCAATCAAATTCCATAGGTACTTTTATTAGCAACAGACGTAGAGGGGTAGAAAGTTGTGCCCTACTTGGCCAAGTTTCACCTGAACATAGGGCTGCCTCAGGTGCTCTCAGTCCTATAAAATCAATTAGAATAGCACAAACAACAAATACATAATAAATAATGAGCAATACAAAAAATCTCCCGCGGGGATGGAAGAAGTTACTGTGGAATTCCTGTGAGCATGGAAGAAGTTGCAGTGGGATTCCTGCGGGCAGTGTAGTTGAAATCTATAGAGATTCTAGAATGAGGCTTGGAATGTACTGAAAGAGGCTATTGGGGCACCACAATGAGGCTTGGAATGTACAGAGAGAGGCAGTTGGAGCACCAGAATGAGGCTTGGAATGCCCAGAGAGGCAACCAAAACACCAGACTTGGTTGAATAGTGAATACGAGGTGTGGCCCAACCACTTGGCGACCTGAGGCAGGGCCCACTTCCTTCCTCCACCCCGTTCCCGAGTTTACTTTCTTTCTTCATGTTCCAAAAGTCTGCAGTGGCAGTGATTCACATAGGCTGCCCTGCCGCTGATATCCACCTCTTCTTTTTATTGCGGCCCACCTCTCTGATGTAACATGCTGTTTCCTCAAAGGAGGGCCACAATAAAGAAGAGGCCAGTGCATAGGAATTGCTGCCGCCCCCAGCTTTTAGAGAAAGAAGGTTATCTCAGGAAAAGGGGTGGAGGAAGGAAGAGGGATATGCCAGAACTTGACCCTGGGGGGGGGGGCAGCATCTCAGCCCTGCTCAGCAGCATCTTGCCTTGGGCCACCCCTGGTGAATATCATTGAAAAAAAATACGAAAGGCTGTTATGCCTGGGAGGGAAAGAAAACAGAGGGCTGCGAGCAAATAAATAATGTCGTCAAATGGGTATAGGTTAGATTCCATTGGGGATGGGTGGGGATGAGTGAAATTTCTGTTCCCTTATAACTCTCTATTTTCCACCCCTCTACATCTGTTGCTAATGAAAGGACCATTGGAATTTGATTGGATCTTGTCTGCTAAGTTGTTTTTTCTTTTTCAATCTGCTCTTGATTTGTTCTGGTTTGGTTCTAGTGGATCGACTGCCTGTGTGTTTCAGTGGGATTTGAGCCCCAGTTTCCCAGCCTGCTGCGCTAACCACTAGTTACCCCATGGAATAATACATACCTGCTGTCACGATTGTGCCCATGTTTCATGCTCTCATTCATCTCGCCACCTGGTGGTCGACCTGGTGGCTGCGATGGACTGTCTGTTTGCTGTTTCCCATGTTCCAGAAGTCATGCCGGTCCAGTCTGGATCTTCCAGCCTTCCAGACTGTCTTGGGATTTTTGGAACTTAGCAGCACCCTTACCTAGTGAACTCCCTTGTATGTTGCCTTTATTAACCATCTGGAAACTTTCTAGTGGATCGATTGCCTGTGTGTTTCAGTGGGATTTGAGCCCCAGTTTCCCAGCCTGCTGCGCTAACCACTAGCTACCCCATGGAATAATACATACCTGCCTTATATACTGACCACATCAATACTCATATCTTAATTATATTAATAACTGGCAGAAGCTTCAGTACCATCAGCTTCTTAAATATCTCTTCCCCACACAATTCATCTCTCTAGACTTCAGTGTTACTCCACTTACTGACCACTAAAACAAAAGGCTTGAGGCAGGAAATCAGGCCTGAACTGAAAGTTATGTAACTCAAGTCAATCAATACAGATTCTTGCTGGTCCAATGGGCTGACAATGAAGGCAGGACTGAGTAGTTTCAGACAAATGTTTCACAGTACTATCCCAGTGTCTAGCAAAAGCTTGGAGGATAGCTGACAGCTACAGTGTCTGAGCTAAGAATCCCCAGGACATTATTTATTTATTTTTATTTATTTATTTTATGGCATTTGTATCCCACATTATCCCACCTCTTTGCAGGCTCAATGTGGCTTACAATTCGTCATGGATACTGGAAATAGCAGTGAATATACATTTGGTTTACAGAGGGTTTTGTGTTACATGGTGGTGAAATACATGAAGGCGTTAAAGCAGAAAGACATTATAAGATATTATAAGACAGTCTGGAAGTTTTAAGATTATACAGTTACACATATTAGATTATGCAGTTACACATTTAGAATGGCAGCCTATGGTAATAAGAGCTGTACTCTTGAGAGACAGTTATACCTTTCCTCACCAGGAGAGGGAGACAGAAACAACCTGTGCTGCAGTCTAGAATTTAAACTCTGTTACAACCCCAAACAGAATGGCGGGAGGTTGGGGAGTATCACTTGCAGAGATGAAATGTTACACAACATGTTGCAGATCTGATGGGCCATTTCAATCTTTGTCTGCTGTCGTTTATAATGTTGCTAAGTTTGACACATTTTAACCACATAAAATATCTCCAAAATGACCTCATGGTTTATGCTTCACCATCTGTAGGTGGCTCTCCCACAGCTCCTAAGTCAGTGAAAGAGCACTTCTCTCGCTATGCAGCCTGCCAGAACTTCCGTTCTACTCAAATGTTTGATAAACCTGTAAATAACGGTAAGGAAAGCATCATATTTCTCCTTTTACAGAAATACAGTTGTGTCAGCTGATTATAAGAATGAGAACGGAAAGAGACTTTGGAGCCCAGCACTTTTGCAAGGAATCTTTACCCACTTAGGACTACAGTCTATACATCATACCGAAAAATTTGACACTAAAATAAATATCATTTTAGTGCATTCTACAAAGTACACCTTAATTTAGGCATACTTTATAGAATAAGCCTATATTTCTGTGTGGTTTATAGAAAAAGGCCCATTTCTGACACAAATGAAACGGGCGCTAGCAAGGTTTTCCTCAGAGTGTGTATGTTTGAGAGAGTGTATGTGAGAGTGACTGTGTGTGAGAGAGAGAGTGAATGTGCGAGTCTGTGTGTGTGAGAGAGAGAGAGTGAGTCTGGGTGCGAGTGTGTCTGTGAGAGAGAGAGTGTGTGTGTGTGAGAATGAGAGTGTGTGCAAGTGTGTATGTGAGACACAGTGTGAAAGAGAGTGTGTTTCACACAGATACAGTGTGTGCGAGAGAGAGAGTGTGTGTGAGACACAGACTGTCTGTGAGACTGAGTATATGAGACCAAGAGAGTGTGTGAGTGACTGTGTGACACATAGAGAGTGAATGTGATACAGTGTGAGACATAGAGTGTGTGAAAGACAGTGTGTGAGAGTGAGAGAGAAAGACATTGACTGTGAGAGAGAGTGTGTGAGAGAGAGTGTGTGTATGTGACCCCTCAGGTGTCAGGCCCCCCTCCCTCTCTCTCTGGTGTCTGAGCGTTACTGTGCAAGACGCTGAGCTCTGGCTGTGCTTCAAGGAACTGACCAATCCTATTTAATAGAATGCACCTCCAACATTCTGAAGCCAAGAAACCTGGTGTGGTTGGTCACTTCTGCTTGTGACGAACCCGGAAGTATGTGATGTCAATTCAGGAGATGGATACAGAGAGCAGGAATGCCTCAGCCATGCAGTCAGCTTCAGAATGTTGGAGGTGCGTTTTATTATATAGGATGCCGAGCGCTAGTCCATGTGCCTAAAATTAGTCGCGGTCAATTACGTCCAAGTAAAACCTGGTGGAAATCCCAATCCCAGCAGAAACCAGCACATCTGTATTCTCTCCCTATACAGCTGCATCTAAGCAAACCATAACTGGTCCAGCTCCAGCCAATATACCAGTGTCTCCCTCAGTCTGATCTATCACAGCTGGTAAGATACAATCTATGTATTATTCAAGAGAAATTCTTCTCCCAAGTCAGACTGTTTTGCCAATTCACCCCACCTTCATTATTTCCATCAGCACAGCAATCAAGTGTATTGCACAGGTTCATTTCCTTGGCTTGAAGGACTTGGCTGGCACAGGTACCTGAAAGATTAACATAGATCAGTTCACTGTCTGAAACAGAGTAACCACCTGAATCCATGTCCCAGAGAAATGCTTATTTGGTCCTGGTTTTACCCGCTGCTGCATGCTGAGTGAAGTACTCTATCTGACTTAGGAAAACTAATGACGTTTTAGAATTCCTAGAGATATTAAAACTTTTCTTTTTAATTCTAATTAACGTGTTTTAATTTTTCTTGAGGTATAGTTTGACTGTTATATGGATAGATTTTATGGGACTTTATATTGTTAATCTTTTATGTTTATAATTTATTTTTTTTTATATAAAACATTAGTCTGTATTTTTTAGCCACTTTATAATGTGTGTTTTCTTGTAACCCATTCTGGATGTTATCGGTTAAGTACCGCTGAATATCCAGCAGGGTTTAAACGGACAGGAGCCTCACCTGCTCAGTGAAACCCTTTTGAATATTAATCTCAAAATCTTTAAGCCAAAATTGCGGCTGTATCCCATCTGTGGTAGAAACTGACATATGACTTGTTTGACAGCAAAAATGGAAGAGGCTCTATATAGATCCACAGGTGAAGTCAGCAAAGAAAAATGAACAGATCTCAGAGAAATGTTTTCACATAGAGAAAGCCCAACGTGGACCACATTTCGCCCAATACAGGGCTGCATCAGGGTTATGACTAAAACATAGCACATATAAATGTTCAAATATAACTACAATGATGAGAGAACCGCAGGAGCGGAAGATTGTTATCCACTATGTGATAAGGAGCAGAACAAAGGAGTAGTGTGACCAGCAGGGCAACTTCAGGAACAACAGGACGGCAAAGTAATGGAAGAAGCAGTACAAAGGAGTAGTGTATCTTGTTCAGCAGTGATCGCAGAATCCCAGCGATTCATCTATGCCAAATACTGAGCATCTTTTTCAAGACACCAGTGTTCTACACAACCAAGTCCATTCATTCATATTAGATACATTCCCCACACAAAGGCCCCTGAAGCAGGCACTTGGTTGAAACACGGTGCCCTGTCAGGCACTATCAATAAAGTTTTTTCTTCCATTACTTCGTCGTCCTGTTGTTCCTGAAGTTGCCCTGCTGGTCACACTACTCCCTTGTTCTGCAAATATAACTAGAAATCACATAAAATTCATTTATTAAAAATACATAGTAAGAACCAAAAAGGGAAAATTAAAAGTACATGCATATTGTATGGGAACCTTCTGATGTGGAGGAAGACATGGAAGGTTTTTCCCAGCGGCCCCGCCTTGTTTTAATCACATGCTCTTGAATGTCTCCTGTGTTTTGGTGATCAGGTAAGTGGATCTTTCTTGTTTGTTTGTTTTGGCTCAGCTTTTTCCCCTGGAAATGGCACGCACTTAGGGCGGGACTACCGCCAGCAGCTGTGTTGGGCCAGCGGTAATCCCAGAAGAGCGAGCGCTAAGCCCGCGTTGGGCTTACCGTCTCTCTGTAAAAGGGCCCCTCAGTATTTTGGACCATTTTTGGGGTATGTATTTGGGTTCTGATACATGTGCCTGGCAGGGGCGTAGCCATGGGTGGGCCTGGATGGGCCTAGGCCCACTCAGTTTGGGTTCAGGCCCACCCA
This sequence comes from Microcaecilia unicolor, assembly GCF_901765095.1. Lineage (NCBI taxonomy): Eukaryota > Metazoa > Chordata > Amphibia > Gymnophiona > Siphonopidae > Microcaecilia > Microcaecilia unicolor. Next base: position 210,722,014 of record NC_044033.1, read on the forward strand.
GCAGCGGAGCAGGAGGGAGCAGGGAGCGCTGATCCTGCATCTGCCTCCTTCTCTCTGGCGGCAGCACTTCCCAGACGCTGCCTACCGCCGCCACGATCTACCTCCTCCCTCTGTCTCAAAAGCAGCGGTAGCATCGCGATTCAAACACGCTGCCTCCTGCCTCTAACCCGGAAGTGTCTCCTCTGCAGAGGAGACGCTTCCGGGTTAGAAGCAGGAGGTAGCGTGTTTGAATCGCTACCGCTGCTGTTGAGAGTGAGACAGAGGGAGGAGGTAGATCGTGGCGGCAGTAGGCAGCGTCTGGGAAGCGCTGCCGTCTGAGAGAGGGCGGGCAGGTGGAATGAGAGGGAAGGATGCATGGGGTGAAGGAGAATCGCTGGACACATGGATGGGAGCGGGAGGGGAGGGGAGAGAGGAGAGTCACGGGATGGATGGATGGATGGAGGTGGGGGTCAGGGGAGAGAGGAGAATTGCTGGGGATGATGGATGGATGGAGGTGGGGGTCAGGGGAGAGAGGAGAATTGCTGGGGATGATGGATGGATGGATGGAGGTGGGGGCAGGGGAGAGGAGAATTGCTGGGGATGGATGGATGGAGGTGGGGGGCAGGGGAGAGAGGAGAATTGCTGGGGATGGATGGAGGGGACAGGGGCAAGAACAGAATTGCTGGGGATGGATGGATAGGGGCAGGGGAGAGAAGAGAATTGCTGGGGATGGATGGAGGGGAGAGGAGAGTTGCTGGACATGGGTGGATGGAGGGGAGGGAAGAGGAGAGAGGAAGGTTGCTGGACATGGGTGGATGGAGGGGAGGGCAGGGGGCAGAGGAGGGTTGCTGGACATGGATGGATGAAGGGAAGGGCAGGAGAGAGGAGGCTGCTGGATATGGATGGAGGAGAGGGAAGGGAGAGAGAAGAAATGCTGGACATGGATGGAGGGAAAGAAAGAGTGAGGAAGGAGATGAGATGAGGGAAAAGGAAGAGAGGAGAAAATTGCACATGGATGAAGAAAATAGGCAGAAGCTGGATCCACTGGACAGTCAAGTCTACGGAGGACCCAGAGCAAGAAATGAAGAAGAAAGGTGGAAAGTAAAGAAATAAATGGAAAGGAAGCCCTGGAAACGGAGTAAAGAGGACAGATAGCAGCAGAATCAGATACTGGGCCAGTATGATCAGAAAAACAAAGTCACCAGACAGCAAAGGTAGAAAAAAATAATTTTATTTTCATTATAATGATTGGAACACGTCCACTTTGAGAATCAGGTGCTCAACATTAAAAGTTTATATTTATTTACTTATTTATGGCATTTTATCCCACATTAAACATGAATTAGATTGGAACCTGGGATCATTTAATGTTTTTTTTTTTCCTGGAGAGAGTAATGCATTGCCTCCCCCACCCCCCAGGCTCTCTCCCTGGCTATAGCCAGCTCTGCAATTTTGAGGGGAGGTGCACAGGTGGACGGGGGGGGGGGGGCGCAGAGGTGGACCAGGGAGAGAGCCTGTTGTTAAACATTTACCAGCACACCACTGTCTAGTGCCCACCCATCCAACCTGTTGGCCCACCCAAAAATTGACTTCTGGCGACGCCACTGGTGCCTGGCCATAAGTGATTCATAAAGGGGCATTTTCAATATGACATCTAAATCCAGTTTCGGACGTTTTGCTGAAAACGTCCAAAAAGTTCAAGTAGCGAACATGACCATTTTCTAACGAGAAAAACATCTGTGTTTTTTGTTTCGAAAATGGCCATTTCCTAAATGTTTTATAGATGTGTTGTGCTCCACGCATTTTACTTTTGTGACCATTAAAAAAAACAAACAACACCCAAGGGGAAAACGCACAAAAGCCATTGGGATGTAGGAAGAGCCAGCAGTCTTAGTACACTGGCAGCACAGACATCTCAGCAGAGCAGTGGGGCACCCCCTAGGGGGTGCTGGAGTAGACCTCACATAAGAGGTCCCAGGTATCTCACCATTACTACTACTACTACTACTTAGCATTTCTAAAGCGCTGCCAGGGTTACGCAGCGCTGTACAAGTTTAACATGGGGAGGACCGTCCCTGCTCAAAAGAGCTTACAATCTAAAGGTTACAAACTATGTAGTCAGTGTAGGTATCATGAGTGGGGAAGGTGGTTATGCGCCAAAAGCAAGGGAGAAGAGATGGGTTTTGAGTAAGGACTTGAAGATGGGCAGGGAGGGTGCATGACGTATGGGCTCGGGAAGGCTGTTCCAGGCATATGGTGATGCGAGGCAGAATGGGCAGAGTCTGGAGTTAGCGGTGGTGGAGAAGGGTACAGATAGGAGTGATTTGTCCTGAGAGCGGAGGTTACAGGTGGGAACATACGGGGAGAGGAGGGTAGAGAGGTAATGGGGGGCTGCAGATTGAGTGCATTTGAAGGTTAAAAGGAGAAGCTTGAACTGTATACTGTAGCGGATCGGGAGCCAGTGAAGTGACTTGAGGAGAGGGGTGATATGAGAGTATCGGTTCACGCGGTAGATAAGACGTGCGGCAGAATTTTGGACAGATTGAAGGGGGGATAGATGGTTAAGCGGGAGGCCAGTGAGAAGAAGGTTGCAATAGTCAAGACGAGAGGTGACGAGCGAGTGGACGAGGGTTCGGGTGGTCTGTTCAGAGAGGAATGGGCGAATTTTGCTAATATTATAGAGGAAGAAGCGACAGGTCTTAGCTGTCTGCTGGATATGGGCAGAGAAGGAGAGGGAGGAGTCGAAGATGACTCCGAGATTGCGGGCTGAGCCCTCCAAAACCCACCAAAAACCTACTGTACCCAACTATACACCACTACAATAGCCCTTATGCTTGCAGGGGTCACCTATATGTGGGTACAGTAGGGTATTGGTGGGTTTTGGAGGACTCATACTTTCTACCAGTTACAGTGGGATACTGGCCTGAGTCCCCTTCTCTACAGTGCACTACACCAGGGCCGCTGAGGGGGGGGGTAGGGGGGACAAAATTCCCCAGACACCGGGCCTCCAAGGGGGGCCTGGCGCCGGGGTCAGGCCGCCGGTGCTGCAGTCCCCGGTCTTACCTGCCTGCCCTCGGCTCCGTCAACAGCTCCCCTCCATCCGCCACTGGGCCCCCTGCATTCAAATCAGCAGCGCCTCACCTCCGTGTGAAAGCAGCAGATCACCTCCCTTCGGGCCCTCCCTGGAATGTACTGTTTCTTTCACATCTTTGGGGTGGGAGGGGATCAGTGACCACTGCAGGAGTAAGGGGGGGAGGGGTCATGCCTTATTCCTTCCAATGGTCATCTGGTCATTTAGGGCACCTTTTTGTGACTTAGTCATGATTGAAACAGGTCTAGATCAAAACATTTAGGGGCCCTTTAACAAAGGTACACTGAAAAATGGACTGCGGTAGTGTAGACGTGTATTTTGGGAGCGCGCAAAATCATTTTTCAGCGCACCTGTAAAAAAAATGTCTTTTTTTGTTGTTGTTGTTGTTCAAAATGGATGTGCGGCAAAATGAAAAATTGCCACGTGTCCATTTTGGGTCTGAGACCTTACCGCCAGCCATTGACGTAGCGGTAGAGTCTCACACGGTAACCGGGCAGTAATGACCTACGCACTCCAAATGCCACTTGGCGTGCACCCAATACACACATCTGAAAATAAAAATTATTTTTCAGACATGCGCGCCAAAAATGAAATTACCACAGGAACCACACGGTAGCCAGGCGGTAACTCCATTTTGAAGGCACGTTGGGTGCTCGTAGATGCTTACGCGGCTTAGTAAAATGGCCCCCTAACTTTTAGCGCTGGATATTTTTGCTTTATTCCATTATGACAGAAAAAAAATGTACAAGTTCTGGGAACGCCCAGATCCCGCCCTCAACACACTTCCTATATACCCCTCTTGTGATATGGATGCACTGCAGACGAACTGCGCATACAAACGTCTTAAAAATGGCTCTTGAAAATAGCGATTTGGACGTTTTGGACAAAAAAAATGTCCATCTGCTTCTTTGTGCCGATTTTTGGATGTTTTTCTGTTTCAAAAATGAACTCCAAGTGTACTGCATGATGCATAACTCTTATCTGTTCACTATAAAAGAAAAATGAGGTTCTGATATATTTAGCATTGCTTGGATATCTCTACTATAATAAAAAGCAACTCCAACGTTCTGAAGCTGACTCCGTGGCTTCACTGAACTGAAGGGTTCGTAAGGTTCATCAGATTCGTGAATCTGTAACCATCTCTCTCAGCCCCACCCTCGCACCTCTAATAGGTCCGCCGCCCTCAACGTCATCATGTTTTGACGTCCGCAACGTCATCACGTTTTGACGTTGAGGGCGGCGGACCTATCAGAGGCGCGAGGGCAAGGCTGAGAGAGATGGTTACAGACTCACGAATCTGATGAACCTTAGCAACCCTTCACTTCAATGAAGCCACGGAGTCAGCTTCACAACATTGCAGGTGCGTTTTGTTACACTACACAGCTCCCTAATTTTTCACTTAAACATCGCAGGGTGGCTGGAGGGGGGGAAAAAGGGGGAGCAACTAGCCTGTAACTGGGAGGGAGAGAGGGGGGGCAACGACCCTGGAACTGGGTGGGTGGGTGGGTGGGAGGACCCTGGAACTTGGAGGGGGGCCAGGTGGACCCTGAAACTGGGAGGGAGGGGGAGAGGGGGGCAACGACCCTGGAACTAGGTGGATGGGAGGGAGGGCAGACCTTGGAACTTGGAGGGGGCGGGCGGACCCTGAAACTGGGAGGGAGGGAGGGAAGGGGCCCCTGGCACACACTCATTCTCACACACACATACACATAGCTCCCTAATTTTTCACTTAAACATCGCAGGGTGGCTGGAGGGGGGGGAAGAGGGAGAGAGGGGGCAACAACCCTGGAACTGGGTGGGTGGGAGGGAGGGCGGACCCTGGAACTTGGAGGGGGGCCAGGCGGACCCTGAAACTGGGAGGGGGTGACCCTGAAACTGGGAGGGAAGGGGAGAGGGGGGGCAATGACCCTGGAACTTGGAGGGGGGCAGGCGGACCCTGAAACTGGGAGGGAGGGAGGGAGGGGGCCCCTGGCACACACTCGCACACACTCTCATTCTCTCACACACACATACTCTCGCACACAGTCTCACTCTCTCTGTCACACACACTCACACATTCACTCTCTTTCTATCACACACTCACTCTCACACACACTCTGTAAAACACACACACTCCGAGGAAAACCTTGCTAGCGCCCATTTCATTTGTGTCAGAAATGGACCTTTTTTCCTAGTAAATATAATAAAAGTGCTGTTTTAAATTATATGTTTGTGTTGCTGTATCTTGTCTGTGCACATTACATCAGAAAGTTCCCTTCCCACACAATATGCATGTACTTTTAATTTTACCTTTTGGGATCTGCACATTTTTCATATATGACTTGTTTGTATGGTTATTACCCATATGTTAAACCTAGCTTTAAGTTTATTTTTTTATTTGTTACATTTGTAGCCCACATTTTCCCACCTATTTGCAGGCTCAATGTGGCTTACATAGTACCATAAAGGCGTTCGCCAATTCTGGTACGAACAAATACAGTAATGTTGTGGTAGAATAAGGTTTGTGTGTACAGACACATTAGGAAATGGTAGAGAGGAAGAGAATTGTAGAGAGGAAGAGTTATTATATGTCAGTTACGAGCTTTGGTTTCGATGTGTTGCAAGGTACAGGCATTTAAGTTGGGTCGGTAGGGTATGCCTTTTTTAACTGATCCTTTAATATTTATTTCAGATCGCCAGAAGCTTTCACGTTTCCGCTGTTTGTTCAGCTCCAGCAAATCTTTATAAATGTGACAGTGCACCAAATGGAATAAAATTGACACAGAAAAGTTTAAAAAGTTAAATGTCTTTGTGAATCATTTCTGTTTAGTGCTGGAAAAGAAAATCTTTCATTTATCCACAGAAAAGATGTGTAACACACAGAAGTGCTATAAGCTTTCCGTCTTGGTCCCCCCCTTCTTCTCTTGTTGCCCCCCCCAGAAAAAAGTAAAATATAGGTTTGATTATTGCCCCCCATCTCTTAAACAGTTTAAAACTGTATTGAGAATAAACCAGATTATCTATTATTAATTTGTCATTGTTGCCTGAAGGTTTCCTTCATCCTAAGCTTTGCTGTCTTTCCTTGTCTGACTTCTGAATCCTTTTTCTAATTTTTCCTTGTCATGTCTCCTTCTGCCTCCCTCCCCCCTTCCCCCCCCCCCCCCCACCTCACATACTTCCACTTCTCTCTGATCATTCTTCACCTCTTATCTTTCCGCCCTCCAGTACTTTTTCATGTCTCCCCATCTTCCCTGTCTTTCATCTTTGTCTCACACTAGGGCTTGAACGTGTAATTGAAGTCTGGAATTTGTTGCCAGAGAATGGTTAGCTTAGCAGGTTTAAAAAAGGTCTGGACGGCTTCCTAAAGGAAAAGTCCTTAGACTTTTTAAATTGACTTAGGGAAAATCTACTGCTTATTTCTGGGATAAGCATTATACAATGTATTAAGCTTTTTTGGGATCTTGCCAGGTATTTGTGACCTGAATCGGCCACTGTTGGAAATAGGATGCTGGAATTGATTGACCTTTGGTCTGTCCCAGAGTGGCAATACTTATGTACTTATGTAAAATGGAGGGGTCCTCCACATTCTCCAAGGATCCCTGTAATGGCCCCTCATAGCTCTTTTTTTTGGGGGGGGAGGGGTCCCTATAGCTTCCTCTCACTTCTTTCTGTCAGGTTTTCAAGGCAGAAACTAGGTTCGTGAGCCCTTGGGCCACTGCCGTGGAGCAGCAGTGGAAGGCAAAACCACCCCACACCAGAGACAAGGCAGAACTCTGACAGAAACAGCTAGACTTCACCTGCACTTGACCGCCCTTCCCCGGGAGTTGAGCCCCTGGGTGCAGACGGCCAACAGGACTTACCGGACAGGGCAGGAACTGAATACCAACTAGGCTGAACAGAGACTGAGGGTCAAGGGGAAAGGAATATACATGGGCAGCAAGGCAGGAAACTGGGCTAGGACTCACAGACAGACAATACTACACAAAGCAGGAAATGGACAAGCTAAAGGACAGGAACTGAAAACTGACAAGCAGCTACTGAAACAGGGTACAAACACTGACAGAAAAGAGTCAGGACTGAAAGCTGCCACGCAGCCACTAAGAAAGAGACACAGACAAACAGAAACTAGACCAGGAATACAGACCAGAAACAAGACTAGGAAATAAGCAATAAACCTAAACTAAACTACACACAGATTAACTAGAACCGGACAAGAAACTCAAACAAGAAACCAGACTAGGCAGAAGTGCAACAAAGCACCATCAAACCAGGACCTTAGATTATGCAAAGGCAAACACAGAAGTTTCCAGGTGATTAATAAAGCCCATCAGCTGCTGAAGTTCAGCTGCAGGAATCACAAGGCAGCTACGGGTGCTGTTCAGGCACAAACAAGAGAAGCAAGACTGGAAGATCTGGGCCGGACTGGGCTGAAGTCTGGAACGGGTGACAGTTCATAGCAGGCACCGGTTCTGGCCACCAGAGGGCGAGGTGAGCACAGACAAGGAAATGGTCACAAATGTGACACTTTCAGAGGGTCTTTGTAACTGCCCCTTATTAGTTACCTGACCCCCCATGTGGTCCTCCTGTTCTTTTCCCCCTACAATTCTTCAGGAGCCCCTGTAATGACTCCATCATATCTCTCCGAAACCTTTATAAATATCCTTCACAGTTCTCTGGGATCCTCAGCAGTTCAGGAACCCCTTGCAATTGCCCCTCTCAGTTGTATAGGCTCCCTTTTAACTGCCCCTCACACCTCTTTAGAAACCTTATAACTGTCCTTCACAATTCGCTGGGGTTCTCCGCACTCTGATAACTCCTTGCAATTGCCCCTCACAGTTTTGTAGGGTCCCCTGTATCTACCCTTCACACCTTTCTGGAGGCTCCTTTAATGGTCCCTCACAGAGGGGTTCATTTTCCACCTGCTTCAGGTTTGAATCCAACTGCCACTTCTGCAGATTCCACATATTGTCTGGCAATATAATAAAAAAACAAAACAAAAAACCCTTAAAGTCCTGTCCCCTCCCCCAGCTTCAATGATAAATGTTTAAAAATAAATACATAAATAAAATCTATTAATTGCAATATGTCAGTTTTTCAAAATACCCGTCACTGATATTTTGCATTTCAGTTTCTATCTCTCTGCTATTGTGTGCAGAGTCTGACTTCCTGAGGTTTCCAGTTTAGTTTCATGCCTTCACACCTTTCTTCACTCAAAGTGTAATTAAACTCTGGAATTCGTTGCCAGAGAATGTGGTAAAGGCGGTTAGCTTAGCGGAGTTTAAAAAATGTTTTCAAAACTACTGACCCTTTGGACAGAGTAGTGTCTACAGATGTGTGGTGTTTTTAAAGACCCATGTAGAGCTGCAGCTATCACTAACGACAACAGGTTAGTCTCAGTGTCATTCTCCCTTTCCAATTTATATTAGTTTCTGATATCATTTATATGTTTACAAATATAAAAAAATGTTTCCTTTTTATATTGATCATGCAAATTAGGGTTTTTTTTTCATATTGCACACATTTTACTACTACTACTACTATTTAACATTTCTAAAGCGCTACCAGGGTTACGCAGTGCTGTACAATCTAACAAAGAAGGACAGTACCTGCTCAAAGGAGCTTACAATCTAAAGGACAAAAAAGTGCAGTCAATCAAATTGGGGGCAGTCTAGATTCCCTGGATAGAGGTACAATGGTTAGGTACCGAAAGTGACATTGAAGAGGTGGGCTTTGAGCAAGGAATTGAAGATGGGCAGGGAGGGAGCTTGGCGTATGGGCTCAGGGAGTTTATTCCAAGCATAGGGTGAGGCGAGGCAAAAAGGGCGGAGCCTGGAGTTGGCGGTGGTGGAGAAGGGTACTGAAAGGAGGGATTTGTCCTGTGAGCGGAGGTTACGGGTAGGAGCGTAAGGGGAGATGAGGGTAGAGAGGTAATGAGGGGTTGCAGATTGAGTGCATTTGTAGGTTAGTAGAAGCTTGAACTGTATGTGGTACCTGATCGGAAGCCAGTGAAGTGACTTGAGGAGAGGGGTGATATATGAGCATATCGGTCTAGGCAGAAGATAAGACGGGCAGCAGAGTTCTGAACGGATTGAAGGGGGGATAGATGGTTAAGTGGGAGGCCAGTGAGGAGTAACATAGTAACATAGTAACATAGTAACATAGTAGATGACGGCAGAAAAAGACCTGCATGGTCCATCCAGTCTAGTAGGTTGCAGTAGTCAAGGCGAGAGGTGATGAAAGAGTAGATGAGAGTTCGGGTGGTGTGCTCGGAGAGGAAGGGGCGAATTTTGCTGATCTTATAGAGAAAGAAGCAACAGGTCTTGGCTGTCTGCTGGATATGGGCAGAGAAGGTGAGGGAGGAGTCGAAGATGACTCCGAGGTTGCGGGCAGATGAGACAGGGAGGATGAGTGTGTTGTCGACTGAAATAGAGAGTGGAGGGAGAGGAGAAGTGGGTTTGGGTGGAAAGACAATGAGCTCGATCTTGGCCATGTTCAGTTTCAGGTGGCGGTTAGACATCAAGGCAGCAATGTCAGATAAGCAGGCTGATACTTTGGCCTGGGTTTCCGCAGTGATGTCTGGTGTGGAGAGGTAAAGCTGGGTGTCATCAGCATAAAGATGGTATTGGAAACCATTAGATGAGATCAGCGAGCCCAGGGAACAGGTGTAGATTGAAAAAAGAAGGGGTCCAAGGACAGATCCCTGAGGAACTCCAACAGAGAGTGGGATGGGGGTGGAGGAAGATCCATGAGAATGTACTCTGAAGGTGCGGTGGGAGAGATAAAAGGAGAACCAGGAGAGGACAGAGCCCTGGATAGTGCAGCAAGAAGTAAATTATGATTGACAGTGTCAAAAGCGGCGGATAGGTCGAGGAGGATGAGGATGGAGTAGTGACCTTTGGATTTGGCAAGGAATAGGTCATTACAGACTTTAGTGAGTGCCGTTTCTGTCAAGTGTAGGGGGCGAAAACCGGATTGAAGCGGATTGAGGATGGCATGAGAGGACAGAAAATCAAGGCAGCGGATGTGAACGGCGGCGCATTCAAGTATCTTGGAGAGGAAGGGTAGGAGGGAGATGGGGCGGTAGTTGGAAGGACAGGTAGGGTCTAGTGATGGTTTTTTGAGAAGTGGTGTGACTACAGCATGCTTGAAGGTGTCAGGGACAGTTGCAGTGGAGAGAGAGAGGTTGAGGATATGACAGATGGGGGGGTGACAGTAGGAGAGATGTTGTTTAGTAAGTTGGTGGGGATGGGATCAGAGGAACAGGTGGTGCATTTTGAGGAGGAAAGAAGGTGAGCAGTTTCCTCCTTGGTGATATCAGGAAAAGAGGAGAAGGAGGCCTGGGTTGGTTGGTTGAGGGAGAGGGTTAAAGGGTGAAGAGGAGGAGGTGGCTTGGTAGTGAATTCCAGGTTGATCTTCTGCACCTTGTCACGGAAGTAGTCAGCTAGTGATTGAGGAGAGAGTGAGGGGGGGTGGGAGCAGAGGGCACTTTGAGGAGGGAGTTAAGGGTGGCGAAGAGACGACGAGGGTTGGAGCTGAGAGAATTAGTCAATTGGGTGTAATAGTCCTGTTTGGCAAGGAATAAGGAGGACTGGAAGGAGGATAGCATGAATTTGTAATGAATGAAGTCGGTATGGGTGCGAGATTTCCTCCGAGGCGTTCGGCAGATCGGGCGCAGGAGCGAAGGTATCAGATGCAAGGGGTCAGCCAGGGCTAGGGATTAGTACACCTTGTGGGCGGGAGATGGATGGTGCAAGTGTGTCCAGAGCAGTGGAGAGAGTGGCATTGTAAGCAGAGACAGCCTTGTCGACAGACTCGGAGGACATGATGGAAGGGAGGAGATTAGAGATACAAGAGGATAAGGTGGGAGGGTCGACAGCCTGGAGATTCCTGAAAGTAGAGGTTAATGTTGGGCGGGACTGAGGGGGAGGGTGATGAAGTGTGAAGGTGATCAGGTGATGAACTGAGAGAGGAAGAGCAGAGGCGCAGAAATTGGAGGGTGAGCAGGTAGAGGAGAGGATGAGGTCAAGACAATGGCTAGTTTGGTGAGTAGGGGTGGTGGAGCTCAGCTGGAGGTTGAAGGAGGATGTCAGAGTGAGGAACTGAGAAGCGTAGGAGTCGGATGGGTCATCAGCGTGTATGTTAAAGTCTCCAAGAATGAGGGACGGAGATGAGGGTTCAAGAAAAATAGAGAGCCAGGCATCGAAGTCGGTAAGGAAGGAAGGGAGGGACTTATCGGGGGGGCGGTAAATGACTGCAACTCTGAGTGGCAGCAGGTAGAATAGACGGATGGAGTGGGCTTCAAAGGATGAGAAGCAGTGAGACTGCGGTAGTAGGAGGGGTTGAAAACTACAGGAGGGCGAAAGTAGAAACCCGACTCCTTCTCCGCGGCCAACTGGGCGGGGAGTGTGGGAGAAAAGATAACCTCCATGGCACAGGGCTGCGACTGAGGCAGAGTCGTCGGGGGTGAGCCAGGTTTCATTTAGGGCGAGCAGTTGGAGGGAATGGGAGATGAAGAGATCGTGGGTAAAGGAAAGTTTGTTGCAGACCGAGCGGGCATTCCACAGGGCACACGAGAAGGGGAGGGAAGAGGGGGGAGGAGGGGAATAGAGATGAGATTGGAGACATCCCGGAATCGTTTGCATGGATAGGACGAGGACAGGTTTGGGGGACCTGGATTGGGATTGATGTCTACCACAGATAGCAGGAGAAGGAGCAAGAGAGTGCGGAGGAGGGTGGGGGAAGTAGGGCGACGAAGGCAACGAAGACGGGATGCACTTAGGAGAAATGGGGATGGGTTAATGGCAGGAAGGAAGTGATGAAGGTTGAGAGCTAGGAAGGAGGAGGGGGATAGGAGAGATGGTGAGGTGGTGAGGGATAGGAGTGGGTAGGGTATTGTAGTAGTGAGCAGGACGGGAGAGGACATGGATGGGCAGTGAGTTCCTGCGGTAGACAGCGGTAGGGGGAGGGGAAAAAGATTAGGAAGGGACAGGGGCAAGGAAAAGAATGAGTATAGGGGCTATGAGTAGTGACTGAGGTGTTTATGGGTGCATATGTAGTGACTGAGGTGTTAAGCAACAGATAGAGTAACTGGGAGAAAAATAGATGTAAAGAGAAAAATGGCGTGCGGCACCTAGAGCGGAGGCCCTGAGTGGATCGGAGCGGACCTGGGAGTCACCCCGGAGAAGGCTGAAAGGATATGCAGATGAGCTGCAAGTCCTCTACAGCACCTGAAAGGCAGCCGGTGGTAGAGCTGGGCACCTCTCAGCTGAGGAAAAGGCTTACCAGGGGTTAGGCCGAAACCAGCATTCCTCCCCCTGAGGGTAGCCTGACCCTCAGGATTATATTTCTTCATCATTTTTTATATATGTATATTGGTTTTGTTTATAGATCTTGTCTTTATCCAGTTTTTGAACATATATGCACTCCCATATCCTCTTATGCATATCATTTGTGTCTACAAAAATTGTTTTAATGTATATTGTGTTTATATGAGTTTATTACCTAGTCTTTTTTTTATATATTTGTAAGTGTATTTTTTCTGTTCATAGATTCCTGAAGCACAGGCATCTTGTATGCTGAAACAAGGTTGCCGTGTCGAGTCTCTATAAATGTTTGAAAAATAAAGCAAATTGGTTGAACCAGAGGTTTGCATAACTGTCTTTCATTTCCCACTTTCTCGCTCCTTGTTGTTCTTCCTGTTCAGTTACTGTTTGGTTCATAAAGAGAACTACCACAGATTCTGCAACATTTTGTGATGTTATGACAAACTAAAATTAGATTAACGTTTTGGTGTCACTTCAGTAGGGCCAAAACACTATACAGAAACTTGTGTAAAACATTCAGAACCTTACCATACCTTACTAGCACTAACTCCCAAGATTCAAAAAGCAACAATTTTATGCATGAAACAGCAGCACTGTAAATATTATACCATGCCCTAAAACGCCAATTCAATACCTATTGAACTCCCCCCACACACACAAAACAACCCCAACTGCATCAAGATCTCTACACAAAATGCTAGTAGAGTACCACACCCAGTGGCGTAGCAAGGGCGGGGTGGTGGGGGCGGTCCGCCGCGGGTGCCAGCGGGTGAGGGGGCTCCGTTGAGAGCCGACAGCTCTCGTCTCCTGCCAACACCCTGCCTTTTTTTTTAAAATCCATGCAGCGACACAGGCAGCGCCTCGTATCTGCCCTGCGTGTGCTGTGAAAGGAGAAAATCGCCTCGCTGGCGTTGGGCCTTCCTTCGCTGTGTCCCGCCCTCTTCTGAGGTAACTTCCTATTTCCTCGAGGGCGGGACACAGCGAGGGAAGGCCCGATGCCAGCAAGGCAATTTTCTCCTTTCACAGCACACGCAGGGCAGATGCGAGGTGCTGCCTGCATCGCTGCATGGATTTTTTAAAAAAAGGCAGGGTGGTGGCAGGAGAAGAGGGCTCTGTCGGCTCTCAACGGAGGGGGAACAGGACCGGGTCAGGGGGGGCTCAGATGGGAGAGGGGGAGCTCAGAGGCGAGAAGGGGATTGGGGAGGGTGGGGGAGCTCAGATGGGTGCTCAGAGGGGACAAGGGGATTGGGGAGGGGTGGGGGAGCTCAGAGGGGTGCTCAGAGGGGAGAAGGGGTCTGAAGCTGGAACTGGGGTCTGACAAGTGGACAGGAGGGAAAATGGGTCCATGCCTGGGGCAGGTGGGAGAATGGGTCTGGGGCTGAAAAGGGGGGATGCGAGGCATGTGGTGGATGAAGGGGGCTGGAACTGGGGGCTGAAAAGGAGGGTAGTTGGGATAAGGGGGCTAGTACTGGAACTAGGGGCTGAAATGGGCAGGGGCTGAAACTGGGGGGACTGGGGGCTTTAAAGGGGACAGGGAGAACTGGCTGGGGCTGAAGCTCGGGACTGGTGAGAGAAAAGGGCTGGGGTTGAAACTAGGGGCTGAAAAGGGGACAGGGAGAAGTGGCTGGGGGCTGAAGCTCGGACTGATGGGAGAAAAGGGCTGGGGACTGGTGGGATATTGGGGCTGAAAAGGGGGCAGGTGGGAGATGTGGGCTGGGGCTGGAACTAGGGGCAGGTGGAATAAGGGGGCTTGGAACTGGGTGCTGAAAAGAAGGGGCAGAGAGAGAGAAGGGACAGACCCTGGATGGAAGGGGGGGAGCGTGAGGGAGGGCAGACCCTGGATGGATGGGAGAGGGAGGGCAGATGGATTGAAGGGGCAGAGAGAAAGGGCAGATGGTAGGTGGAAGGGGGAGAGAGAAAGAGGGCAGACTGGGGCAAACGGTGGATGGAAGTGGCAGAGATAGAGGGCAGATATGGATGGAAGAGAGAAAGAGAGAGGGCAGATGTTGATGGAAGGGGGAGAGAGAGATGGCAGACTGGGGCAGATGGTGGATGGAAGGGGCAGAAATAGAGGGCAGATGTGGATGGAAGGAAGAGAGAGGGCAGATGGTGGATGGAAGGGGCAGAGAGAGAGGGCAGACACTGGATGGAAGGGACATTAGAGAGGGCAGACACTGGATGGCAGAGAGAGAGCGAAGATAGATGCTGGATGGAAGGAAGACAGTGAAAAGAAGATGAGGAAAGCAGAAACCAGAGACAACAAACTGTAAATAAAATATATTTTTTTTATTTTTTTGCTTTAGGGTATATTATTGTATCTGTGTTTATGTGTTAATAAATGTTTATAAATAGAACATATAAATAAGGTAATCATTTTATTGGACTAATTTTTAATACATTTTGACTTAACTTTCAGAGAACAAAACCCCCTTCCTCAGGTCAGGATAGGATACTGTAACAGCACTATACTGTATTGACCTGAGGAAGGAGATTTTGGCCTCTGGAAGCTAAATATATTAGTCCAATAAAATGGTATTATTTTATTTTCTTTATTTGTTTTATTTCTATTTGTTAATTTGTAAAGTGGTGATTGGTATTTGTTAGTTTTTTCAAATTTACATCTGCTGTCTTTATATTTTGCACAGTACTAGGGGACATTTTCTGTTTCTGTGGTGTTGCATTGTATGCAGAGTCTGGCAGTGGTGTAGCAAGGGCGGGGCGGTGGGGGCGGTCCGCCCCGGGTGTCGTGCTCCGTCGCGTCTCTCTCCTGCCACCACCTGCCTTTTTTTTTTAATCCATGCAGCCACGCAGGCAGCGCTTCGCGTCTGCCCTGCGTGTGCTGTGAAAGAAGTAAATCGTCAGCGCTGGCTTCGGGGCTTCCCTCGATGTCCCACCCTCGAGGAAATAGGAAGTTACCTCACAAGAGGGCGGGACATCGAGGGAAGGCCCGAAGCCAGCACTGGCGATTTACTTCTTTCACAGCAGCACACACAGAGCAGACACGTAGCGCTGCCTGCGTGGCTGCACGGATTTTAAAAAAAAAGAAAGAAAGAAAAAGGCAGGCGGTGGCAGGAGAAGAGGGCTCTGTGGCTTCAATGGAGGGGAGACGGGACTAGGTCGGGGGGGGGAGCTCAGAGGGGAGAAGGGGATTGGAGAGGGGGTGGGAGAGTTCAGAGGGGAGAATGGGGATTGGAGAGGGTGGGGGTGCTCAGAGGGGAGAAGGGGATTGGAGAGGGGTGAGGGAGTTCAGAGGGGAGAATGGGGATTGGAGAGGGTGGGGGTGCTCAGAGGGGAGAATGGGGATTGGAGAGGGGTGGGGGAGTTCAGAGGAGGGGTGCTCAGAGGGGAGAAGGGGATTGGAGAGGGTGGGGGTGCTCAGAGGGGAGAATGGGGATTGGAGAGGGGGTGGGGGAGTTCAGAGGAGGGGTGCTCAGAGGGGAGAAGGAGATTGGAGAGGGTGGGGGTGCTCAGAGGGGAGAATGGGGATTGGGGAGGGGTGGGGGTGCTCAGAGGGGATTGGGGAGGGTGGGGGAGCTCAGAAGGATACTCAGAGGTGAGAAGGGGATTGGGGAGGGTGGGGGTGCTTAGAGGGGAGAATAGGGATTGGGGAGGGGTGGGGGTGCTCAGAGGGGATAAGGGGACTGGGGAGGGAAGTGCTCATGGGAGAAGGGGTCTGGAACTGGGGGCTGAAAAGGGGCAGGGGCTGAAACTGTGGGGACTGGGGGCTTTAAAGGGAACAGGGAGAACTGGCTGGGGCTGAAGCTCGGGACTGGTGAGAGAAAAGGGCTGGGGTTGAAACTAGGGGCTGAAAAGGGGACAGGGAGAAGTGGCTGGGGGCTGAAGCCCAGGACTGATGGGAGAAAAGGGCTGGGGACTGGTGGGATATTGGGGCTGAAAAGGGGGCAGGTGGGAGATGTGGGCTGGAACTGGAACTAGGTGCAGGTGGAAAGAGGGGGCTGAAAAGAGGGGGCAGAGAGAGGGGACAGACCCTGGATGGAAGGGGGGAGCGTGAGGGAGGGCAGACCCTGGATGGATGGGAGATGGAGGGCAGACGGATCGAAGGGGCAGAGAGAAAGGGCAGATGGTGGGTGGTAGGGGGAGAGAGAAAGAGGGCAGATGGTGGATGGAAGGGGCAGAGAGAGAAGGTAGACACTGGATGGAAGGGACATTAGAGAGGGCAGACACTGGATTTCAGAGAAAGAGCGAAGACAGATGCTGGATGGAAGGAAGACAGTGAAAAGAAGATGAGGAAAGCAGAAACCAGAGACAACAAACTGTAAATAAAATATATTTTTTTTATTTTTTTGCTTTAGGGTATATTATTGTATCTGTGTTTATGTGTTAATAAATGTTTATAAATAGAACATATAAATAAGGTAATCATTTTATTGGACTAATTTTTAATACATTTTGACTTAACTTTCAGAGAACAAAACCCCCTTCCTTAGGTCAGAATAGGATACTATAACAGCACTATACTGTATTGACCTGAGGAAGGAGGTTTTGGCCTCTGAGAGCTAAATGTATTAGTCCAATAAAATGATATTATTTGTTTTATTTCTATTTGTTAATTTGTAAAGTGGTGATTGGTATTTGTTAGTTTTTTCAAATTTACATCTGCTGTCTTTATATTTTGCACAGTACTAGGGGATGTTTTCTGTTTCTGTGGTGTTGCATTGTATGCAGAGTCTGGCATCTTGGGGGTTCAGTTTAATTTTTGTCTAAATAGAAAGTTTAAATATTACTACTTATTCTATAGTGGATTAGGGTGTATCTGTGTTTGTGAAAAAGACATGGCTTTCGGTTGGCATTGACTGTGCAGGATCGACGATCTGTACTAATCTGTCTGTTTTCGTTTTACAATAGGTGAATTGGTGTTCTAGTGCTCACTGTAGCATTTAAGATGCTTGTGTGACTTGTAGAAATGACTGCTTATGGTATGGTAGAATTGCGCTATAGGTCCTGAGTGTTTTGTATTCTCGGTATGCCTAGTACTGGATTTGGGGGGGGGGGGGGTGTTAAAAAATGACCAGCCTCGGGTGTCAACTACCCTAGCTATGCCACTGACCACACCTTATTCCAGTGGTTCTCAAACTGGGGGGGAGAGCCTTTTTACTAAGCTGCGTAAGAATCAACTTTCGTCCAATGCATGCCAATTTGGAACTACTGCCCGGATATCACATGACCCAGGCGGTAATTTCATTTTGTACTCGCGTCTAATAGGCATCATGGAAATTTTCTGTTGCACGGCACTAACCAGACGGTAATTGGCATTGTATGCATGCATGCTGACAATTACCGCCCGGTTAACACATGAGATCTTATTGCTAAGTCAATGGATGACAGTAAGGTATCAGGGCCAAAATGGACGCGCGTCAATTTTCATTTTGCCGCATGTCCGTTTTCGGCCCCCCAAAAAAGGCCTTTTCCTCAGCGGCCCTCCAGACCGGTCAAGATGCTTGGGTTATGCACTCCTACCAGCAGAGGGAGACAGAGAACACTAAAACTGTAACA
Organism: Microcaecilia unicolor; assembly: GCF_901765095.1. Lineage (NCBI taxonomy): Eukaryota > Metazoa > Chordata > Amphibia > Gymnophiona > Siphonopidae > Microcaecilia > Microcaecilia unicolor. The sequence continues at coordinate 210,739,900 of NC_044033.1, forward strand.
ATGTATAAGGCACCTGCCAACCCCCAACAGTTGCCAGATGGGCGGTTTTCCCACCCAATTGGGTGGTTTTCCGCGACCCGCTGCGGGAAATTTCTGATCACTGCGGGTTGCGTTTTTTTTGGGCTGCTTTTTTTTTTTCTTGGGCGGTTTTTTTTTTCTCCGCCAGCGCTGCGGTTTTTTGCCCCGTGGGGGTGTGGTTAGTGATGTTGGGGGGGTGGTTAGTGACGTTGGGGGAGTGGTTAATGATGTCAGGGATGGGGCTGGTGATGGTGGGGGCGGGGCTGACAACGTTGGGGGTGGGGCTAGTGACATCAGGGATGGGGCTGGTGATGGTGGGGGCGGAGCTGATGATGGCAGGGGTGGAGCTGATGATGAGGGGGCGGGGTTGATGACAGCAGGGGCGGGGTGTGAAATTTTAGGCGGGTTTTGGAACTGGTTAATTGGCAACACTGCTCCCAGAAGAGGTAGGAGGAAGACGAGATGGGGACCTGAAATCAACTACCTGAAATCCAAAGAAGCCAGAAGCCTAGTGGAGGAGATGCCCTGGAAGCATGGAGAGAAGGAGACTCTAGGAGCCATGAAGGTACTTATCATGCTATAGACAAGTTATTGATGGAACTGTGTATTGTTTGAAAGTAACTAACAGCCGTGGGGTGGAGGACAGGACTGTATAGTTAAAGAGAGTGAAGAACATCCTGTCCAGGGGAGGAGGCTGTTGACACTGAGACCCAGGTCTCCCAAAGTAAATGGGCTCAGTGAATGAACTTGTAAGTGAATAATAACTAGAAAGAAGTTGTTCCCACAAGACTGCAGCAGAGTGCTAATGAAGGGAATTTGCATCTACTGGCTGTCTAATTTGCATAGTTGCAGAAGCTGGGGAACCCAAGTGACAGTCTCAAGGAATGGATCAAGGGGCACCACCAGAGACCCAGAAGGGTGCCAAGGTACCAGAGGCTATAACAGGGGAGGGGTGTCCAGCAACGGTGATAAATAGGGAACAGTCACCCTGAGTGCAGGAGGAGCCCCAAACATTGAGACCGCATGTATAAGCAGCCTTAGAGGAGAGTGGTCTTTGAGCCTTTCACAGACACCCAGTGTTAATGTGTCCCGGCTGAGGGTATGTGAGCCTGGACAGGAGTTACAAGAGGACACTCAACACATAAGAACACCCCTGGGGTTTTACAATACACATACCCAAGCCTTCTACAACCAAACAGACTTGAAGAAAAAATAAATATATACCACAGAGCTGGAGAATGTTGGCACATTTTAGGTCTCTGAACTTCTGCAGGAAGGTAGCTCTGCATGAGCTCATTATTCAATATCTCTGTGCGTGTGCATCATTCAGATGTAGGCTTGCATTTCTGTTTTGGATCATCATCTTGGTGCACAACCCAATTACGCTTCATCTTCAGCTCGGGAACAGATGACAAGGCATTCTCCTTAAGAATTTTTGGTACAGTACAAAATTCATGGTTCCTTCAATAATGGCAAGTTTTCCAGGTCCTGAGGCAGCAGAGCATTTCTGCACCATCACGCTACCACCACCATGTCTGACTCTTGGTATGATGTTCTTACTGTGGAGGGCTGTATTTGCTTTACACCAGACATGTTGCAAAGAGTTCCACTTTATTTATTATTAGTATTTACCGCCTTTTTCAAGTAGTTCACTCAAGGCGGTGTACAGTAAGAATAGATCAAACATGAGCAATAGGCAATTACAGCAGTAAAAATATTCGAAAACAATACAAAGTATGGCATGGCTTGTCTGTCCATAGAACATTATCCCAAAACACTCAGGAATCATCCAAGTGGAGGAGTAGCCTAGTGGTTAGAACACTGGTTTTGGCAAAAAAAAAAAAAAAACAACAGAAGAACAGTAACCCCTTGCAGACACGCAAGCAAGTCAGACACAGCGAGGGTGACAAAAGAAAGAGCAGCAAACGATATCCAAAAAATTGTGGCTCTATTACAGTATCCAAAACTCGACACGAGTCATGCTTCGGCCTAAAAAGGCCTTCTTCAGGATCTAAAAAGTATAAAAACAACGGTAATAATAAATACATCAAAGAAAACATGACACAAATTTATATATTTGTTTTATCCGTTTAAAATTTTCTATTAGTATCCATTATTTCATTTATTATTCCTATATAAGAACTATATACATGTATTTGTTCAAGATCAATATATGTTACTTTTATGTTTACTTATTTATCTATACTGTGTTATGTTTTCTTTGATGTATTTGTTATTACCATTGTTTTTGTACCTATTATTTTTATACATATATGTTTTTAGACTCTTGAAGAAGGCCTTTTTAGGCTGAAACACAACTCGTGTTGAGACTTGGATGCTGTAAGAAAGCCACAATTGTTTGGATATTGTCTGCTGCCCTTTCTTTTGTAATACTCTCTGTATCTGACTTGCTTTAGAACATCGGTTTGACCAGGGCCGGTCTTAGCAAGTGCGGGGCCCTATGCAGACCAATTTGGTGGAGCCCCATCCTAGCCCCGCCCCCACCCTAGCTCCACCCCATTGATAAGATTATTCAATTTTTAGAAAAAAGTTTTATTTATGAAATTTCAAATAAAGACAAATGAAGCTAAACTTGTACAGAATCGCTCAACTGCAAGAACTATCAGGAAAGGTTTGCTTCTGTGGATGATACCAAAACCTGCAACAAGCTAATCTTTTGGAACGTGTAGATAAAATGAGAAGGGTTTTTGCAAATCCTGAGGCAGGAGCTACTGCTTGTGGGCTAAGCTTTGATGTTAAACTCCACCCCCCCCCCCCAAAAAAAAAAACACACACACACATTAGTTTCTGCAAGGACCCCCCCCCCCCCCCCCAATCATTTGGAAGGGCTATCAGAAGAGTTTGCTATCACAATACAGATCACCAGTGCATGAGGAGAACACAGCACCCGATTAAAAAAAAACATTTTCCATCAAGGCTGGTCCAACCATTACGAATAGGGGCCCAAGCTTCTTGGAGGGGCAGCAAAGAGCATCTGCAGCCAAAGCAAAATAGATCCCGACATCATAGAAACTCAAAAAACCACCAGCACAACCTATACTTGTGTAGGATTTTTTTTCCTGTGACAAACACGAATATGTTGAGTTTAATTAACAAAATCTGGGGGGGGGGGGGGGAGAGAAGGGACAAACTATTAATCTGAAGGTTTATGGGTGGGGGTGGGTGGGGATGTTGCACTACCCTTGCCTTCAAGGCTTCAGAGAGCAGAGCAGGCCAGGCCGCCTACCTTCCAAGTGCTGTAGAGTCTCTTCACGCGCCGGTAATAGGTCTCTTTATCCAGAGTCATCGCCATGCTGCTGCTGCACCGGGGAGAGGCCCCAGCGGCCCCCGAGATGCCATCAGACCTCTAGGCCCGACTGATACTAATACAACTGCTGGCGCCGCAGGCCTCTAAGCAGAACGCTCCCTCCCCCCACCCCCTCGCTAGCTAACGGCCGACCCTCGTGCTCTCCCCGCTTCTTTCCTTCTGTGTCTCGCTCGCGCCACCTCAGAGTCAGCGAGTCTTCTTCTTCTTCCAGCATGGGCCGCCGCTAGTTTGTCTCGCGCGCGCTCTCTATTCCTGCTGACCGTGGCCACGCAGGGTTTAAACCTTACCTTTTTATTTTAAGTCGCATCGACCGACAGCTCACTTCCAGGCTCCAACTTTTCCCTTCTCGCTCAGTGACTCCCGCCCTCGCGGAAACAGGAAATACCTCATCAGGAAGGCGGGGCATTGAGCGGGAAGTGAAAGGCTGGGCATTGAGCGGGAAGTGAAAGGCTGGAGGAGGTGAGCCGTCAGCCCGTCACTGCAACTTAAAATAAAGAAGTTTAAATGCTGGGCGGCCACCGGCAGGAACGGAAAAAGAACGGAGGGCTGTCGGGGAGCTGAGGGCGGGCTCAGCGGGGGATGGGCGCCTATGGACTGACTGTGAGCACCGGACGGTGGCGGGGAGTGGAGCGGGATGGAGCGGAGGTCGGAGGCACTGGCAGAGTTGAGGCGCGCCGCGCAGGGCCCCCTTAAGCGTGAGGCCCTATGTGGCTGCCTCGGTCGCCTCTGCCTATGACCGGCCCTGGGTTTGACATCCAGAGGCCAGTTCAAATCCCACTGCTGCTCCTTGTGATCTTGGGCATCATTTAGCCCTCCATTTCCTCAGGTACAAAATTAGATTGTGAGCCCTCCAGGGACAGAGAAATACACAGTGTACCTGAATGTAACTCACTGTTGGGAAAAAAGTGTGAGCAAAATCCAAATAAATAAATATTATTTATTTATTTGTTGCATTTGTATCCCACATTTTCCCTCCTATTTGCAGGCTCAATGTGGCTTACATAGCTTTGCTATTCTCCCATGGATCCCAGTTTCTTTCTTATGGTGGAGTCCTGTACGCTGAACTTAGCCGAGGTTAGAGAGGCCTGCAGTTCTTTGGCTGTTCTTCTGGATTTTTTGTGACTTCCCCAATGTGCCCTTGGAGCAATTTGGGCAGGTTAGGTATTCCTGGGAAGCAGTGGCGTAGCCACAGGTGGGCCTGGGTGGGCCAGGGCCCACCCACTTAGGGCTCAGGCCCGCCCAACAGTAGCACACGTTTAGCGGTAGCTGGTGGGGATCCCAAGCTCATCTAGCTCAAGATTTCCGAGATGGTAATGAAAATGCTACTCTCCACAATAACGGCACCTGCGCATGCTCAGTTTTCAGGGCATGCCTGCTGCAGACTGCCAAGATGGAAAGAAGCGTTTTCTCACCAGCTCAGATATTTTTTGGGTGGTTGTTGTGGGGAGTGGGGGGGACATTTGGTGCCCACCCACTTCTTGCCTAGGCCCTCCCAAAATCTGTTGTCTGGCTACGCCCCTGCTGGGAAGACTCACCAGTGTTCCAAGTCTTCTCCATTTGGCAATAATGGCCCTCACCATGGGTCGGTGGAGTCCCAGCGTTTTAAAAATGACTTTGTAACCCTTTCCAGACTGATATATTTCAATAAACATGTTTTTGTTCTTCTCGTCTGAAATTTTCCTTTGATCATGCCATGGCATTATGGTAATCATTACACTGTCATGGTACATTTCAATATATAGTGAGGATTCGATTCAAGAGGGCTGGCTGCAATCGAGCTTAGCTGTTTTCAATCAGTTGAAAAATAATTATCAATTAGGTCAGTGGGTTGATTGAGTAACTAAGAGGGCCGTTACTTTCTCACACAGTGATACAGGTGTTGGAAAACTGTTCCTGAAATACTGTGTTACATGTTTATTCAGGTTCCCTTTCTGTAATATTACTTTTTGTTTAAAGAGCAGAAACCATTCCGTGTAATAATAGGGGAACTCAGGAGAGGGGAAAATATGTGTTCTGTCTGTCTTGTACATACAGTGACATGAAGCAATACAAGCATCTCTCACACTTAGTCTGATCAAGCACTGGGTAGCCCCTTCCTACTGTTGAACATAGTGGGACTAGGGGTACCATGCAAGTATCTGTGATGTCAGTGATGATGTATGAGTTGTATTGCTGCATTGGTAAGCCTTGTGTGACACCACCAGCCACCAAAAAGCTACAAGAAGCACCTCTGCCTGGGAAGTATCGGGAGATTAGTAAATGACTTTGGAAGATTTTGAATTGTATACCTAGGTAAAGTGGTCATGGGGGTTCACTTTTTTATGGTTGGGTAGCTACAATGAAAATCTAAGGTCTGCTAACAGCAAAGATCTATTAAGAGAAGCTGAAACCCTACACTGCAATCCCTAACCAGATGAACTCCTATATTTCATTGCCTTGATTTCAATGAGGTCTGTGGGGGACAAATACTTCAGAGCGATTCCACTGAAGTGTAAGGACCTGGCTAGGTGGAAATCGTAATGGTAAATGAATGGATGGATGATTGAAAGCAATCAATGGGTAGAGTATTGATGGAGGGCTAAGATAGATGAACAGAGAAATAGGTGGGTGGATGAGTGGAGAGCTGTACTGAGATGGATAGATGTACGAATAAAGGAAAAGGTAAAAGAAAAACGGACAGAAAGACAGATGGATTGAGAGAAGTATGAAAGGATGTACAGAACGTTTGATGGGTATGTAAATGATAGATGGTTAATGAACAGACAGATGCAAGAAGGGTTAATAGGTAAGATGGACTGAAAGATAAATAGGATGAAAAAACATGCTTCTCTTTTTGCTTGCAGATTCTGTTACAGGTTGATCTAGACTTCACACTGTTCACATAATTTTTTATATATACACGTTTATATACAAAGGATCTGCTGTGATCTGTTTACACCACAGGAAAATAGGTGCTAAGCTTATCTCTAGGTCCAAAGTTCTTTGGAGGTCATGGATACCCCCCAAGCCAACTGGCTGCCATGCCTTCTCTCTTCGGTAAGGACACGCCTTCTTGATGCCTTCAGTGGCTCTCCACCAACCGCTTCTCCAACCAAGGAGACAGAACAGAGCGGAAGCCACTCCTTCTTCCAACGCTGGTGTGGATGGAGGCCAACACTGGTCTCACAAGGGCAATCTGAACAGGAATCAGACAGTGCTGCCACTTTGGAAGAGAAGGAAGTTACAGTTCTTCAAGAAGAGAATGTGGAACCAACCATCAACCCAGAAGACCCTGGGTCCCAAAGTGATGCTTCCACAGATACCCAGGCCCCCAAAGCTACAGTTGTATGCGAGGGTGGAGAAGCTACAGGCCCTTCAAGCAGGGGAGAAAGAACAAGGAGATCCCAGAACATTGCTGGAGATTACTTCAAGGCAGGTGACCATGTGCCCTCCAAAGCCATAGGAAGGTTTCGTGGCAGGAAAAGGAAGCAGGAAGCTGTGCAGAATGAGCCTGCAAAGCTCCAGAGCCTCCCAGCAAATCCCTCCCTGAAGGATGCAAGGCAGCAGGAAATGTATTCCTCCATCCATCCATGGCTACCGAACCTCCACTTGAGAATGGAACACAAAGAGATACTGGCAAGCCAAGACTGGCTGGATGACAAGTTAATTGATGCAGCCCAGCAGCTCCTTAAGAAGCAATATGAACCTGAGGGCCTACAGACGACACTCCTCTCCTGCTGCAAAGATGGCTTCCAACCCTCAGGGAGCCCTGGAGTACAGATTCACTTTGATGCTGGCCGTGAGCACTGGTTCACCTCCTGTCGGCGGGGTGAACATGTAGAAGTGGCCGATAGCCTAGGCCCTAAATGCCTCACTCTGGAAAGCCAGAAGCAGCTGATGCAGTGTTATGGAGAGCTGGCCCAGGAGGGACGCCTGGAGGTGCACTTGTTAAAAGTTGACTGCCAACCCAACTGGGATGACTGTGGCTTGTATGCCATTGCCAATGCTGTGGAGTTCCTGGTCCCTGAAGGGGACCCCACCAGTGCCTATGAGAACCATCTAATGCGCCCCCATCTTACCGCCTGTCTGGAGAGGGGCGAGCTAACCCCTTTCCCCAAGAGCCTCAAACAAAAGCAGCCCCTGCCCAGGAAACCAAAGACACAGGTGGTACATTTGCCCTGAGCCCGTCCTCAGCTCCAAGACCCAGAAGAAAAAATGGTGTTGAATGGGAGAATGAAAATATGCCAGGCCCCTTCTCACCCAATAGAACCAGGTATGGGGTGACTGAGAGAGCACCACAGTTTCCCTCTATTTTATGATACAGGAGGGGGCAGAGTGGGGAAGAAGAGAAGATATAAGAATTTGTGGGAAGAGATTGATGCGTGAAGAACAGATCTTTAATGTTAGTCAGAGGAACACTGAATAAAGGAACCATGAGAAAAATCTGATTTAATTTTCCTTCTTTAATTTGGCATTGTCTTACTTGTTAACTGATGTTGATGGGCCAAAAAGGGGTGGTTAGATGTTGAAAGAAGTCCTGAAACAGTAAGTCCATGGTACAACAGAAATGGGTCATGGGAAAAAAAACAGAATATTGCCTCTAGCTACATTGGTGAGGGGGGGGGGGGGCAGGACTGAAAAAGATAAAGGTTTTGCCCATTAGCCACAGATGGTAAAGTGAATTGGGAAAATAGCCGGCCAAATCCAAGCCGTTTGGTCGTGGGAGGAGCCAGCATTTGTAGTGCACTGGTCCCCCTCACATGCCAGGACACCAACTGGGCACCCTAGGGGGCACTGCAGTGGACTTCACAAATTGATCCCAGGTGCATAGCTCCCTTGGGTGCTGAGCCCCCCAACCCCCCCCCCAAAACCCACTACCCACAACTGTACAACACTACCATAGCCCTTAAAGGATAACAGGGGGCACCTAGATGTGGGTACAGTGGGTTTGTGGTGGGTTTTGGAGGGCTCCCATTTACCACCACAAGTGTAAGGTAGGGGAGGATGGGCCTGGGTCCACCTGCCTGAAGTGCACTGCAATACCCATTAAAACCTGCTCCAGGGACCTGCATACTGCTGTGATGGAGCTGGGTATGACATTTGAGGCTGGCATAGATAGAGGCTGGCAAAAAAAATGTGTTTTAATTTTTTGGGGGGGAATGGGAGGGGGTAGTCAAAAGATTGCTAAAACTAACCATTTCTTTCTGTATACCGTCAAAATGTGTCCCTTCCTTTCTAAGCACATCACCAAAATCTTTATCCACGCTCTCATCCCCTCCCTCTTAGACTACTGCAACTCGTTCCTCACAGGTCTTCTACTGAATCATCTCCCTCCCCTTCAATCTGTTCAAAATTCTGCTGAACAACTTATTTTATTTATTTATTAGGATTTATTTACTGACTTTTTGAAGAAATTCACTCAAGGCGGTGTACAGTAAGAATAAATCAAACATGAGCAATAGACAATTACAGCAATAAAAATATTCAATTAACAATACAAAGTATGGCATAGTTACTACTTACAATGTCAACACAATATGTAATAGAACATTTTAATAGACAGTGAAGGGTATAAGCAAAGATGGAACATATAGATAGGTAAGAAAATAGGAAGAGTTAGAAAGTAAGGTGACTAAAAGAAAGTTGCACATGAGGTCAGAGAGATAGTTGACATATAGGGCCCTGTTTACTAAGACACGTTAGCGTTTTTAACACACCTACAATTAGCGTGTGCGCTAACCATGTAGGGGCTTATAGGGATATTGTAGGCGTTTACACTGTTAATGTGTGTACATGGTTAACGTGTGTTACAAACGCAACTTAGAAACAGGGCCCATAGATAGGTAAGAGTGTAAAAGGAGTTAGAAAATAAGGTGACTAATTTAAAGAAAGGTGCACATGAGGTCAGAGAGATGGTTAAATCATATTATATCTTGAGATCATATTTAACACTTTAAAGTGCTTACTGAATATAAATTAATGGCCTAGTTTCTACCAGAGTCACTATGCTCACAAACCCCCTCTCCTCAAGTCCCTTCATTGGCTCCCTATCCATTTCTGTGTACAGTTCAAACTCCTCTTACTGACTTCCTAGTGCATTCACTCTGCAGCTCCTCAGTATCTCTCCACTCTTATCTCTCCTTATACCCCTCCCCGGGAACTCACTCTCATCTGTACCCTTCTCCTCCACTACCAACTACAGACTCTGTTCCTTACATCTTGCTGTGCCATACACCTGGAACAGACTTCCTGAGTCAATATGTCATGCTCCATCTTTGTCCCTATTCAAATGTAGGCTCAAAGCCCACCTTTTTGAGGCTGCTTTTAACACAACCTTCTATTTTTACCTGTTCAGTACCCATGTTGTTTTAATCATTCCTCTAATAAATGAAACTCTCTACTCCTTTATTTGTCCTGTTTGTCTATCTTGAGAACATAAAAAATAAGATTAGCCAGTGGGGGTGACACCGATGCCTCATCTAGCCCCAGTATCCTCCTTCCAACAGTGGTCAAGACAGGTCACAAGTACTTGGGAGAATCCCAAATAGTAGCAAGATTCTGGAATTCCAAAGAGTAGCAAGATTCCATGCAAAACCCCAAACAATAGTAAGATTCCATGCAGAATCCCAAAGAGTAGAAAGATTTATTTATTTATTTGTGCTTTTTTTTTTTTTTTTTTTTTTTAAATCCCACTGTTATCCAAAAACAAGTTTCTGTTCAAAGTGGCTTACAATTTACATTTTAGTGAGATTACAATAGTTTTATATAGTTATGACGTATGGAGGGCATCAATAGTTCATCAATAGTTGTCCATGACGTTTGAATGATGTAGGATTGAAGAGGTTGTCCCAAAAAGTAGAAAAATTCCATACTGAATAGCAAGATTCCAGGCAGAATCCCAGAGTAGCAAGATTCCATGCAACGAGCTGCAGTTCAGGTAGTAGCAAAGGTGTAAAGTCATCCTGGATCACTTATCAAAGCAGAAAATTAACATATGTCTCTCCCATTATGACATCACCACCCAACACCAAGGCTTGTGATGTCACAATGGGAAGAGGCAGCTCCCTTTTGTGACATCACAAAGGGTGATTATAGCAAAGCTTTGTTTTGACGGTATACTCCATCCCGTGGGCTTAGGGCAATGGTTCTCAACTCAGTCCTCAGGGCACACAAGATGAATGAGATAAATTTGTATGGAGGCAATACATGCAAATTCATCTCATGCATATTCATGGCTATCTTGAAAACCAGACCGGCTTGGGGTGTTGAGGTGAGGGTTGGTAGCAGGGGTGTAGCCACAGATGGTGCAAGGGAGGCGGGAGCACCAAAATTGCACCCTGCCTAATGCCTCCCCTGCTTGGGTGATGCAGTGGCTGGGGTGGGAGTACAAGGGGGCGGGCCATACAGGGAGTGTTTCCAGCCTGAGACACTCCTGGTTGGCAGAAATCCAGAACTGGCCTGAACCTCCCTCCTAGAATTTAGTAACTTGAAAATTCTGCTCTCCTCTTATCCATTCCACCTGTTCTGCTCTGAGCATTTTTCAATATGAGCTGGACAGTTAAATCTATGGTCTGCCTTGTCTTATTTTATTTTATTGTTCTGTTTTCGGGTAGGGTTTTTTGCCACAAGGGGGAGAGAGGGAAGTAATTTTGGTGGAATTCAGCACCCTCCGTCATTTTGAAAAGTTGACTACTATGTCCAAAGGTACACAAAGTGCCCACATACATCCTTTGTATTGGCATTTCATCACAACATTTATTAGCTTTCTAAAGGTATTGTGTCTACCCCAATCCTAGGAATATTTTCATTTGAATAATTGTATTTGCTTTGATCAGAGCCAATGTTAGATGTGCAGGGGCCCAGGACAGAAACTGGGGAGAGGGTCCTGAGCCTACTGTTGGGCTTCGCACCCTTGGCTCAGGGCCCTCCGTGCCATGAGGACCTGGTACAGTAGCCCTGGCTTTCACTCCCTATGCAATCCTGATCCTGACTCCATGAAGGTGAAAGAAATGTTCGACTCATCAGCATGCCATGCTATGTGTTAGTGAACAAGTGAATTAAGCACTCACATAGTGAAAATATATGGCATAACTTGTTTCTGGAAATGGCAAGGACAGTGGGCTTTCTATTTCTAATATAGGAATGACTTGGTTACAGAGGACAGCAACAGGAGTGAATGTTTTATCCTTAATATAAAGTGACGCTGCATGTAGAAAATATGAATATTTATCATGTGCTCAGTGACACATACTCTGCTAGTGAGGAACAGATACAAGGCAGATCACACAGGCTGGAGGCAAAGAGTGGCACTGCAGGAGCTGAAGAGCCGTGGCATCCTGAAGAATCCAGATCAGTGGCGTAGCTACAGTTGGGCCAGGGCCCACCCACTTTGGACTCAGGTCCACCCAAAATTGTGACACTTGATGTGGCTGGTGGAGATCCCCAAACCTTGCCAGCTGAAAATTTTCTCTCCTTGGGCAGCCAGCACTCTTCCAAATGTCAGCCAGCAGCACTTGCCTTGAGCTGACACAGACTGGCCCTTCTGCACATGCTCAGTTTTCACACATGCAAAAGCACTGAGCATGCACGGCCTGCCAGCAGCAGCATCAGTTTGAGGCAAGTGCTGCAGGCTGCCGTTTGGAAGAGTGCTGGCTGCTTGAGGAGGAGGAGGAGGAAATCTTCAGCTAACTTGGGGATCCCCGCTAGGTCAAGTATTTAATATTTGGGGGTTTTGGGCAGGGAGGGGTGGAGAGAGGAGCAAACCGGAGGGGGACTGGGGGGGATGGTGAATTCCATGCCCACCCACCTTGGGCTCTGGCCCACCCAAAATTGGCCATCTAGCTAAGCCCCTGGTTCAGATAGGGGGACCAGAGGGAGGAAGGGAAAGAGAGAGAGAGAGAGAGCCTTGCAGGGAGGAAGAAAGAGAGAATGGGGAGCTTTGGGGGTAGCATAAGGGATAGATGGAGGAAGGGAACACAGAAAGGGATAGGGCATAGAAGACAGAAAGAGAGCCTGGTGGGTTAGGTTAGATGGGGGCATGAATTCTGAGACCACCGTAAATATTTTGCAGATATGTTAGTATGTGGCTCATTGTGCTTATGGGTTGTTGAAGGCACACACCAGTAGGACACACAACACCAACCTGCAAGACTCACAGTGCCACAGTTAGAAGAGTACGAAAGTATCATGTGTACCCCACTCCTTGACAAAGTTTTCTTGAAATAATTTTATTTGCACTGAGTTGAATCTTTCCCCCATTCTTAGAATACACAACGATCTTGTTTTCAGGAAATTTCACAAGCTCGGCTGTCATTGCTGGTTGTGAGATTAGGTCCAGGCCTTTCCACTCGCTGTAAATCTGTCGCCTATGCAGCCTGACCCCAGATCCTGTGGGGGTGAAGGGGTCACTTGTGTTCATCAGCATGCCCTGTTATGTGATAATGATGGAGAATTAATCACACACCGGAAATTAAAATACATGGCAGAACTTGGGATTGGAGCTAGATTCAGTAAATGGTGTACAAAATTAGGCACTGTTAAAATACGTGCTCAGCACCTGTTCTATAAAAGCTATTACCGCTAAGCAACCTTTGTAGAACAGCGCTTAGCGTGGATTTCTGCACCCAAGTTTGGGTGTGAAGATTATGCCGATCGTAACCTGATGTAAATTCTAATACTCAATTCTTGGTAGCTGGGCATTAAGAGACCTTATTCTATAACATTGCATGCACATTTTGGGGAACCCCCTGACCTGCCCATGCCCATCCTATGGCCACACCCCCTTCTGAGTTGAGTGTGAGACAATTCATGCAGATGCCCCAAGCTACGTGCTAAACCTTGTGGACCTGCCTCCCAGAAATGCCATAAGATCATCCCGCAAATTTCTTAATCTGCACTTCCCCAGCTGCAAAGGACTAAAATACAAGCTAATACATCCCACCACCTTCTCCTACATGAGCACGCAGCTGTGGAATGCACTACCTACATCCCTGAAAGCTATTGACGAAATAAATAACTTCCGCAAATCTCTGAAAACGCATCTCTTCCATAAGGCTTACAAAGAGAACCCATAGCCTTACAAAACTACCTTACCTCCCACCCTGACTAACACCTGCCATCTCTCTTCCCTTACTTAATCTTTGCACACCACTAAATGTATCTGATATAATGGAATGATTATGTCATAACCATACTCTGTAAGCCACATTGAGTCTGCAAAAAGGTGGGAAAATATGGGATACAAATGCAATAAAATAAATAAACAAATAAATTCAGGTGTGCAGCGTCACAGAACAGTGCAAAGGCACAGGGCCGCTGAGAGACAAAGCCAGGCCAGGGGCAAACTCCCCACAAGCCCCCCCCCCCCCCCATGCAGGGGGCTGCTTACTTACTTAACACTTGTCCCCTGCTCTTGTGTGCCGGGACCGGCATTAACTCTGCTTTGCCATCACAGGTCCTTCTTCCTGCCGCATTCCCTCCCATCTATGCGGAAACAGGAAGTACTTCACACAGTAAACGGGATGTGGCTGGCAGAGCAGAGTTAACACAATAATGCAGTAACCCGGCCAGGGGCGTAGCCAGAACTCGGAGGGAGGGGGGTCCAGAGCCCAAGGTGGGGGGCATATTTTAGCATGCCTCCCCCAGCCGCAGACCCTCCCCCACCACTTTCGGACCCCCCCCCACCACTGCTGCCAACAACCCTCCCCCACCACTTTCGACTCCCCCCCTCCGCCGTGTACCTTTGCTGGCGGGGGTCCCGAACCCCACCCAGCCTTAGTCTTCTTCAGTGCCGGTCTCCGGTGCGTTCGCTGATCTGTGCTATGAGTCACAGCTCAGCGAACACACCAGAGACCGGCGCTGAAGAAGATTAAGGCTGGCGGGGGTTGGGGACCCCCGCCAGCAAAGGTACCTGGCGGCGGCAACGGCAGGAAGGTGAGGTCAAAAGCGGCAGGGGGGTCAAAAGTGGAGGGGGACAGGGGTAAATCTGTGGGGGCCCATACCCCTGTGGCCCCACCTAGCTAGGCCCCTGAATCCGGCACTGCGGCACACAGAAGCAGGAGACCAATCAGCTTTGATGGAGCCAGGCAGGCCAGGCCCCCCTTAGAGGCTGGGCCTGGGGGAACCTTGTCCCCACTCTCGGCAGCCCTACAAAGGCAGATCTGCATGTAAATCCTAATTAGTGACAGACAATGTCAATAATGGTTAATGGCTCATTACCTAATTAGTATATGAGTGAATTTGGGATCCATGTCCAAATTTGGGCGCACTTTATAGACTCCGAAGGTTACCCTTCTTAATATAAATTTTATAGTATAATGGAAGCTCAGACTGGCTGCTGTCAGAGGCAGTTTAGTGGGTCTTGGTCTGACTCAGCATAGCCTTTCTTGTGAAAAACTGATACAATGTGAATCATAAAAAAAACTGACACAATGTGAATCATAAAAAGAGTGTGAGGACAGCAGGCCTATTATCAGTATTCAGTGTGAGTTAACCAACTAGAAGCAGCTCTTTCTTCGGTTAGCTCATGCTGACCGAGTCCTCAGATTTACAACTGTATTTAAATAGCCCCCCCAAGGGTGTCCTATCCTCCCCTCCCCTTACTCTACTGTCTAGTGACCTCTTCGGGGCAGGCAAGAGACCCCTCATTCCTGCCCGGAGCACTGCCCTGCATTCTTCTCCCCTTGCAATGCTGAGTGCTGACGGCCCCAACGCCGATTCAAAATGGCCGCCGAGAGTTGAATCAGCCTCGAACAAACAGGCAGGCTGGCAAAACCCGCCCGGTTGCCCAGCCATGTCCTCAAAAAGAAGACATGTCCGGGTAAAACCAGACATATGGTAACCCTACTCAGACCACCTCAGCATGATCCAATTAGTGACAGGGAAGTCCAGGAGTCTGGAAAGAGCCGGCATTTACCCAATTAGCAGCAATTTTCAGTCTACTAACTGCATAATTACCTAGACAGTAGGCTGTCCTAACTTTACCTGAGTACTGGTCTGAATATGCCTGGTAGATGGATATGTGCCAGCAGCTGCCCAGTCCCCCAGTATTCAGTGTCATATCCAGGTACAGCCCAGTGCTAAATTTTTAGGTACAAAATGCCTATGATAGCCTGCCTCATTGTAGAGATCATATGCGTAACACCCTGACACACCCCTGACCCACGCATGACACTCACAGGACTACACACCCCTCGGAGTTGTGTGTGAAACTGCTAATTAGTGCCAG
The DNA here is from genome assembly GCF_901765095.1 of Microcaecilia unicolor. Lineage (NCBI taxonomy): Eukaryota > Metazoa > Chordata > Amphibia > Gymnophiona > Siphonopidae > Microcaecilia > Microcaecilia unicolor. The sequence continues at coordinate 210,755,451 of NC_044033.1, forward strand.
TTGTACCAATTAACACCAATTACAGCCAATAATGAAGGCCAATGAGCAGCTAATTAATTCATTAAGTTGCATGTGCAACTGACCGTATTTCTATTAGGGGTAGATGCATCAAGCAAACGTAAAAAAATCAAAATCGTTAAAGGCCCTAACGATTTTTAAAAAACGAAGAATGCACCAAAAAAAAAAGTCACACATGCTCAGATCGGTATAGAAACGTACAATGTATCAAAGAATCACAATACACATCGTTAATCGGCCCCCAAATCATGCGCAGAGCAGCCAAGCGTTATGTTAGCTGCTCTGCGCATGCCACAAACAGTCAAAACACAGTCAAATCACAAGCACATGGCTCCCAAATCAAAACAAAAAGAAAAAAAAAGGATCGGGAGGGGGCAAGGGCGCTCATCAGGAGCGTCCTGTACGGACGGCCTTGCCCCCCCCCCCCCGCTGCTCCCCACTTTCCGCCGCTCCCCCCACCCCGAAAAAGCAAAATTCAAGCAGCCCTGCTCCCCACTTTCCGCCGCTCCCCCCACCCCGAAAAAGCAAAATTCGAGCAGCCCCTGCCCCCCTCCCTTCCTCACTACTCTCTCACCTCAGCTCCGCCTCCCGACATCCTCCGTCCTGTGCCCCGCCCCCTTTTGGGGTCGTCGCCACCATTCCCCTCCTCCATCGGGCCCCCCTCCCTCTTACCGGGCCCGTGCAGCGCCTCTCTCCTCTGTCCGAAGGCGCTGCACGGGCAAGAAGAAAGCCTGATGCCTGCCTTCGCCCAGCTTCGATGGCGCGTCTTTCTCCTGCTGGGCCCGCCCCTGTCTGACGTCAGTAACCTACGTAGGTAACCGACGTCAGACAGGGGCGGGCCCAGCAGGAGAAAGACGCGCCATCGAAGCTGGGCGAAGGCAGGCATCAGGCTTTCTTCTTGCCCGTGCAGCGCCTTCGGACAGAGGAGAGAGGCGCTGCACGGGCCCGGTAAGAGGGAGGGGGGCCCGATGGAGGAGGGGAATGGCGGCGACGACCCCAAAAGGGGGCGGGGCACAGGACGGAGGATGTCGGGAGGCGGAGCTGAGGTGAGAGAGTAGTGAGGAAGGGAGGGGGGCAGGGGCTGCTCGAATTTTGCTTTTTCGGGGTGGGGGGAGCGGCGGAATGTTGGAATGTAATTGTATTTTACATGCATTGCCTGTCACCTATTATTTCTCTGTGATTACTCTGTGACCTCTGATGTGAATTACTTAGAGAGGTCACATAGCTATGCAACTTCCTGTGGGGGTTAGACACAGCACATGCAGCACATGGAGCACATGGAGCTCATGATCTCTCCTAACCTGAGAGGATCTATGGTGGTGTGAGCATCCATTACCATCTAAGCACATGGAAGGAGCTGATAATACAAATGTATAGTAATATGTATATATAAGCCTGTCTGATTATAATCTAACTACAAACTGTGAGTAAACAGATGTTTTGTTACTTCAACTTTAAAGTGACTCAGCAGTGAATTATTCAGGGGTGAATGAGAGAGAGATGAAGAAAGAAATTAACATTTCTAAAGCTGAAGCTGTGTGTACTAAAATCTGCTAATTATTTACTACAAATAATCCAACAAAAAGGGTTATGGGCCCAGGGCTCAGGAATTGAAAAAGAAGAGAAATATTACCAGGCAGAAAAAAAGGCCACATTTTTCTCTTAAGTTTTAAAGGAAAGATTCAGTCTGTCTCTCTCTCCCCCCACACAGCAGACAGAAGGCTAAGAAAATGGCTGAGGGAAGAAATTCACCATTGTTCTATTCTCTCAAGGTGCCTAAATTAACTGAGTTTAATTATCGGCAGTGGGAATTAAGATTCATATGTCTCCTTCGAGCAAAAAGATTAAATATATGCTTAGATCAAGACAGAACAGATGAAAATATGGCTGAATGGGACAATGCAAACTATTATGTGAAGTGCATGCTTTTGGAAGCTCTCTCAGAGAAACAAGCCATATTAGTGGAGGGAAAAGATACACCAAAGGACATTTTATATAAACTGAGAACTATGTATGCAACTACATATGCAAAGCAGCAACCAATTTGGCTGGCAGAGTTGAATGAAACCAAATTAAGGGATAAAAGTAAATGTAATGATCACATTATGCATCTTATGTCTTCATTTCAAAAGCTAGAACTTTCAGGAATTCCCATGTGTGATGCATTGAAAAGAGCATTTCTTTTTACCTCACTATCAAAGAAGTTTGATGTTTTTAGGTCTGTAAATGAGGCCATTGAAGGGCAATCTTTTGAACAGGCAACATCAAAACTAAGGCAGGAATGCATAATAAATGATTCTGAGGAGATGTGTTCTCAAAGTCAGTCAGAGAGAAATGAAACAAATTTCTTGGCAAAGAACAGAGGAAGGCGGAGCTATGGGAAAACTCCACCCAAGGGCAAGCTGATTTGCTACTCATGTGGAAAGGAGGGACATGTATCTAAATGGTGTAAGGAAACACAAAACACTCCCTCTAGCTCACCTAAGCCAATGGAACTAAAGAATTTTCAAACCAGGAAATGTATGAAGGACAAAGATAAACACAAGGGTTTTCTAATGGCAGAAAAATCTTTGACTATGGTAAATAATAATTCAAATGAAAGTACTTGGATTTTGGATTCAGGGAGCACATGCCATTTAACCAATTGTAAAGATTTCTTTCAGGAAATGTGTCCAGAAGAAGGAATTCTTAAAACTGCAAACGCAGGGACTGCTAAGATCCAAGCAAAAGGTATTGGATTCTTAAAATGCAAAGTGTCTAATGAAGTTAAAGAAATTCCTGTAAGTGATGTCTTGTATATTCCCCAAGCAGTTTGCAATATGCTTAGTGTATCTACATTAGATAAGAAGGGATTTGTGATTCATTTTGAAAACAGTAAGTGCACAATCTCTAAAAATGATGAAGTGTATGCTGAAGCTTTTATGCATAATGATATTTATAAACTGAGCATTTCAGGTGAAGCCTCACATATGGCGCAAGTAAGGAAGAATGATGGTAAATGTAGTCCGGAAATCTGGCACAGCCGCCTGGGACATCGTGATTCTAAGGTGATCCAGGATCTTTACAGTAAGCAACTGGCCACCGGCATTCAGATAAGTGCAGATGCTGGTAAAATGGAGAAATGCATAGACTGTGTTACTCAAAAAGGTGTGAGACCCTCATTTCCTGCATACACAGGAAATAGGAGTAATAAAGTGCTGGACTTAATACACAGTGACTTATGTGGACCGTTTAATATCCCATCATTGGGAAATAACAGATTTGTGCTAATATTCTTGGATGATTTCTCTAGATATTGTGTGGCCTATTTGCTGAAAGAAAAAAGTCAAGTCACAGACATGCTGAAGAAATACGTAGCCATGGTGAGCAATAAATTTGAAAGAAAACCAAAGGTTCTTCAGACCGACAATGGTGGTGAGTTCACTTCACAAAGCATGCGCACATTTCTAGAACAAGAAGGCATTCAGCATATCACAACAGTAGCTTATACACCAGAGCAAAATTCTGTTGCAGAGAGAAAATTTAGGTCACTTGTGGAAATGACCAGATGTATGCTGTCAGATAGCAATCTCCCTAAAAGACTATGGGGGGAAGCCATTCTCACAGCAGTGTACCTACAAAACAGAATGCCAACTAAAGGCGCTGAGCGCACACCACATGAGACATGGCATGGTAGGAAGCCAAACCTGTCACACATAAGAACATTTGGAAGTACAGCATATGCTCATGTACCAAAGCAAAGAAGGCATAAGCTGGATTCCACAACAGAAAGGGGCATTTTAGTTGGCTATGCTCCAGGACACAAAGGATATAGAATTTTGAATCTGAAAACTGGCATTGTTGGCATAAGACATGTTACATATTTTGATGAAAACAAAAGGGTTGATAAAGGCTGGATTATCCCAGATGAGCCTTATCATCCAGAATATGAAACTAGAACCATAATAGACATGCCAGTGTATATAAATGCCATACCAAGGCAGATGTCTGAAAGCAACTCATCTGTATCTAACGAGGAACAGGCAGAGGAAGCAGACACAGAAAGGATCATTGAAGAAGACAGTACAGTTGGAGAAGGGGAATCAATTGGAGAAGGACTCTCAGATATAGAGGATGCAGAAAGGTCAGACCAACCTGTTGTCAGACGCTCATCCAGGGAAAACAAAGGTGTTCCACCCCCAAGACTGTCTTACCTAACAAAGTCAGCAGAAGCTCAAGAGCCCTTAACATGGGATGAGATTGAGAAAATGCCAGCAGAAGAAGCTGCTGAATGGCATAAAGCTGCACAAGAAGAAATTGATGCATTGGATAAAAATAATACTTGGATTCTTACAAAATTACCTCCTGGCAAGAAAGCTATAGGATGCAAATGGGTATTCAAGTTAAAAAGGAATGCACAAGGAAAAGTGGAAAGGTATAAAGCCAGATTAGTGGCAAAGGGATATCTTCAAAAATATGGAGAAGATTTTGATGAAGTGTTTGCACCTGTAGTGAAACACACGACAATTAGAACACTTCTGAGCATTGCAGTCTCAAAAGGCATGCAAGTCAACCACATTGATGTGAAAACAGCGTTTCTTCACGGAGATATAACTGAAGACTTGTACATGGAACAACCAACAGGTTTCATAAATACAAAACAAAGACAGCTAGTGTGTAAATTAAACAAAGGTCTTTATGGATTAAAGCAAAGTGCAAAATGTTGGAATGATAAATTGCATGAAATATTGACAAATTTAGGATTTAAGCAAGGTGAAGCAGATAAATGCTTGTACACTAGGTGCACAAATGGACAATATGCATACATTTTAGCTTTTGTTGATGATCTGCTCATTGCAAGCAAAAGTGAGCAAGAGTACAAGGACATTGTAAAATGTTTAAACCTCAATGTTGAGATAAAAGAACTTGGTAATGTGTCATACTATCTTGGTATAGAAATTGAGAAACAAAATGATGGTTCTTATCTTCTAAGCCAGAAGCAGAAAATAAATGAGCTTATTGAAAGTTTAGGTATGCAAGATGCCCAAGTTGTAAGCACTCCCATGATCACTGATTTTCTGAAGGATGAAACAGTAAGAGAACCTTTACCAGATAACATCCAATATAGATCAGCCATAGGTAAGCTTTTATATCTAGCTACCACATACAGGGCTGATATAGCAAATGCAGTAGGAATTTTGAGCAGAAGGGTCAGCTCACCTACCAAATCAGATTGGACTGCAGTTAAAAGGATGGTAAGGTATTTAAAGGGTACCATTGATTGTAAATTAAAGATTTCAGCCAATAGTAATCCAAAACTAATATGTTACTGTGATTCAGATTGGGCAGGGGATCATTCTGATTATAAATCCACAAGTGGATATGTGTTTATGTATGGAAATGTACAAATTTCATGGGCCAGTCATAAACAAAGTATTGTGAGTTTGTCTTCTACAGAAGCTGAATATGTGGCTGCATCGGAAGCGTGCAGAGAACTGATGTGGATTGAAAAACTTTTGCTGGATTTTGGAATAGCTGAAAAAAGACCAATCCAGATAATGGAAGATAATCAGAGCTGCATCCGACTGTCACAGAATGACAAGGTTCAGTCACGCACCAAGCACATCGCAACGAAATACCACAACGTGCGAGAGTTGGTGAAAGAAGGGGTCATCAGTCTACACTATTGTCACACCAGTGAGATGACAGCTGACATCATGACCAAACCGTTACCCAGAGAACATTTTGTGAATCTGCGTATAAAGCTTGGACTTTGTATGAATAAATAATTGCATGACAGTTATGCATGAGAAGGGGTTTGTTGGAATGTAATTGTATTTTACATGCATTGCCTGTCACCTATTATTTCTCTGTGATTACTCTGTGACCTCTGATGTGAATTACTTAGAGAGGTCACATAGCTATGCAACTTCCTGTGGGGGTTAGACACAGCACATGCAGCACATGGAGCACATGGAGCTCATGATCTCTCCTAACCTGAGAGGATCTATGGTGGTGTGAGCATCCATTACCATCTAAGCACATGGAAGGAGCTGATAATACAAATGTATAGTAATATGTATATATAAGCCTGTCTGATTATAATCTAACTACAAACTGTGAGTAAACAGATGTTTTGTTACTTCAACTTTAAAGTGACTCAGCAGTGAATTATTCAGGGGTGAATGAGAGAGAGATGAAGAAAGAAATTAACATTTCTAAAGCTGAAGCTGTGTGTACTAAAATCTGCTAATTATTTACTACAAATAATCCAACACGGAAAGTGGGGAGCAGCGGGGGGGGGGGGGGGGCAAGGCCGTCCGTACAGGACGCTCCTGATGAGCGCCCTTGCCCCCTCCCGACCCTTTTTTTTTCTTTTTATTTATTTATGTTTTTCTGACGTCCTTTGGACCAATCACAGCACTTTTAGCTCTGCTAATGCGCTGGGATTGGCTCAAAGTTTGTTTATTTTTTCTCTTAATGATTTTTCCTGGCACAGAGCTGTCCTAACGAGTGGTCCAGACCTGTCGTTAGTTTTCCTGCCTTTTTCCTGCGTAAAGGCAATCGGAAAAGGTTAATGCATGTTGTTTCAATGGGGTTTTCACACTAATTGCTCATCTCCATTCCGTTTTCGTTAGCTGCTGGCTTCCTCGGTAAAAGCCCTTTGATGCATGCAACGGATCAAATTTTCCTCGTTGGAGAGTCATTAAAGGCTCATTTAGCTTTAGTGCATCTGCCCCTAAGTTACACATGCATACTAGTCAGAAATTTGGGTGGGCAATTTTCTAGAATTAGGGGAAAGATGCGCACAACACACAATACTATCAGGATCCAAGGTGCACAAGCTTCAGTTGGAAGACTGCTTAGACCAGACTGGAAAGAGTAGAGCCCGGCTTTAACCATTAGATAAACTAGACGTCACCTAAGAGACAGATCAATAGGTGTGGACACAGACACAGAAAACCAATGAACTAACAGTTGTACACCAACTCAGGAATATGGAATACAGAATCATTCTTCAAGGCTTAATGGGGAAATCTTGCTTTTTTTGAATTTAATTATCAGATCTTGAGGGAGAGCCTTGGGGCCTGAAAGATAATTGAGAAGGGGCACAAGGTTCAAGGGTCACCTAAGAAAGATCTTAATATCCTATCCTCAGAGCTCTCAAATTACCTAGTTCCAGGAGGGAAACCTTTTGGCCAATCATGCTCTTAAATTTACATCCCAAAGCAGTGTGGGACAGTGGCATTGGCAGAAATTTTTAACAGGGAGCCCGCGCCCCTCCCCCATTCCTTAAAATCACCTGCTCCGCTCCAGTCTTTGCCCAGGCAACAGCAGCGGGGCTTTTTCTGTGACCTCTACCGCCCTTCACAAAACAGGAAGTTGTGTCAGAAGGGGCAGGACGGTTCACAGAGAAATGCAGGCAGCCAATGAGTACCAAAGTGGAGGGAGATTACTTTAAGGGGCAGGCGGGGGGGCGTGGCAGTCTGACAGGGGGTGCATACGCCACTGGAGTGGGATTTGTAATCCCTGATTCTATTCATTCAAATCAGTGCTGCAGGTCCCATAATACATCATGAAGAGGTTGGCAGAAATCCAGGACTGGTTTAAAATCTTCCTCCTGGAACTGGGTAACTTGGAAACTCTGTACCCTTGTGGTTAAAGCGTTAGGCTAAGAACCAGGGAGGCCAGGATTGAAATCCTTCTAACCTCAGGCAAGTCACTCCATTGCCTCAGGTAGACCTTAAATTGTAAGTCTTGTTAGATAAGGAAATAACTTGTGTACCTGGATGTAACTTGTGAGCTCAGATTTGGAAAAGTCAGGTAATTAAATCTAAAATTCAAACCTACATATAAGTAGGAGGGGAGACAGGAACATGCAATCCACTTCAAACATTTAGCAAAATCTAATGTATTTATTGATAGGTGACTAGGGGTTGGTACCTGTGTGCTTAAGGACCAAAGGGAAGTAGTAATCCCAGAACTTGCATTCTTCTGCCTTCAGCTTTTTCTTCGTCTTAAATTTGTCTAGCTTTATTGACAGATATTCTTGTCCTTCGCTGGTGTAAACAGGCCATATCTTTTCACTATCCTCTTTGCAGTTGGGATCGCTACGAATAAAAACATATAGAGAAAACAAACTTAGAATACATCATTCCTCCTCCAGGAAAAGCTATTTTCTGAATTTCTTGGTTATGTTTTTGATTTTATGTGTTTAAACTCTTTATGTTATGCCCAAAACATAGTCAGTGATGCAGAATCATTGCATATTTAACTACCATGCAATTTCCCAACAAAGACCTTTCAAGAGACCACAATAGCCACCAAGGCTTTCCTAGCATTTGTGACTGGATTCTGACTTTGACCAAATCCTACCTGAAGCTTGCCTATCAATAGTGAAAAAGTATTTTTCTGTTCACCGGTATTTTAGCATAAAATTGATATGGGCATAAATGATCCAGCTAATGTCAGATCCTTCTCTTTATTTGGTAAGATAGTAATTAATGGCAAATTTGATGTCCTAGACAGACTCCCTAAAAAACTGCCCTCAAAGTCAACATAATGTGGTGTGCCAATATTCTAAAAAATTCTACCAGGAATCCATCAGGCCCTGGGGCTTTACTTATCACCAGTTTCTCAATGACTAATATATTCTCCTGTCCAGATAGTAGGCATTTAATTTATTCAAAATTTCTGGTCAGATGAAGCAAATGTAACCCATCAAAAAATGCTCATTGCTTCCCTGCATTTCCTGCCCCAGATGAGTAAAACTTGCAATAGAAAGTATAAATCCTTGCATTCAAAGTTGGTGTAGAACAGGCAAATGTGAATCAATTTTTCACTCTTTCAAAAAGTACAAATACTAGGGGACATGCAATGAAATTACATGGATATATTTTTTAACAAACAGGGGGAAATATTTTTTCACTTAAAGAATAGTTAAGCTCTGGAACTCTTTGTCGGAGGAGGTGGTAACAACGGTGAGCAAAGCTGAGTTAAAAAAGGTTTGGACAAGTTCCTGGAGGAAAAGTACATAGTCTGTTATTGAGGTGGACATAGGAGAAGCCACTGTTCGCCCTGAAATTGGTAGCATGGAATGTTGCCACTATTTGGGTTTCTGCCTGGAATGTTGCTACTGTTTGGGATTCCGGAATCTTGTTACTCTTTGGGGTTCTATTGGGTTTCTGCCAGGTACTTGTAACCTGGATTGACCAGTGTTGGAAGCAGGATGACTGGGCTAGATAGGCCATTGGTCTGACGCAATATGGCTATTCTTATGTTAAGTTAGAAGCACTATTCGATAAATGGCGTGCAGCTTTGAGCATTGAATTTAGTCCTAAGCATCAATGCTAGAACAGCACTTCTACACAGAATTTGCATTATTGAATACTAGTATATGGCCGCAAACACTTAAGTCAGCTAAAAGACTGGCGTAAGCTTTTGCGCCTAACTGTAGGCAGTTAGAGACGTAACTGCAAGTGTTCTCTAATATGTGTGCACAAGTCCTGGATATGCCTCTGATCCTCCTATGCCCCTCCCTAGCTCACACCCTCCTTGCAGGTGTGCGATATGGATTTTGGTCACACATTTTATAGAATAACGATTAAGGTTAGCTGCGCGTATAATGGCTAATTAGTGTCAATTAGCATGAGAGTAGCTATACTGGGTCAGATCAACGGTCCATCTAGCCCAGTATCCTGTTTCCAACAGTGGCCAATCCAGGTCACAAGTACCTGGCAGAATCGCAAATGGTAGCAAATGTTAATTAACTGTCGCAAATCCTTGAAAACACATGTCTTTAACAAAGCCTACAAAATTAACCCTTAATGACACAAATCACCACCTAACTCACTCAAGTATCAAAATGCAACTCTTACACCACCCTATCTAACACATCCGTCTCTAATTCCTCATACATCTTCTGCTTAATACTGATTGTATACAAGATCCTGTCATGACTATGTCATAACTACACTCTGTAAGCCACATTGAGCCTGCAAATAGGTGGGATAATGTGGGGTACAAATGCAATAAATAAAATAAAATAAATAATCTGGTTGTGAGTTCTTGAGCCCAGGCCGAGGCCTAGTATAGGTTCTTGGCCAAGGCCTAGGGTAGACCAAACAGTCACTACACACAACCCCAGCCACAAAGCCCTGCACACACAGGTCAAACAACTAGCACCACCAGAAAATGGGAGATAGAGCATTCAGGCGGGCCTCACGACCGATCTGGAACCCACTCGTACAGAGTCCAAGCATGCAGGCCTCACGGCCGAACCAGAACCCACTCATACTCTGGGAAGGGAGAAAGAACAACAAGGGATCCCCAAAGGGACAGGAGCACCAGCAACGCACACAGCGCTAGCTAGGGATGCAAGAGAAAAGGGACCGACAGACGTTTCTATAGGAAACACAAGGCAGTGCCACTGGGTAGTCAAGGATAAAGGAAGCCACACAAGGGAACACTCTAGGCTGTACCATATAGCACACACGGGAAAGGTGTAGCCACCTAAGCAAACACAATGCTGACCTCACAACACACAGGGATAAAGAGAACTGCTATATAGGGATACACAAGGCTGTGCCACACAGTACTTAAAGGCAAAGGGAATCCACAGACCAGATTGCACAAGGCTGGCCTCACAATATACAAGGGAAAAAGGGAAATGCATATAGGAATACACAAGTCTGTGCCACACAGTACTCAAAGGCAAAGAGAATCCACACAAAAGAATGCAAAAGGCTGGCCTCACAATATACAAGGGAAAAGGGAAATGCTTAGAGGGATGCATAAGGCTGTGCCACACAGCACTCAAGGATAAGGGAAAGGTATGCAAACAGAAGCCATTGCCTAAACACACACAGATCAGATAAGGAGCAGAGCTCACTAGAAAAAGGAGACAGACACAGCAAAGAAAGAATTAAAGCAGGCTAAAGGAAAAGACTGCTTTAAAACACTAACCTGCCAGAAGCAGGGCTACACTGCAGACAAAGGGTAAAGCAAACAAAAGGGAAAAAACAACCCCCAGGATAATACAAAGGGTCAGGAGGCTGCCAACAAAGGCAGGACTACAAGGCAATACTAGACATGGCAAAAAAGGATTAACTTAGAGGAAAGGGAAACTAAAACAAACAAACTGGAACCATACGAGGGACAAGCTTAACCCAAAGCACAACACCAGCCAAGCAGAGAATAAACCCAGGTACAGTGTAATGAGGCAATCAAGCACACACTGTGAACACCCAGCACTCACACAGAACTACAAGCCATGAGGAGAGAAAGCAATTCTCCAACATAACACAGAGTGCACTAGTACAAACAGAGAGAAAGGAAAGCAGGCTTCAGCTGACAGCAATCACAGGCAATTAAACGCTAAAGCAAGAGTTGTAGAGAAAGGTAGGCTTAAGTAGATCAGGCTTCTGACATCTGCTGCATCAGACATCAGCTCAGCCCCTGACAAGCCAATCAGGAGCGAGTCTCAAACATTCCCCCTGCCTATCTAGCAGAATCATAACAGCAAAATTCCAGAACCCCAAAGAGTAACAACATTCCAGAATCCTAAAGAATAACAAGATTCCATGTAGAACCCCAAAGAGTAGCAACATTCCATGATACTGTTTTGATTCTACTGAGACAGGCAGGGGAATGACTGGGACTCACTTTTGATTGGCCTGTCAGGGATTGAGCTGACGTCTGAGGCAGCAGAAGTCAGACCTATTTAAACTTACCTCTCCCTACACCCGACACTCTAGCGTTAATTCCGGTCAGCTGAGCTCTGGTTCTCTTTCTCTATCTGTGCTCGTGACACAGTGTGTATTTTTGAGGAGTTTTGCTTTCTTTCCTTTTGTTTGTGGTCTCCATGTGTGTGTGTGTGTGTATGTGTGTGTGTGTATGTGTGTGTGTGCTGGTTGTAACCAGCATGTCCTTGATTGCTTCTTTGCAGTGCAGCTGGGTCTGTCTTCTTCCTCGTTTCTCCCTGTTTCTGTTAAGCAGCCTTTCTGTCTGTGGTAAGCTCATTCCTGCTTTGTTTGTTTAAGTTTCCCTTTACTCAGTGTTAACCCTTTATGTGCAGTGCTTGGTATTTGACTTCTGTGAGTGCTTCCTCTGTTAGGCAGCCTTTCTCTGGTGTCAGCCTTATCCCTTTCTGTACTCTTGTGTGCCTGCTTCTTTCCTGTCCTTATTTGAAAGCAGCCTTTTCTTTCAGTCTGTTTTTCCCTGTTTAGCCTTCCTGTGGAGCTTTGCTCTTGTAGATTCCATGTCTGTAGTGTCCCATTCTGTTCCCGGCATTCCCTTTTTCCCTGTGGGTTTTTGCCCTCCGCTACCTGAGTTTCGGTGTAGCCTTTGTATTATTTCCCTCTGATCGAAGGCTGTATCCGCCAGTTTTGTCTGTCGCCCTTCCCTTTGTGTCACTGGCTGGTGCTGTGTGCGTTGCTTGAGCTCCAGTCCCTTCAGAGACCCCTTGTTGTTCTTTTCCCTTCCCTAGTATATGATTTGGTTCCAGTTCGGCCCTGAGGCCCATATGCTTGGACTCTGTACAAGTGGATTCTGGATTGGCCTTGCGGCCCACCTGAGTGGTCTGTCTCCCTTTTCTGATGGTGCTTGTTGACTGTCTTGAGTGTGCGGGGCTCTGTGGCCCGTGGTATTGCTTAGCGCCTGTTTGGTCTACCCTAGGCCTTAGCCAAGGTCCTTCCTAAGCCTTGGTCTAGGCACAAGGGCTCACGATCAGATTAACAGATACCAATCCCAGGGCAAGCAGTGGTTTCCCCATTTCTGTCTCAATAGCACCAGGTAACACTACTTTTATTAGTTAATATCAATTATCAGCTCATTATATTAAGTTAAATGTGCAACTGACTTGATTCAATACCTTGAGCACACAATTTTCTGCGCTGTTTCTATATTTGGGCATGCAAGTTTATGGAATTGGGGTGGGAATGTGTTTATGAGTGTACTATGCATGCACATTCGTCTAAAAGAGTGCACAATCTTTGCCAACAGGTTGCGCTGCTTCAGAAAAGTGCATGATATTGATGGCTGTGAAACCCCGGGCGAGGGTTATGGGGTGGCCCTGGGAATAACTCAGCCAGACAAGGTGTATAAATGTGAAAATAAATATTACCTCATAGACCAGGAACCTCAGATGCAACAGTTTCTCTGGATTAGTAACAGTCTTAAATAGGCCTCTGGCTAGCAGGCCAAGCAGTCTGTGGCTAGTGGGGGATGCCCTGCCCCAAACCCAGCCTGTAAATTCTCCAGTCTTTTGAAACTCAGGTTTGGCCCCAGCCACACCTCGACAAGGCTTACAAGTCTTGACAATAAGCAAAAGTTGACTTACCTCTGTCAGGTCACAGCAGCTAACCGCTTTCAGTAAAGACGTAAACGTGGGCTTCAGTTTTCCTTCCCTGGGCCTCCTTAACCTCAGCCTAGCCCTGTCTTTTAAATTCCCAGGTGTGGTCACATGATGGTTTGAGAGAGAAGGTCGCACTTTTTCTCTCTCCGGGGCTCTTCCTCCTCCACTCCTCGCAAAATGAGCGAATAATCGAGCGAACCTGACCCAAATCCATGGAACCAAGTCGTGCTGACCTATGGATTCCTTTGTAATGAAGGAGACCCGAGCGACAGCAGTTAGAATGGCGAAGAAAGGTGCTGAAAAACAACGCGGGTCTGAGGAACCCAAGATGGCGCTCGGCCCGATTGCAGATCTCCCGCCGCAGTTTCACCCACTACAGTTACAACAGATAACGGATGCGGTGAAATCTGCTCTTGACCCGCAACTGAAGAAGCTGTCTGACCAACTAGCAGGAGTTGAATCATTATTGAGAGAAACGACGAGGCGGACGGGGGAACTCGAGGTGAGAGTTTTGGAGCTAGAAGATTCGAGCATGGGCAGAGAGGCGCTCATCCAAGATCTGCGGAAAGCAGTGCAATCCCAAGTGAAACATCTGGATGATCTAGAAAATAGGTCCAGGAGGTCTAACCTCCTCTTGATCGGGATTCTGGAATCAGTTTCGGATCGAGCTCTGCCCACACAGCTGGAGCGCTGGTTAAAGACAGAATTTGCCCTTTCAGACAGCGTGGGACCACTCTGCATGGAGAGAGCGCATAGACTGGGAGGAAGCCTCCAGGGGGAAACAGGCCGAGGGCAGTCATAATAAAGGTCCATAACTTTTTACATAAAGAGGAAATCCTGAGGGGAGCCCGGACCAAATGGGACTCATTGACCTTTGACGGAATGGGAGTAAAAATTTTTCAGGACTGCTCTGCAGCTCTACAAGAACGTAGAAAAGCGTTCGGACCAGTGTGCTGACATTTGGCCGCAAAGAATCGAAGGTTTATGCTGCTATATCCTGCTCAATTAAAAGTACTCGAGGAAGGCGGGTGGAGAATGTATCCAACACCGGAAGAAGCCCAGTCCTTGATGCGGGATGCTTCTCCACTGCCCTCAGGACAGAATGGATGAAGGAAAGGCCATAAAACCTGAGGGCAGCAATAGTGGAGTCCGGAGGATGGCACATGGCTGTATTTAGGACGTTGGACAAGTATGCACCCAGTTGGGTATCTATGTTAAAAAAAACTCAGTTCAGAACTGTGTGTCTGGGGTCCAGTTACAAGTTAGAAAAGTTCTGTATGGGGTGAATCAGTATGGCTGCGTGGATGTTGTTTGGATAAGGCACAAGGAGTCGGGAGGAGGGGGAAGACCCCTGCCATTGTTAGACCAGCGTTCTCTTAGTAGATGTGGTGAACGGAGAATGTAGGGGTAATAAGAAGGGGAGGGATAGGAGAGGGAGGGAACAGAAAGGGGCCGGGGAAGGGAAGGGAGGGGAGGGGAGAGGTGGGGGAGAAAGGAATGATGGGTGATGAGACTAGGGAGAAGTGTCAACGGGTGCTTGGAACTAGAAGTGGGGGGCTTGGGTGGAGCTGGGCGCCGGGGTCCCCCTACCTTGATCATAGTTCAGCAATTGGAGAGATGACCTTAAGTCGGGAGGAGGGGGATGCAGGTTAGATTCATAATGTGGAATGTGGGGGGCATCACGTCCCCTATAAAAAGGGCTAAGATTTTGCAAGCATTAAAAAGACACCAGGCAGATGTGGCTTGTATCCAGGAGACGAGATTATCCCAGGAGGAACTGCAAAAGTTGAAGAGAGCATGGGTGGGGGAAGTATATGGGGCAGTGGCTGAGAGTAGGCGGAGTGGGGTGGCAATTCTAATTTGAAAGGGACTGGTGGCGAAAACGCATCTGGTAGAAAGCGGCCCTCAGGGAAGATATGTGATAGTGCGTCTCTGGCTACACCATACTGAATGCCTTGTAGTGGCAATATACTGGCCAAATGTTTATGAGAGACCCTTTTATGATTGCATAATCCAAGCATGTCTCCCCTATAGGTCCCTGCCAACTCTAATAATGGGGGATTTTAATTTAGTGGCCAACCCAACAATGAACTGTTCCTCCCCCAGATGGGCGGCCCGGGGGGGTACAGGGACAAGGGCCCTCTCCCAGTTTATGCAGACGCTAGAAGTGGTCGATGCTTGGCGTACACTGCATCCAGGGGAGCGAGATTTTACCCACTTATCTAGGGCTCATGGGACTCTTTCGTGCATAGACTATATCCTGGTGGACCGCAGGGTGTTCCCGCTTGTGAGAGCGGTGGAGATTGGGCCCGAGGAGATCGCCGACCATTCAATAGTCTGGATGGATTTGGTAAGCCAAGACCCGGGGTTGGGTGGGAGGGGGTGGCGCTTTCCATCGTACCTAGCCTCCAACCCGGAATTTAAGCAGCATCTATTAGATAGTTGGGAGGAATATACACGCTTTAACAAGGAACATAGGGATACACCTGCATTATTTTGGCAAGCTTCGAGAGCGATCTTGTGGGGAGTAATGATTGGTTATACGGCAAAGCAAGAGCGCCGGATCACAGGGGCAATCTTCAACCTGGAACTTAGGCTTGGAACAGCCAGACGTAGATTCATAGCTAATCCATCGAATTACAACCGGGAGCAGTTGAAAATAGTCCAAATAGCATTAAACTCCTTGCTCCATGAGAGAGCCTCTAGAGCCTCAGTGTTTAGGAAATACAAATTTCAGAGATATGGGAACAGGGCAGGAGCAATGCTGGCAAGGGTGGTCAAGACATGGGGTGGGCCTAGAGCGGTTGTAGCGGTGAAAGACCGAGAGGGGAATATTCAGAATGGGAGAGAGGGAGTCTTAACAATATTTAAACAATTTTATAGTGAACTCTATAAAGCGCAGCCTTCCCCCTCCATGAAGGTAGTGGAGGACTATTTGGGAAAGGCCGAGATGTTGAAACTCACTGCAATGGAGGTGGAGAAGTTAAATAGACCCATTACAGGGAAGGAACTGCAGGATATAATTCAGTCCCTGCCCACACACTCAGCCCCAGGTCCAGATGGATTCACCAGTGAATTTTATAAAATCTTGAATCCACATATAGTAGGACCGCTACATTCGTATTTGGAAGAGGTGGTGGAGAGGGGACAGTTCCCAGCCTATGCGAATGAAGCCCTCATCACATTACTGCTTAAACCAGGGAAGTCAGAAATGGAGGCTGGCTCCTACAGACCTATCTCCTTAATTAATTTAGATGTGAAGATTCTAGCAAAATTATTAGCCAATAGGCTGCAAGAACACCTACCCCGGCTTATTGGCCCAGAGCAAGTAGGGTTTGTTCGCAATAGACACTCAGGGGTGAATGTACGGAAACTGTTGTTAGCACTGGCCCAAAGTCAGCATTCAGGCTGCGAGACGATGTTGGTAAGCCTGGACGCTGAAAAAGCATTTGATTTGGTGGGCTGGGACTATATGTTTGCAGTATTGTGGCATGTGGGTGTGAGGGGATGGGCATATGAGGCCATTCGGTCACTATACTCTAACCCCAAAGCGGCTGTGTTGGTCAATGGAGCTAGAACTCAGCAATTCTCAATAGCGAAAGGGACCAGGCAGGGCTGCCTCTTATCCCCTCTTCTCTTTCTACTCTCTATTGAACCATTGATTAAAAGCCTACAGAAGGGAGAGGGGGTAGTTGGGGTGGAAGTGGGGGGAGGTAGGGTAAAAACCCTGGCTTTTGCAGATGATTTATTGATAATATCTACATCCTTGAGATCGGCTTTGCTGGCTCTGTTAGAGAAGATTGACCACTTTGGTGCCATCTCGGGGTTTAAAGTCAATCGATAAAAGTCACAGATCATGAGGCTAAACCCCCGACCAGCTAGGCCCACTCCAGAGGATCATTCATTGCAGAAAGCAGGGAAGGAGATGAAATATTTAGGAGTGCTTATCCCCCGAGAGTTGAGCCGATTGTATGATGTTAACGTGCAAAAACTACTGGCAGATAAAGCGCTGAAACTTGAGCATTGGCGGGGCTTCCCTATCTCACTTTTGGGGTGCAGTGCGCTATATAATATGATGATTATTCCATGCTGGTCATATGTATTTCAAACGCTGCCACTACACCTTACTATAGGGGATGAGAGGCAATTGAATGTTGTGCTACGAAAGTTCTTGTGGAGGGGGAAGAGGCCGAGATTCCCCTTGGAAAAAATGTGTTCCCAGGGAATATGGAGGGTTGGGCCTACAGAGTGTGCGGCACATAGCGGTTGCAAGTGCTATGAGACATTTAACTGATTGGTTCCGCAACTCCACAGACTTTTCGTCAACAGCCATGGAATTACGGCTGTTTGACCCTTACCATTTCAGCAGTCTCCTCCATGGGAGTGGAGGGGCCTCCCCGGTGTTGAGTCTCTCAAACATCCTGCCACAAGCACAAAGGGCTTGGAATTGGGTATGCAGGTTGTACCAATTCTCGTCAAGAGTCACTCCGATGTTGCCAATTTGTGGGAACCCATCATTCCCGCCCGGGCTACTGCACAGAATTTTCAAGCAATGGAGGTAGTGTGGTACAGTCTACCTGCACCAGATCCTCAACCGGGAGGGGAAATTGCAATCGTTCCAAGAGTTGCAAGAACGAGGACTACTTGGCCCAAAAGATTATTTTTATTACTGGCAGCTGCAACATTACACGAGGAGCCTATCGTGGGAAGCCCTGGCTGAGGATGTGCAGGAGGAGTTACCTACGGCTTACTCCTTGGGTTCGCAGCAAAAAGTCCCGTTGAGGTACCACCTCCGGTATATTAAAGATACTATCTCAGAACCAGACTTTGGAAAGTATGCTGCAGAATGGGGGCGGGATTTGTCAGTAGAAATATCTTCAACCCTGCTTAAAGAACATGTGTTGACAATCTATAAAACGTCTCCGCTAGCAGATCATTGGGAGTTGCAATACCGGTTTGCGTTCCGGATGCACATTCCACCTCACCGGGCGTTCCACATGGGCGCCTCTTCAGACAGGGAAATGCCCCAAGTGTGGGTCAGAGGGAGCAACCTTGGGACATATGTATTGGACCTGTCCAAGAGTGAGGAGATTTTGCAAAATCTTATTACAACAAGTTTCAATCATGTGGGTGACCGGGTGGACTTATTCTCCTCTTTTTTCTGCCTAGTGGTTAGTGCAGTGGACTTTGATCCTGGGGAACTGGGTTCGATTCCCACTGCAGCTCCTTGTGACTCTGGGCAAGTCACTTAACCCTCCATTGCCCCAGGTACAAAATAAGTACCTGAATATATGTAAACCGCTTTGAATGTAGTTGCAAAAACCTCAGAAAGGCGGTATATCAAGTCCCAATTCCCTTTCCCTCCTCCTGTTTGGGAAACCTGGCCTGTGAGTCCCGAGACCAAAGGGATTTACAAATTTTGTGAAAAGAACTACTTTAATAGCTAAAAAGACCATCCTGGATGATTGGATATCGCCAAAAGACCAATCCCTCCAAAATTGGCGAGTGCAAATGGTGCGGTTGTTAAGAACTGAGAGATTGATGGTTCGGGATGGAGACTCCCAGATGTTGAGCAGCTATTGCACAAGATGGGGCCCGTTTTTGGACTCTTTGCCCCCGAGCTCTAGGAGCTCCCTGTTGAATATGTGATTTGTCTGTTGGAACCCAAGACATTTCTCCTTTGATAGTATAAATTCCCAGGTATTGATTCCACCCCTCACAGCTCACTTCCTCCCGAGGCGGGATCCGTGCTCTTAAGGTGGCCCAAGCTAGTTAGAGAAGGACTTTTCTTAAGAGTGAGGGCAGTGTTCTATGGCACACAAAATTTTGTGGGTTTTTTTTTTAATCTATAAATTTGAAAATACAATCTCAAGTATACACTTGTTAAAGACTCACGAACATTAGCAAGTAAAGAAGAAAGTGAACAATAATCACACAGGAAAGTAACTATCATCCTCCTTAGACCAGAAAAAATACAGAGGAGAGATCCAGAAAATCAAGGAGAGCAAACGGAAATCTATAACATCTCAAAAACATGAGGCCCTGATCTCCCTTTTTAAACTATAATGCCTGTAGTCCCAATAGAGATCTAAGAAGGTCTTCAACTGTTCTGGCAGAAAAAAATATATATTTCACTCCAGCAAATCTGACTAAATATTTACAAAAATAAACTAATAGAAAAGTAACCCCAATGGACTAGATTTAATATATAAAAAATTAGCACTGCAAGAAAAGCGCTTGTGGGTATTCTATAAGCTGTGCCTTCAGTTAGGCACAGGTTATAGGATTAGTGCTTATGGCCTGGAGTCGCGCCTAAGTTTAGGCATGACCATACGTACCAACTGAAACGTGATGCAAATCCTCACGCCTAAATTAGGCACACTTCCCCCTTATTCCCTGAACCACCCAAGACCCTCCCATTTCCATGTCCCTGTTTTAGACTTGTGCATAAAAATTACACATGTATACTTTAATTAAAAGCAATTAGCGCTAATAATTACTTGTTAGGATGCCAATTACCAGTGCTAATTGGCTCATTATTGAATTAAGTTGCATGCGGACCTGAAACTCCATATCTAGAATCGGGGGGAATATTCCTAAGTGGGAGTGGAGGAGTGGCCTAGTGGTTAGGGTGGTGGACTTTGGTCCTGAGGAACTGAGTTCAATTCCCAGCACAGGCAGCTCCTTGTGACTCTGGGCAAGTCACTTAACCCTCCATTGCCCACCACATTGAGCCTGCCATGAGTGGGAAAGTGCAGGGTACAAATGTAACAAAAAAAAAAGTGTCCCATCTCAATCCAAGAACAGCCTTCCTTCTCTACTGCATGTTTTTATGCGCACCCAGACACACTGTGCACAGAAGAGTGCTTGAGCATTTCGAAAATAAAGTCTAAAAACAGCATTCAGATCTTGTTCAAAAACAAAAGAAGACAGTAAGGTAGTTTTTTCAGATACACCAGGTGTATTTTTGGAAGAAGAGAAATAGAGAGACAAAATTTTGTGGGGAGTTTTTCCTGCTCGTTTTCATTTTTCCAATAACATGAATCGACATAGGAAATGGAATTGACCTTTCCTCTGTTGTTTCAAATGAATCAGAGCTGCCAAGGGGGCCCTATGTTTGAGAGGGAGATTTAAGGCACACTCCACAGCCCCGCCCATTCCGCCTCCTGGTTCCAACCCATGGTCCACCCAAATTCTGCAGCTGTGGTGCCAGCAAGCCACCTTGCCCTCTAGCAGCAGAAGATGCCTTAATAAAACGTCATCTCTTGCTGCCGCGTGACCAGCCTCATAACAGCTGTCAAATTTTGAATCTCTTATCATGAAAGAAGTCCCAAGG
This sequence comes from Microcaecilia unicolor, assembly GCF_901765095.1. Taxonomy (NCBI): domain Eukaryota; kingdom Metazoa; phylum Chordata; class Amphibia; order Gymnophiona; family Siphonopidae; genus Microcaecilia; species Microcaecilia unicolor. The sequence goes on from NC_044033.1 coordinate 210,776,138, forward strand.
CACCAAGAGATGTCAGGGCAAGGCAAAATTTTTTGTGCCAACCCCCACCTTGTATTCTGGCACCCCCAAAATTCAAGGTTTGACTACGCACATGGCACAAACACACCTTGATCAAACCATTTTGTGACTGCCTTACAGTTATGTGGAGAATACCTAAGGTCAGACATGCCCAAGCATGTCCCTGCAATACTGTGATACCAATGGTCTCTCGGAATTACTTGAAATTCTCAAGAAGGAGACTTACCCAGTCCTTGCAAAGTTGGCCCAGGCTTTCATCACCTTCCTGCTTAGCTCCTGCTCAGCTTTACTGTAGTTCTGTTTCCCATCTAAAGGTATCCCAAAGATAAAAGGGATCTCTCCACCGTGTATGACACCCATCCACTCTGGCCATGCTAGCTGTGAGAATCGATGGTCAAACCGGTACAGGAATGTCTTCAGGCCTCGTTCTGCAAACCATTGGGCCATGTCGACCAAGGGGCAAAGGAAATATTCATCACCGAACATGTGACCCAATGCATCACGATTCATCTTGGGGTCCTTTTCTTCTTCCCAGTCTGTGTACTGGAAGAGTACAGATTCCACCCCAAGCTCTCCCGCCTTGGGGAACAGTTTTTTTAGATTCTTCTCATACTGAGCCCCAGTGATGAGGCTCTCATTGAATGGGCTAAAGCCAGATGCCCAGTACACTGTGAAGATAGTCCCTTCATTTCTGACAACTCCCGCCAAGATCTCAGATGACTTGAATTGCCCCAGTTCCAACAGCTTCTCTGGTGTGTCTGTGAGGAAATCCCCATCAACTGTTGGCGCGAAATGTATCATCAGAACAATGCCGTCTATAGGGATGGATAATTGCAGTTTGGTTATTTCTTGAGGGTCCTTGCTTTGAAGGCATGTTATGATTTCCGTGTCATCGGTGGTGGGACATTCAAGTAGGTTGGCAAGATTCACAGCTCTAGTCCTTGCTTTCTTCTGAGTGACTGAAGCCCATTTAGCATTGGCTGAGCCACTTCCCATGATGGCCCTAGTGAAGAAGGGGTAACTTTTAGGAGAAAGGACATGAAAGTTCACTGAAGCACCTCCCGCACTCTCGCCAAAGATCGTGACACTTTCAGGGTTGCCTCCAAACTGTCCAATATTTTCATGGACCCAGAGGAGAGCCAGCCTCTGATCAAACAAACCAGCATTTCCTTGTATGCCCTGGTTCCCTGTCAATGCCAGAAACCCCAAAGGCCCCACTCTGTAGTTAAAGGTCACTAGAATCACATCTTCAGCTTCTACTAGATACCGGCCATCGTAGATGTCAAGAGATGATGTCCCAGATATGAAGCCACCACCATGGAACCACACCATGACCGCCGCTGCCACAGGTCGGGGTGATGGTACCCAGACGTTCAGGTAGAGGCAGTCTTCACTGAACTCTGTATTTGCATTCCACATCTCACTACCTGCAAAGCCTGGGAAAGTGGTATCGCAAATCTGGTAGCAGGAGTGTCCGTATTTGGTGGCATCCAGGACTCCATCCCAGGGTTTGCGTGGCTCTGACTTCTGGAATCTAAGGGTCCCTGTTGGCGGTTCTCCATAGGGGATCCCCAGGAAGGCTGTCACAGACCCTGAGTGTGCTGGTAGTTGAAGTCCCCGCACTTTTCCTTGCTTGGTGTCCACAAGTGTCTCTTCCTGAGCCCACGAATGAGAGATGCACACATGAAGGAAGAGGATCCAAACATGGATGTGGCTGAGACCGTGTCTCCTGTCGTACCACATCTTGGACGTCTACAACATAAGAGCTCACATCAGAATAATCTTAACAACAACAATCATTCTCGTAATATACAGTACCTCCTTTGAACCACATGGGAAACTTACGTTCTATAACAGTGAAAGTTAATTATAAAGCGGAATGAAGACATATCCTTATTTACATTAACTGGAAGCAAGGCTACAAAATATCGATTAAACCTGAGATCAAGGATAATGAAGCAACAGTATCAGGAATCAGGTTTGGGGAACTGAGGCAGCCAGAAAGTTCCTAAATCCTGAGATGTCTACAAATTTCCAAAGCTGACAGCACAGAAAAAGCAAATTGAAAAAAAAAAGGTGATTTCATTCCAGCACCTTTGGGTATTCAGAGGTTCAGAGAGATAAAAGTGACTTACTTCAAACTCACAAACAGGATCAGTGACAGAGCCAGGGATTAGAACTGAGGCACAAGGAAATAAAAGGTCACACCAAGGTCAAATATAGCCTGGATTCTATATAGGTTGCTCAAATGTGGTCAACCAGGGCACATTAGCATACAAAGTAATTAGTTAATGAGGTGCCAACAATTAATTATTCAAATATTACAATGATTCAATGGTTCCCATAAATGGGATGCAAACATACCAGGCTATAATCTGTTTAGGAAGGATAGAGAGGGTCGTAAAGGTGGAGGAGTAGCTCTGTATGTGAGAAATGATATCGCAGCGACTGAAATGACAGGGGCCTGGGGAAAGGAAGAAGCGATATGGATCACCTTAAAAAGAGATGATAGAACCTCTGTCCACGTGGGTGTTGTCTACAGACCTCCAACACATTTGGAGGAAGTAGATAAAGATCTGATCGCAGATATTCAAAAGTTGGGAAAGAAACAAGAGGTTCTGTTGATGGAAGATTTCAATCTGCCAGATGTAGATTGGAAGGTTCCATCTGCGGAATCGGAAAGAAGTAGAGAGATCGTGGATGCTTTTCAAAGTGTTCTGCTCAGACAAATGGTGACAGAACCCACGAGGGAGGGAGCGACGCTGGATCTGGTGCTCACAAATGGGGATAGTGTGTCAAATGTTCGAGTGGGTGCCCACCTGGGTAGCAGTGACCATCAAACAGTTTGGCTTGATATGACAGCTGAAGTGGAGGGCAGCCACTAAAAACTCAAAGTCCTGAATTTCAAGCATGTTGACTTTAGTAAAATGGGGGAATACCTGAGGAAGGAGCTGATGGGGTGGGAGGACGTACGAGAAGTGGAAGGACAGTGGTCCAGGCTGAAAGAAGCTATAAATATGGCCACAAACCTTTATGTAAGGAATACCGGATGAAACTGAAAGAAGCCAAGAGAGAGATACGTCTGGCGAAAGCGCACGCGGAAGAACAAATGGCTAGAAATGTAAGGAGGGGGTGACAAAAATTTCTTCAGGTATATTAGTGAAAGGAGGAAGACAAAAAGAGAATTGTAAGACTGAAAGATGCTGCGAACTGCTATGTAGATAATGATGAAGAAAAAGCAAATTTGCTAAATAGATACTTTTGTTCTGTTTTCACAGAAGAAAATCCTGGAGAAGGACCACGATTGACTGTCAAAAGTACATATGAGAATGGAGTGGATATAGCATCGTTCACGGAAGAGAGTGTGTATGAACAACTAGAAAATCTAAAGGTGGACAAAGCCATGGGACCGGACGGGATCCACCCCAGAATATTGAGGGAGCTCAGAGAGGTTCTGGCGGGTCCTCTTAAAGATTTGTTTAATAAATCATTGGAGACGGGAGAGGTTCCGTGGGATTGGAGAACAGCGGATGTTGTCCCTCTTCACAAAAGTGGTGATAGGGAAGAAGCTGGAAACTACAGGCTGGTAAGTCTCACTTCGGTTATTAGAAAATTTATCAATAGAAATCAAACAAAATAAAACATGGAAAAGAAAATAAGATGATACCTTTTTTATTGGACATAACTTAATACATTTCTTGATTAGCTTTCGAAGGTTGCCCTTCTTCGTCAGATCGGAAATAAGCAAATGTGCTAGCTGACAGTGTATATAAGTGAAAAACATTCAAGCATTGCTATGACAGTCTGACAGGGTGGGAGGATGGGGGTGGGTAGGAAGTATGCATGGGGACATCAAAGTATATCATTGGTATTCTAACAGGGTGGGTGTGGACAGGTGAGGGGAGGGTGATCAACAGAGACATACAGCTTTATGGTTTATAATGGGCTAGGAACCCCAGGTCCTTGTTAAGTCCTTTCTGTTGGGTGTTAAAATATTCAATCATTCTGACTTCAAAGGTCTTACGTTCTTGTATGGTTTTAAAGTTACCTTTGAGGATTCTCACTGTGAAGTCACTGGTGCAGTGTCCTGGTCTTGTAAAATGTTGACCAACAGGTGTGGGAACCCTGCTGGCACCAGCATTGTTTATATGATGTCTATGTAAATTGAATCTTGTCTTAAGCATCTGGCCTGTTTCTCCAATATAGCATCCTTCATTACATTTTTTACACTGAATGATATATACCACATTGGAAGATGAGCAAGTGAAAGATCCCTTTATGTTGAATGTCTTTCCTTTGTGGATGACTTTGGGGTCCTGTGAAATATTTTGGCATAGTTTGCAACTGGATAAATTACAGGGAAGTGTGCCCTTCTGTTCCTTTTCAGTCTGTGAAGGAAGTTTACTTCTGATTAGCTTGTGTTTTAAATTGGGTGGCTGTCGGAAGGCCAGTACTGGTGGGGATGGGAATATCTCTTTCAGTAATTCATCCTCCTGGAGTATAGGTTGTAGATCTCTTATGATTTTCCTCAGTTTTTCCAGCTCTGGATTGTATGTCACTACAAGCGGGATTCTGTCTGTGGATTTTTTCTTTTTGTACTGTAGCAGATTCTCCCTGGGTGTTTTGAGGGAGGAGGCAATATTCTTGGAGATTATTTTGGGGTTGTAGCCCTTCTGTTTGAAGGATTCAGTCAGGGTTTTAAGGTGTCTGTCTCTGTCCCCTGGGTCAGAGCAGATACGGTGGTATCTTGTGGCTTGGCTGTAAATGATGGATCTTTTTGTATGTGAAGGATGGAAGCTGGAGTTGTGGAGATAGCTACATCTGTCTGTGGGTTTCTTGTATACAGATGTTTGTATACAGCCATCACTGATTGAGACCGTGGTGTCCAAAAAATTGACTTTTTCTGGGGAGTAGTCAATTTTGAATCTGATTGTAGGATGGTATGTATTGAATGCAGAATAAAATTGTTTCAGTGTTTCTTCACCCTCCGTCCAAATCATAAAGATGTCATCGATGTACCGGTAGTATTTTAGAGGTTTGGTCTGGTGTGTATTCAGAAATGTCTCTTCCAGCTCAGCCATAAAAAGGTTGGCATATTGGGGTGCTGTCCTGGTGCCCATCGCAGTGCCCATTATTTGCAGATAGATATCATTGTTAAAGTGGAAGTAGTTGTGAGTTAAAATGAATTTGATTAATTTTGTAATAGTTTCTGGAGAGTATTGATGGTCCAGAGTGGATTTTTTTAGGAGTCTTCCACATGCAGCTATGCCATCCGCATGTGGAATGTTGCTGTATAGTGATTCTACATCCATCGTGACCAGAAGGGTGTTAGGTGGTAGTTGCTTGATATTTTTCAATTTATTCAGAAAGTCTGTGGTGTCTTGTATGAAGCTGTTAGTTTTGTGTACGAGAGGTTTCAGAATTCCCTCTATGAATCCAGATATTTCTTCCGTGAGTGTGCCAATACCTGATATGATTGGTCTGCCAGGGTTTCCCAGTTTGTGGATCTTGGGTAGCATGTAAAATGTGCCTACGGAAGGTTGATTTGGTATGAGTTTCTTCAGGTGAGGTTGCGCTTGTGTAGGAAATGTTTTGATAAGGTCTTTCAGCTGTTTTGTGTAATCCTGTGTGGGGTCCTCAGTTAGTTTCCTGTAGTATTTATTGTCTGAGAGCTGTTTGTGGCCCTCTTCAATGTATTTTTGTATGTCCATAATTACCACTGCGCCTCCTTTGTCTGCGGGTTTGATGATAATGCGTTCGTTAGTTTGTAGGGTTCTTATGGCCGCTCTTTCTGGTGGGGTAAGATTGTACAGAATTCTTTTTTGTTTGTTGGAGAGTTGTGATTTAACCCTATGTCTGAAACTTTCTATGTAGTTATCCAGTTTGTAGTTTTGTCTCTCCTGTGGGGTGAAATAAGTGTTCTTCTGTTTAAGACTGTATTTCGGATCATTTGATGTCTCTCTATTGTGGAAATGTGCTTTAAGACGCATTTTTCTGAAGAATTCTTCTAGGTCTGAATATAGCTGGATTTGATCTAGGTTATTTGATGGGCAGAATGAGAGCCCTTTGGAAAGCACGAGATCTCTGTGCTTTCCAAAGGGCTCTCATTCTGCCCATCAAATAACCTAGATCAAATCCAGCTATATGTTGTGATAATTGATGGTTCGAGAGGTTTATTATCCCCATTTGGTTTGCATCTGTAAAGGTGTGGTCAGTATTCCCTGGTTTGTTTGGGCTCTGATTTTCACAAGCCTCAGATGTGTATCCAAGTGTCTCCAAAGTGTCTGGAGCTGTTGGTTCTGCAGAGCTGTAGCTATTCAAGGATAAGCAGTTTCTCTCTCTTTGATTTTGAAGAAGAGAATATAGCTTTATTTCCTTTTTGCGGATAGCAATGTATTGTTTTTCTCCCTGGATGTTATGTAGGTCCTCTTTAAGTTGGTTCACAAGGTGTGGATGTAATTCCTCCATGTTCCTCATGGTTACATCCCTTTGGGTTTGTATTATTCTTTTTTTCTTGTAGAGTTGATGTATAAGTTCATTTCTTAATTTCTGACTAGTGCGTTTGCAGAGTTTCTCTGCATAGTCAGAATTGTAAGTAGTAGCCAAAGGATTTTTGATCCTCAGTCCTTTGGGAATGATGTCATTCTTCTTGCAGATTGTCAGAAAGTAAAGATGACTGTTTACTTTTGTTTCTTTTTCCAAAAGTTTGTTCATTTGCTTTTTCATGCGGCTGTATGCGGTATCTTCCATCTTAAGTAGAGGAGTGTGGTAGCCGTGTTAGTCCACTCTTAAGGTTATCAATAGAAATCAAACAAAATAAAACATGGAAAAGAAAATAAGATGATACCTTTTTTATTGGACATAACTTAATACATTTCTTGATTAGCTTTCGAAGGTTGCCCTTCTTCGTCAGATCGGAAATAAGCAAATGTGCTAGCTGACAGTGTATATAAGTGAAAAACATTCAAGCATTGCTATGACAGTCTGACAGGGTGGGAGGATGGGGGTGGGTAGGAAGTATGCATGGGGACATCAAAGTATATCATTGGTATTCTAACAGGGTGGGTGTGGACAGGTGAGGGGAGGGTGATCAACAGAGACATACAGCTTTATGGTTTATAATGGGCTAGGAACCCCAGGTCCTTGTTAAGTCCTTTCTGTTGGGTGTTAAAATATTCAATCATTCTGACTTCAAAGGTCAATACATACCATCCTACAATCAGATTCAAAATTGACTACTCCCCAGAAAAAGTCAATTTTTTGGACACCACGGTCTCAATCAGTGATGGCTGTATACAAACATCTGTATACAAGAAACCCACAGACAGATGTAGCTATCTCCACAACTCCAGCTTCCATCCTTCACATACAAAAAGATCCATCATTTACAGCCAAGCCACAAGATACCACCGTATCTGCTCTGACCCAGGGGACAGAGACAGACACCTTAAAACCCTGACTGAATCCTTCAAACAGAAGGGCTACAACCCCAAAATAATCTCCAAGAATATTGCCTCCTCCCTCAAAACACCCAGGGAGAATCTGCTACAGTACAAAAAGAAAAAATCCACAGACAGAATCCCGCTTGTAGTGACATACAATCCAGAGCTGGAAAAACTGAGGAAAATCATAAGAGATCTACAACCTATACTCCAGGAGGATGAATTACTGAAAGAGATATTCCCATCCCCACCAGTACTGGCCTTCCGACAGCCACCCAATTTAAAACACAAGCTAATCAGAAGTAAACTTCCTTCACAGACTGAAAAGGAACAGAAGGGCACACTTCCCTGTAATTTATCCAGTTGCAAACTATGCCAAAATATTTCACAGGACCCCAAAGTCATCCACAAAGGAAAGACATTCAACATAAAGGGATCTTTCACTTGCTCATCTTCCAATGTGGTATATATCATTCAGTGTAAAAAATGTAATGAAGGATGCTATATTGGAGAAACAGGCCAGATGCTTAAGACAAGATTCAATTTACATAGACATCATATAAACAATGCTGGTGCCAGCAGGGTTCCCACACCTGTTGGTCAACATTTTACAAGACCAGGACACTGCACCAGTGACTTCACAGTGAGAATCCTCAAAGGTAACTTTAAAACCATACAAGAACGTAAGACCTTTGAAGTCAGAATGATTGAATATTTTAACACCCAACAGAAAGGACTTAACAAGGACCTGGGGTTCCTAGCCCATTATAAACCATAAAGCTGTATGTCTCTGTTGATCACCCTCCCCTCACCTGTCCACACCCACCCTGTTAGAATACCAATGATATACTTTGATGTCCCCATGCATACTTCCTACCCACCCCCATCCTCCCACCCTGTCAGACTGTCATAGCAATGCTTGAATGTTTTTCACTTATATACACTGTCAGCTAGCACATTTGCTTATTTCCGATCTGACGAAGAAGGGCAACCTTCGAAAGCTAATCAAGAAATGTATTAAGTTATGTCCAATAAAAAAGGTATCATCTTATTTTCTTTTCCATGTTTTATTTTGTTTGATTTCTATTGATAACCTTAAGAGTGGACTAACACGGCTACCACACTCCTCTACTAGAAAATTTATGGAAGCGATGCTGAAGGAAAGGATAGTGAATTTCCTGGAAGCAAATAAGTTGCAAGAACCGAGACAACATGGTTTTACCAAAGGTAAATCATGCCAAACGAATCTCATTGAATTCTTTGACTGGGTGACCGGAGAATTGAATCATGGACGTGCTATAGACATAATCTACTTAGATTTCAGCAAAGCTTTTGACACGGTTCCCTACAGGAGGCTCTTAAATACACTTGACAGGCTGAAGATAGGACCCGATGTGGTGAACTGGATTAGGAACTGGTTGACGGACAGACGCCAGAGGGTGGTGGTTAATGGAATTCGCTCGGATGAGGGAAAGGTGAGTAGTGGAGTGCCTCAGGGATCGGTGCTGGGGCCGATTCTGTTCAATATATTTGTGAGTGACATTGCCAAAGGGTTAGAAGGTACAGTTTGCCTTTTTGCAGATGATACCAAGATTTGTAACAGAGTGGACACCCAGGAAGGAGTGGAAAACATGAAAAAGGATCTGCAGAAGCTAGAAGAAAGTTTGTAGCTAACGGGGAGAAGTGACAGTGGATGCAATCTTTGAATATATGAATTTTGGAAATCACCCCTGAGGTAGCATTCGCGAAACGGGGGCTCCCTGTCGGGTTATTAAAAGAGAAGGGTCACCCGGAGAAGGACATTTAAGGAAAATATAAAGCTAAGTGATTTGGGTTGACTCTTCTGGATATATTTCTGTTATGTTTGCATTCAAAGCAGCGGGATGGAACGTGTGTTGCTTTACTAGTTCCACTAATTAGATACAGTACATTCATAGAATGATTAGTGGACACATAGAGTAATATTTAAAATTGAGATTGATATATTGAGGTATATGTGGAGTTTTTTTGAAGCTAAATGATGGCATGCCGAGCTCATGCCTTATAATTTCACTGAGAGGTGACAGGCTGGGCGGCGACTCTGAGGCTTTTTTCTCCACTTACACATCATTTGCAGGTTATGCTGCTACCTCTATGTGACATCCATGATATATAATGTGAACCTGGGTTGCATTTTCAAGTATTCATTAAAGGAGCTCGAGTGTATTTTTTCTTTAGTCGTTATTAAAACAGGTCTAGACCAAACTTAGTTTTAGTCATAGACTTTTTTGTTTTGTTCCATTATAGCTGAAAAACGTCCCAAGTCTTAGGAATGCCCAAATCCCACCCTTAACACACCTCCTTGAAATTTGGATGATTGCAGATGAACTGCATAGATAAATGTCTGCAAAATGGGTTTCAAAAATACTGATTTGCATGTTTTGGTGAGAAAAATATCCAAATGCTCTTTATGCCACTTTATAGATGTTTTTCTCTTTTGGAAATGAGCCCCATAGTAACATAGTAGTTGACGGCAGATAAAGACCTGTACCGTTTATCCAGTCTACCCAACAAGATAAGCAGCATAAAATGTATTGTACTAGGGAGGAAGTGACGTCACGAACCTGAATGGCTGCTTAGGTCCATAGCTCCGACACAACCTTCCTTCATTTAGCTAAAAATAGCGATCTTCTGCCGCAACATCGTGCTCGTTTATATCCAGCCAGAGAGCCTGAACAGAGAACAAACAACTGACGGGGTTTTTTTGCCGGCTGGCGATAATGGCTGCGGCACGAAAGGAGAGTGATCGTCTCCCTGATAAGCAGACAGGCCGAGCGCTGCGGCGCCATGTGCTCTCTTCTGCACCTCCCTCGCAATCGGACTCGGACTCTGCATCTTCAGTGCTCGGAACGGGCAAAGTGGCTTCTAAGAGAGGGCTTTCTAAAGAACTAGCGAAGTTCCTCACGGAGATCCGTGCCGAGATTAAGGCCTCCAAGGAGGAAATCTTGGAAAAGATGGATGGGCTGAGCGTTGATCTTCGAGAGCTCGGCGGCCGCGTGGAAGACCTTGAGGTGAGAGTAGATGAATCCGCGGAAAAACTGATTGAGACTGAGATGCGCCTTTCCAAAGCGCTAGCCTTCAATGCGGAATTGCAACTTAAGGTGGATGACCTTGAAAACCGCGGGCGCCGAAACAATTTGCGATTTCGGGGCGTCCCGGAGGTTGAGGATCGCGAGGATGTTGGCGCCATTGTTAAGTTGCTATGTGGTAAACTGGTGGACAACGTGGACATCTCGATTGAACGTGCACACAGAGCGCTGGGCAAACGGCAAGACAATAGACCGCGAGATATAGTGGTTTGCTTTACCACATTTACTACTAAGGAGCTGGTACTACAGAAGGCGAGACAACTGCCATATATTGATTACAATAATGCACAAATCCGGGTCTTTCAAGATCTATCTGCTCACACATTGTTTTTGAGGCGAGAGATGAAACCTGCTTTGGAGGTATTGATAAAGAAAAAAATCCCCTACCGCTGGGCATTTCCATTTGCCCTTTGTTTTACTGCTGGGGGTACCTTGCACCGGACCCACTCCATTGAAGAAGTCTAGAAGACCCTGCGTCGCGAGGGTCTGGTGACCACAGAAGGTCCAGCAACGGAGTTGGCCCCCGTCACACGTGCTAAGCTCCAGAAGTGGCAGAGAGTTCAGGACAAGGCGAAGAAGGCACGGACTGATACTTAACAGGACTGAGTGAATATGCCTGAGGGTTTTACCTGCTTTTACTGTCCAGATGGCTTCCACTGAAGTAAAGTGGAACTATCCGGCTGTTGCTTAGAATGATTTCTAAAGTAAAGTTAAGGGTTCTGATGTTTGTGTTAAGCTGGGTTGGGAGGGAGAGTGGAAGAAGGGGGCTAGGAGTGTGTTTGATTTAGCTTCTTGTTGGGTGGGAGTAGTAAATGTTTAGCAGAGGTTTGGATAGCATGGGAGGGGGGTGGGAGGGGTAGGTCTTGGGAGCCAGGACGGGAGAGTAAGTGCTTCCTCAGTTATTCCTAGGTAAGGGTTCATGTTCCTTCCTAGTGGTCATCAGGGGGGGATGGAATGGTTGGAAAGGGGTATAGGGCAAGCTTTGGGATGGCGTAACAGGGGCTTTAGGAGGGTGGAGCGGGTGGGTGGGGGGGTTCCCTATTTTTTGGGGGGGGTTGGGATAAAGGGGGATTGTGAGTCTGAGTGTCATTCTCCCTTTGCTACACATGGTGGCTACATAAAAGTGACCTAATGTCTGATTTTAAGGTACTTACCTATAATGTAAAAGGGCTTAACTCTCCATATGTGTCACGCCCTCCAGCGTGAATTACGCTTACTGAGCCCGAAGGTGGTCTTCTTACAGGAAACGCACTTGTTAAGAAAACATGAGGGGCTGCTGGTTTCTAACCTATATCCAAGTGTGTATTGTGCCTCAGATGTCAAGGGGAATAAGAAGCGAGGGGTAGCTATATTGTTTAACAAAGATGTTCATGTTCAGGTACTCCATGTCAGGAGAGACACTGAGGGTCGCTTTCTGTTTATGCACGTGCAGTTGGAGCGGGAGGAATACACCTTGGCTAATGTGTACGCACCTAATGATCACCAGGAAATATTTTTTGGGTACCTACATAAGGAGTTGCAGCGGTTTGCACAAGGTAAGGTGATCATGGCTGGAGATTTTAATGCCACGATGCAACCGGGGCTAGACAGGTCTGCTCCTCCTGCTCCAGCTGATCAAAACATCTCCCGGGCTCTAAGACACTTAGTAGAAGACATGGGACTGTGTGACTGGTGGAGACTGTGTCACCCTGGAGGCAGAGACTATACCTTTTATTCATCAGCACACCATTCCTATTCCAGACTAGATTACATCTTTCTTGACAAGACCCTGTCAGAGGGAGGGGGGGATTCTGACATAGGCCAGATTACAATCTCAGACCACGCTCCGGCCTGGTCGGTTGTTCCCTCGTTAGAGAGGGAGCGGCGGGACAGGAGATGGACATTCAACAATTGCTTGTTACAGGACCCTCAGATTGTTGAGGAGTTCCTTCCAGTCCTAAGGGAATACTTTGAGATTAACATGGGATCGGGTCCAGACTTGAGTATAGTATGGGATGCTTTCAAAGCGGTGTCGAGAGGACACTTTATTAAGTGCGCTAGTCGAAGAAACAGAGTTCATAAAGAACGATTGATAAAATGCATGGAGAAAATTGGTGAGCTAGAGATAAGGTATAGAGCTTCTGGTCGGGTGTCTGATTACCGCAAGCTGCAAGATGTGCGATTGGAATTGGCTGCTCTGCATGAGGAAAGTTTGCAGTTTGTCCATGCACGATTGAAACAGATTTGCTATGAAAGATCCAATAAGCCTGGGAGGTTGTTGGCTATGAAATTGAGAAAGATCAGAGTGGCTAGACATATTATGCGTGTGAAGGTTGCAAGTGGGGCTATGCTATATAAATCTGCCAAGATCAGGGAGCGCTGTGCTCAGTTTTATGAGTCCCTTTACAGGGAGGATGCTGCCGTGCAGGTGGGGGAGGTGGACAGATACCTGGAAGCTCGAGGTTTGGCTGTATTGTCGGAACCGCAAAAAAGAGCTTTGGACGCACCGGTGACATTAGATGAGGTGTTGCATGTTATTAAGGCCTTGCCGACAGGTAAGGCGCCTGGCTTGGATGGCTTCACTAATGAGTTTTTCAAGACCTTTGCCCGAGAACTGGCGCCGTGCCTCACATTGATTATCAATTCGGTGAGAGACGGGAAGGCGCTCCCTAGAACAATGATGGAAGCCTGGGTAGCAGTCATACCGAAGCCTGACAAGGATAGCACGGAATGTGCCTCTTATCGCCCAATATCAATCTTAAATACTGACGTAAAAATCTTGGCCAAGGTGCTTGCGAACCGATTGGGTGAGATGTTGCCAATCTTGGTCCACCCGGGCCAAGTGGGGTTTGTGCCAGAGAGGCAGGCAATGGATAATATACGTCGAACCTTAGATTTGATACATGTGGCTCGGTCGCGGGCCTGTCCGTTGGTGTTGCTGGGTTTGGACGCGGAGAAGGCCTTCGAACGAGTCCATTGGGGGTTTTTGGATAAGGTTCTGCAAAGATTTGGAATAGGGCCCTTATTTAGATCTTGGATCCAATCGCTTTATACTCACCCGCAGGCGTGTGTTAGGGTGAATGGTGGGAATTCGGGTGCGTTCCTGTTGGGGAGGGGCACTCGGCAGGGCTGCCCGTTGTCTCCATTGCTGTTTGCTTTGACGATGGAACCGCTGGCGGCTGCTATTCGAGAAAATGTAGACATCTCTGGGGTTCGGGTGAGGGGGCAAGAATACAAAGTGGCGTTATTCGCAGATGACGTGTTACTGTCATTGACCAATCCATTAATTTCACTCCCTAATCTGATGCAGGAGATAGAGGGATACTCGCGTGTTTCGGGCTACAAGCTTAACGCTAACAAGTCAGTGGGTATGGCTGTGGGGGTGCCACTGAGGACGTGTGAGGCGTTGAAAACTTCGTATGTCTTTAAATGGAAAACTAAGTCCATACAATATTTGGGGGTACAGATACCAGCGGAACCGTCTGAGCTGTTTGCGGTTAATTACCTGGCACTTCAGAAAGCGATATATAATGATCTTGACAGATGGACTCACACGGGGTTGTCTTGGTTTGGCCGGATCGCGGCTATTAAAATGAATATCCTGCCTAGGCTATTGTATTTTTTTTAGGTTCTTCCCCTAAGATTGTCACGGTCCTTCCTGTCCGGTCTGCAGGACCGTCTGTTACGCTTTGTATGGAACGAGAAGAGACCCCGCTTGCCACGGGCTGTTCTATATAGGAATAAGCAACTTGGAGGTCTGTCAGTGCCAAACCTTTACTGGTACTACTGTGCCGCCCAGGCCAGATCGGCGATTGAGTGGTTTAGGGGGGAAGATCATAAACTATGGGTACACCTCGAGCAAGCTATGGTGGGGACTCGTAGGTTGGGACATCTGATGTGGCTACCCAACAAATACAGAGGACAGGTTGTTCGGTTCCCCCCGACAGTACAGGCTACCTTTTACTATTGGGACCACATGTTTGCTGAGCATCAGCCTCCTATTTTGGGACTGGCACCTGTAGTGAACAACCCTCTCTTTGGGCCGGGTGTGGAGAGCCCTACCTTTGTACGCTGGGCAGAGTCTGGCTTGGATATGATGGGACAGTTGCATGTGGGGGAGGATTTGATCCCCTTCGATAATTTGAAGGAAGACTTTAAGTTACGGCAAAGTGACTATTATGCTTATTTGCAGCTTGCGCATTTTTTAAAAGGACCTAAATATGTTGCTTGTCTTAGGAGGGAGGCACACCCGATGGAGGAAGTCTGTGTGCGGTTTCAGAGTACGCGGGGTATGATCACCTTTTTATACTCATCCCTGGTGTCGCTCCAAAAGCCCTCATTATTACATAGGAGACGGTGGGAACAGGAGCTGGACTTCTCCTTACCTGACGAACAATGGCTGCAGCTGGAGAAGGGGATTATGCGCTCCACGAGGTCTGTGTCTATGAAAGAGAATGCAGTTAAAGTGTTTTTCCGGTGGTACCTTACTCCAGCGCGTCTGCACCATATGTTTGCGCAGGTGACTGAAGGTTGTTGGAGGAAATGTGGGGCTGTTGGTACTATGGGACACTTATGGTGGATATGTCCAAAGGCCCAAGCCTACTGGAAGGCTGTCCAGGCGCGGCTTCAGAAGTGGCTGGGTAAACCTGTACGGTGGCATCCCTTAGTCTTCCTGTTGGGGCAGCGACCAGCAGGCCTGGAAGGGCGTGAGTGGCTGTTGGTGAAGGGGGCCTTGCAGACAGCGAGAGTGAACCTGGCGCAGAGTTGGAAGTCACCTCTAGTGCCATCGCTGGTACGCTGGTATACTAAGTTACACTATATGTGTGAAATGGAGAGACTGACAGCAGTAAAATGTAAGACACTGCCTAGGTGGGAGAAGATATGGAAGCCTTTCTTGAAGGTGGAGTAGGGGAGAATGTTACTAGTCTGAATGACAGGAGGGAGATATAGAGTTGGGTATAGGGGGGGGGAGGGAGGCTTCGGGTGGGAGGTCGAAGGGACGGAGGGGGTTTTTCTTTGGGGAGGGGGGGATTTTACTAATGTATTCAACTCAGGGGGGGAAAAAACAAAAAATCGAAGTTACGAATTTCTGGTAGATTGATACAACTTATTGCTATTGTTTATTCCTGTACTAAGACTTCTGTTGTCTTGTTGAGGTGTTATAAGATGTCTACAAACTGTCTTGTATCAATATAAGTTCAATAAAGACTTCTATAAATTTAAAAAAAAAATGTATTGTACTGTTCTGGGATCTTGCCAGGTATTTGTGATCTGGATTGGCCACTGTTGGAAACAGGATGCTGGGCTTGATGGACCTTCAGTCTGTCCCAGTATGGCAACACTTATGTACTTATGTACTTGCTATTCTTTGGGGTTCTACATGGAATGTTGCTGCACTTTGAAATTCTGCATGGAATCTTGTTATTCTTTAGAATTCTAGAATCTTGCTACTCTTTGGGGTTCTACATGGAATGTTGCTACACTTTGAAATTCTGCTTGGACTATTGTTATTCTTTAGAATCCTAAAATCTTGCTACTCTTTGGGGTTCGGTTTCTGCCAGGTACTTGGGACCTGGATTGGCCACTGTTGGAAACAGGATACTGGGCTTGATAGACCAGTATGGCAACACTTATGTTCTTAAGGCACTGGGATGATCCGTGCTAAGCTAGCATTCTATATAGGGTTTCTGTGTCAAGCACCCTTCATCGAATACTAGCTTAGTGCAGATTTCGCACCTAACATTGGGAGCCTGCCAAAATCTGGTGTAAATGCTGGTACCCAATTGATAGTTATCTCTAACTTCGCTCCTAACTTCTGGAAACACCCCCATGATCCACCCATGCCCCTCCCATAGCCACACCCTTTTAGAGTTGCACGCTATAAAATTTAGACGCACATGTTCTAGAATACAGCACAGGGCAGATCTGTCCTTAACCTTCAATTAATGCCAATCAATGCTAATAATTGATTGTTATTGCCTGATTAATTAGTTTAGGCACAGATCTGGCATCCGCAACCTATGTAGAATTTTGGGTCACGTTCCTAATTCACTTAAATAAAAGGGCCCCAAAGAGCAATTATTTGGGGGTGGGGGAGAGAGAAGGACAGAAATCTTTTTTGTTCATTATTTACAGAAAGGGAAGTTCATGTACCTAAGACAGGAAACGGGGCAGAAAGGATTGTAGCATGATGGAAGACCCCTAGGTTTCCATCCACTTTTCTTCTTAAGCACAGACCCAGCTGTCGTTTTCCAGATCACTCTCCAGGTTTACCTTTAATCATGCCTTTAATTATCAGGGACATACTTGTAAGTATAGTTTTTTTGGGGGGAGGTTCTTCTTTTTTTTTTTTTTTTTCATTTAATTTTCTAGTGCACATTAAAACCCATTTAGCAAGCACAAGAATTTGAGTTATCTGCAGCGGGGGCCCATTTTATTTGTATAGGCCCTACTTCAGATAACTTGAGCTAATTTTAGTAAAAGACAGTACTACAGTATACAACAGCAATTTTCCCTAGGGCATTGCAAAGTGTATCACACTTCCCCTCTACTTCTGAATCCCCAATTTTCCATCCTTTTCAGAAGCCATCTAAGCAGAGAATAGTTTGGTCACTTACCGGTGCCTTTGTCTCTCTTCTCCTTTCTGTGCTTGGTCTTCTGATAGCACTACAACCCTTTATATTGTATCAATTCTATTTACCCAGTGATTTGTTTACCCAAAGATAAACCCATCCTCTTCATGGCTGTTTCTCTGTTGACTCCAGTCTTTCTCAGCTGTGGTTGCCACACATCCCCTCCTATTAGTTGGCATCCTCCTCCGCACACAGTGCAAACACCATGATCATCACACAGACAACGTACAAGACCTAGAATGACTTTATCTCACAGCAGGAGGAGGAAGGAGCGGATTTGCCAAGCAAAGAGCAAGCAAAGGTAGAGAAGAAGAATGGAGACCTCTTTCTGGTCTACACAGAGCCACCAAGGGGGCCCGATTTGAGAGGGAGATTTCAAGGCACGCCCACAACCCTGTCCCACTCCACCCAGTCCCTCCAAACAGTCCCACCCACTCGGCCTCCTGGCTCCACCCTCTGGTTCACCATAATTCCGAAGATTGTGGCACCAACAAGCCACCTCCCACTCCGGCAGCAGGAAGCATCTCCTGCTGCAAAGGGACAAGTCTTGCAATAAGAGTTATAAGATTTTGCAGCCCTTTTGTGAAAAGTCTGGTCCATCGACAGCAGGAGGGGAAGGCTGCTCAGTAGAAGTTCTTTGCTCCTCAGTGGGAGTGGAGAAGAAGACCCATGAAAGCTGGGGTTTCCCACTGAATGCAGGAGACATGGCAGGTCTACCTCCATGGCCAGCAAGGCAAGGTGAGGGGGTTTATCTCATCCTTCAGAGAAAGGGCATCTGGCTATATTTAACAGCCACAGGGGTAGTAGCTACAGAGCCCAAGAGGCTGCAGATGGTCTGCATTTTGCCCCTCTCCCAAAATTTGAAAGAGGGGGCAAAATGCTATGCTTAC
Organism: Microcaecilia unicolor; assembly: GCF_901765095.1. Classification (NCBI taxonomy): domain Eukaryota; kingdom Metazoa; phylum Chordata; class Amphibia; order Gymnophiona; family Siphonopidae; genus Microcaecilia; species Microcaecilia unicolor. The sequence goes on from NC_044033.1 coordinate 210,794,227, forward strand.
CTCACTTACAATGTTGCACTGGCCCCGCAGAAGGTTCAGGAGTCGATTGATTCTGGTGATGTGGCTTCACAGTTGGCACAGACCATGCCAGTGTTGGTAAGGCTGCAGTATCTCAAGTTGTGCTACCTGAAATATGGTTTGGGGGGAGGGAGGATTATCAACTCAGAAAGGGTTTCAGTAAGAGTGATTGAGCAACAGCTTCATGATGCCAGAAACCCAACAAATATCCTCAGAATGCAGAAAACAAGAACAGGCCAGGGACTGTCATAGGGTTGAAAAGTCAAACACCACTAGGTCACTAACATCCCCTAGACACATACAGTGATAGCATAAACATCCCTCACGTACACACACACATGGTCACCAAGACAGAGGTACAGCACCAGCCGTGCCTATGAAAGCCAAGAAAAAATCTACAGTGTAAGACCAATAAGAAAATAAAAAGTAGCCCCCTACAGTTTTTTTAATGTTTTTTCAGCAACCTTTTGGAATTTCAATGTGAAATTGTACAGCTTTATTTGTTGTTACTATCTACATTTATGTGCTGAGTGGAATGAGATTATCTTTAAACTCAGCAAAGTTACAGACTTTTTAGCATGATCACCCAGCGATTTTCACTCATTCAAAAATGTTTGCACTGTAAAACAATACCTCAATACTACCTTTTCCACTAAACAATAATGAAAATGGTGCAAAAATCAGTGATTATGATTTACTTAATTAATTTTGTTTTTAAAGTTTTTATTTTTAAGGAGGAAAAAAAGAGCCTCACAGAGCTCCTAGACTTTATAACTGTCTATTGGCGCTAAAACAGATACAGATCTATCCTCTGTTCATCATTGGCTCAAAAAAAACCTCCTGTTGTGTTGTAATGATCTATACTGCACTCTGGGAAACCATAATGATATTCGTAGTGATAATTTTCTGTGGTGGCTTCTCTTTATGCCTAACTCATATTCTGTGCAAAGCCTTCGACAAATTACACTCTTCAAATCAGCAAAATATTGTTTGAAAGAACACTTATCTTTCACACTAGAAGACCTTGGATTCGTTTCTTTATACTGCTCCAAGCCAATGATGACCTTAAGAAATTGGAAGACTGAGTATGCAAATTGCAGATGAAATTTAATGTGGATAAATGCAAAGTGATGCACATTGGGAAGAATAATCCAAATCATAGCTACCTGATATTAGGTTCCACCTTAGGAGTCAACACCCAAGAATAAGATCTAGGTGTCATTATGACAATACGCTGAAATCTTCTGGCCATAGTGAGGCAGCAACCAAAAAAGCAAACAGGATGCTAAGAATTATTATGAAAGGGATATAAATTAAAACTAAGAATATTATAATGCTTCTGTATCACTCTATGATGTGACCTTACCTTGAGTGTTATGTGTAATTCTAGTCGCTGTACCTCAAAAAAGATACAGCAGAATTAGAAAAAGCTCAAAGAAGGGCAACCAAAATGATTAAGGGGATGGAGCTCCTCTCATATGATGAAAGGCTAAAGAGGTTAGGGCTCTTCAGCTTGGAAAAGAGGCGGCTGAGGGGGGATATGATAGAGGTCTGCAAAATCCTGAGTGGTATACAACAGGTAAAAGTGAATCAGTTTTTTACTCTTTCAAAAAGTATAAAGATTAGGGGACACTCAAAGAAGTTACATGATAGTAATTTTAAAATGAACAGGAGTAAATATTTTTTCATTCAATAAATAGTTAAGATTTGGAACTTGTTACCGGAGGATGTGGTAACAGCAGTTATATCTGGGTTTCAAAATGGTTTGGGCAAGTTCCTGGAGGAAAAGTTCATAGTCTGCTATTGAAATAGAAATGGGGAAGCCACTTCTGTTCCTCGGATTGGTAACATGGAATCTTGCTACTAATTGGGTTTCTGCCAGGTACTTGTGACCTGGATTGGTCACTGCTGGAAGTAGGATACTGGGCTAGATGGACCATTGGTCTGCCCCAGTTTGGCTGTTCTTATCTTCTTAAAGCTTCCTGTGCTCCCTCCCCTCCCTTATACACAAACACACACACATACACACACACACACACACACTAATGGGCCAGCCGACTGCAACTGTGGAGGAGGGACTCCCTCAAACCATAATATCAAAAGAGGAACATCTACCCCCAACCTCCTGGGGTGTTGCTTAGGCCAGCATTAGAACATTGTCATTAAAATGTTTTCATAAAGCCACATATGAAATGCATGGAGAAGTGGATAAGTATTTCTTCTCAGAAAATTTAACATAAATATTAGCCAGATCAGGGGCCATGGTGGCCCCCATTGCTCTTCCCTTTGTTTGAAAATACAATCTCTTCAATTATGAAGAAAATTTTGCATAACGCAGTTTGGCTAAATTTTAATAAAAATGAATGAGTTCTTCAAGGTTGTGGCCTGGATTCTAACAATGTTCAAAGCATTCTGTATCACATTTTATCAAAATCAAACGACTAGAGAAGAGTGAACTACTGTATTGCTTTGGTATTGCAGCCTGCTCACTTGATCACCATAGACTGCTCAAAGACTAAAATACTACAGATTCTTTTAGATTCGTATTGGGTAAATGAAACTCTTTATTTGCACTTTAATTGGAGAGTGTATATGTCATTACTGTTACTGCATCACAATGATTAAGAAATAAACACACTAATCGAATACATTACTAAAGGAAGGCTATAGAAAAGTAAAATAAGAAAGATATATATATATTTATACATACATCATCACTGGTCAGGAATTTCAGGCCCTTATCTCATCAGCTGGTATTGTGAAAAAGGCATTAGCCAAATCTATTACAGCATACCATCTGCCAGAATGTGTCTGTATTTTCTCTATCAAAGTAATAGTATCTGGGACTGCAGCAGTTAAAGCGGGTGTAACTTTGTTTAGTTCCCTATAATCCACGGTCATATGCCAGGAATTGTCACTTTTTCGGACTGGCCAGACCGGATTATTCCAATCTGTGGTGGTAGTTTTAATAACCCCCTTCTCTATTAACTCTTTTATAGTTTTACTGATCTCAAGGTAGCTCCCCCTGGTATTCTATACTATTTTAAATGAATAGTCCATGTGGCTGGGGAATCTCTATTGGGGTCATTTTCACCTTTCCCACAGTAATTGGACGAGATTGGATATAAGGTTTAACTCCAAACTGATACCTCCCATCTTCAAACGTTAATGACAATCCCTTTAATATATCTATGCCCGGTATATACTCAGGCACAGGTACAATCATAACTTTGTATTCCCTTTTAGGTTAATTTCCAATTTTTAATTCCACCCAGGTCAGTACAGCTTCAATTTCAAATTCACGAACTATCTAAATAAATACTCAATTCTACAAGAGTCCCAATCAGGATTTTGGTCGAACCACAGCACTGAAACTGTACTAGTGTCTGCAATGAACTCATTTAAACAAGCAATTGCAACTGGCAATAACATACTCCTCCTACAATTCGACATGTCCAGTGCTTTCGACATGGTCAATCATGGAATACTATTACATATACTAGAATATTTCGGAGTTGGAGGTAAAGTTCTTAGATGGTTCAAAGGATTCCTGACCACAAGATCATACCAAGTAACTACGAAGGCGGACACATCAGCCCCATGGACACCTGAATGTGGAGTCCCTCAAGGATCCCCCCTTTCACCAACCCTCTTCAACCTAATGATGATACCATTAGCCAAATTACTAGCCAATCAAAACATCAACCCCTACATATATGCAGACGATGTCACGATATACATCCCGTTTAAACACGAGCTAAATGAAATCACCAACAAGATCAACCAAAGCCTCCAAATCATGCATTCCTGGGCGGATGCATTCCGGATAAAACTTAATGCAGAAAAAACACAATGTCTTGTAATCACCTCACAACATAACACAAATAACTTCACCACCATAAACACACCAAACTTCTCTCTCCCCGTCTCAAATAACTTGAAAATTCTTGGAGTCACTATAAATCGAAACCTCAGACTCGACACCCATGTGCAGAATACAACGAAAAAGATGTTCCACTCCATGTGGAAACTTAAAAGAGTAAAACCTTTCTTCCCGAGATCCATCTTCCGTAACCTGGTACAATGGTACTAAGCCACCTGGACTATTGCAACGCACTATACGCTGGCTGCAAGGAACAAACTATCAAGAAACTCCAAACAGCCCAGAATACTGCCGCCAGACTCATATATGGAAAAACAAAATATGAAAGTGCAAAACCCTTAAGAGAGAAGCTCCATTGGCTCCCACTTAAGGAACGTACCGCGTTCAAGATCTGCACGATTGTACACAAAATCATCCATGGTGACACCCCGACCTACATGCAAAACCTCATAGACCTGCCTCCCAGAAATGCCAAAAGATCTTCTCGCCAGTTTCTTAATCTACACTTCTCCAGCTGTAAAGGACTAAAATACAAGCTTATACATGCGACCACCTTCTCTTACATGAGCACACAGATATGGAATGCACTACCAACTGATCTGAAAACAATCGACAACATATCTAACTTTCGTAAATCTCTGAAGACGTATCTCTTCAATCAGGCCTACAAAGGAAACCCTTAACTATGCCACCTCGCCAATACTACCCAGGCCGAAAGTCATCTTTCTAAACCTACCTGCTCAGATCTCCCTTACCATCCCTAATCTATACCTACCTGCTCAGAACTTCCTTACCATCCCTAATCTTTTGCACCACCAAATGTTTCTGAAATCCTGGAATGGCAATGCCATAACAGGGCTCTATAAGCCATATTGAGCCTGCAAGTAGGTGGGAAAATGTGGGGTACAAATGCAATAAATAAATAAATTTGTTCCCCCCCCCCCAACCCGGTAATGACAGCTCTCTGACCCTTAAATTTATGTGGATTCCCATATAATAAAGTGGCCTCAGCTCCAGTATCCACTAGAGCACGCACTTTTTGACAGGACCTATTTTTCCAACAAATTTCTATATTTACATGGAGCCGCAAATCTAAACACGCTAAGTAGGTGGAAACCTGGTCATTCTGTCAATCATATTTTCCTGCTTTTTTTAGGATGCTGCACTTCTTTCCAGGGATGCAAATCCTCATACCCCTACCATTCCTCTTCCTCTTGTGTGGGTGCTCTAGTACTAACTCTAGCACTAGGGGTTCCAGCCTCAGGGGGGGGAGGAACTGATTTGTCGATATTTACCTGAGCTCGCTTTTTGTATTTATATTGTGCCACCCTAACTGCGGCACGCTCAGCAATGGTCTGATATGTATCCAGCTTATCAGCTAACAATTTATTTTGACAGTTAAGCATTACATTCTGACTATGCAAGTCACACATTTGTCGCTCTAATTCTGCAATTTTCCTATGCTGTTCATCATGGTTCTGATGAATTTTCCGATAAGCGGTTAACAGAATCCATCCACGCCTTCCGATAGAACGGGGGAAGGAACAATATTCTATCTTAATTTTTTGCATACATCTAACCATATTTACGGTGGTCTCAGCATTCATCTCCCCTCCTAACCCAATCCAGGCTCTCTCTCTCTCTCTCATTCCCTATCCCTTTCTGTCTTCCCTCCCTCCACCTGTCTGACTCCTTTAAACAGGAGTCCCACTCCTCACACAAACCTGCACATTTTGACCACTCAGTGGCTATTATATCATACGGTACTGCATCCCATCCTGGGATCTCAATAACACTCTCCACTTTATTCTTTCCAATTTTTGGCTTAAAAAATTCCATTCCCCTCTACGAATCTTGCCCGGGAACAACCCAAGCTGAAGATGAACAAGGAGAAAAACAAATTCACAATATTTAGCATTAGGTTTAATATGGTTAATGAGAAAATCATGTATATTGATGGCATTAATTTCCCATTTGAATCTTCCCTTAAAATTCTGGGAGTGATATTTGATAAGCATTTTATGTTTGAAGAGCAAACACAAGTAATGGCAACTTGAGTTTTCAAAGTAGTGTGGAAAGTACGACAAATTAGATTTAATTTAAATATGATGTTTTTAGAATGTTTACACATTGATGTTGGCCCAAATCGACTATTGCAACATCGTGTACCTGCGTTGCAAAGAAATACATTTTAGGAAATTTCAAACTTTACTGAATACTAAAGCTCATTTAGGGGCCATTTGATGAGGCAGAGGTAGCCATACCACCTCGTCACTGTATGCCAAATCAGCCCTATCACCGGGCTCGCTCAGGAACCTGGTGGTACTTCCAGCGCCCAATGATTATGATGCTAGAAAATATTTTTGCATTTTCTAGTGCAGGGGGCATGCTCCATGGTATTCATGCAGCGACGTATGCTGCCCAGTTATCGCTGGGGTACCGCTGGAGCCCCTACTGCCTCCTAAATAGGAGGTGGTAAGGGTTCCCCCAGAAAATGGCTACATTCCAATACATTGGCTTAGCGCATTGCCATTTCCTTCTGGAAAAAAAAAGCCTTTTACCACTGGTTGGTAAAAGAACCCCTTATTCTTGAAAGAGTCAAAGTTCGATACAGCGACTCTTCTGTTGATTCAATTACACTGAAACGTAGTGGATGCATGTTAAGGTGTGGCATGAGTGGATTTTATTGTCTTTTATAAACTTTAAAAACCTTGTTAACAGGGGATGGGCTATGTGGGGGGAAGAGTAGGATGGTGGTGAGCAGGGAAAGAGGGCCCCACTGAAGTGGTCTGCATAGGGTCCTGTAATTGCTAAGACCGGCCCTGCAAGGCAGATGATGCAGGCTGGAGGCAAAGAGTGACACTGCAAGAGCTGAAGAGCCCTGTAATTCTGAAGAATCCAGTTCAGAGAGGGAGAGCCATGGGGACCAGAGGGAAGAAGGGAAAGAGAGAGAGCCTTGGAGGGAGGAAGAAAGGGAGAGGTAGCATAAGGGACAGGTGGAGGGAGGGAAGACAGAAATGGATAGGGAATGAGAGAGAGGGCCTGGGTTGGGTTAGGAGGGGAGATGAATGCTGAGACCACCGTAAATATTTTGCAGATGTCTGTTAGTATGTATTTGTCTCATTGTGCTATGTTTATTTTGACCACCAGGGGGTGCTTGTGGGCCGTTGAAGGCACACACCAACCAGTAGGACCCACCATACCACAATGCCACAGTTAGAAGAGTGCTGTAAAAGAGTGGCTTACACAATTTGCCTCAAAGTGTCTTTATTGACCCCCCTCCCCCAATGAAATATTTCAGTGCTAATTGGTGATGGAATCAGAGATTCTGGGCACACATTTCCACAACCACATGAATCCTAGTACACACAAATATATGCAGATAGTTTCCCCCACATGTACTTACATTTGAAAAAAATTTGTTAGTATGTATTTGTCTCAATGTGCTATGTCTGTTTTGGCCACCAGGGGGTGCTTATGGGCTGTTGAAGGCACACACCAGTAGGACACACAACACCGACATGCAACACTCACACTGCCACAGTTAGAAGAGTACGAAAGTATCATGTGTACCCCACTTCTTGACAAAGTTTTCTTGAAATAATTTTATTTGCACTGAGTTGAATCTTCCCCCATTCTTAGAATACACAACGATCTTGTTTTCAGGAAATTTCACAAGCTCGGCTGTCATTGCTGGTTGTGAGATTAGGTCCAGGCCTTTCCACGCTCTGTAAATCTGTCGCCTATGCAGCCTGACCCCGGATCCTGTGGGGGTGAAGGGGTCACTTGTTTTCATCAGCATGCCCTGTTATGTGATAATGATGGAGAATTAATCACACACCGGAAATTAAAATACATGGCAGAACTTGGGATTGGAGCTAGATTCAGTAAATGGCATACGAAGTTAGGCACTGTTAAAATACGCGCTCAGAACCTGTTCTATAAAAGTTCTTACCGCTAAGCAACCTTTGTAGAACAGGGCTTAGCGTGGATTTCTGCACCCAAGTTTGGGCGTGAAGATTATGCCGATTGTAACCTGATGTAAATTCTCATGCTCAATTCTTGGCAGCTGGGCAATAAGAGACCCCGTTCTATAACATTTTATGCAAATCTTGGGAACCCCCCTGACCTGCCCATGCCCATCCTATGGCCACGCTCCCTTTTGAATTGAGTCTGAGACAATTCAGGTGTGCAGCGTTACAGAACAGTAAAAATGCACAGAGCCGCTACAAGACAAAGCCAGGCCCATGGCAAACACCCCGCAAGCCCCCCCCCCTCCACCCCTGAGCAAGGGGCTGCTTACTTACTTAATACTTGTCCTCTGCTCTTGTGTTCTGAGACCGGCATTAACTCTACTCTGCCACCACAGGTCCTTCATCCTGCCGCGTTCCCTCCCATCTATGCGGAAACAGGAAGTACTTCACACAGGAAGCGGGATGTGACTGGTACAGCAGAGCTAACGTGATAACCTGGCACTGCAGCACACAGAAGCAGGAGATTAATCAGCTTTGCTAGTGCCAGGCAGACCCCCCCCCCCCCCCTTTAGAGGCTGGGCCTGGGGGAACCTTGTCCCCACTCTCAGCAGCCCTACAAAGGCAGATCTGCATGTAAATCCTAATTAGTGACAACCAATTAACGTCAATAATGGTTAACAACTCATTACCTAATTAGTATATGAGTGAATCTGGGATCCATGCACTCCTCCTTGCCTGTTCCTCTTTACCCTTTAATTCCCTTGCCCGTAATGTCTTGTCTGTCTGTTTTACTTAGATTGTAAGCTTTTTGAGCAGGGACTGTCTCTCTATGTGAAGTGTTCAGCGCTGCGTGCGGCTGGTATTTATTTTTATTTATTTTATTGCATTTGTATCCCACATTTTCCCACCTCTTTGCAGACTCAATGTGTCTAGCGCTATATAAATGTTTTTAGTAGTAGTAGTGTTCTTAATATAAATTCTATAATATAATGGAAGCTCAGACTGGCTGCTGTTGGAGGCACTTTAATGGGTCTTAGTCTGACTCAGCATAGCTTTTCTGGTTCAAAACTAATACAATGTGGATCATTAAAAAAAACTGATACAATGTGAATCATAAAAAGAGTGTGAGGAGAGCAGGCCTTTTATCAGTATTCAGTGTGAGTTAACCAAGTAGAAGCTGCTCCTTCTTCGGTTAATTCATGCTGACCGAGTCCTCAGGCATTCAACCGTATTTAAATTGCTCTAGTGCTGCTAAAGTATCTGCTCAGACCCCCTCAGCACTATCCGATTAGTGACAGGAAAGTCCAGGAGTCTGGAAAGAGCCGGTATTTACCCAGTTAGCAGCAATTTTCAGTCTACTAACTGCATAACTACCTAGACAGTAGGCTGTCCTAACTTTATCTGGGTACTGGTCTGATATGGCTGGTAGCCGGATATGTGCCAGCGGCTGCCCAGCAGGAGCGTAGCCAGACAACAGATTTTGGGTGGGCCTAGGCAAGAAGTGGGTGGGCACCAAGTGTTCTCTCCCTAACCACCACCAAAAATATATCTCAGCTGGCAGGAAAATGCTTATTTCACCTTGGCAGTCTGCAGCACGCATGCGATGAAAACTGAGCATGCACAGGTGCCGGTATCATGGAGAGTAGCATTTTCATTACCATCGGGGGGAAGTCTTCAGCTGGCAGACCTTGAGATCCCCACCAGCTACCGCTAAACGTGTGCTACTGTTGGGTGGGCCTGAGCGCTAGGTGGGTGGGCCCCGGCCCACCCAGGCCCACCTGTGGCTACGCCACTGCTGCTCAGTCCCCCAGTATTCAGTGTCATATCCAGGTACAGCCCAGTGCTAAATTTTTAGGTACAAAATGCCTATGATAGCCTGCCTCATTGTAGAGATCATATGCGTAACAGCCTGACACACCCCTGACCCACGCATGACACTCCCAGCACCACACACCCCTCGGAATTGTGTGTGAAACTGTTAACTAGTGCCAGTTGTACCAATTAACACCAATTACAGCCAATAATGAAGGCCAATGAGCAGCTAATTAATTCATTAAGTTGCATGTGCAACTGACCATATTTCTATAAGTTATACATGCAAATTTGCATACTAGTCAGAAATTTGGGTGGGTGGGCAATTTTCTAGAATTAGCGGAAAGATGCACACAACACACAATACTATCAGGATCCAAGGTGCACAAGCTTCAGTTGGAAGACTGCTTAGACCAGACTGGGAAGAGTAGAGCCCGGCTTTAACCATTAGATAAACTAGGTGTCACCTAAGAGACAGATCAATAGGTGTGGACACAGACACAGAAAACCAATGAACTAACAGTTGTACACCAACTCAGGTATATGGGATACAGAATCATTCTTCAAGGCTTAATGGGGAAATCTTGCTTTTTTTTAATTTAATTATCAGATCTTGAGGGAGAGCCTTGGGGCCTGAAAGATAATTGAGAAGGGGCACAAGGTTCAAGGGTCACCTAACAAAGATCCTAATATCCTATCCTCAGAGCTCTCAAGTTACCTAGTTCCAGGAGGGAAACCTTTTGGCCAGTCATGCTCTTAAATTTACATCCCAAAGCAGTGTGGGACAGTGGCATAGGCAGAAATTTTTAACAGGGAGCCCGCGCCCCTCCCCCATACCTTAAAATCACCTGCTCCGCTCCAGTCTTTGCCCAGGCAGCGGCAGCGGGGTTTTTTCTGTGACCTCTACCACCCTTCACAAAACAGGAAGTTGTGTCAGAAGGGGCAGGACGGTTCACAGAGAAATGCAGGCAGCCAATGAGTACCAAAGTGGAGGGAGATTACTTTAAGGGGCAGGCGGGGGGGCGTGGCAGTCTGACAGGGGGTGCATACGCCACTGGAGTGGGATTTGTAATCCCTGATTCTATTCATTCAAATCAGTGCTGCAGGTCCCATAATACATCATGAGGAGGTTGGCAGAAATCCAGGTCTAAAATCTCCCTCCTGGAACTGGGTAACTTGGAAACTCTGTACCCTTGTGGTTAAAGTGTTAGGCTAAGAACCAGGGAGGCCAGGATTGAAATCCTTCTAACCTCAGTCAAGTCACTCCATTGCCTCAGGTAGACCTTAAATTGTAAGTCTTGTTAGACAAAAAAATAACTTGTGTACCTGGATGTAACTCACGAGCTCAGATTTGGAAAAGACAGGTAATTAAATCTAAAATTCAAACCTACGTATAGGAAGGAGTGGAGACAGGAACATGCAATTCACCTCAAACATTTAGCAAAATCTAATGATAGGTGTGACTAGGGGTTGGTACCTGTGTGCTTAAGGACCAAAGGGAAATAGTAATCCCAGAACTTGCATTCTTCTGCCTTCAGCTTTTTCTTCGTCTTAAATTTGTCTAGCTTTATTGACAGATATTCTTGTCCTTCGCTGGTGTAAACAGGCCATATCTTTTCACTATCCTCTTTGCAGTTGGGATCGCTACAAGTGGAATAAAAACATATAGAGAAAAAAAACTTAGAATACATCATTCCTCCTTCAGGAGAAGTTATTTTCTGTATTTCTTGGTTATTATGCCCAGAACATAGTGATACAGAATCATTGCATATTTAACTACCATGCAATTTCCAAACAAAGACCTTTCAAGAGACCACAATAGCCACCAAGGCTTTCCTAGCCTTGGTGGCTACTGAACAAATCCTACCTGGAGCTTGCCTATCAATAGTGAAAAAGCCTTTTTCGGTTCACCAGTACTTTAGCATAAAATTGATATGGACATAAATGATCCAGCTAATGTCAAGTCCTTCTCTTTAGTTGCCAAGAAGTAATTAATGGGAAATCTGATATCCCAGACAGACTTCCTCAAAAACTGCTCTCAAAGTCATCATAATGTGGTGTGCCAATATTCTATAAAATTCTACCAGGAACCCATCAGGTCCTGGGGCTTTAGTTATCACCATTTTCTTAATGACTAATATCTTCTCCTGTCCAGATATTAGGCATTAAATTTATTCAAAATTTCTGGATTCAGATGAGACAAATGTAACCCCTCAAAAAATGCCCATTGGTTCCCTGCATTCCCTGCCCCAGCTGAGTAAAGCTTACAATAGAAGGTGTAAATCCTTGCACTCAAAGTTGATGTAGAACAAGTACAAGTGAATCAATTTTTTACTCTTTCAAAAAGTACAAAGACTAGGAGACACTCAATAAAATTACATGGATATACTTTTAATAGGAGGAAATATTTTTTCCCTCAAAGAATAGTTAAGCTCTGGAACTCTTTGTCAGAGGATGTGGTAACAATGGTTAGCAAATCTAGGTTTCCTGGAGTAAAAGTCCATAGTCTGTTATTGAGATGGACATAGGGGAAGCCACTGCTCGTTCTGGGATTGGTAGCATGGAATGTTGCCACTAATTGGGTTTCTGCCAGGTACTTGTGACCTAGATTGACAACTGTTGGAAGCAGGATAACCAAGCTAGATAGACCATTGGTCTGACCCAATATATTGCTATTCTTATGTTAAGTTGGAAGTGGATCACAGCACTAAGCGTTATTTGATAAATGGCGTGCAACTTAGAGCAACACTGATAGGGTAGCGCTGCATGTGGATTTTTTAATTTAGTCCTAAGCATCAATTCTAGAACAGCACTTCTGCGCAGAATTTGCATTATCGAATACTAGCATATGGGCACAAGCACATGTCAGCTCAAAGACTGGTGTGAGCGCTTGCGCCTATCTGTAGGCAGTTGGAGGCGTAACTGCAAATGTTCTATAACATGTGCGCACAAGTCCTGGACATGCCTCTGACCCTCCCATGCCCCTCCCCTAACCCACACCCTCCTTGCAGGTGTGCGCTATGGATTTTGGTCACACATTTGATAGAATAATGATTATGGTCAGCTGCGCATATAATGGCTAATTAGTGTCAATTAGCATAAGAACATGAGAGTAGCCATACTGGGTCAGATCAACAGTCTATCTAGCCCAGTATCCTGTTTCCAACAGTGGCCAATCCAGGCCACAAGTACCTGGCAGAATCCCAAATGGTAGCAAAATTCCAGAACCCCAAAAAGTAACAACATCCCAGAATCCCAAAGAGTAGCAACATTCCATTTAGAACCCCAAAGAATAGCAAGATTCTGGAATCCTAAAGAGTAACAATATTCCATGTAGAACCCCAAACAGTAGTAACATTCCATGATACCAATCCCAGGGCAAGCAGTGGCTTCCCCATGTCTATCTCAATAGCGTCAAGTAACACTACTTTTATTAGTTAACATCAATTATCAGTTCATTATATTAAGTTAAATGTGCAACTGACTTGATTCAATACCTTGAGCACACAATTTTCTGCGCTGTCTCTAAATTTGGGCATGCAGGTTTATGGAACTGGGGGGGTGGGTGGTGAATGTGTTTATTGGTGTACTATCAGGAAGTCATGCACATTCGTCTGAAAGAGTTCATAATCTTTGCCAACAGGTTGTGCTGCTTCAGAAGAGTGCATGATATTGATGGCTGTGAGACCCCAGGCGAGGGTTATGGGGTGGCCCTGGGAATAACTCAGCCACACAAGGTGTATAAATGTGAAAATAAATGTTACCTCATAGACCAGGAACCTCAGATGCAACAGTTTCTCTGGATTAGCAGTAGTCCTAAATAGGCCTCTGGCTAGCAAGCCAAGCAGTTTGTGGCTGGTGGGGGCTGCCCTGCCCCAAACCCAGCCTGTAAATTCTCCAGTCTTTTGAAACTCAGGTTTGGCCCCAACCACACCTCGGCAAGGCTTACAAGTCTTGACAATAAGCAAAAGTTGACTTACCTCTGCCAGGTCACAGCAGCTAACCGCTTTCAGTAAAGACGTAAAACATGGGCTTCAGTTTTTCCTTCCCTGGACCTCCTTAACCTCAGCCTAGCCCTGTCTTTTAAATTCCCAGGTACCCCTCATGGCTCACTTCCTCCCAAGGCAGGATCCGTGCTCTTAAGGTGGCCCAAGCTAGTTAGAGAAGGACTTTTCTTAAGGGTGAGGGGCAGTGTTCTATGGCACACAAAATTTTGTTGTTTTTTTTTTAATTTGAAAATACAATCACAAGTATACACTTGTTAAAGACTCACGAACATTAGCAAGTAAAGAAGAAAGTGAACAATAATCACACAGGAAAGTAACTATCATCCTCCTTAGACCAGAAAAAATACAGAGGAGAGATCCAGAAAATCAAGGAGAGCAAACGGAAATCTATAACATCTCAAAAACATGAGGCCCTGATCTCCCTTTTTAAACTATAATGCCTGTAGTCCCAATAGAGATCTAAGAAGGTCTTCAACTGTTCTGGCAGAAAAAAATATATATTTCACTCCAGCAAATCTGACTAAATATTTACAAAAATAAACTAATAGAAAAGTAACCCCAATGGACTAGATTTAATTTATAAAAATTTAGCGCTGCAAGAAAAGCGCTTGTGGGTATTCTATAAGCTGTGCCTTAAGTTAGGCACAGGTTATAGGATTAGTGCTTATAGCCTGGAGTCGCGCCTAAGTTTAGGCGTGGCCATACGCACCAACTGAAACGTGATGCAAATCCTCACGCCTAAATTAGGCGCACTTCCCCCTTATTCCCTGAACCGCCCAAGACCCTCCCATTTCCATGCCTCTGTTTTAGACTCGTGTGTAAAAATTACACATGTACACTTTAATTAAAACCAATTAGCGCTAATAATTGCTTGTTAGGATGCCAATTACCAGTGCTAATTGGCTCATTATTTGATTTAGTTGCGTGCGGACCTGAAACTCCATATCTAGAATTGGGGGGAATATTCTTAAGTGTCCCATCTCAATGCTAGAACAGCCTTCCTTCTCTACTGCGTGTTTTTATGCACACCCAGACACACTGTGCACAGAAGAGTGCTTGAGCATTTCAAAAATAACGTCTAAGAACAGCATTCAGATCTTGTTCAAAAGCAAAAGATGCCATTAAAGTAGCTTTTTCAGGCACACCAGGTGTATTTTTGGAAGAAAATAAATAGGCACACAAAATTTTGTGACTTTCTTTTTCTTGCTCGTTTTCATTTTTCCAATAACATGAAGCGACATAGGAAATGGAATTGACCTTTCCTCTGTTGTTTCAAATGAATCAGAGCTGCCAAGGGGGCCCTATGTTTGAGAGGGAGATTTAAGGCAAGCTCCACAGCCCTGCCCACTCCGCCTCCTGGTTCCAACCCATGGTCCACCCAAATTCTGCAGCTGTGGTGCCAGCAAGCCACCTTGCCCTCTAGCAGCAGAAGATGCTTTAATAAAACGTCATCTCTTGCTGCCGCGTGACCAGCCTCATAACAGCTGTCAAATTTTGAATCTCTTATCACGAAAGAAGTCCCAGGGCACCAAGAGAAGTCAGGGCAAGGCAAAAGTTTTGTGCCAACCCCCACCTTGTATTCTGGCACCCCCAAAATTCAAGGTTTGACTAATCACATGGCACAAACACACCTTGATCAAACCATTTTGTGACTGCTTTACAGTTATGTGGAGAATACCTAAGGTCAGACACGCCCAAGCATGTCACTGCAATACTGTGATACCAATGGTCTCTCGGAATTACTTTAAATTCACAAGAAGGAAACTTACCCAGTCCTTGCAAAGTTGGCCAAGGCTTTCATCACCTTCCTGCTTAGCTCCTGCTCAGCTTCACTGTAGTTCTGTTTCCCATCTAAAGGTATCCCAAAGATAAAAGGGATCTCTCCACTGTGTATGACACCCATCCATTCTGGCCATGCTAGCTGTGAGAATCGATGGTCAAACCGGTACAGGAATATCTTCAGGCCTCGTTCAGCAAACCGCTGGACCATGTCGACCAAGGGGCAAAGGAAATATTCATCACCGAACATGTGGCCCAATGCATCACGATTCATCTTGGGGTCCTTTTCTTCTTCCCAGTCTGTGTACTGGAAGAGTACAGATTCCAACCCAAGCTCTCCCACCTTGGGAAAGAGTTTCTTTAGATTCTTCTCATACTGAGCTCCAGTGATGAGGCTCTCATTGAATGGGCTAAAGCCAGATGCCCAGTACACTGTGAAGATAGTCCCTTCATTTCTGACAACTCCCGCCAAGATCTCAGATGACTTGAATTGCCCCAGTTCTAACAGCTTCTCTGGTGTGTCTGTGAGGAAATCCCCATCAACTGTTGGCGCGAAATGTATCATCAGAACAATGCCGTCTAAAGGGATGGAAAATTGCAGTTTGGTTATTTCTTGAGGGTCCTTGCTTTGAAGGCATGTTATGATTTCCGTGTCATCGGTGGTGGGACATTCAAGTAGGTTGGCAAGATTCACAGCTCTAGTCCTTGCTTCCTTCTGAGTAACTGAAGCCCATTTAGCATTGGCTGAGCCACTTCCCATGATGGCCCTAGTGAAGAAGGGGTAACTTTTAGGAGAAAGGACATGAAAGTTCACTGAAGCACCTCCAGCACTCTCACCAAAGATCGTGACACTTTCAGGGTTGCCTCCAAACTGTCCGATATTTTCATGGACCCAGAGGAGAGCCAGCCTCTGATCAAACAAACCAGCATTTCCTTGTATGCCCTGGTTCCCTGTCAATGCCAGAAACCCCAAAGGCCCCACTCTGTAGTTAAAGGTCACTAGAATCACATCTTCAGCTTCTACTAGATACCGGCCATCATAGATGTCAAGAGATGATGTCCCAGATATGAAACCACCACCATGGAACCACACCATGACCGCCACTGCCACAGGTCGGGGCGATGGTACCCAGACGTTCAGGTAGAGGCAGTCTTCACTGAACTCTGTGTTTGCATTCCACATCTCACTACCCGAAAAGCCTGGGAAAGTGGTATCACAATTCTGGTAGCAGGAGTGTCCGTATTTGGTGGCATCCAGGACTCCATCCCAGGGTTTGCGTGGCTCTGACTTCTGGAATCTAAGGGTCCCTGTTGGCGGTTCACCATAGGGGATCCCCAGGAAGGCTGTCACAGATCCTGAGTGTGCTGGTAGTTGAAGTCCCCGCACTTTTCCTTGCTTGGTGTCCACAAGTGTCTCTTCCTGAGCCCATGAATGAGAGATGCACACATGAAGGAACAGGATCCAAACATGGATGTGGCCGAGGCCATGTCTCCTGTCGTACCACATCTTGGACGTCTACAACATAAGAGCTCACATCAGAATAATCTTAACAACAACAATAATTCTCGTAATATACCTCCTTTGAACCACATGGGAAACTTACGTTCTATAACAATGAAAGTAAATTATGAAGCGGAATGAAGACATATCCTTATTTACATTAACTGGAAGCAAGACTACAAAATATTGATTAAACCTCAGATCGAGGATAATGAAGCAACAGTATCAGATATCAGGTTTGGGGAACTGAGGCAGCCAGCAAGTTCCTAAAACCTGGGATGTCTACAAACTTCCAAAGCTGACAGCGCAGAAAAAGCAAATTGAAAAAAAAAAAGGTGTTTTCATTCCAGCACCTTTGGGTATTCAGAGGTTCAGAGAGATAAAAGTGACTTACTCCAAACTCACAAACAGAATCAGTGACAGAGCCAGGGATTAGAACTGAGGTACAAGGAAATAAAAGGTCATACCAAGGTCAAATATAGCCTGGATTCTATATAGGTTGCTCAAATGTGGTCAACCAGGGCAGATTAGCATACAAAGTAATGAGGTGTCAACAATTAATTATTCAAATATTACAATGATTCAATGGTTCCCATGAATGGGATGCAAGCATACCAGGCTATAATCTATTTAGGAAGGATAGAGAGGGTCATAAAGGTGGAGGAGTAGCTCTGTATGTGAGAAATGATATCGCAGCGACTGAAATGACAGGGACCTGGGGAAAGGAAGAAGCTATATGGATCACCTTAAAAAGAGATGATAGAACCTTAGTCCATGTGGGTGTCATCCACAGACCTCCGACACAATTGGAGGAACTAGATAAAGATCTGATCGCAGATATTCAAAAGTTGGGAAAGAAGAGAGAGGTTCTGTTGATGGGAGATTTCAATCTGCCAGATGTAGATTGGAAGGTTCCATCTACGGAATCGGAAAGAAGTAGAGAGATCATGGATGCTTTTCAAAGTGTTCTGCTCAGACAAATGGTGACAGAATCCACGAGGGACGGAGCAACGCTGGATCTGGTGCTCACAAATGGGGATAGTGTGTCAAATGTCTGAGTGGGTGCCCAACTGGGTAGCAGTGACCATCAAACAGTTTGGCTTGATATGACAGCTGAAGTGGAGGGCAGCCACTAAACACTCAAAGTCCTGGATTTCAAGCATGTTGACTTTAGGAAAATGGGGGAATACCTGAGGAAGGAGCTGATGAGCTGGGAGGGCGTATGAGAAGTGGAAGGACAGTGGTCCAGGCTGAAAGAAGCTATAAATATTGCCACAAACCTTTATGTAAGGAGAGTAAATAAAAGCAAGAGAAAAAAGAAACCGATATGGTTCTCCAAGCAAGTGGCTGAGAAAATAAAGGCTAAAGAGTTGGCGTTCCTGAAATACAGAAAAACTCAAAAAGAGAAACACAGAGAGGAATACCGGATGAAACTGAAAGAAGCCAAGAGAGATACGTCTGGTGAAAGCGCAAGCAGAAGAACAAATGGCTAGAAATGTAAGGAGGAGGTGACAAAAATTTCTTCAGGTATATTAGTGAAAGGAGGAAGACTAAAAAGGGAATTGCGAGACTGAAAGATGCTGCAAACCGCTATGTAGATAATGATGAAGAAAAAGCAAATTTGCTAAATAGATACTTTTGTTCTCTTTTCACTGAAGAAAATCCTGGAGAAGGACCATGATTGACTGGCAAAAGTGCATATGAGAATGGAGTGGATATAGCATCGTTCACAGAAGAGAGTGTGTATGAACAACTAGAAAATCTAAAGGTGGACAAAGCCATGGGACCGGACGGGATCCACCCCAGGATATTGAGGGAGCTCAGAGAGGTTCTGGCGGGTCCTCTTAAAGATTTGTTTAATAAATCCTTGGAGACGGGAGAGGTTCCGTGGGATTGGAGAACAGCGGATGTGGTCCCTCTTCACAAAAGTGGTGATAGGGAAGAAGCTGGAAACTACAGGCTGGTAAGCCTCACTTCGGTTATTAGAAAAGTAATGGAAGCGATGCTGAAGGAAAGGATAGTGAATTTTCTGGAAGCCAATAAGTTGCAAGAACCAAGACAACATGGTTTTACCAAAGGTAAATCGTGCCAAACGAATCTCATTGAATTCTTTGACTGGGTGACCAGAGAATTGAATCATGGAAGTGCTATAGACGTGATCTACTTAGATTTCAGCAAAGCTTTTGACAAGGTTCCCCACAGAAGGCTCTTGAATAAACTTGACAGGCTGAAGATAGGACCCGATGTGGTGAACTGCATTAGGAACTGGTTGACGGACAGATGCCAGAAGGTGGTGGTTAATGGAATTCGCTCCGATGAGGGAAAGGTGAGTAGTGGAGTTCCTCAGGGATCAGTGCTTGGACTGATTCTGTTCAATATATTTGTGAGTGACATTACCGAAGGGTTAGAAGGTAAAGTTTGAAGGTAAGATTTGTAACAGAGTGGACACCAAGGAAGGTGTGGAAAACATGAAAAAGGATCTGCAGAAGCTAGAAGAATGGTCTAAGGTTTGGCAATTAAAATTCAATGCGAAGAAATGCAAAGAGATGCACTTAGGGAGTAGAAATCCACGGGAGACGTATGTGTTAGGCGGTGAGAGTCTGATATGTACAGACAGTGAGAGGCATTTTGGGGTGATAGTATCTGAGGATATGAAGGCAACGAAACAGTGTGACAAGGCGGTGGCCGTAGCTAGAAGGTTGCTAGGCTGTATAGAGAGAGGTGTGACCAGCAGAAGAAAGTTGGTGAGGCTCCACCTTGAGTATTGTGTTCAGTTTTGGAGGCCGTATCTTGCTAAGGATGCAAAAAGAATTGAAGCGGTGCAAATAAAAGTTACAAAAATGGTATGGGATTTGCGTTACAAGACATATGAGGAGAGACTTGCTGACCTGAACATGTATACCCTGGAGGAAAGGAGAAGCAGGGATGATATGATACAGACGTTCAAAAATTTGAAAGGTATTAATCCGCAAATGAAGCTTTTCCGTAAATGGGAAGGCGGTAGAACTAGAGGACATGAAATGAGATTGAAGGGGGCAGACTCAAGAAAAATGTCAGGAAGTATTTTTTCACAGAGAGAGTGGTGGATACTTGGAATGCCCTCCCGCAGGAGGTGGTGGAGATGAAAACAGTAACGGAATTCAAAAATGCGTGGGATAAGCATAAAGGAATCCTGTTCAGAAGGAATGGATCCTCAGATGCTTAGCGGAGATTGGGTGGTAGAGCCGGTGGTGGGAGGCGGGGCTAGTGGATGGGAGGCAGGGCTGGTGCTGGGCAGGCTTCTACGGGCTCTACCCTGAAAATGGCAGATACAAATCAAGGTAAGGTATACACATAAAGTAGCACATATGAGTTTATCTTGTTGGGCAGACTGGATGAACCGTGCAGGTCTTTCTCTGCCATCATCTACTATGTTACCATTTTACTATTCCCAAGCACACAATCAACTCATTAATCACTTAAAAAAAACTTTTGTGAATGCTGTGAAGGATCTTTAGACTTTGTGCATCATAATTGCTAAACTTGTATTTTTCAAGCAGTCAGATGCAAATCCTCATTGATCCATTAATAGGTAAGAAAATTTCTCCCAGAAATATTTTTTCTTTTTTTTGTGATTACTCATGGAAAAGAACTTTTCCTCAGTATTATTTCTTTTACTACTTTTTAAATTCCCCCAAAGTTGATTTCTTATTTCTTATACATTGATATTTAATATTCAACATATACAGTTACTTAGCTGGCAACTGACTGCCATTTTGTTAAAGATGAAGAGGATATTGAGAGAGCGATAGAAAGAACCTCTGCCCTGACAAAGTCGCAAAACCTGGCCAAGTTGGTTGAGGTTCCTGTGTGTACATCTCGCTGCCAGTTGCCAGCTAAGTAGCTGTATATGTTGAATATTAAATATCAATGTATAAGAAATACGAACATTTCTAAATCTTCACTACCCAAGCTGCAAAGGTCTTAAATACAAATCAATCTACGCATCCGGTTTCTCCTACATAAGCACGCAATTATGGAACGCATAACCAAAAGCCTTGAAAACGACGTACAACTACCTAAACTTCCGGAAATCACTAAAGACTAACCTGTTCCAAAAGGCATACCCTATCGACCCAACTTAAATGCCTGAACTCTGGTACACAACAAAACTCAAGTACATAATGGACATTACTCAACTCTTCCGTTGTACGACTCCCTAATGTGACAGTGCTACATGAACTCTATCCTATCACAACATTACCTTGTATTTGTTCACCGGAGACTTCAAAGCCTCTCCAGTACTATGTAAGCCACATTGAGCCTGCAAATAGGTGGGAAAATGTGGGATACAAATGTAACAAATAAATAAATAAATCAACTTTGAGGGAATTCCTTGTAGAACCGCAAACAGTAGCAAGATTCCATGTAGAACCCCAAAGAGCAGCAAGATTAAGTACAGAATCCCAAAGAGTAGCAAGATTCTATGTAGAACCACAAGAAGTAGCAAGATTCCAGACAGAACCCCAAAGAGTAACAAGATTCCCTGTAGATCCCCAAAGAGTAGCAACATTCCATGCTACCAATCCCAGGGCAAGCAGTGTCTTCCCGCATGTCCACCTCAATAACAGACTATGAAGTTTTCCTCCAGGAACTTGCCCAAACCTTTTTAAAACCCAGATACACTGTTACCACATCCTTCAGCAGCGAGTTCCAGAGCTTAACTATTCATTGAGTGAAAAAATATTTCCTCGTTTGTTTTGAAAAGTATTTCCATATAAATTGAAAGAGTGAAAATTTGATTCACTTTCAACCGTTCTAACCCCCTCAGCCATCTCTTTTATAGTACTGTATAACATAGCACCTGTCTTCTGGGAACGCCCTCCTGATCCGCCCATGCTTTTCCCATAGACACTCCTCTCTGGAGTTGTACACTGTATAAGTTAGGCTTGGATGTTAAATAATAGCCCCTAGACAGATACGCACGTAACTAAATTGTTGCCAATTAATATCAATAATTAATTGTTTCTTCTGCATGGAATGTTGCTACTCTTTGGGATTCTGCCAGGTACTTGTGACCTGGATTGGCCCCTATTGGAAGCAGGATACTGGGCTAGATGGACCATTGTTTTGATCCTGTATAGCTATTCTTATGTAAAACATGTGCCCAACTGCCGTTTTCCTACCAGCTGAGATCTTTTTTTGAAGGGGGGGGGAACACTTGGTGCCCACCCAATTCTTGCCTAGGCCCACCCAAAATCTGTTGTCTCGCTACGCCCCTGGGTTAGTGCCTCAAATTTTGAAGCTATTAAGTGGGCCTACGCTAACCGCAGAAGTGATGGTTAAAGTGCAATATCTGCTATGTGACATGGAGGGGCATTTTCGATATGACATCTAAGTCCAACTTTAGACGTTTTGCTCAAAACATCCGAAATTCAAATGGGGAATATAGCCATTTTTCGAAACAGCAAAACATCTTTTTTTCTTTTTTGAAAATGGCTATTTGCTAGATGTTCTTATGCTCTGTGCGTTTATCTTTTTGTCCATTTTCAAGAGAAAAAAACGTCCAAGTGAAAAACGCACAAAATCAAGCCATTGGGATGTAGGAGGAGCCAGCATTCTTAGTAGACTGTCCACACAGACATCCCAGGAGAGCAATGGGGCACTGCAGTGGACTTCATATAAAAGCTCCCAGGTACACATCTTACCCTTACTTTTAAATTTTATGGTGAGCCCTCCAAAGCCCACCAAAAACTTACTGTACCCAACTATACATCACTACAACAGCCCTTATGTCTGCAAGTGTCAGCTATATCTGGGTACAGTAGATTTTTGGTGGGTTTTGGGAGGCTGAAACATTCCATCACAAGTGTAACAGAGAGAATTATGGGCCGGGGTCTCCTTCTGCACAGTGCACTGCACCGACCACGAGGCGAATCCAGGGACCTGTTTGGTGCTCTAATAAGACTGGCCATAACATCTGAGACTGACATAGAGATGGTATGTACTGTCTCACATCTTTGGGGGGGGTGGAAGGAGGCCAGTGGCCACTGGGGGAGTAAGGAGGGTCATTCCTTTATTCCTCCAGGGGTCATCTGGTCATTTGGGGCACTTTTTTGTGGCTTAATCGTTATTAAAACAGGTCTAGACCAAACTTAGTTTTAGTCATAGACTTTTTTGTTTTGTTCCATTATGGCTGAAAAACGTCCAAGTCTTAGGAATGCCCAAAATCCCACCCTTAACACACCTCCTTGAAATTTGGATGATTGCAGATGAACTGCATAGATAAATGTCTGCAAAATGGGTTTCAAAAATACTGATTTGCATGTTTTGGTGAGAAAAATATCCAAATGCTCTTTATGCCACTTTATAGATGTTTTTCTCTTTTGGAAATGAGCCCCATAGTAGCATAGTAGTTGACGGCAGATAAAGACCTGTACAGTTTATCCAGTCTGCCCAACAAGATAAGCAGCATAAAATGTATTGTACTGTTCTGGGATCTTGCCAAGTACTTGTGACCTGGATTGGCCACTGTTGGAAACAGGATGCTGGGCTTCATGGACCTTCGGTCTGTCCCAGTATTTATTTATTTATTTATTTATTTATTTATTTATTTATTTATTTATTGTATTTGCACCCCACATTTCCCACATTTTTGCAGGCCCAATGTGGCTTACAGAGTATGGATATGAGAACGTTGTTACATGATTTAAGAAAACAGTCGATCATAAGCTGAGGTGAAAGAGGAATTTAGATGGAAAGGTGTTAGGTAAGGTCGTGTGAGAGGTGTTTTTGGTGTACTTGGGTGGTTTACGGAATGATTTGTTTCATTGAGAGTGACTTTTGTAGGCTCTGTTGAAGAGATGTGTTTTCAAAGCTTTGCAAAAGCAGGTTAGATTGGTCATGATTTTCAGGGCCATGGGTACTGCGTTCCAAGACTGTGTGCTTTTGTACGCAAAGGTAGTAGCATAAGCCTGTTTGTATTTCATTCCTTTACAGCTGGGGAAGTTCAGGTTGAGGAATTTGCGGGCCGATCTTTTGGCATTCCTGGGCGGTAAGTCCACTAGGTTTAACATATAGAGTGGGGCATCTGCGTGAATGATTTTGTGTACAGTTGTGCAGATCTTGAACTCAATTCGTTCCTTGAGCGGGAGCCAGCGCAGTTTCTCTCTGAGGGGTTTCGCACTTTTGTATTTAGGTGTTCCAAAAATGAGTCTGGCTGCGGTGTTCTGGGCTGTTTGGAGTTTTTTTATGGTCTGTTCTTTGCAGCCTGCGTACAGAGCATTACAGTAGTCCAAGTGGCTTATTACCAATGACTGTACTAGGGTGCGGAAGATGTTTCTTGGGAAAAAAGGTTTTATTCTTTTGAGTTTCCACATCGATTGGAACATTTTTGCGTCGTATTCTTCGCGTGGGTGTCGAGAGTGAGGTTTCGATCAATGGTGACTCCAAGGATTTTCAGATTTTCTGAGATAGGAAGTGTGCAGTAGGGTGTGGTTATTGTGGGGTAGTTGTTTGTATTGTATTGGGAGGTGAGAACTAGACACTGAGTTTTTTCTGCGTTGAGTTTTAACTTGAATGAGTCCGCCCAAGTGTGCATGGTCTGGAAGCTCTGGTTGATCTTGTTGGTTATTTCAATTAAGTCACTTTTGAACAGGATATGGATCGTAACGTCATCGGCATATATGTAGGGGTTAAGGTTTTGATTGGCTAGAAGTTTGGCTAATGGTATCATCATTAGGTTGAAGGTAGTTGGTGAGAGGGGGGATCCTTGAGGAACTCCGCATTCCGGTCTCCAAGGTGGCGATCTGTCCGTATTCATTATTACTTGGTAGGATCTGGTGGTGAGGAATCCTTCAAACCATTTGAGAACTGGGCCTCCGATTCCGAAGTACTCTAGTAGGTGTAATAGTATTCCATGATCCACCATGTCGAAGGCACTAGACATGTCGAAATGTAGTATGAGTATGTTCTTGCCGGTTGCGATCGTTTTTTTGAATGAGTTCATTGCCGACACTAGTACAGTTTCAGTACTATGATTTGATCGAAATCCTGATTGAGACTCATGTAGAATTGAGTGTTTGGTCAGGTATTCCGTGAGTTGTTTCATCACTATGCCTTCCATCAATTTTGTTGTGAGTGGGATAGAAGCGACTGGTCAGTAGTTGGTTAAGTCCATTGTGCTTTTCTTGGCATCTTTAGGCAGTGGAGTGAGTAGGATATTTCCATTTTCCGTGGGGAAGAGTCCATTTATGAGTCTATAGTTTACTTGGTTCGTGAGGTCTTGTTTGAATTGTTTGGGTGCGGATCTTATTAGGCTGGTAGGGCAAATGACAAGTTTGCATTGAGATTTGGCATATTTACTGAGCAAGTGTGTGAGTTCACTTATTGAAATCAGGTCAAAATTGGTCCATGATCGATCGGCTGGGTATTCCCCAGGATTTGGGTCTAAGCATTCAAGGATGCTTGTGTACTCAATGGTATTGCTTGGTATGATGCGTCGGAGCTTTGTGATTTTTTTGTTGAAATAGTTCCCTAGGTTGGTTGCCGATGGGGTGTCTGTGCTATTCGAGGTGACCCGTGTGGTGTTTAGTAGATTGTTTACAAGTCGCATGGCAACACTTATGTACTTATGAACTTGCTATTCTTGCTATTCTGCATGGAATATTGTTATTCTTTAGAATTCTAGAATCTTGCTACTCTTTGGGGTTCTACATGGAATGTTGCTACACTTTGAAATTCTGCTTGGACTCTTGTTATTCTTTAGAACCCTAGAATCTTGCTACTCTTTGGGTTTCGTTTCTGCCAGGTACTTGGGACCTGGATTGACCACTGTTGGAAACAGGATACTGGGCTTGATAGACCTTCAGTCTGTCCAGTATGGCAACACTTATGTTCTTAAGGCACTGGGATGATCCGTGCTAAGCTAGCATTCTATATAGGGTTTCTGTGTCAAGCACCCTTCATTTAATACTAGTGCAGATTTCGCACCTAACATTGGGAGCCTGCCAAAATCTGGTGTAAATGCTGGTGCCCAATTGATAGTTATCTCTAACATCGCTCCTAACTTCTGGAAACACCCCCCTGATCCACCCATGCCCCTCTCATAGCCACACCCTTTTAGAGTTGCACGCTATAAAATTTGGACGCACATGTTCTAGAATACAGCGCAGGGCAGACCTGTCCGTAACCTTCAATTAATGCCAATCAATGCTAATAATTGATTGTTATTGCCTGATTAATTAGTTTAGGCACAGATCTGGCATCCGTAACCTATGTAGAATTTTGGGACACGTTCCTAATACACTTAAGTAAAAGGGCCCCAAAGAGCAATTATTTGGGGGTGGGGAGAGAGAAGGACAGAAATCTTTTTTGTTCATTATTTACAGAAAGGGAAGTTCATGTACCTAAGACAGGAAACGGGGCAGAAAGGATTGTAGCATGATGGAAAACCCCTAGGTTCCCATCCACTTTTCTTCTTAAGCACAAACCAAGCTGTCTTTTTCCAGATCACTCTCCAGGTTTACCTATATTCACGCCTTTAATTATCAGGGACATACTTGTAAGTATAGTTTTTTTGGGGAGGAGGTTCTTCTTTTCTTTTATTTTCATTTCATTTTCTAGTGCACATTAAAACCCATTTAGCAAGCACAAGAATTTGAGTTATCTGCAGTGGGGGCCCATTTTATTTGTATATAGGCCCTACTTCAGATAAGTTGAGCTAAATTTAGTAAAAGACAGTACTACAGTATACAACAGCAATTTTCCCTAGGGCATTGCAAAGTGTATCACACTTTCCCTCTACTTCTGAATCCCCAATTTTCCATCCTTTTCAGAAGCCATCTAAGCAGAGAATGGTTTGGTCACTTACCGGTGCCTTTGTCTCTCTTCTCCTTTCTGTGCTTAGTCTTCTGATAGCACTACAACCCTTTATATTGTATCAATTCTATTTACCCAGTGATTTGTTTACCCAAAGATAAACCCATCCTCTTCATGGCTGTTTCTCTGTTGACTCCAGTCTTTCTCAGCTGTGGTTGCCACACATCCCCTCCTATTAGTTGGCATCCTCCTCCGCACACAGTGCAAACACCATGATCATCACACAGACAACGTACAAGACCTAGAATGACTTTATCCCACAGCAGGAGGAGGAAGGAGCGGATTTGCCAAGCAAAGAGCAAGCAAAGGTAGAGAAGAAGAATGGAGACCTCTCTCTGGTCTACACAGAGCCACCAAGGGGGCCCGATTTGAGAGGGAGATTTCAAGGCACGCCCACAACCCTGTCCCACTCCACCCAGTCCCTCCAAACAGTCCCACCCACTCGGCCTCCTGGCTCCACCCTCTGGTTCACCATAATTCCGAAGATTGTGGCACCAACAAGCCACCTCCCACTCCAGCAGCAGGAAGCATCTCCTGCTGCAAAGGGACAAGTCTTACAATAAGAGTTATAAGATTTTGCAGCCCTTTTGTGAAAAGTCTGGTCCATCGACAGCAGGAAGGGAAGGCTGCTCAGTAGAAGTTCTTTGCTCCTCAGTGGGAGTGGAGAAGAAGACCCATGAAAGCTGGGGTTTCCTACTGAATGCAGGAGACTTGGCAGATCTACCTCCATGGCCAGCAAGACAAGGTGAGGGGGTTTATCTCATCCTTCAGAGAAAGGGCATCTGGCTAGATTTAACAGCCACAGGGGTAGTAGCTGCAGAGCCCAAGAGGCTGCAGATGGTCTGCATTTTGCCCCTCTCCCAAAATTTGAAAGAGGGGGCAAAATGCTATGCTTACCTCACTTACCATGTTGCACTGGCCCCACAGAAGGTTCAGGAGTCGATTGATTCTGGTGATGTGGCTTCACAGTTGGCACAGACCATGCCAGTGTTGGTAAGGCTGCAGTATCACAAGTTGTGCTACCTGAAATATGGTTTGGGGGAGGGAGGATTATCAACCCAGAAAGGGTTTCAGTAAGAGTGATTGAGCAACAGCTTCATGATGCCAGAAACCCAACAAATATCCTCAGAATGCAGAAAACAAGAACAGGCCAGGGACTGTCATAGGGTTGAAAAGCCAAACACCACTAGGTCACTAACATCCCCTAGACACATACAGTGATAGCATAAACATCCCTCACGTACACACACACATGGTCACCAAGACAGAGGTACAGCACCAGCCGTGCCTATGAAAGCCAAGAAAAAATCTACAGTGTAAGACCAATAAGTAAATAATAAGTAACCCCCTAGAGTTTTTTAATGTTTTTTCAGCAACCTTTTGGAATTTCAATGTGAAATTGTACAGCTTTATTTGTTATTACTATCTACATTTATGTGCTGAGTGGAATGAGATTATCTTTAAACTCAGCAAAGTTACAGACTTCTTAGCATGATCACCCAGTGATTTTCACTCATTCAAAAATGTTTGCACTGTAAAACAATACCTCAATACTACCTTTTCCACTAAACAAAAAAGAAAATGGTGCAAAAATCAGTGATTATGATTTACTCAATTAATTTTAAGTTTTTAAAGGTTTTATTTTTAAGGAGGAAAAAAAGAGCCTCACAGAGCTCCTAGATTTTATAACTGTCTATTGGAGCTAAAATGGATACAGATCTATCCTCTGTTCATCATTGGCTCAAAAAAACCTCCTGTTGTGTTGTAATGATTTATACTGCACTCTGGGAAACTGTAATGATAATCGTAGTGATAATTTTCTGTGGTGGCTTCTCTTTATGCCTAACTCATATTCTGTGCAAAGCCTTCGACAAATTACACTCTTCAAATCAGCAAAATATTGTTTGAAAGAACACTTATCTTTCACACTAGAAGACCTTGGATTCGTTTCTTTATACCGCTCTAAGCCAACGATGGCCAGCGTTTCGTAAAACTGCTTCAGGGACTTGGTAGCACTTATCATTTGCGCAGAGCACTGGAGAATGGAGACAGATCGTTTCAAATGATAAGCGCTACCAAGACCCTGAAGCAGTTTTACGAAACGCTGGAGGAGGGTGAATAGTGGAGTGCCACAGGGATCTGTACTGAGACTGGTGCTGTTTAACATATTTATAAATGATCTAGAAATCAGAAAGACAAGTGAGGTGATTAAATTTTCAGATGACACAAAACTATTCAAGCTTGTTAAAACACATGGCAATTGTGAAAAATTGCAGGATGACCTTAAGAAATTGGAAGACTGGGTATGCAAATTGCAGATGAAATTTAATGTGGATAAATGCAAAGTGATGCACATTGGGAAGAATAATGCAAATCATAGCTACCTGATATTAGGTTCCATCTTAGGAGTCAACACCCAAGAATAAGATCTAGGTGTCATTATAACAACACGCTGAAATCTTCTGCCCAGTGTGAAGCAGCAACCAAAAAAGCAAACAGGATGCTAAGAATTATTACGAAAGGGATAGAAATTAAAACTATGAATATTATAATGCTTCTGTATCACTCTATGATGTGACCTTACCTTGAGTGTTGTGTGTAATTCTGGTCGCTGTACCTCAAAAAAGATGCAGCAGAATTAGAAAAAGTTCAAAGAAGGGCAACCAAAATGATTAAGGGGATGGAGCTCCTCTCATATGTTGAAAGGCTAAAGAGGTTAGGGCTCTTCAGCTTGGAAAAGAGGCTGCTGAGGGGGGATATGACAGAGGTCTGCAAAATCCTGAGTGGTGTACAACAGGTAAAAGTGAATCAGTTTTTTACTCTTTCAAAAAGTATAAAGATTAGGGGACACTCAATGAAGTTACATGATAGTAATTTTAAAATGAACAGGAGTAAATATTTTTTTCATTCAATGAATGGTTAAGATTTGGAACTTGTTACCGGAGGATCTGGGTTTAAAAATGTTTTGGGCAAGTTCCTGGAGGAAAAGTTCATAGTCTGCTATTGAAATAGAAATGGGGAAGCCACTTCTGTTCCTCGGATTGGTAACATGGAATCTTGCTACTAATTGGGTTTCTGCCAGGCACTTGTGACATTCTGGAAGCAGGATACTGGGCTAGATGGACCATTGGTCTGCCCCAGTATGACTGTTCTTATTGTGATAGAGTCATATCCAGGATAGTTGGGTTAAGGCAGTTTCAGTCTGAAATACAAGTCCCATAAGGCATTGCAGGTAAGGAGCCAGGGGG
Organism: Microcaecilia unicolor; assembly: GCF_901765095.1. NCBI lineage: Eukaryota > Metazoa > Chordata > Amphibia > Gymnophiona > Siphonopidae > Microcaecilia > Microcaecilia unicolor. Next base: position 210,824,307 of record NC_044033.1, read on the forward strand.
TGAGATGAAGAACCCGGACTGGACTCCTAGCTGCAATAGGGGAAGACATGGGTATAAGCTGGCAGGATATGTAGATTGGCTGCCACTAGGGGGAAAGAGAGATAGGGACCCTGTGTGCAGGAGCTCATCATTAGTCTAATGCTAAACTCAGCTGGTATGGGTGTGGGGGAAGCTAATGGAAGGAGAATGATTTGTTCTGGTAGCAGAAGTGAGGGATTGATTAGGCAGGTGGGAAGGAGTCCCAGGAGAGAAGAGAGAAGCAGAGAGGAGAGAAGCGGGTAGAGTGAAGCAGATGCATGCTGAAAATCCTTGGGTAAGAGAAGTCCCTAAATTTGTACAGGTTGAAAACCCTTGGGTAAGAGAGGTCCCTAAAGTATTGAATCTACCAGTGAAGCCGATGTAAAGGGGAATCCCTTGGGGTATGAGAAATCCCTAAAGTATGGAACCCCTCCTGAAGGTAAAGAGAGTAGAAGGTAGAAACTGCAGCTTTGTGATTTAACTGTGATGATGAACTGAATGAACTGCTTCTATTTGGAACTGAACTACTGTTTATTGTACACTGGATAAAGAGCCCAGACTAGAGCTGACTGTGAGCCTGTATTGAATCCCGATATGTGCAGATAGCCTACTGCTTAAAGGGGACTATTTGCCACACACTTTCAGGTGGCTTAGATGTGCTTAAGATTGAAGGTGAATGCTGCTGTTGGAACTGTGTATCAGGTCTACTAGAAACCAGCATGGAATACATACTAGTAGTACTAACATACATAGTAGAGGACAGCAGAATAAGACCTGCACGGTCCATCCAGTCTGCCCAACAAGATAAACTCATATGTGCTACTTTTTGTGTATACCTTACCTTGATTTGTATCTGTCTTTTTCAGGGCACAGACCGTAGAAGTCTGCCCAGCACTAGCCCCGCCTCCCAACCACCAGCCCCGCCTCCCACCACCGGCTCTGCCACCCAATCTTGGCTAAGCTCCTGAGGATCCATTCCTTCTGAATAGGATTCCTTTATGTTTATCCCACGCATGTTTGAATTCCATTACCGTTTTCATCTCCACCACCTCCCGTGGGAGGGCATTCCAAGCATCCACCACTCTCTCCGTGAAAAAATACTTCCTGACATTTTTCTTGAGTCGGCCCCCTTCAATCTCATTTCATGTCCTCTAGTTCTACGGCCTTCCCATCTCCGGAAAAGGTTCGTTTGCGGATTAATGCCTTTCAAATATTTGAGCGTCTGTATCATATCACCCCTGTTTCTCCTTTCCTCCAGGGTATACATGTTCAGGTCAGCAAGTCTCTCCTCATATGTCTTGTAACGCAAATCCCATACCACTCTAGTAGCTTTTCTTTGCACCGCTTCAATTCTTTTTACATCCTTAGCAAGATACGGCCTCCAAAACTGAACACAATACTCCAGGTGGGGCCTCACCAATGACTTATACAGGGGCATAAACACCCCCTTTCTTCTGCTGGTCACACCTCTCTCTATACAGCCTAGCAACCTTTTAGCTATGGCCACCACCTTGTCACACTGTTTTGTCACCTTCAGATCCTCAGATACTATCACCCCAAGGTCCCTCTCCCCGTCCGTACCTATCAGGCTCTCACCACCTAACACATATGTCTCCCATGGATTTCAACTCCCTAAGTGCATCACTTTGCATTTCTTCGCATTGAATTTTAATTGCCAAACCTTAGACCATTCTTCTAGCTTCCTAAGATCCTTTTTCATGTTTTCCACTCCCTCCCAGGTGTCCACTCTGTTACAGATCTTAGTATCATCCGCAAATAAGCAATCTTTACCTTCTAACCCTTCGGCAATCTCACTCACAAATATATTGAACAGAATCGGCCCCAGCACCGATCCCTGAGGCACTCCACTACTCACCTTTCCCTCATCTGAGCGAATAAAGTCCTTAAGAGTGAAGTTGATGGTGGACATTTATTTCTTGACTGTACTGGAAGCCTGTGGCTGGAGGAGATTGTTCTATCCTTGGCTGCACTAAGAGGGACCCTGGTTACATTATCTTCTTAAAGCTTCCTGTGCTCCCTCCCCTCCCTTATAAACAAACACGCACACACAAACACACACACACACACACACACACACTAATGTGCCAGCCAACTGCAACTGTGGAGTAGGGACTCCCTCAAACCATAATACCAAAAGAGGGACATCTACCCCCAACCTCCTGGGGTGTTGCTTAGGCCAGCATTAGAACATAGTCATTAAAATGTTTTCATAAAGCCACATATGAAATGTATGGAGAAGTGGATAAGTATTTCTTCTCAGAAAATTTAACATAAATATTAGCCAGGTCAGGGGCCATGGTGGCCCCCATTGCTCTTCCCTTTGTTTGAAAATACAATCTCTTCAATTATGAAGAAAATTTTGCATAACGCAGTTGTGGCTAAATTTTAATAAAAATGAATGAGTACTTCATGGTTGTGGCCTGGATTCTAACAATGTTCAAAACATTCTGTATCACATTTTATCAAAATCAAACGACTATAGAAGAGTGAGCTACCGGTTTCAAGCTGAAGATGAACAAGGAGAAAAACAAATTCACAATATTTAGCATTAGGTTTAATATGGTTAATGAGAAAATCATGTATATTGATGGTATTCATTTCCTATTAGAATCTTCCCTTAAAATTCTGGGAGTGATATTTGATAAACATTTTATGTATGAAGAGCAAACACAAGTAATGACAACTTGAGTTTTCAAAGTGGTGTGGAAACTATGACAAGTTAGATTCAAATTAAATCTGATGTTTTTAGAATGTTTACACATTGATGTTGGCCCAAATCGATTATTGCAACATCATGTACCTGCGTTGCAAAGAAATACATTTTAGGAAATTTCAAACTTTACTGAATACTAAAGCTCATTTAGGGGCCATTTGATGAGGCAGAGGTAGCCATACCACCTCGTCACTGTATGCCAAATCAGCCATATCACCGGGCTCGCTCAGGAACCTGGTGGTACTTTCAGCGCACAATGATTATGATGCTAGAAAATATTTTTGCATTTTCTAGTGCAGGGGGCATGCTCAGTGGTAATCAGGCAGCGACGTATGCTGCCCAGTTATTGCTGGGGTACCGCTGGAGCCCCTACTGCCTCCTAAATAGGAGGTGGTAAGGGTTCCCCCCAGAAAATGGCTACATTCCAATACATTGGCTTAGCGCATAGCCATTTCCTTCTGGAAAAAAAAAGCCTTTTACCACTGGTTGGTAAAAGGACCCCTTATTCTTGAAAGAGTCAAAGTTCGATACAGCGACTCTTCTGTTGATTCAATTACACTGAAACGTAGTGGATGCATGTTAAGGTGTGGAGTGAGTGGCTTTTATTATCTTTTATAAACTTAAAAAACCTTGTTAACAGGGGAGGGGCTATGTGGGGGGAAGAGTAGGATGGTGGTGAGTAGGGTTACCATATGGCTCCAGAAAAAGGAGGACGGATTGAGCCAGCCGGGTTTTACTTCCATTGCTTTCAATGGAAGTAATTGAGCCAGCGGATAGGGAATGAGAGAGAGGGCCTGGGTTGGGTTAGGAGAGGAGATGAATGCTGAGACCACCGAAAATATTTTGCTGTCTGTTAGTATGTATTTGTCTCATTGTGTATGTTTATTTTGACCACCAGGGGGTGCTTGTGGGCTGTTGAAGGCACACACCAACCAGTAGGACCCACAATACCACAGTTAGAAGAGTGCTGTAAAAGAGTGGCTTACACAATTTGCCTCAAAGTGTCTTTATTGACCCCCCTCCCCCAATGAAATATTTCAGTGCTAATTGGTGATGGAATCAGAGATTCTGGGCACACATTTCCACAACCACATGAATCCTAGTACACACAAATATATGCAGATAGTTTCCCCCACATGTACTTACATTTGAAAAAACTGGTTAGTATGTATTTGTCTCATTGTGCTATGTCTGTTTTGGCCACCAGGTGGTGCCTATGGGCTGTTGAAGGCACACACCAGTAGGACACACAACACCAACATGCAACACGCACACTGCCACAGTTAGAAGAGTACAAAAGTATCATGTGTACCCCACTCCTTGACAAAGTTTTCTTGAAATAATTTTATTTGCACTGAGTTGAATCTTCCCCCCATTCTTAGAATACACAACGATCTTGTTTTCAGGAAATTTCACAAGCTCAGCTGTCATTGCTGGTTGTGAGATTAGGTCCAGGCCTTTCCACTTGCTGTAAATCTGTCGCCTATGTAGCCTGACCCCGGATCCTGTGGGGGTGAAGGGGTCACTTGTGTTCATCAGCATGCCCTGTTATGTGATAATGATGGAGAATTAATCACACACCGGAAATTAAAATACATGGCAGAACTTGGGATTGGAGCTAGATTCAGTAAATGGCGTACGAAGTTACGCACTGTTAAAATAAGCGTTCAGAACCTGTTCTATAAAAGTTTTTACCACTAAGCAACCTTTGTAGAACAGCGCTTAGCGTGGATTTCTGCACCCAAGTTTGGGCGTGAAGATTATGCCGATTGTAACCTGATGTAAATTCTCATGCTCAATTCTTGGCAGCTGGACAATAAGAGACCCTGTTCTATAACATTGCATGCAAATCTTGGGAACCCCCCTGACCTGCCCATACCCATCCTATGGCCACGCTCCCTTTTGAATTGAGTCTGAGACAATTCAGGTGTGCAGTGTTACAGAACAGTAAAAAGGCACAGAGCCGCTACAAGACAAAGCCAGGCCCATGGCAAACACCCCGCAAGCCCCCCCCCCTCCAACCCTGAGCAGGGGGCTGCTTACTTACTTAATACTTGTCCCCTGCTCTTGTGTTCTGAGACCGGCGTTAACTCTACTCTGCCACCACAGGTCCTTCTTCCTGCCGCGTTCCCTCCCATCTATGCGGAAACAGGAAGTACTTCACATAGGAGGCGGGATGTGGCTGGTACAGCAGAGTTAACGCGATAACCTGGCACTGCGGCACACAGAAGCAGGAGATTAATCAGCTTTGCTGGTGCCAGGCAGACCACCCCCCCTTAGAGGCTGGGCCTGGGGGAACCTTGTCCCCACTCTCAGCAGCCCTACAAAAGACAGATCTGCATGTAAATCCTAATTAGTGACAGCCAATTAACGTCAATAATAGTATATGAGTGAATCTGGGATCCATGCCCAAATTTGGGCACCCTTTATAGACTCCGAGGGTTAGTGTTCTTAATATAAATTCCATAATATAATGGAAACTCAGACTGGCTGTTATCAGTATTCAACTGTATTTAAATTGCTCTAGTGCTGCTAAAGTATCTGCTCAGCCCGCCTCAGCACGATCCGATTATTGACAGGGCAGTCCAGGAGTCTGGAAAGAGCCGACATTTACCCAGTTAGCAGCAATTTTCAGTCTACTAACTGCATAACTACCTAGATAGTAGGCTGTCCTAACTTTACCTGAGTACTGGTCTGAATATGCCTGGTAGATGGATATGTGCCAGTGGCTGCCCAGTCCCCCAGTATTCAGTGTCGCATCCAGGTACAGCCCAGTGCTAAATATTTAGGTACAAAATGACTATGATGGCCTGCCTCATTCTAGAACTCATATGCGTAACAGCCTGACACACCCCTGACCCACGCATGACACTCACAGGACCACACACCACTCGGAGTTGTGTGTGAAACTGCTAATTAGTGCCAGTTGTACCAATTAACACCAATTACAGCCAATAATGAAGGCCAATGAGCAGCTAATTAATTCATTAAGTTGCATGTGCAACTGACCGTATTTCTATAAGTTACACATGCATACTAGTCAGAAATTTGGGTGGGCAATTTTCTAGAATTAGGGGAAATATGCGCACAACACACAATACAGTGTGTGACAGTGGCATAGGCAGAAAGTTTTAACAGGGAGCCTGCGCCCCTCCCCCTTACCTTAAAATCACCTGCTCCGCTCCAGTCTTTGCCCAGGCAGCGGCAGCGGGGTTTTTTCTGTGACCTCTACCACCCTTCACAAAACAGGAAGTTGTGTCAGAAGGGGCAGGACGGTTCACAGAGAAATGCAGGCAGCCCATGAGTACCAAACTGGAGGGAGATTACTTTAAGGTGCAGGCGGCGGGGGGGGGTGGCAGTCTGACAGGGGGTGCGTACACCACTGGAGTGGGATTTGTAATCCATGATTCTATTCATTGAAATCTGTGCTGCAGGTCCCATAATACATCATGAAGAGGTTGGCAGAAATCCAGGACTGGTTTAAAATCTCCCTCCTGGAACTGGGTAACTTGGAAACTCTACCCTTGTGGTTAAAGTGTTAGGCTAAGAACCAGGGAGGCCAGGATTGAAATCCTTCTAACCTCAGGCAAGTCACTCCATTGCCTCAGGTAGACCTTAAATTGTAAGTCTTGTTAGACAAGGAAATAACTTGTGTACCTGGATGTAACTCATGAGCTCAGATTTGGAAAAGTCAGGTAATTAAATCTAAAATTCAAACCTACATATAAGAAGGAGTGGAGACAGGAACATGCAATCCACCTCAAACATTTAGCAAAATCTAATGTATTTATTGATAGGTGACTAGGGGTTGGTACCTGTGTGCTTAAGGACCAAAGGGAAGTAGTAATCCCAGAACTTGCATTCTTCTGCCTTCAGCTTTTTCTTCGTCTTAAATTTGTCTAGCTTTATTGACAGATATTCTTGTGTTTCGCTGGTGTAAACAGGCCATATCTTTTCACTATCCTCTTTGCAGTTGGGATCGCTACAAGTGGAATAAAAACATATAGAGAGAAAATACTTAAAATACATCATTCCTCCTCCAGGATAAGTTAATTTCTGTATTTCTTGGTTATTATGCCCAGAACATAGTGATACAGAATCTTTGCATATTTAACTACCATGCAATTTCCCAACGAAGACCTTTCAAGAGACCACAATAGCCACCAAGGCTTTCCTAGCATTTGTGACTGGATTCTGACTTTGAACAAATCCTACCTGGAGCTTGCCTATCAATAGTGAAAAAGCCTTTTTCGGTTCACCAGTACTTTAGCATAAAATTGATATGGACATAAATGATCCAGCTAATGTCAAGTCCTTCTCTTTAGTTGCCAAGAAGTAATTAATGGGAAATCTGATATCCCAGACAGACTTCCTCAAAAACTGCTCTCAAAGTCATCATAATGTGGTGTGCCAATATTCTATAAAATTCTACCAGGAACCCATCAGGTCCTGGGGCTTTAGTTACCACCATTTTCTTAATGACTAATATCTTCTCCTGTCCAGATATCAGGCATTAAATTTATTCAAAATTTCTGGATTCAGATGAGGCAAATGTAACCCCCTCAAAAAATTCCCATTACTTCCCTGCATTCCCTGCCCCAGCTGAGTAAAGTTTACAATAGAAGGTGTAAATCCTTGCACTCAAAGCTGATGTAGAACAAGTAAAAGTGAATCAATTTTTTACTCTTTCAAAAAGTACAAAGACTAGGGGACACTCAATAAAATTACATGGATATACTTTTAAAACAAATAGGAGGAAATATTTTTCCCTCAAAGAATAGTTAAGCTCTGGAGCTCTTTGTCAGAGGATGTGGTAACAATGGTTAGCAAATCTAGGTTTCCTGGAGTAAAAGTCCATAGTCTGTTATTGAGATGGACATAGGGGAAGCCACTGCTCGTTCTGGGATTGGTAGCATGGAATGTTGCCACTAATTGGGTTTCTGCCAGGTACTTGTGACCTAGATTGACAACTGTTGGAAGCAGGATAACCAAGCTAGATAGACCATTGGTCTGACCCAATATGGCTATTCTTATGTTAAGTTGGAAGTGGATCACAGCACTAAGCGTTATTTGATAAATAGCGTGCAACTTAGAGCAACACTGATAGGATAGCGCTGCACGTGGATTTTTGAATTTAGTCCTAAGCATCAATTCTAGAACAGCACTTCTGCGCAGAATTTGCATTATCGAATACTAGCATATGGGCGCAAGCACTTATGTCAGCTCAAAGACTGGTGTGAGCGCTTGCGCCTAACTGTAGGCAGTTGGAGACGTAACTGCAAGTGCTCTCTAATATGTGTGCACAAGTCCTAGACATGCCTCTGATCCTCCCATGCCCCTCCCTAGCTCACACCCTCCTTGCAGGTGTGCGCTATGGATTTTGGTCACACATTTTATAGAATAACGATTAAGGTCAGCTGTGCATATAATGGCTTATTAGTGTCAATTAGCATAAGAACATGAGAGTAGCCATACTGGGTCAGATTAACGGTCCATCTAGCCCAGTATCCTGTTTCCAACAGTGGCCAATCCAGGTCACAAGTACCTGGCAGAATCCCAAATGGTAGCAAAATTCCAGAACCCCAAAAAGTAACAACATCCCAGAATCCCAAAGAGTAGCAACATTCCATGTAGAACCCCAAATAATAGCAAGATTCTAGAATCCTAAAGAGTAACAATATTCCATGTAGAACCCCAAACAGTAGTAACATTCCATGATACCAATCCCAGGGCAAGCAGTGGCTTCCCCATGTCTATCTCAATATCGCCAAGTAACACTACTTTTATTAGTTAACATCAATTATCAGTTCATTATATTAAGTTAAATGTGCAACTGACTTGATTCAATACCTTGAGCACACAATTTTCTGCGCTGTCTCTAAATTTGGGCATGCAGGTTTATGGAACTGGGGGGGTGGGTGGTGAATGTGTTTATTGGTGTACTATCAGGAAGTCATGCACATTCGTCTGAAAGAGTTCATAATCTTTGCCAACAGGTTGTGCTGCTTCAGAAGAGTGCATGATATTGATGGCTGTGAGACCCCAGGCGAGGGTTATGGGGTGGCCCTGGGAATAACTCAGCCACACAAGGTGTATAAATGTGAAAATAAATGTTACCTCATAGACCAGGAACCTCAGATGCAACAGTTTCTCTGGATTAGCAGTAGTCCTAAATAGGCCTCTGGCTAGCAAGCCAAGCAGTTTGTGGCTGGTGGGGGCTGCCCTGCCCCAAACCCAGCCTGTAAATTCTCCAGTCTTTTGAAACTCAGGTTTGGCCCCAACCACACCTCGGCAAGGCTTACAAGTCTTGACAATATGCAAAAGTTGACTTACCTCTGCGAGGTCACAGCAGCTAACCACTTTCAGTAAAGACGTAAACATGGGCTTCAGTTTTTCCTTCCCTGGGCCTCCTTAACCTCAGCCTAGCCCTGCCTTTTACATTCCCAGGTATTGACTCCACCCCTCACAGCTCACTTCCTCCTGAGGCGGTATCTGTGCTCTTAAGGTGGCCCAAGCTAGTTAGAGAAGGACTTTTCTTAAGGGTGAGGGGCAGTGTTCTGTGGCACACAAAATTTGTGGGTTTTTTTTTTTAATTTATACATTTGAAAATACAATCACAAGTATACACTTGTTAAAGACTCAAGAACATTAGCAAGTAAAGAAGTAAATGAAAAATAATCACACAGGAAAGTAACTATCATCCTCCTTAGACCAGAAAAAATACAGAGGAGAGATCCAGAAAATCAAGGAGAGCAAACGGAAATCTATAACATCTCAAAAACTTAACATGAGGCCCTGATCTCCCTTTTTAACCTGTAATGCCTGTAGTCCCAATACAGATCTAAGATGGTCTTCAACTGTTCTAGCAGAAAAAATATATATTTCACTAGATTTAATATATAAAATATTAGCGCTGCAAAAATAGCACATGTGGGTATTGTATAAGCTGCGCCTTAAGTTAGGCACAGTTTGTAGGATTAGTGCTTATGGCCAGGACTCGCACCTAACTTTAGGCGCCGCTATTTGTATCAACTGAAATGTGACACAAATCCTCACGACTAAATTAGGCACGCTTCCCCCTTATTCTCTGAACCACCCAAGACCCTCCCATTTCCATGCCCCTGTTTTAGACCTGTATGTAAAATTTACACATGTACACTTTAATTAAATCCAATTAGCGCTAATAATTGCTTGTTAGGATGCCAATTACCAGTGTTAATTGGCTCATTATTCAATTAAGTTGCGTGCGGACCTGAAACTCCATATCTAGAATTGGGGGGAATATTCTTAAGTGTCCCGTCTCAATGCTAGAACAGCCTTCCTTCTCTACTGCGTGTTTTTATGCACACCCAGACACACTGTGCACAGAAGAGTGCTTGAGCATTTCGAAAATAAAGTCTAAGAACAGCATTCAGATCTTGTTCAAAAACAAAAGAAGACAGTAAGCTAGTTTATTCAGACACACCAGGTGTATTTTTGGAAGAAGAGAAATAGGGACACAAAATTTTGTGGGATTTTTCTCCTGCTCGTTTTCATTTCCCAATGAATCAGAGCTGCCAAGGGGGCCCAAAGTTTGAGAGTGAGATTTGAAGGATCGCCACACAGCCCCACCCACTCCGCCTCCTGGTTCCAAACCCTACCCCCCCCCCCCAAATTCCGCAGCTGTGGTGCCAGCAAGCCACCTTACCCTCTAGCAGAAGAAGATGCCTAATAAATGTCATCTCTTGCTGCCACGGGACCAATCTCATGATAAGAGCTGTCAGATTTTGAATCTCTTATCATGAAAGAAGTCCCAGGACACCAAGAGATGTCAGGGCAAGGCAAAAATTTGTGCCAACCTCCACCTTGTATTCTGGCACCCCCAAAGTTCAAGGTTTGGTTACACACATGATACAAACACACCTTGATCTAACCATTTTGTGACTGCCTTACAGTTATGTGGAGAAGGTCAGACACGCCCAAGCATGTTCCTGCAGTACTGTGATACCAATGGTCTCTCGAAATTACTTGAAATTCTCACGAAGGAGACTTACCCAGTCCTTGCAAAGTTGGCCCAGGCTTTCATCACCTTCCTGCTTAGCTTCTGCTCAGCTTCACTGTAGTTCTGTTTCCCATCTAAAGGTGTCCCAAAGAAGAAAGGCAGCTCTCCAGTGTGTACGACACCCATCCACTCTGGCCATGGTAGCTGTGAGAATCGATGGTCAAACCGGTACATGAATATCTTCAGGCCTCGTTCTGCAAGCCGTTGAACCATGTCGACCAAGTGACAAAGGATAAATTCATCACCGAACATGTGACTCAATGCATCACGATTCATCTTGGGGTCCTTCTCTTCTTCCCAGTCTGTATACTGGAAGAGTGCAGATTCCATCCCAAGCTCTCCCGCCTTGGGGAAGAGTTTCTTCACATTCTCCTCATACTGAGCCCGGGTGATGAGGCTTTCGTTGAATGGGCTAAAGCCAGATGCCCAGTACACTGTGAAGATAGTCCCTTCATTTCTGACAACTCCCGTCAAGATCTCAGATGACTTGAAATGCCCCAGTTCCATCAGCTTCTCTGGTGTGTCTGTGAGAAAATCCCCATCAACTGTGGGTGCGAATTGTGTCGGCAGAACACTGTCACCTAAAGGGAGGGAAAATAGCTGTTTGGTTATTTCTTGAGGGTCCTTACTTTGAAGGCATGTTATGATTTCCGTGTCATTGGTGGTGGGACATTCAAGTAGGTTGGCAAGGTTCACAGCTGTAGTCCTTGCTTCCTTCTGAGTGACTGAAGCCCATTTAGCATTGGCTGAGCCACTTCCCATGATGGCCCTAGTGAAGAAGGGGTAACTTTTAGGAGAAAGGACATGAAAGTTCACTGAAGCACCTCCAGAACTCTCGCCAATGATCGTGACACTTTCAGGGTTGCCTCCAAACTGTCCGATATTTTCATGGACCCAGAGGAGAGCCAGCCTCTGATCAAACAAACCAGCATTTCCTTGTATGCCCTGGTTCCCTGTCAATGCCAGAAACCCCAAAGGCCCCACTCTGTAGTTAAAGGTCACTAGAATCAAATTTTCAGCCTCTACTAGATACCGGCCATCATAGATATCGAGAGATGATGTCCCAGATACGAAGCCACCACCGTAGAACCACACCATGACCGCCGCTGCCACAGGCCGGGGCGATGGTACCCAGACATTCAGGTAGAGGCAGTCTTCACTGAACTCTGTGTTTGCATTCCACATCTCACTACCCACAAAGCCTGGGAAAGTGGTATCGCAAATCTGGTAGCAGGAGTGTCCGTATTTGGTGGCATCCAGGACTCCATCCCAGGGTTTGCGTAGCTCTGACTTCTGGAATCTAAGGGTCCCTGTTGGCGGTTCTCCATAGGGGATCCCCAGGAAAGCTGTCACTGACCCTGAGTGTGCTGGTAGTTGAAGTCCCCGCACTTTTCCTTGCTTGGTTTCCACAAGTGTCTCTTCCTGAGCCCACGAATGAGAGATGCACACATGAAGGAACAGGATCCAAACATGAATGTGGCCGAGGCCGTGTCTCCTGTCGTACCACATCTTGGACGTCTACAACATAAGAGCTCACATCAGAATAATCTTAACAACAACAATCATTCTCGTAATATACCTCCTTTGAACCACATGGGAAACTTACGTTCTATAACAATGAAAGTAAATTATGAAGCGGAATGAAGACATATCCTTATTTACATTAACTGGAAGCAAGGCTACAAAATATCGATTAAACCTCAGATTGAGGATAATGAAGCAACAGTATCAGATATCAGGTTTGGGGAACTGAGGCAGCCAGCAAGTTCCTAAAACCTGGGATGTCTACAAACTTCCAAAGCTGACAGCGCAGAAAAAGTAAATTGAAAATAAAAAAGATGTTTTTATTCCAGCACCTTTGGGTATTCAGAGGTTCAAAGAGATAAAAGTGACTTACTCCGGGGGATCCAAGGTGGCGCCGGACTAGGAGGACGTGTCTCGAGTCCCTCCAGCCCTATGTCTTTATTTAAATATATAATAAAAAAGAAAAACAATTGCGGGAGTCGAAGGTGCTCACCCACAGAGAACGGAGCGAACGTTACTGTGGTGGCATGTGGCTGATAGACGCTGTTTCGGGGAGATCAGCAGCGGGGAGTAGCGAGGAGTGAGAGAGAGACCGCGCCTGCACGTGACGTGTGCAGCGCGAACCCGAGTGAGAGGAGCAGAGCAGCAGGGGCGGATGGACGGGCTTGAAGAGTCCTGCATGCGGAGAGTGGAGAGCTGGTGAGGGGAAGACAGCTTTCACGGAATTTTGGAGCCAGGAGGTGTGGAGAAGTCGGAGGGCAGTGGCTGATGTTATCAGAGGGCTGGGGCCCAGCAGAGTTGTCTTCATATGGAAATGCAGAGAAGATGCTCAGTCTGAGCTGCAGAGCAGAGGGCGGAAAGGATGAGCCGGCTGGAGAAGCGAGAGGCTACTATACTGTTGGGAGAGAAGGTGTGGAGTGCTGCGGGCAGTGAGTTCTTGATTTAAGGCCAGCACTGAGGATAATACTGCCTGGACCGGAGCTCAGCTGTGGCATTTTGAATTGTGCATTGGAGAGAAAGGTCCCTGGGAATGCCGCCGAAGTAGGGTTTGGACCGTTTCCATTTTTCAACGGAGCAAGGAAAAATCACTCGGTGGCGTTGAAGGGGGTAGAGCAGAGTGCAGCAAAGATGGCGGCAAATCCGGCAGCAGTCGGGGAGGAACACGATGGTGAGAGTTTGGAGTCAGGTGAAGGTGTGAAAAGGGAAATGGTGACTTGGTTTCAAGACCTGAAGGCTGATTTGGCAGGAGTTTGGCTGGATATACAATGTGCCCTCAGAGAAATTAGGGCTGACATTCGTGATTTGGGACTGCGAGTTGGTGAGATCGAGGAAGGGATGGACAAGCAGGACTTGGGGAAACTGCACAAAGTGGTACATGAGGAGACGCGGGAATTGCAGCAACTCAGGAAGCAGGTGGAGGACCTGGAAAATAGATCACGCCGTAATAACTTGCGTTTTAAGGGAGTACCTGAGTTGGATAGGTCTGGCAATTGTGCAGAAGTGATTCAAGAACTGTGCGGGTTAATTTTAAATTCTGAGGATGGAAGTCATGTACAGGACTTTCGTATCCAGCGAGCACATAGGGTGGTTGACCCGTAGTGGGATTCTCGACAGAGAGACATTGTGGTGAGCTTTGCAGATTTCCCCTTGAAGGAGCACATTTTGGCCAAAGCCAGGCAGCAAAAAGAGATTCTTTGGAAAAATTGTAAAATTGAAGTATTTCAGGACTTGGCTTGGTCTACATTGCAAAAACGTCTGTCCTTAAGTGAAACGACAAAATTTATGAGATCAAAAGGGATTAAGTATAAGTGGCTCTTCCCGTTTGGGATGTGGCTAACAGTGGATGGCAAATCGCGTAAGGTCAAGACTCCAGATGAGGCATGGTCAGCATTGCGATCCTTGGGGTGCAGAGATGTTCAATCTCAGACGGAGATACGGGAGACTGCCGGAGAGCCCAGAACGGATTCGGCATGGCAGAAAGTGGTGAATCGAGGGAAGACTTCTGACAAGCAAGCTTCCTGAGGGAATGCTGAGTTGTGTGGACTAGTGGTGATTTGCATGAATCAGTGGGGGGGCTGAGGGGGGGAATGTGGGAGGTTTGAATGTAAGATTTGTGGATATAAGCAGAGTGATGGGAGGGATAGGGATTAGCATTTTGAAAGGTTAAAGTTCCAGAAGAGTGAGTGGATTCCTAGGGAGATGGCTGATTTTCTGGCAGGAAGATCAGTTACAGGGGAGGGGAGGGGAGGGTTGGGGAGGATGGGCAAAGGGATGGGGATACAAGGGAGCAGAAGGGGAAGGTGTTGGGAAATGGGGGAGGGCAGAGAACGCTTGAGGGGAAGGTGAGGGGACAAGGGGAGGGGGAGGGGTGGGAGGGGAGGGGAGAAAGGTGATGGGAACATGGAATGTGAATGGGTTAAACAATCAGGGGAAACGTAGTAGAGTATTTAAGGAGCTGGGTAGGATGAGGTGGGATGTAACGTTTTTGCAAGAAACACGTTTAAGGCCGAGGAATATTCACTTGCTAAATCGTAAGCCTTTTCGGGAAGTGGTGGTACATCAGGGATCAGAGCCAAAGAAGATGGGAGGGGTGGCAATTTTAATTAGACAAACTTGAGCATTACGTCAGGCGTGGGGTTTTTTGATCTCATTAATGGGTGGTCGGGAGGACGTGTCAGACCAACTCCCAATTAGAGGGAATATGAACTTTGGGCCGGGGAATGAGAATGCAAGCTTTGCGCGGTGGGCTGAAAATGGGATCATCTTATTGCAGCATATATTAGATGAAGAGGGCAAAGTGAAATCATGGGAAACTCTCCTGAGCTCAGGGAAAGTAGAGCAAAGAGATATGATGGCTTACTTGCAATTGCGACACTATATAGCTTCCTTGGAAAGAGAGGCCCTGACCCCATCTTTGGGTATGAAACTAGAGGAATTTTTTGAGAAATTTAAGGGGGGGCCTGTCGATCTCAAGATTGCATAAAGCCATCCAGCTGCATGTTCAGGGGAAGATATTTGCAGAGCTTACTCAACGGTGGGCCAACAATGTGGGCAGGGGTATAGGACCAGTAAAATTAGTAAAAAGAATCCCTGAGATTTCGGTTAATGCTACACTTCGGGAATGCCAATTTCGAATTATACACAGGGCCTATTTTACTCAAGAAAGGCTGTTTAAGACAGGGGCGATAGATACCTCTGTGTGTTCTAAATGCAAACAGGGGGTGAACTCCTTCTTTCATTCCTTGTGGGAATGTTATAAGACCCAGGTTTTTTGGAAAGGAGTATTTAAGTATTTGGAGAACTTATTGAAATGCGTAATACCAATTTCTCCGAAAGCAGTATTACTGGACTATTATGAGGATTACCATTTGACCAATAGACACAATGTTTTACTGGTTCGAAAGGCGGGAATTCTGGGGAAGAAAGTGATTTTAGGAGTGTGGGTTGGGGAAGAAGCACCTTCCTACTGGGTGTGGAGGAATAAGTTACATGCTCTGATGACTCTGGAGTGTCGCTATGCTAGGTCTACACCCAAACGGAAAAAGCAATTTCAAGCAGTGTGGGGAGAATATATTGCTTCCCTCCCACATAGGGCCAGAAGTCTGGTGTTGAATCCAGGTTAACAGCAGAAAGGGGACGGTGAGGATGCTCTGTTATGGCCGGGAGAGGGATAGTTCAGGTTGATATAAGTTTGAGAATGGATTGGTGGACCTTCCCCCCCCCCCCTTTTTTTTCTGGGTGGCTGGTTGTGGAGCACCTTGTCTCAAATGGACCTGATGAATAAGGAATGGAGAGGAGAGGTGGGCTAACAAATAACATAAGAACGATATGAGATAAGGGTGTTTATTCGCTATATGGGATAATTTCATTGTACATGTCAGATACGATAGGACGGGCTGATCTGGAAGATGGAGTTATATGGAGACGAGGATGTTTGATGACTTTCTGTGAGTATAGCTTGGTGAAGGATTGTCGGACAGGGGTGTGGGGAGGAAAGGGTGAAGATCAGCATTGAATTTGTTTGTAGAACATGTCAATGCAAGACACATTTATAGCTGGTACAGGTCACCAGTTAGAGATGGCTTATATGGTGACTGGACCAAGCGGTTTTGTTACGATTTGGCACACAATTGGCGTTTGCCAGTTATCACTACTGAGGGAGGGGGTTGGGTTCACATGTTTCAAATCTGCTGATGGACAGTTTCACCTTCATTGCAGGGAAGATATGTTTAAAGTTTGTATTCTATAGGTAAAAGAAGGTCGACACATTGAATAGTGGGGTGGGGATAAACGGTTAAAAATTGGATGACAGATGTTGCATTTTAAATCAAAAGACTGCATTTGTAACTATGGGTTATGTACCTGCAGAATGTGGAATGTTTCTCCTTTGAGTTGTCATCAATAAAAAATGTTGCACATAAATTAGACAAACTTGTGGATTTGTGAGTAAAGGGGTGTTTAGAGATTCTAGTGGACGATGTGTGGGTCTTAGAGGGTGGCTACAGGGGCAGGAGGTGATATTGATTAACATTTTTTCATAAGCTAACAGAAGAAATCTCGGGATTTGTTAGGGGGCAAGTTGTGGTAGGTGGGGATTTTAACATTGCCCCAGATGCAAGGTTAGATCATTCGACAGGAGGAGGGCAGCAGAGTGGGCCTGGAAGGAAGGCATTGTTACAATTTTTGAAGGGGTTGGAGGTGGTGGATTGTTGGCGGTTGTTGCTTGCAGTGCAGCGGGATTATACCTTTTATTCACATGCAGCTCAGACGTATTCCAGGATAGATGGGTTATGGGTGCGTCGTAATGGATGGAATTTGGTGGGGGCCGCTGAGATAGAGACCATTTGCGTTTCTGATCATGCGCCAATGTGGATTAAATTACTCGGGCTGGGCCAATGCAGGAGACAAGGGGTCTGGAGACTCAATGCATAGGAACCAACTTTTCAAAATTATTGGGGGTGCTAAGCCCAATGGAAATGACCTCTCCCTGAACACATACAAGGAATTTTTCTCAATATTGGGGGTGCTCAAGCACCCACAGCACCCACAGAGTTGGCTCCAATGACTCAATGAATCATTGCTTGGGGATGAGAAAGCGCAGGAAGATATACAACGTGCTATTCAGGAATTTAGACATTTTAATGACAATGGGGAGGTCAAGGATGGGGTGTTATGGGATGCTCTGAAAGTGGTAGTGAGGGGTGTTTTGATAAAGGGGGGGTACGTAAGAAAAGGGAAAAAGGCCAGCTGTCATTGACCTTACAAAACAGGTTTTTGCACTTAGAACATGTGCATAAAAGGAACCCTACACTGCAGGTATGGGCAGATCTAAAACAAGTGAGGGGGGAACTTGCACAATTACAGATGGCAGAGGTGGATTTCATGAGAGTAACGCTCAAGCAACAATATTTTGAATTTGCCATTAAATCCAGTGCCCAATATTGAATGGTACTATGTAGCAGCTCAATTGAGGATGATTATGGACTGGGAGAGGGGGATAATCAAGCCTGCCAGTCAGTTGGAGCAATCGTATACCCCGCATAGGGCGTTGAGCTCTTATTTGTGGACTACGGAAGGAGTGGGAGTGATTTTGGCAGGTATACAGAACCCATATGTGAGGCATTTGATGAAAGTGTGGGGAGGAGTAAGAAGGAAATGGGGGGGGGGCAGTATGATGGAGTGTCAACACTAGCATCTTTGAGATGGGAACCGAGGTTTGAGGCAGGGAGAGAAAACGCTAGTTTTGTGCAGTGGGCGCAAGCGGGCATTGTGAATTTTTGGGCAGTGTTACGGGGGGGGGGGGGGAGGATGAAGAGTTTTGATACATTGTGTTCTATGTATAACTTTACAGGGGGAGGTAATTTTCCCCATATACAGATTCAACATTTTGTGGGGACATTGGATTGGAAGGGAAGGAATCCACAGGAGAGAGAAAGTTTGGAAAATCTATGGCTATTGTTAAGGAGGGTTCCCAGACCAATATCAGTGATATATATATTTTTGAGGGGTTATGATTCTAGGCCATACGGGTTTCAAGGGGCTTGAGAGGAGGATTTAAGTTATCAATTTTCTGAACAGGAGTGGGAGGTTATTTGTGGGGAGGTTCAGAAAGCTTCAGTATGTGTTTTGGTGCAGGAAAATGCTTATAAAGTTTTATCCCGATGGTATTACACACCTGAGAGATTGAAGAGGATGTACCCCAGTGCATCAGATTTATGTTGGAGGTGTGGTTTACAGAGGGGTTCCTTTATACATATTTGGTGGACATGTTCTGGGGTGGTACATTTTTGGGAGGATGTTATGAAAGCATTAGTAAAGTTAATTGGATCATCCTTGGTGTGTACTCCTCTGGTGTGCCTATTGGGCCTACATAATGAGAGGGAATCTTGGGAGGAGAGGAAATGGTTGCGCTGGGGGCTGGCAGCAGCTAAATGTCTCATTGCACAATATTGGAAGAGGGTAGATCCCCCAACTCTGAGTGACTGGAAATGTAAACTGGGTCAGTTAATACAAATGGAGAGATTAACGGCCTATCGCAGGGAGGGGACATGGCGGCATAAAGGAAGATGGGTTCATTTACAACAATGATTGTCAAGTATTTAGGTTAAGGGCATCTTATATGAGGGGGGTGGGGGGAGGGGAGTGGGGAGGGAGGGGGAGAGAGAGTGCCCCAAAGAAACATGGGACGCTCTCAAGTTGTGTTAGGGTTGCTAATGATTGGAGTGCGGGGGTGGAGGATGTTGTATTTTAGGAGTACAAGGTTTAGTTGGGCAGTGGGATTTATTGTAGTGGTTACAATGATGAGTGGGTTTTAGTTGTAATAGTATAGGGGTTAAGTACTTATGAGCCACTGCGTGGGCAAATGTGAGCGAGTTGTGCTCTTGTTATAGAGCTATGCAAAATAAAAAATATTTGAAAGTGAAAAAAAAGTGACTTACTCCAAACTCACAAATAGAATCAGTGACAGAGCCAGGGATTAGAACCGAGGCACAAGAAGATAAAAGGTCACACTAAGGTCAAATACACCCTGGATTCTATATAGGTTGCCCAAATGTGGGCAACCAGGGCAGATGAGCATACAAAATAATTAGTTAATGAGACGTCAACAATTAATTATTGACATTAATTGGCAACAATTTAGAGTTGCTGCGTTCGGCACCTAACCCTTACCGTTCAGTGAATCCAGACTGCCCCAATTTGACTGCCCCTATCGGACCGACCGTTCACTTGTCTATTAGATTGTAAGCTCTTTGAGCAGGGACTGTCTCTCTTTGTTAAATTGTACAGCGCTGCGTAACCCTAGTAGCGCTCTAGAAATGTTAAGTAGTAGTAGTAGTAGTAGTAGTTGCGTGCGCATCTGTCCTAGGGGCTATTATATAACATCCAAGCCTAACTTATACACTATGCAACTGTCTATGGGAGAAGCATGGACAGATCAGGAGGGTGTTCCCAGAAGCGAGGTGCAATGTTATGCAATACTATAAAAGAGATGGCTGAGGGGGTTATGATTGAAGTCTTCAAAATCCTGAGTGGAGTAGAATGGTTAAAAGTGAATTGAATTTTCACTCTTTCAAATTATATGAAAGTACTTTTAAAACAAATGAGGAAATATTTTTTCACTCAACGAATAGTTAAGCTCTGGAGCTCTCTACCGGAAGATGTGGTGGTAACAGCGTTTAAAAAAGGTTTGGACAAGTTCCTGAAGGAAAAGTCCATAGTCTGTTATTTAGGTGGACATGGTGGGGGGGAGCCACTGCTGGCCCTGGGATTGGTAGCATGGAATGTTGCTACTCTTTGGGGATCTGCATGGAATCTTGTTACTCTTTGGAGTTATGCCTGGAATCTTGCGACTCTTTGGGATACTACATGAAATCTTGCTACTGTTTAGGGTTCTAAATGGAATCTTGTTACTCTCTGGGGTTCTACATGGAATGTTGCTACTCTTTGGGGCTCTATATGGAATAATGCTACTCTTAGGGGTTCTATATGGAATGTTGCTACTCTTTGGGGATCTACATGGAATATTGTTACTCTTTAAGATTCTGGAATCTTGCTGTTCTTTGGGGTTCTGCATGGAATGTTGCTACTATTTGAGTTTCTGCCAGGTACTTGTAACCTGGATTGGCCCCTGTTGGAAGCAGCATACTGGGCTAGATGGACGATTGGTCTGATCCAGTATGGCTACTCTTATGTAAAGCGTTTGCCCAACTGACGTAAATTAAGTGCCAAATCTAATTTACAGGGCTGTATTGTAGAAAATGCAGGGAGCTTAACAATAGAGGCATTAATCCCAGCAAACTTTATCTTCTCTAGATACCAAAACCATAGCGCTGATCTGCTTAATTGATCGCAGTTGGAAAAAAGACGCTGTTTTCTGACAGCCCACAAAAATTTTTTATATGACTTGCTCGATCGATGGTTTTGGTGCCTAGTGAAGGTAAAATTAGGTGCCAGCATTTACACCAGGTTTTGGTGGGCATGAATGCTATCGCCCAAAGTCAGGCGCAAAATGCACATTAAGCTAGTTTTTTTTTTAAGAGTGCTCTGCGCAGATTGTCCTTTATAGAAATCCACCTTAGTATGTCTCTTCTCAGCACCTCTCTTCGGGCACTCATTTAGTGAATCTGGCCCGTAGAGTCCGTGACAGAGGCGAGGACTAAAACCAGGAAAGGATTGCATTGCTCTCCTAAATAAATCTCCAGTTACTGTAACTTTAAGTAATTCTGGGTGTAGAATTATCGGGAGTGGACAAAATCAGTCCTAGCCAGCAGCCTCAGCATGTGCAAACAAGTTATCAGATAGGATCCAAGTCCATGAATTCAGCAGAAACACTTTCCACTTTAACCCTGAGATCCCAGAAGAGTTGTTAAACCAGCGGTAAAGGTAGAGTCAATATTTAATGTTAATATCAATTGAAATCAGAGATCCATGTGCAGAGTTCAATCATAGTACTCCATTCCCCATCGGTCATTAAAAAATCATTCTGTCAAGAAATGGAGCTTCTTCTGGACTAGTTTCAGCTTGGACCGGTTCAGCAAATGAGACAGATAGATTAGTGGTCTGAGCCTCCTTTCAGATGATATCTGTGTATATGTCTGTCTCCCAACTGTTCTTAATTTTATATATATATATATATATATATATATATATATATATATATATATTATATTATTATTATTATTATTATTTTTGTAATATACTCAGTTACTGCAGAGTGTCAATAGATAAGGAAGTTGAGGATGTGTTTCTTCTATTTTTTTTTTTTCTAAAAGCAGACTAGGTAATACGGTATCCACCGGATTCTGTAGAGTGCAACTTAAGTTGTGCAAGCAAATCCAGTCATATTCTATATTTGCATGCACAACTTAATTAGTTAACAAGCCAATCAGCGCTGATAATTGCCAATGAATAAGCAATTATTGACACTAATTGGCAATAATTAGAATTTATGCACACAACTGAGTAAGAGTATTCTATAGCGTGATGCACATAAATTCTAAGTCGCATAGTTGAAAAGGGGGAGTGGCTGTGGGAATAGAATAGGCAAGTCATGGGCGTTTCTAAGATCTATGCGCGTTGTTATGGAATACACCTGGTTCACTCGTAATTTAGGTGTCAGCATTTACTCCAAGTAAAATGTGGCGTCAATGGCTGCAACTAAATTTAGTCATGTCAACAGGCGCTCAGTGTATTCTATAAACCAAGCGGAAATTTAGGCTTATTCTATAAAGTACTTAGACTTTTTTCATTTCAGTGCCGATTGTTTAGGAGTGATATATAGAATCTAGTCCTATAGGTGTGCTTGTAGCCTGAAAATCAATTTTGCATATGTTAAAATGACCCAAAAGTTCCTGCCACCTTCTTGCTTCCTCTATTGCCTCATTCCTAGCAGATTGATCCAGAAGTAGAGGGTAGACAGGAGGAACAATTTAAGTAAAAAAGAGAAAAGGGCCCCCTTACTAACATGTATTTGATTTTGCAGTTACCACGCAGTAGCTGCAAACGGATATAAGAACATAAGAGTAGCCATACTGGGTCAGACCAATGGTCCATCTAGCCCAGTATCCTATTTTCCAAACAGTGGTCAAGCCAGGTCACAAGTACCTGGCAGAAACCCAAATCGTGGCAACATTCCATGTAGAACCCCAAAGAATAGCAAGATTCCGGAATTCTAAAGAGTGACAAGATTCCATGTAGAATCCCAAAGAATAGCAAGATTCTGGAATCCTAAAGAGTAACTTGTATTTGATTTTGCAGGTTACCACTGATCTGGGATCCACACCAAATTTTAGGTACCCTTTATAGAATCTGGGGTTTAGTTCTTCAAATTTAGAAGATATTAAGTGGACCTACGCTAACTGCAGAAGTGATGGTTAAAGTGCGGTGTCTGCTATCTGACATGGAGGGGCATTTTCGATATGACGTCTAAGAATATGGCCATTTTCGAAACAGCAAAACATCTTTTTTTATTTTTTGAAAATGGTTATTTGCTAGATGTTCTTGTGCTCTGTGCGTTTATCTTTTTGGTCCATTTTCGAGAAAACAAAAACACGTCCAAGTGAAAAATGCACAAAATCAAGCCATTGGGATGTAGATGGAGTTAGCATTCTTAGTAGACTGGCCACACAGACATCCAAGCAGAGTAATGGGGCACCCTAGGGGTACTGCAGTGGACTTCACATAAAAGCTCCCAGGTACACATCCTACCCTTACTTTTCGGTTGTATGGTGAGCCCTCCAAAGCCCTCCACAAACTTACTGTACCCAACTATACACCATTACAGTAGCCCCTTATGTTTGCAATTGTCACCTATATACAGGGCCACCGAGAGGGGGGGACAGGGGGGACAAAAGTCCCCGGGCCCGGGCCTCCAGGGGGGCCCGGTGCCGAGTCCGTGGATGCTCGCCCCTTTGTCCGACTCCTAGGTCCCTCCCTCCGTCCGACTCCCAGGGCCCGCCCTCCGTCCCTCCCTCCGAATTGCAAAAGCGATCTTGTTCTTACTTCTTCGGCGGGGGTTTCAGCGAGAGCAGCACGCAGACGCAGTGAAAAGCATGCAGGCTCCCGCTTCAACCTTCCCACCTTGCGGGACCAGAGCTGAGAGACAGACGACGAGGGAAGGCTGAAGCGGGAGCCTGCACGCCTTTCCCTGCGTTCTCTTCTGCATGCTGCTCTCGTCAACCTCCGACGAAGTAAGAACAAGATCGCTTTTGCAATTCAGAGGGAGGGACGGAGGGGGGCCTTGGAATTTGGTCGGATGGACGGAAGGAGAGGGGGGCCTTGGATCTCGGAGGGAGGGAGGGAGTTTAGTAGCGCTATAGAAATGATAAGCAATAGTAGAGGGGCCTTGGATCTCGGAGGGAGGGGGGAGGCCTTGGATCTCGGAGGGGGGCAGGCCTTGGATCTCGGAAGGGGGGGAGAAAGAAGAGATTGCTGGACAAGAGGGCAGGGCAGGGGGGAGAGAGAAGAGATTGCTGGACAAGAGGGCAGGGGGAGAGAGAAGAGATTGCTGGACAAGAGGGCAGGGCAGGGGGGAGAGAGAAGAGATTGCTGGACAAGAGGGCAGGGGGAGAGAGAAGAGATTGCTGGACAAGAGGGCAGGGGGGAGAGAGAAGAGATCTCTTCTCTCTCCCCCCTGCCCTCTTGTCCAGCAATCTCTTCTCTCTCCCCCCTGCCCTCTTGTCCAGCAATCTCTTCTCTCTCCCCCCCGCATTGGGCATTGGGGAGAGAGAAGAGATCGCTGGACAAGAGGGCAGGGGGGGAGAGAGAAGAGATCGCTGGACAGGAGGGCAGGGCAGAGGGGAGAGGAGAACTGCTGAACATGGATGGATGATTGGAGGGCAGGGAAGAGAAGAAATGTTGGACAAGGATGAAGGGAAGGAAAGACAAAGGAAGGAGATGCACACGGATGGAGGGAAAAGGAAGAAAGGAGAAATGCTGGATATGGATGGAGGGGAGGGAAGACAGGAAGTACATGCACATGGATGGAGGGGAGGGGAATGAGGAGAAATGCTCAATTTAAGGGCTGGATCGGAACACTTTCAGGACAGATGCCGAAACTTGAGGAAGGATAGGGACAGGGCTACAGATGGTAGACAGGACGCATAAGGACACAGGAGGATGGTGTGAGAAAAAATATCAAATGGAAAGAAGACACTGCATAAAACAGAAGATGGGACCAAAGCAAATAGAAAAACTATGATCAGACAACAAAGGTAGAAAAAAGTATTTTATTCAGAATTTATTAATTGGAATATGTCAGCTTTTGGAAATGTGTATCTGTGATATTTTTCATGTAAGTTTCAATTTTTCTAGTATTGCTGCATGCTGAGTCTGACTTCTTGAGGTAACTTTCTAGTTCAGTATTTTGTCTTCATATTTTTTTATTTCTAGTTCCTTGTGTCATATCTGTTGCCATGTGTTTTTCATGTGTGATCAAGGTACAGTATTTTGCTAGTGTGTAGTATTTGCAGCCCTTTTTGTTTTGTTTTTCATTAGGTTGTGTACTGGTGTTTTAGAGCCCGGTGTAATTATACTGCTGCCTTTCCACGCATAAGGTTGTAGTTTGTCCTGTCCTTGGAATTAGTGCTGTTATGCTGTTATGGTTTGGTAAGGTTATGAGTGGGTTTTTGCACAAGTTTGTGTATAGTGTTTTGCAGTGGAGAGATTGTGTTTTGGCTTTACTGCGATGGCACCAAAACATCAGAAAAGGTGTAGAGCCTAAATCATGACACACTACCTCTTGAAGGATCTACATATAGTGCAAGGGCCCGGCAGTGAGGGGGCGGGGGGGGGGGGGCAGGGGCGGCCTTGTCCCGGGCCCGGCCCAGTCTCTCGGCGGCCCTGCCTATATATGGGTACAATAGATTTTTGACAGGTTTTGGAGGACTGGCACATTCCATCACAAGTGTTACAGAGAGGATTATGGGCCTGGGTCTCCTTCTCCACAGTGCACTGCACTGACCACTAGGTGAATCCAGGGACCTGCTTGGTGCTCCAATAAGACTGGCCATAACATCTGAGACTGACATAGAGATGGTATGTACTGGAAGGAGGGCCACTGGGGGAGTAAGGTGGGTCATTGCTTTATTCCTCCAGTGATCATCTGATCATTTGGGGTACTTTTTTGTGGCTTAGTCATTATTAAAACAGGTCCAGACCAAACTTAGTTTTAGTCATAGACTTTTTTGTTTTGTTCCATTAAAAACGTCCAAGTCTTAGGAATGCCCAAATCCCGCCCTTAATACGCCCCCTTGAGATTTGGATGCATAGTAGATGACGGTAGATAAAGACCTGTACAGTCTATCCAGTCTGCCCAACAAGATAAACTCTTAGCATAAGTTTATCTTAACTACCTGCAAAATGTCTTATTCTGCCCATGCCCCGCCCCCTAATGCCAAATACCATTTACATCTTGTTTAGTGCATGCTGTCAAAATAATGCAAAACCCATTACGACTTATCTACAGTAGTGGTTACCGCATGCTAATTCGCGCATTAAAGTTGGAATTCAGTAAAGGTGAGCCTGACATTGGTGCCAGGCAGAGTGGTGGAGGCTATTATAAAGAACAAAATTACAGAGCATAAAACCATGTGAACCTGCAAGATGGGAAGAGCGCAAGACAGAGAGCAGGATACTTGAAATCCCAAAACTGCTCATTCATTCTGCTTCTATCTACCCCCAGTGAAGACTGTTACCAACCAGCCTGAGTTGGAAATGCTGCTGGTCTGCTTCCCCACCTTCCGAAGGTCCATCAAGTCAAGCATCCTGTTTCCAACAGTGGCCAATCCAGATTACAAGTACCCGGCAAGATCCCCAAACAGTACAATACATTTTATGTTGTTTATCCTAGAAATAAGCAGTGGATTTTCCCCAAGTCCATTTTAATAATGGCTTATGGACTTTTCTTTTAGGAAGCTAGCCAAAGCAGTTTTAAACCCCGCTAAACTAACTACATTTGCCATATTCCCTGGAAGGAAGATTTGGGAGAGATACCAGTGCTAAACATGGTATTCAAAGCTGATGAGTCAGAGAAACTGAATGAACGTGAAGATGTAATGGTGCAAATTGACAAATTGAAGAGTAGCAAACCACCTAGACTGGATGGTATTCATCCCAGATGACTGATAGAATTGAAAAATTAAATTGCAGAACTATTGTTAGTAATATGTCATTTATCTTTAAAATCAAGCATGGTACTGGAAGATTGGAGGGTGGCCAATGTAACTCTGATTTTTTAAAAAGGTTCCAGAGGGGATCTGAGAAATTATAGACTGGTGAGCCTGACATCGGTGCCAGACAAAATGGTAAAGACTATTATAAAGAACAAAATTACAGAGCATATTCAGAAGCATGGATTAATGAGACAAAGCCAACATGGATTTAGCGAAGGGAAATCTTGCCTCACCAATCTACTACATTTCTCTGTAGGGGTGAATAAAAATGTGGATAAAGATGAGCCGGTCTATATTGTGTATCTGGATTTTCAAAGGGCGTTTGACAAAGTACCTCATGAAAGTCTCCTGAAGAAATGAGAAAGTCATGAGATAGGAGGTAATGTCATATTGTGGATTAAAAACTGGCGGAAAGATAGAAAACAGAGAGTAGGGTTAAATGGTCAGTATTTTCAATGGAGAAGGGTAGATAGTGGGGTTCCCCAGGGGTCTGTGCTGGGACCTCTGCTCTTTAACAGTGATCTAGAGATGGGAATAACTAGTGAGGTAATTAAATTTGCTGATGACACAAAGTTGTTAAATTGCAAGAGGACCTTAAAAGATTGGGAGACCGGACATCCAAATGGCAGTTGACATTAAAAGTGAGCAAGTGCAAAGTGATGCATGTGGGAAAGAGGAACCTGAACTATAAAGGGAAGGGAATGGGACTTGATATACCACATTTCTAGGGGTTTGCAACTACATTCAAAGCAGTTTACATAATATATACAGGTACTTATTTGCACCTGGGACAATGGAGGGTTACGTGACTTGCCCAAAGTCACAAGGAGCTACAGTGGGAATTAAAACCAATTCCCCAGGATCAAAGTCTGCTGTACTAACCACTAGGCTACTTGATGCACGGTTCCACATTAGGAGTCATGGACCAGGAATGGGATCTAGGTGTCATCGTTGATGATGCTTTGAAACCCTTTGCTCAGTTTGCAGCGGTGACTAAGAAAGCAAATAGAATGTTAGGAATTATTAGGAAAGGAATGGAAAACAAAAATGAGAATATTATAATGCTTTTGTATCGCTCCATGGTGCGACCACATCTTGAATACTATGTGCAATTCTGGTCACCACGTCTCAAAAAAGATATAGCGGAATTAGAAAAGTACAGAGAAGGGTGACAAAAATGATAAAAGGGATGGGACAACTTTCCTGTGAGGAAAGGCTAAAGAGGCTAGGGCTGTTCAGCTTGGAGAAGAGGCAGCTGAGGGGAGATATGATAGAGATCTATAAAATAATGAGTGGAGTGGAACGGATAGACGTGAATCACTTGTTTACTCTTTCCAAAAATACTAGGACTAGGGGGCATGCAATGAAGCTACAAAGTAATAAATTTAAAACACACTGGAGAAAATATTTCTTCACTCAATGTGCAATTAAACTCTGGAATTCCAAGAGAATGTGGTAAAAGCGGTTAGCTTAGCAGGGTTTTAAAAAGTTTGGATAATATCCTAAAAGGAAAGTCCATAAGCCATTATTAAGTGGGAAAGTTCACTGCTTATTTCTAGGATAAGCAGCATGAAATGTATTGTACTGTTTTGGGATCTTGCCAGGTACTTGTAACCTGGATTGGCCACTGTTGGAAATAGGATACTGGGCTTGATGGCCTTTCGGTCTGTCCCGGTATGGCAACACTTATGCTCTTATGTTCTTAAGGTACCAGGATGATCCGTGCTAAGCTTGCATTCTATATGGTTTCTGTGTCAAGCACCCTTCATCGAATACAAGCGTAGTGCAGATTTCACACCTAAAATTAGCTCGACTTATCTGCAGTAGGGCCCATACAAATAAAATGGGCCCTGCTGCAGATAACTCAAGCTAATCTTTAGTAAAAGACCCCCTTAGTACTAGAGGATACACCAACTGCCTTCTGCTGACATCAACAATTTTCCCTAAGGCATTGCAAGGTCTATCACATACCCCCTCTGCTTCTGAATCCTTTTCAGAAGCCATCTAAGCAGAGAATGGTTTGGTCACTTACCGGTGCCTTTCTCTCTCCTCCTGTCTTCTGATAGCACTAAAACCCTTTATATTCTATTTACTCAGTGATATGTTTACCCAAAGACAGACCTATCCTCTTCCTGGCTCTTTCTCTGCTGACTCCAATCTTTCTCTGCTGTGGTTGCCTCACATCCCCTCCTATTATTTGGCATCCTCCTCCACACACAGTGCAAAGACCACAGACAAGGTACAAGACCTAAAATGACTTTATCCCATCGCAGGAGAAGGAAGGAGCAGATTTGCCAAGCAAAGGTAGAGAAGAAGAATGAAGACCTCTTGTCATCACAGAGCAGTGGCGTAGCCAAGGGTGGGCTGGGGTGGGCCCAGGCCCACCCACTTTAGGTTCAGGCCCACCAAGTAGCAGCACACCTATAATGTGGCTGGCAGGAACCCCAAGCCCCAACAGCCAAAAACTCCCAACAACTGTTTGCTGCCGGTGAAAATCTGCTATTTAAAAGGTATAAGGGGGAGAGGGGGTGTTTGAAAGACCATATGGCATGCAGGCGAGAGAGGGAGAAACCAAATCACTTGTAGGACAAGGTGGAGTTCTGCCCACCCACCTTGGGTCCAGGCCCACCCAAACTTGGGTGTCTGGCTACGCCCCTGTCACAGAGCCACCAAGGGGGATTCTTGACAGGGAGATTTCAAGATACGCCCACAGCCCTGCCCCACGCCAAACAGTCCCTCCAAACAGCCTCACCCACTCCACCTCCTGGCTCCACCCTCTGGTTCACCATCATTCCACAGACTGTGGCACCAACAAGCCACCTCCCACTCCGGCAGCAGGAAGCACCTTAATAAAACATCATCTCCAGCTGCAAAGGGACCAGCCTTACAATATGAGTTATGAGATTTTGCAGCCCTTTTCACAAGACTGGTCCCCCGGCAGCAGGAGGGGAAGGCTGCTCAGTAGAAGTTCTTTGCTCCCCAGTGGGAGTGAAGGAGATGACCTGTGAAAGTGGGGGGTCTCCTACTGAATGCAGGAGACTTGTCAGGTCTATCTCCATGGCTGGCAAGGCAAGGTGAGGGGGTTTATCTCATCCTTCAGAGAAAGGGCATCTGGCTATACTTAACAGCCACAGGGGTAGTAGCTGCAGAGCCTAAGAGGCTGCAGATGGTCTGCATTTTGCCCCTCTCCCAAAATTTGAAAGAGGGGGCAAAATGCTATGCTTACCTCACTTACCATGTTGCACTGGCCCCGCAGAAGGTTCAGGAGTCAATTGATTCTGGTGATGTGACTTCACAGTTGGCACAGACCATGCCAGTGTTGGTAAGGCTGCAGTATCACAAGTTGTGCTACCTGAAATATGGTTTGGGGGAGGGAGGATTATCAACTCAGAAAGGGTTTCAGTAAGAGTGATTGAGCAACAGCTTCACGATGCCAGAAACCCAACAAATATCCTCAGAATGCAGAAAACAAGAACAGGCCAGGGACTGTCATAGGGTTGAAAAGCCAAACACCACTAGGTCACTAACATCCCCTAGACACATACAGTGATAGCATAATCATCCCTCACGTACACACACACATGGTCACCAAGACAGAGGTACAGCACCAGCCATGCCTATGAAAGCCAAGAAAAAATCTACAGTGTAAGACCAATAAGTAAATAATAAGTAACCCCCTAGAGTTTTTTAATGGTTTTTCAGCAACCTTTTGGAATTTCAATGTGAAATTGTATAGCTTTATTTGTTATTATTTTATTTATTTGTTACATTTGTATCCTACATTTTCCCACCTATTTGCAGGCTCAGTGTGGATTACATAGTACCGCAGAGGCGTTTGCCATCTCCGGTGGAGAACAAACACAATGTGATGTTGTGATCTAATAGGTTCGTGTGTTATAGACACATTGGGGAAATGTAGAGAAGAAGAGTTATGCAGTGTCCATTACAAGCTTTGGTTTCGTTGTGTTGCAGGGTTTTGGCACTTAAGTTGGGTCGGTAGGGTATGTCTTTTTGAACAGGTTGTTTTTTAGTGATTTCTGGAAGTTTAGGTGGTCGTACATTGTTTTCACGGCTTTTGGTAGTGCGTTCCACAGTTGTGTGCTTATGTAGGAAAAGCTGGCTGCATAAGTTGATTTGTATTTGAGTCCTTTGCAGCTTGGGTAGTGCAGATTTAAGTAAGTTCGTGTTGATCTGATTGTGTTTCTTGTTGGTAGGTCTATGAGGTCCATCATGTATCCCGGTGCTTCGCCTTAGATAATTTTATGGACCAGGGTGCAGATTTTGAAAGCAATACGTTCTTTGATTGGGAGCCAGTGTAGTTTTTCTCGGAGGGGTTTGGCGCTTTCGAATCGTGTTTTTCCAAATATAAGCCTGGCTGCTGCGCTTTCAGCAGTCTGAAGTTTCTTTATGAGTTGTTCTTTGCATCCCGCATAAAATTCCGTTGCAGTAGTCTGCATGGCTTAGTACCATTGATTGTATCAGGTTACGAAATGTTTCCCTCGGGAAGAATGGTTTCACGCATTTGAGTTTCCACATTGAATGGAACATTTTCTTAGTTGTAGAGTTAACTTGGCTCTCAAGTGTAAGGTTACGGTCGATGGTAACACCAAGGATTTTCAGGCTGTCTGAGATAGGGGGTGTGATCTGGGGTGTTTATATTTGTGGGTTTGTTCGTATTGTGTTGGGATGAGAGGATGAGGCAGTGTGTTTTTTCTGCATTGAGTTTTAGTTGAAATGCATTTGCCCATGAGTCCATGATGTTCATGCTGAGTTTGATTTTGTTGATGATTTCTGTCAGATTATGTTTGTAAGGTATGTATATTGTGACGTCGTCTGCGTAGATGAATGGGTTGAGGCCTTGGTTGGATAAGGACTTGGCTAGTGGTGTCATCATTAGGTTGAAAAGGATCGGTGATAGTGGTAATCCTTGAGGTACTCCACAGTCTGCTTTCCACGGTGATGATATGTTTGAATTTGATTTCACTTAGTAGATGACGGCAGAAAAAGACCTGCACGGTCCATCCAGTCTGCCCAACAAGACAACTCATGTGTGCTACTTTTTGTGTATACCCTACTTTGATTTGTACCTGTGCTCTTCAGTGCACAGACCGTATAAGTCTGCCCAGCACTATCCCCGCCTCCCAACCACCAGCCCCGCCTCCCAACCACCGGCTCTGGCACCAGGGGCGTAGCTACGGGTGGGCCTGGATGGGCCCAGGCCCACCCAGTTTAGCCTCAGGTCCGCCCAGAAGCAGATGCTTACCGTGACCATCTCCCACCCCTGCTGCAGCGCTTCATTTAATGTTGTCGGCGCTGCTGTTACAGTTTCCCACCCCCGCGGCGGCGCTTTACACTTTACCTGACAGCAACGCTACAGATGCAGCGCTGACATCCGACGTCCTGCTCCGGGGCCTTCCACGCTGATGTAACTTCCTGTTACGGAGGCGGGACGCGGAAGGCCCCGGAGCAGGACGTCGGACATCAGCGCTGCATCTGTAGCATTGCTGTCAAGTAAAGTGTAAAGCGCCGCCGCGGGAGTGGGAAATTGTAACTGCAGCGCCGACATTAAATGAAGCGCTGCGGCAGGGGTGGGAGAGGGTGAGGAAGTCAGTGGGGTGCTGCGTGCTGGCCCAGAAGTAAGGGGAGGCAGGGAGGGGAGGGGAGGGAAGTGGGAACAGAAGGGTGCTGGACTTGCCAGGGGCAGAGGGTTGGAGGGAAGGAAGAGAGGTTTTGGGATTTGCAGAGGGGAGGTTGGAAGGAAGGGGAGAGGTTTTGGATTTGCAGAGGGGAGGTTGGAGGGAAGGGAAGAGGTTTTGGATTTGCAGAGGGGAGGTTGGAAGGAAGGAGAGAGGTTTTGGGATTTGCAGAGGGGAGGTTGGAAGGAAGGGAAGAGGTTTGGAATTTGCAGAGGGGAGGTTGGAGGGAAGGGAAGAGGTTTTGGATTTGCAGAGGGGAGGTTGGAAGGAAGGAGAGAGGTTTTGGGATTTGCAGAGGGGAGGTTGGAAGGAAGGGAAGAGGTTTTGGATTTGCAGAGGGGAGGTTGGAAGGAAGGAGAGAGGTTTTGGGATTTGCAGAGGGGAGGTTGGAAGGAAGGAGAGAGGTTTGGGGATTTGCAGAGGGGAGGTTGGAAGGAAGGGGAGAGGTTTTGGAATTTGCAGAGGAAAGGGAAGAGGTTTTGGGATTTGCAGAGGGGAGGTTGGAAGGAAGGAGAGAGGTTTTGGGATTGGAAGGGGAGAGGTTGGAAGGAAGGGGAGAGGTTTTGGATATATAGGGGGGTGGAAGGAAGGGGAGAGGTGCTGGATATGCAGGGGGGTGGAGGGAAAGGGGAGAAGTGCTGGATATGCAGAGGGTTGAAGTGAAGGGGAGAGGTGCTGGACATGAATGGGGGCTGGATGAAAGGGAAAGAGGTGCTGAACATGTAGGGGGGGCTGGATGAAAGGGAGACAGATGCTGGACGTGTGGGGGGGGCTGAAGGAGAAGTACCGGATATGCAGATGATGATATGCAGAGGGAAGGGAGAGAGATGCAGAGAGAAAGAGCCAGATGCATAAAGGGAAGGAAAGAGAGGAAGAGAAGCTGGTTGGGGGGTGGGATCAGAGAGGAGAGGGACATATTGGTGTGGAGGAGGGAGAAAGGGGACATAGGGAAGTATACAGATACAGAAGGGAGATGATGGGCATTAGGTGGGAGCATGGGGACAGGGACACAAATGTGAGATGCTGTATGGAGATGGCACATGGGCACAGAGGGGTAATGCCTGACCAAGGGGGGGGGGGGAACGGGGATATGGAATAGAGATAAATGCTGGACACTGGAGAGGGGGGTATATGGACACAGAGGGGGGGGGGGAGAGATACCAGACAAGGGGGAGAATAGGAACACAGAAGGGATATGCTGGGCATGGGGTGCATAGGTGCACAGAGGAATGATGATGGATGAGGGGATATGAACACAGGGGAGATACTGAACAAGGAAATATAGGAAAACAGAGATGGGAGATGGATGATGGACATGAAGAAAGAAGAAATGTCAAATAGGAGACCCTGGCAAGTGAGTTAAGAGAAGACAGAGGGAAGCAGAAACCAGAGACTGGGACCAATATGATTTGAGAAAAAATGACCAGACAACAAAAAGGTATAAAAAAAATATTTTATTTTCAATGTTGTGAATATAATATGTTGGATTTGGAATGTACATCTTGCCAAAGTTGATGGTAAACATGGCTGGGGTCCAGGACAGAAATCTAGGAAAGGACCCCAAAGTCCATTACCAGGCTGCGCCTTCAGCTTCCAGCATGCAGGCTTTCTCTGGCCAAGGAACCAAGCACAATTGCCCTAGTTGCATCCCCTAACACCATCCCTTGCATGTGCCATCTTTATATTTTGCACAGGAGCAAATGCCTTTCTTTCTTGTTTCTCTGGTGTTGTACTACATGCAAGGTCTAGTTTCTTGGGGTTTCCGTTTAATTTATATTTCTAGAGTTGTGGTCACTTATTCTGTATTTGGCATTTGTGTCTTGTGTGTGTGACTGAGGTATTCTGTTAGCATGAAGTTTCTATGTAGCATTCTGTAGTAATTTGGCTTGTTCAGCTTTCCTGATAAATGTATTTGTATTTTAGGGCCCTACTATAATATTTAAGGCACTTCTTTTTCATAGGTAGGATCTTTGTTTTTGGAAGTTTATGTTGGCATGGTAGATTTGCTCTAGGTTCTGAGTCACATTTGTTTTATAGATTTTTTTAAAGTTAATTTATAATATGTCTGTAATTGAGATTACACTAGAAAACAAAATTTCTATATATGATGAGTTTTATGGAGAATTGTCCTTGCTGTGCTCTGTATCCATTGTTGGTGGACAGCCAGGAGGTTCTCTGGATGCAGAATGTGTTTGGCTTCAATACCATATATGTGTTGGAGGACCATGGCTCAGTGGGGCTGAATAGTGCAGTCTATTGTATTTCCCTTAGCTCTCAATTGGCCTGCAGCCACTGAAACCTGCACTGCAACCCTCGTTGAAGTTATGGGGAGTGGGGTAGGGACAGAGCATGGGTGCATCAGGTTTGCTGTTTTTTTCTTTTTCAAAAAAGTTGGCAACTCTAGTGCCCACTCATCCAACCTGTTGGCCCACCCAAAAATTGCCTTCTGGCTACGCCACTGTCTGGCACAGACCATATAAGTCTGCCCAGCACTATCCTCACCTCCCAACCACCAGCCCTGCCTCCTAACCACCGGCTCTGGCACAGACCGTACAAGTCTGCCCAGCACTATCCCCGCCTCCCAACCACCAGCCCCGCCTCCCGATCTTGACTGTCTCCTGAGGATCCATTCCTTCGGCACAGGAGTCCTTTATGCTTATCCCACGCATGTTTGAATTCCGTTACCGTTTTCATTTTCACCACCTCCCGCGGGAGGGCATTCCAAGCATCCACTACTCTCTCCGTGAAAAAATACTTCTTGACATTTTTCTTGAGTCTGCCCCCCTTCAATCTCATTTCATGTCCTCTCGTTCTACCGCCTTCCCATCTCCGGAAAAGGTTCGTTTGCGGATTAATACCTTTCAAATATTTGAACGTCTGTATCATATCACCCCTGTTTCTCCTTTTCTCCAGAGTATACATGTTTAGTTCAGCAAGTCTCTCCTCATACATCTTGTAACGCAAATCCCATACCATTCTCGTAGCTTTTCTTTGCACCACTTCAATTCTTTTTACATCCTTAACAAGATACGGCCTCCAAAACTGAACACAATACTCCAGGTGGGCCTCACCAACGACTTATACAGGGGCATCAACACCCCCTTTCTTCTGCTGGTCACACCTCTCTCTATACAGCCTTGGTATGTACTAGTGGTTAGGAAACCCTTGATCCAACTAAGTATGTTTCCACCAATACCGAAGTAATCTAGGAGTCTTAGTAGTATATTATGTTTTACCAATTTATTTTATATCTTCTGTACTTTAAATGCAATAATACTCTGTATTTCTTACGGCATAATGTAAGCCACATTGAGCCTGCAAAGAGGTGGGAAAATGTGGGATACAAATGCAGCAAATAAATAAATAAATGTCGAATGTACTGGACATGTCGAATTGAAGGAGAAGTATGCTTTTACCTGTTGCTATTTCCTGCTTGAATTTGGCCAGGAGAGTAATTTCCGTGCTATGGAGAGGGCGAAATCCTGTTTGTGATTTGTGTAATATTGAGAATTTGTTTATGTAATCAGCGAGTTGTTTGGTTACCATGCTTTCCATCAGTTTGACTACTAGTGGGATAGATGCTACTGGGCGGTAATTGGTGAGTTCACTTGTCTTTTTCTAGGTATCTTTTGGAATTGGGGTGAGTAGGATGTTGCCATTTTCCTTAGGGAAGAGACCTTGTTGGAGCAAGTAGTTTAGGTGGGATGTGAGGTCTGCTATGAAGCGGCCAGGGGCGGATTTTATTAGGTAGCTGGGGCACGTATCCAAATTGTAGTGAGTGTCGGAGAACCTATAAATTGCATGGGTAACTGTTTTGACAGTGAGGAGAGCGAAGTTTGACCATGCTCGGTCCGCTGGGTATTCTCCAGAGGTTGGGTCCAGACCGTTGATGAAGTTTTCGATATCAGCATTGTCATGAGGAAGTGTGTTGTGTAGATTTACAATTTTTTCATTGGAATATTTAGCAAGTTTGTCTGCAGATGGGATGTCTGTGTTGGTTGTGGTGACCAAGGTGGTGTCTAGTAGTTTGTTTACGAGTTGATATACTTTCTTCGTGTCTTTGTAGTCTGGTCCTATTTTAGTTCTAAAGTATGACCTTTTGGTCTGTCTTATTGCGGTAGAATCGGAGGGCAGTTGGCAGCCCCGTATCGTCACTGCTACTGTGCACCGGGTCCCTTGGGCCCGTCTCTGGGCCACCTTCGCCACTCCGCTGCTGGAATTCTTGTCGGCACCACCACCTTGGGCGACGCGTACACGTGGCGGCGGCGTCTGGCCCCTGGTTGTTGCACGACTCAGCGGTTCTCGCTTCAAGTTGGTGGGCGGGGGGCAGAGCCGGGTGCGCGACCAACACCCGGCGGAACTTTCACAGCCCCACTCTGGGGTGGCAGCGGAGCCACTCGCTGACTTCGCCAGATGCCGTATGGATGGGAGCGCCGTCTGCTGCTCTGATCATCTTGCCCCATGAGCCGGGGCTTTCGCGGGCGCGTCCCACTCAGGCCGGGAGCGCCGTCTTCTGCCCTGCCCAGGCTCGACCTCCAGGCTAGGAGCTCCCTCCAGTGTGTCCTGACTCAGGCTGGGGCACTGTCCGCTATCCGCTGCACCGTCCAATGCCCAGCTCAGGTTTCGGGTTCAGGCCCTGGTCTCACGCAGGTGCGTCTCGCCTGGCCGGGAGCCATCTGTCGCTCTGCCAGAGTTCGTCTGTCGCTCCGCCGGAGTTCGCCCTCAGATCTCGGAGCTTCTGCAGGTAGGCGCATCTCATGTTATCTGAAGAGAAGGTACGAGTCCGTCTCCTCCCCAATCCCTGGCCCTGAAAGTTCAGCGCTGCCGCATACCTCAGTTCACGGCTCTGATCGGGCTCGGGTGCAGCGCATCTGGTCCTCCGGCACAGAGCGGGTTCAAGGGCCGACCATCTGGATACAGACGGCAGGGAGTCCTCCTGCAGCGACCGGGCATCACCGGGTCCTCGGAGAAGTTAGAAGCACCGAGGGTCTTGGAGCTAGCTGCTCCCGTGACCGTTCAGTGAGCGGCCATCTATATTAATGTGCTGAGTGGAATGAGTTACAGACTTTTTAGCGTGATCACCTAACGATTTTCATGAATTCAAAAATATTTGCACTGTAAAACAACCATTATTTGGAAAAAAAAAAAAACAGGCTACCAGCTTACTGTTAATGACGTCACAGTGATGTAGACTTTTGTCTGGGGAGCAATGTTGGAAGCCTATCAGAAGCTTCACCCAAAGCCGCAAACAATCGCCGAACTCAAGGAAATGCTAAAGATGATCTGGGACAGCCTGCCACAAGAACCAATTGACAAGGCTGTTAAGAACTTCCCAAAGCATCTGAAGGTTTGTGTTAAACCTGGGGATGTTGACACATTGTTAAATGTATCGTTTGAATTATGTTATTTTTCTGTGTTTTAGTGTGAATATTTTAACGAGCAAGCATTGCTAGGTAGTAACACTAAAATGTCAGTAACATCAACATAGATTAAGATACTTAAATGTTGTTTAATAGTAATAAGTACATAAGTATTATTATTATTATTATTATTAGCATTTGTATAGCACTACCAGACGCACGCAGCGCTGAATACCTGATACAAAGAGACAGTCCCTGCTCAAAAGAGCTTACAATCTAAATACATAAGTAATGCCACACTGGGAAAAGACCAAGGGTCCATCGAGCCCAGCATCCTGTCCATGACAGCGGCCAATCCAGACCAAGGGCACCTGGCAAGTTTCCCAAACGTACAAACATTCTATACATGTTATTCCTGGAATTGTGGATTTTTCCCAAGTCCATTTAATAGTGGTTTATGGACTTGTCCTTTAGGAAACCGTCTAACCACTTTTTAAACTCTGCCAAGTTAACCGCCTTCACCACGTTCTCCGGCAATGAATTCCAGAGTTTAATTATGCGTTGGGTGAAGAAATATTTTCTCCGATATGTTTTAAATTTAGTACACTGTAGTTTCATCGCATGCCCCCTAGTCCTAGTATTTTTGGAAAGCATGAACAGACGCTTCACATCCACCTGTTCCACTCCACTCATTATTTTATATACCTCTATCATGTCTCCCCTCAGCCGTCTCTTCTCCAAGCTGAAAAGCCCTAGCCTCCTTAGTCTTTCTTCATAGGGAAGTCGTCCGACGGGGAAACTCGTACGAGAAGTTTAGTTAGCTTGAGACCGATACCCCTGACACATAGGCGCCCGGTATAAGAGGCTTGGGGAGGCTAAGCCTCCCCAGCCAGAAGTGCAGCAAGGGCGGGGCGGGGCGGACCGCCCCGGGTGCAGCTCCCGCTGCCTTGAACATCTCCCTCCCTCCCATGGACCGCGCGATCATTACCGCCACCCCCCCCCCCCCCCCCCCCCCGACTACTGCAGTATCGCTCTCCCCCTCCGCTCCTGTCCTGTCACATCGTCTTTGAACGTCGAGGATTCCTTCCGGTAGCAGCAGAATCGGCAATGATGTAAGCGCTGCTTTCAGCCTGCCCCGGAAGCACTCTCTGTACAGTTTCCCGCGTAGGAGGGACGCTGTCCAGAGAAGGCTTCTGGGGCAGCCCATACTGTTTCTTTCATCATAAGAGGTACTTCCAACTTCCAGCACAGGGGGCGTGCTTGGTGATAACCAGGCAGCGCTGCGTGCTGCCCAGTTACCACCGGGGTACCGCTGGAGCCCCTACTGCCTCCTAAATAGGAGGCGGTAAGGGATCCCCCAGAAAATAGCTACATGCCAATGACTTGGCTTAGCACAGCCATTTCCTTCTGGAAAAAAAAGACAGCTTTTTGCATCATTGGCGTCACCGACGGTTTTCTGAACAGACGGTGTTTACAGCTCAGCGCTTTCACTGAGAATTTCAACAGCAAGGATCTTGGATTTACTCTTATGTTTTGCTATAACACGAGAATTACCTGACCCTTGAGGCAGGCCTTTGTACCGAAACATGGCCGTGTCGGGTCATTTTTATGCTGTTTACATAAAGACTTCTTGAAATCCTCCTTAGACTCACCTCATTTTTTTTTTTAACTAGTTAGGAATGTAAGTCCCGATTTAAGGAGTTTTAAAATATTTCATTATCCAGACCCAAGAAAAAATAGTATAGAAGAGATTTTTTTTCAACTATTTTTGTTTACAAGGCAACCAGTTACTGGAATGACTTTCCATTGGCGATCATAGCTCAAAATAATTATATTAAGTTTTGTAAACTGTTGAAAACCTTCTTATTCAGGAAGTATTTGGGCCATTAATTTCAGGATTGGGTTGTTCACAGACTTGACATTATGTTGTACCTTTAATTTTTTATGGTTAGGGTTTTCTGTATAGCTTATTGTCAATGTACATTGCTCCTGGGTATTTATTTATTACTAGTAAAAAAAGGCCCGTTTCTCACACAAATGAAACGGGCGCTAGCAAGGTTATCATGTAATGGCGATTATGATTTTAAGGGAACCGTTAAAAGAAATGTTCTGTCATGATAAGTAATATTTGGGAAGGGTGTATAATGAGTAATATGCTCCAGGGGTATGAGATTCGGATTGTTTTATCTATGGTTTTTTTTTAAATCTTTCTTTTTTTGTGATTTTTATTTATAGTATTTTTTTAAAAGATAAAGAGTATGCAGACTCCATCCATGTCCAGCATTTCTCCTCTTTTCCCTCCCCTCCATCCATTTGCATCTCCTTCCTGACTTCACTCCCCTCCATCCATCCATGTCCAGCAACTCTCCATTCTCCCCTGCCCTCCCTTCCATCCACCCATATCAAGCAAATTTCCTATCTCCCATGCCCCATTCATCCATCCATGTCCAGCAATTCTACTCTCTCCCCTGCCCTCTCCTCCATCCATCCATGTCCAGCAACTCTCCATTCTCTTCTGCCCTCTCCATCCATCCATCCATCCATATCCAGCAAATTTGCTCTCTCCCCTCCCCCCTCCATCCATCCATGTCCATCAATTCTCCTTTCTCCCCTGCTGTCCAGCGATCTCTTCTCTCCCCCTGCCCACCCCTCCTCTCCTGTCCAGTGATCTCTTCTCCCCCTGCCCTCCTCTTCAATTCCAGCCATCTCGTCTCTCCCCCTGCCCTCCCATCCATGTCCAGCGATTCTCCCTGCCCTCCCTCAGTTCCCTGACAGCCCTCCTCTCCGTTCCTTCCCCCTCCCCCGTGCAATTAACCCTTTTACATTCAGGTGCAGCAACGGCAGTGAAAAGGACAACACAGCTTCTCCCTTCCCTCACACAGTGTCCCGCCCTCGCGTAAACAGGAAATGCATCATCGCAGAAGGCGGGACACTGTGTGAGGGAAGGGAGAAGCTGGAGGAGAGCCCGCTGAGTTGTCCTCTTCACTGCTGTTGCTGCACCCAGTGGCGTACCTAGGGTAGTTGACACCCGGGGCCGGTCATTTTTTAACACCCCCCCCCCCCCCCCCCAAATCCAGTACTAGGCATGCCGAGAATACAAAACACTCAGGACCTATAGAGCAATTCTACCATACCATAAGCAGTCATTTCTACGAGTCACACAAGGAAAAGGAAAGCATCTTAAACACTACAGTGAGCACTAGAACATCAATTCACCTATTGTAAAATGAAACCAGACAGAATAGTACAGATCGTAGATCCTGCACAGTCAATGCCAACTGAAAGCCATGTCTTTTTCACAAACACAGATACACCCTAATCCACTATAGAATAAGTAATCATAAACTTTCTATTTAGACAAAAATTAAACTCAACCCCCAATGCCAGACTCTGCATACAATGCAACACCACAGAAACAGAAACTGTCCCCTAGTACTGTGCAAAATATAAAGACAGCAGATGTAAATTTGAAAAAAACTAACAAGTACCAATCACCACTTTACAAATTAACAAATAGAAATAAAACAAATATAGAAAGTAAAATAATACCATTTTATTGGACTAATACATTTAGCTTTCAGAGGCCAAAACCTCCGTCCTCGGGTCAGTACAGTATAGTGCTGTTACAGTATCCTATCCTGACCTGAGGAAGGGGGTTTTGTTCTCCGAAAGTTAGTCAAAATGTATTAAAATTAGTCCAATAAAAAGATTACCTTATTTACATGTTCTATTATAAACATTTAACACATCTACAATACTTTATCCTAAAGCAAAAAAAATAAAAATATATATTTTATTTACAGTTTGTTGTCTCTGGTTTCTGCTTTCCTCATCTTCTTTTCACCGTCTCCTTCCATCCAGCATCTGTCTTCACTCTCTCTCTCTGCCATCCAGTGTCTGCCCTCTCTGCCGTCCCTTCCATCCACTGCCTGCCCTTTCTCTCTGCCCCTTCAATCCACCATTTGCCCTCCCTCTCCCATCCATCCAGGGTCTGCCCTCCCTCTCGCTCCCCCTTCCATCTAGGATCTGTCCCCTCTCTCTCTCTCTCTCTCTCTCTGCCCCTTTTTTCAGCCCCCAGTTCCAGCCCCCTTCTCCCCTCTGAACACCCCCACCCCAGTCCCCTTCTCCCCTCCCCTTCTCCTGTCTGAGACCCCCCACCACAGTCCCCTTCTCCCCTCCCCTGTCTGAGACCCCCACCCAGTCCCCTTCTCTCCTCTGAACACCCCCACCCCAGTCCCCTTCTCCCCTCCCCTTCCCTTCTCCCTCTGAGATCCCCACCCCAGCCCCCTTCTCCCCTCCCCTGTCTGAGATCCCCACCCCAGTCCCCTTCTCCCCTCCCCTTTTCCCCTCTGAACACCCCCACCCCAGTCCCCTTCTCCCCTCCCCTTCCCCCCTCTGAGACCCCCACCCCAGTCCCCTTCTCCCCTCCCCTTTTCCCCTCTG
The DNA here is from genome assembly GCF_901765095.1 of Microcaecilia unicolor. Taxonomy (NCBI): domain Eukaryota; kingdom Metazoa; phylum Chordata; class Amphibia; order Gymnophiona; family Siphonopidae; genus Microcaecilia; species Microcaecilia unicolor. Next base: position 210,866,294 of record NC_044033.1, read on the forward strand.
AACACCCCCACCCCAGTCCCCTTCTACCCTCCCCTTCCCCCCTCTGAACACCCCCACCCCAGTCCCCTTCTCCCCTCTGAGACCCCCACCCCAGTGTTACCCACGTTAGAGAACGTAGTTCTTACCTTGCATGGTGCTAAAAGAGGGCATTGTACACCATTGTGCCAGCTCTGACCCACTGCTAATCTTAGTACCAGGGGACTCTTTGCCAGTGGGGCACAACCTCTGATCTGCAGTTAACTGTGAGTAAACATGGTTATTTCAAGAAAGGACTTTTTCAGAGAGATTAGTCTTCAGGTTTGAACTGGTGTGCCAAAGTTATACAGCAGCAATAAGTCCTAGAGGCTGTATGCAGGTCCCTGGAGCAATTTTAGTGGGTGCAGTACATTTGTGGGTAGTGGGTTTGGGGGGGGGGGTTGGGGGGCTCAGCTCCCAAAGTAAGGGAGCTATGCACATGGGAGCTTTTCTGAAGTCCACCGCAGTGACCCCTAGGGTGGCTGGTTGGTGTCCTGGCATGTCAGGGGGGCCAGTGGACTAAAAATGCTGGCTCCTCCCATGGCCAAATGCCTTGAATTTGTCCGAGGTTTGAGATGGCCGACATAACTTTCCATTATCGCTGAAAAACAAACCCGGCCATTTCAAACCCGGCGAACTCCACGGCATTTGGCTGGGCTAAACCGTATTATCGAAAAAAAAGATGGCCGGCCATCTTTTTCGATAATACGGTTCCGGCCAGCTGTTTGCGGCGCCACCAAAATAGATCGCCGGCAATCTATTTTGCCGGTGCCGTTCGATTATTCCCCTCAATGTCAACACAATAAGTAATAGAACATTTTAATTGTCAGTGAAGGATATAAGCAAAGATGGAACATATAGATAGCTAAGAGAGTAAGAAGAGTTAGAAAGTAAGGTTAATAATTTAAAGAAAGTTGTACATGGAGTCAGAGAGATGGTTAAATATTATCTCAGCTAGGTTAGGAGTGGATAAACATGTCCTGCTGCAGTATTTGCAGCCCATGTCACTCCTTGTGTGTGTGAGTGAGACTAACGAGTTAGTTACTTCTTCCATTAAAGGCCTGGTTGAAAAGCCAAGCTTTCACTTGCTTCCTGAAGTAGAGATAGTCTTGTGTTAAGTGGAGTGTGTTAGTGTGGGGGCTACTCCGGAGAAGGCTCGCTTGCGAGTATCACATCGTGTAATGTCTTTTGGAGAGGGTGTAGTTAGTGAAAGTCCTTGGGAGGACCTTAGTGTCCTTGGCGGTGTGTGGAGGATCAACCTATTCTTCAGATACTCGGGGCCATTTCCTTTCAGGGCCTTGAAGATCAGACATAGATTTTTAAATTTAGCCCTGTATTGTACTGGGAGCCAATGAAGTTTTTGCAAAAATGGTGTGATGTGGTCACGTCGCTTGCAACCTTCTGTGAGTCTTGCTGCTGCATTCTGAATCAACTGGAGGTGGTGCAGGCCTTTGTAGTGAGACCATTGTATAGTGCATTGCAGTAATCCAGTCTTGATGCTACCATGGCACAACTGGGATAAGATTTACCTTCTCAATGTAAGGAGAGAGGCAGCGTAGCTGTCGCAAATAGAAGAAGCAGCTCTTGAAGGTTACTTGGATTTGGGGAATCAGAGTAAGTGTTGAATCTAACTGTATTCCAAGGTTCCTGACTTGTGATTTGAGGGGGAGTTCGTACTTCCCAAATGAGATTTTGATGTCAGGTATGCATCCACTTGTGTCAGGGACCCAGAGAAGCTCGGTTTTACTTGGATTCAGACAAAGTTTGTTGTGTTTAGCCCATTCTTGAATTGATGTTAGGTAATTAGTTTATTCACAGCTGTAGGTAAGTCAGGTTCAGTGGGTATGAGTAGCTGCATATCATCCGCGTAGATGTAGAACTGACTGAGTCAGCTGAGCTAGGTGACAGTACTGATCCTTGTGGTACCCCACAGGTCAGTGCCCATGGTGGTAATGAGTTGCTGCCAAACGTTATGGATTGTTGCCTGTCTGATAGGATCTGAACCAGTCAAGTACATAAGCAATGCCACACTGGGAAAAGACCAAGGGTCCATCGAGCCCAGCATCCTGTTCACGACAGCGGCCAATCCAGTACTTTTCCATTGATACCTGTTTCTGTCAGTTGTGCTAGCATGATATCATGATCCACAGTCTCATGTTCTGTGAGCCACACTGAATGCTGGAAGTATGTGTTGAATGCAGATGTCATGTAATATAATGTAATGATGACATGAGAGGAGTCCCAAATGTAAGAATTAGCTTGATGAACAAAAGGTCTTAAAACAAACCAAAAAAAAAACAATCAACAAATCTGTGCAAGTTATAGATTTAACAAGTAGGGAAAGGAAAAAAAAAAAGATCAAGGCATTAGGCATATGGGAAATCAGGGCTGGTTTTAGACATTCAGGGGTCCAGGGCAGAAACCAGGGAAGGGGTCCAAAAGCTGGTCTTCAGCCTATGCCTCCTTCAGCTTGAGGTAGGCAGACTTGGGTCCCCCTATCGTAAGTGGGTCCAGGGCAATTGCCCTGTTTGCTACCCCTTAACGCCGGCCCTGGTGGAAACGGATAAGAAGCCAATGAAGTGACTTGAGAAGAGGGGTTTATATGAGTATAGTGACACAGAAGGAAGAGAAATCATGTGGCTTAGTTTTGAATAGAATTGCAGTGGCAAAAACACGGCTCAGTGTACCAGAAGCAAGTTACGATACTCTATGCTGTTCTTTTCAACACTCTGGTGGGGAGGCACATGTAGCCAGTCGGGTTTTCGGGATTACCACAATGAATATGTATAAGATAGATTTACATATTATGGAGGTGTAGGCCTTATCTGATAATGGTGTGTCTCTGTGGACCTCCCTCCCTCCCCCCCCCCCCCCCATGCTATATTTGCCCTCTGATGGCGCAGCAGAACCATCACTGGGCAAAACAGCACCCCAAACAATTGGGGGTGTCCTTCTTCTGATGTTATTGTCTGAGGGGATCTCCCCTCCAAAGTTTCAACTGACTGACTGGGGGGGGGAGGGAGGGAGGTAGAGGAAGGGGATGAAGCTCTTTCTGATCAGCGGTCCGTGCAGGGGTGGACTGACCATTTGGGCAACTTAGGCAGTGCCCGAGGGCCCAGAGGCTCTGCCCGGTTGCCGTTGCCTGCCACCGCACAATACAGCCACCCCGGAGAAGTGACGATTCACCAACCCTGTCGCTGCCTGTGTCCTGTGCTGGCTCTGCGGTTTAAAATGGTGGCCGCGAACTCTCGCAAGACTACCATGAGAGGTTGCAAACGCCCTTTTAAACTGTGGTGCCACTGCGAACAGCAGCAGCATGGAAGAGGGTAGGAAATGGGAGTCGGAGGGACGCGCTGGGCATGAGGAGGGTAGAAGGGGGCATCGGAGGACATGCTGGACGTGGAGAAAGTTAAGGGCTGCAGGGGCGGCGGTAGCATGTGTGGGGAGCAGCGGTAGCGTGCCCGGGGGCCTAGAGTACTCTCAGTCTGCCCCTGGGTCCATGTTCTGCCTACCTCCTCTGATGGCTCTGTGAAGCAGAAAGAGTCTATGTGTGTCTCTGTGTGTGAAAGAAATTGTGAGAAGGAAACTTGAATTGCTGCCATCCCTAACAAGACCTAGCAGTGTCTGGCTTTTCTTCTCTGCCTTTCCAGTTGCCCTTTACTTACCCTCTGGAGCCTGAAGCTGCTTTGCCAGGTCTCTGACATTTGGGTGACCAAAGGAAACAGCCCCTGACAGTTAGACCTGTAATTGAGTTACAAGGCTGTGGCTTGGGACCAGCACTCACAGAGAGGCACTGCAGGACCACCAGCCCCCCGAAATAATTGACTCTAATGAGATTATGATTATCATGGTGCAAAGGAACTATTGTGTCCTTCAAGCGCTTTGTGGGAAGGGAACGTTCAGATACCCAGGTCCGCACGCGTCCAGAAAGGCCTCCATCTAAAAGCAAAGAATGACGATCATAGAAGCATCGAGACTGTGCCTCCTTTTTGCTTTGTTCATGCTGGATGTGTATCGGTGTGACGTCTGCTCAGGACTGGTATGGATCTATCTGCTTTACAGCTGTCTGTGCTGTATTCATGCTTTGTGTGTATCAGTATGACTCTTGCTTGAGGCTCTGGTGAGGAGCAACTCTTCAGCCATCTGTGCTGTATTCATGCTTTCCCTTTATCAATGTGATGCCTACATGGGGTTTTGATGAAAATCTGTGCTGTGATCACACTTGAAGTGTATCAGTGTGACACCTGTGTGGTCTATTTTGTCGCTGTTTTCTAGGTCTCCCAAATGTGAGAGCAATTATACCGCACTATATCGGTCCTGGATGTTTGCTAGTGAATTTGTTAGCGAAACCCTTTGAACGTTAGGTGAGAGGAAGTGGCCTAGGGAAGGGAGTCCCAAACCTGCAGTCAACTGGGTTTTCAGGATACCAGAGTTTGTGAGATAGGAGTACCCTAGGACGTCAACACCGCAGCTAAATTTTGCTTATAAGAATGCACCATCCTTGCTTAGATTCAGCAGTTCATGTGTATAACTGAAGCAGGACTATCGTATCTCTACTAAGGGCCAGATTTACTGAAGTGCCTTCCCGTGTTAGCACACCCTTCTATTTTATAGAACAGGATGCACTTACTAATAAAGCACATTAACGTAGTAACATATCTTAGTGAGTCTAGCTCTAAGTGAGGGGCTTCTACAGTCATAAGTATTGCCATACTGGGAAAGACCAAAGGTCCATCAAGCCCTGCATTCTGTTTCCAACAGTGGCCAATCCAGGTCACAAATACCTGGGAAGATCCCAAAAAAGTACAAAACATTTTATACTGCTTATCCCAGAAATAGTGGATTTTCCCCAAGTCCATTTAATAATGGTCTTTGGACTTTTCCTTTAGGATGCTGCCCAAACCTTTTTTTAAACTCCGCTAAGCTAACCGCCTTTACCACATTCTCTGGCAACAAATTCCAGAGTTTAATTACACATTGAGTGAAGAAACATTTTCTCTGATTCATTTTAAATTTACTACATTGTAGCTTCATCGCATGCCCCCTAGTCCTAGTATTTTTGGAAAGCGTAAGCAGATGCTTCACATCTACCCATTCAACTCCACTCATTATTTTATAGACCTCTATCATATCTCCGCTCAGCCGCCTTTTCTCCAAGCTGAAGAACCCTAGCCACTTTAGCCTTTCCTCATAGGGAAGTCGTCCCATCCCCTTTATCATTTTCGTCACCCTTCTCTGTACCTTTTCTAATTCCACTATATCAGACCTTTTTATATCATGTTGCTTTCTTGCCACGCCACTGCTCCCCTCAAATATTGTCATCCTAAGAAAGTTTACTCCTTAAGCTGATTCAATTCTAACTGCTAAATGCTATGAAGTGTCTTTTATGTCCCTGGGGACTGGTCTTGGCTGAACATCATACATGATGCTGATCTGGACTGTAATAATTTGGCAACCCAGACTCTAAAAATTCTGGGCTTAATTAAATTCTTACCCTCCTGGTTCTGTTGGGAATATAATAGCTTGCTACGAGCAGGACAAGGGCTGTTTGTGGCGGGACTTCCTGTGCTAATGCAATTAGGAGAGGGGAGCAGAGCGAACTGGCATTAGAAACAGGATGGGGGGGAGGCCCCCAGCTCATTCCAATCCCCTCACATGTCACTTCCCGGTCAGTGGTCTGAAAGGGGTTCAAGGTTCAGCAATAAGGCAGAGGGTTACTGCTGCTCTGACACTGTTCAGTGGATGCAAAGACATTACTTTAGAGCAGGGGTTCTCAACCCAGTCGGGTTTTCAGTCGATGGAGGTGGGGCGTGCAAATTCATCTCATGCATATTCATTGTAGTTATCCTGCAAACCGGACCAGTTGGGTAGAAAATCCCCATTTATAGCAAAGAACCACCACCACCCTCCCTTTGCTGTATCCTATAGACAAGTTACACCAATACTTTCTATTAAGGATAAAACAGCTGCCCCCTGGCTGTCCCCTACACCAATGCTTCTCAATGCAGCCCTCTGGGCACACCCAGGCCTGCCGGGTTTTCAGGATATCTACAAGTAAAAAAAACCCAACAAAAGTGGAGAAACTAGAAACAAGGGTCAAGATAAAAGAACAAAAATGTAGTGTGATCAACACACTTCCAAAACATTGTGGAGGCAAGTAAGAGATAATCAACCTTTATTAAAAAACTAGTAAAACAGGCCCATTTCTGACACAAATGAAACGGGCACTAGCAAGGTTTTCTCAGAGTATGTGAGTGACTGTGTGTGTGAGAGAGAGTGAATGTGCGAGTGTGTGTGTGTGACAGTGAGACTGGGTGCAAGTGTGTCTGTGAGAGAGAGAGTGTGTGTGTGAGAATGAGAGTGTGTGCCACGGGCCCCCTCCCTCCCTCCGAGTTCCAGGGTCATCATCCCCTCCCTCCAAGTTCCAGGGTCATTCCTTCCCCCCTCCCTCTGAGCTCCAGGGTCATCCCCTCCCCCCTCCCTCCCTCCGAGTTCCAGGGTCGTCCTCCCCCTCCCTCCAAGCTCCAGGGTCATCCCCTCCCTCCCTCCGAGTATCAGGGTCGTCCCCCCCCCCCCTCTGAGTTCCAGGGTCGTCCCCTCCCTCCGAGTTCCAGGGGACCGAGTTTCAGGTTCCCCCCTCTCTCCCTCCCTCCGAGTTTCAGTTTCCCCACTCCCTCCCTCTCTCTGAGTTTCAGGGTCCCCCCTCCCTCCCCAGTTCCAGGATCGTCGTCCCTCCCTTCCTCCCTTCCAGTTCCAGCACCCCCTCTCCTTCTGAATTTTAGAAGTCATCTTCACTTACCAAGTCGGGGTTACGGCAGGCCGTCAGCAGTGGTAAAAGGCATGCAGGCTTTGGCCCTTCTCTCTCTCTCAGCTCTGGTCCGCCCTCATTTCCTGTTTCCTCAAGGGTGGGACCAGAGCTGAGAGAGAGAGAAGGGTCGAGGCCTGCATGCCTTTTACCGCTGCTGACGGCCGCCGTAAACCCGACTTCGTAAGTGAAGATGACTTTTAAAATTTGGAGGGAGGGGGCCTGAACTGGAAGGGAGGGAGAGAGGAAGGGACGACAACACCCTCATTGCGTGTGATGGTCGCGTTCCATTGCCTGGCAACTCTGCAGTGTTCCTTCCAGTGATTGGTCTTTTGCTGTTTGTGATGAACACGGAAGTACCTGATGTCCAATTCAGGAGATTGATACAGTAAGAAGCATGAATGCCTTCAAGGCTTCACTTTCACGGAGTCAGCTTCAGAACGTTGCAGGTACTTTTTATTATATAGGATGTAAAAAACAAGACTCAACACGGAGCCGTGTTTTGGCAAAAAACACCTGCTTCAGGAGTCTGTTCTGTAAGCCAATGGATGGGGCAGCTTAGGCAAGCAAGCCAAATCAAGCCTTTAAAAAGACTAGTGATAGGTGAATGCACCAAGCATAAGCTTTAAAGTACCAAATACAGACTGTGAGAAGAGTCAATCTCAGTAGTGCTGAACAAAAAATGCTGAGGCATATCTTCAACACATATGCATGAGATAGATTTGCAGACCAAGGAGGCAGTGCATGTAAATCTCTCTCATAGTCATGGTGGATTATCCTGAAAGCCAGACTGGCTGAGTGCACCCTGAGGATTTGGGGTTGAGAACCACTGCCCTATATACAAGGTACATCAGAGATCACTTCACTTAACCCAGGGTTCTCAACCCAGTCCTCAGGACACACATAGCTAATCAGGTTTTCAAGATATCTACAATGGATGCGCATGAGCTAAATTTGCATTCGCTACCTCCATAGTATGCAAATCTGTCTCATGCATACTCATTGTGGATATCCCAGTGGCGTAGCCACAGGTGGGCCAGAGCCCACCCACTTAGGGCTCAGGCCCACCCAACAGTAGCACATGTTTAGCGGTAGCTGGTGGAGATCCCAATCTCTGCCAGCTGAAGACTTTCCCCTAATAGTAACAAAATTCTACTCTCCACAATACTGGCACCTGTGCATGCTCAGTTTTCAATGCATGCCTGCTGCAGACTGCCAAGGTGGAAAGAAGCATTTTCCTGCCAGCTGAGATATTTTTGTGGTGGTGGTGGGGAGAACATTTGGTGCCCACCCACTTCTTATCTAGGCCCACCCAAAATCTGTCTGGCTACGCCCATGGGATATCCTAAAACCCTGATAGAACAATGTTTCCCACGTTGGTTCTGGAGAACTCCCTTGCCAATCAGGTTTTTAGGATATCCACAATGAATATGCAGGAAAGATTTGCATACAATGGAGGCAGTGTATGTAAACCAGCCTCATACATATTCATTATGGATATCCTGAAAACCTGACTGGCAAGGGGGTACGCCAAGACTGACTTGGGAATCACTGTGGTAGAATGCCCACAGCACTCAGTGTCTGCTTAATATAAATAAAGCCACATCACTTTCTATTAAACCTCCTGCATTGATACTTTCTGAGGTGAAAACCACCCAGTTCTCACAACATATATACAAGGCAACACACTGGGTTAAAAAAAAATCATTTTTATTGTGTAGCAATACAAAAATCCCTCTTCCATTTACCAGTAAACCCAAGATAGTTACAGATAATAAATATGACGTTCCATGCAATTGACATGTCTCTCCCACTTGTCTGCACTCCTAATGTATGCACATCAAAGGCCTTTGCCAGCCTCTCTGCTTTTGCTTTACGTTGTAGCATCTTTTGCTTATATGCACTAATAGGCAACTCAGATAAGCAGGACATCCACGGAGCTCGCTGCAAACGGACTCCCAAGAAAGGAAGGTGAAGGAGATGTCGGTCGCATATAGTATCAAGTCTTTTCCTCCCCATTCTTATTTTTACTGCAAGGGGGAACTAGTCTCGCAAGTACTTCCCCAAATAAAGACAGGAGTGTCGGTGTCTCTCCTAGAAATCAACAGGCCTTCCTGCAAAGTGTATAAAAGCTCTGCAAGTTTCTTCAGCTTAGATGCTCTCATGTTTGTATATTAGACTATATTAAAATGGTGCCGCTGTGCTGATCACCATTAAAACCCCTCTTCCATACAGAAGTGACACGGACACAGATAGGCAGCCTGTTATAGATAATACCCCCTATCATGGACATAAGTTAACCCTATTTTTTTTTTTATTTTAATTTTTTTATTTAACTGAAATTAGTATACCATAAAGCAATGAAAACTTAATAAGAAATTCATCCCTTCCTCACCACCCCCCCCCCCCCCCCCCCCCCCCCCCCCCGCCAAGTCAGCAGTAAACATACTGTCACTCTAAAGTACGTGGCTGACAGCGCTAACAACCAACCCCCACCCCTCCCTTCCATGCACTTGTGTACAGAGAAACAACCAGAGAATACTGTGTGGAACCTGTATGAGACAGGGTTACACCATTCAAACCAAATCAGTTCAAATCGAGTATGGAGGACACCCATATTCAGGATACCTGGGACAACCTCTCTAGCCAACCCATGTAAGCCTCCCAAATTCTGGATTGCAGTAAGTTTAGACATCAAATATACAAAATTTACCTTACACTGAACTTGAAGGAGAGAGGGGGACCTCCTGCTGCTTACAAGCAGATGCCGTTAACCCTATTTTCAAAAGGAAAATCTATCTATACTGTCCGTTGAAAAATTACCCTGTGGAAAGTACACTATATTCTCCAATAACACAGGGTTACTTATGACACAGTCAAGGGTTAGACTTTTTTTTAATACTATAGACCCACTATATATGCAGATTCACTTAGAATGCAGTTGAATATCTTGGCCCCCACTATCCATTATATATATATATATCTATATATATATATATATATATATACACACACACAAACATCTTTCTACTTGCTGTTTAGTAAAAACTAATTTCAGCAGGTATTTTATTAAATGTATGGGAATGGGACTTGATATACTGTCTTTCTGTGGTTTTTACTACATTCAAAGCGGTTTACATGGTATATACAGGGACTTATTGTACCTGGGGCAAAGGAGGGTTAAGTGACTTGCCAGAGTCACAAGGAGCTGCAGTGGGAATGGAACCCAGTTGCCCAGGATCAAAGTCTGGTGAACTAACCACTAGGCTACTCCTCCACTCCTTCCTCTTTGGGATTCTGGAATCTTGCTATTCTTTCTGGGATCTACATGGAATGTTGCTACTCTTTTAGATTGTGCATGGAATCTTGTTACTGGGACTTGATACACTGTCTTTCTGTGCTTTTGCAAAACATTCAAGTGATTTACATAGTATAAACAGGTACTTATTTATATCTGGGGCAATGGAGGGTTAAGTGACTTGCCAGAGTCCACAAGGAGCTGCGGGTGGGAATCAAACCCAGTTCCCCAGGATCAAAGTCCGCTGCACTAACCACTAGGCTACTCTTCCACTCACCCCTCTGAACCACTACCCCTATTCAGTATGGGTAAATTTATACACATATTTTTACTCCCTTTTTATTTTAAAATTAGCCTCAGAAAACACAAGTACCAGAGACTGAAGAGCAAATCTTCATCAGAACCCCATGCACGCATCATACTTAAATACAAACACAGTAGAAAAAAAAAGGTTTAAAAAAAAAAAAAAAAGGCGGTGGGGCAGTTGTAATAAAGGATAGAACACACTTTAATCCCTTTAACAAAAGTGCAAATAAAAAAAACATGGACAATAAAGCATGTAAGAACACAAGAACAGAGGTACAATTAAGCAGAAGATCCCAACAGCAAAGACAACAGTTTGGTACTGCTGATGACTGTAGAGAATATCAGGTTTTGCGGAGCGGGACACTGCGGTGGTTCTTTTCCAGAACCGATTCGCCATCCCATATGTTAGTCCTTTCCTGGCTCAGTCTCTCCTCTATAGGGGAAGAAATCGGTGGCTGCGCCCCTGCTGAGAAACTACAGCTCACCTCTCCCAATTGCGGCTGCAGCAGCTCTCCCAGCGCTGATATGTATATAAGTGCCATTTGAAGTGTTTCTGACTTTGAGAGCTTTCGGGCGCCTCGCAGCGCAGGGACCACACTGCGCAGCCGGTCAAAGGCAAGATTTAGCCCCAGCATACGCCTGCGCTCTCTGGCATTGGCTGCCAGCCGGCGGTGCCTCAGGATTTGGTAGTAAGAGGTTGTGTCACGCCAGTCTGGAGTCCGAAGCGAGACAGAGGGCCTTCTGCTCTTCCGGGAGAACTCGGGAGTCTGTGGTGGCAGCAGCAGGCTCTGACCACTCTGGGCTGTGTCTGCTTGGAAGTCTCGTGCATGCAAACTAGTGCTGTGATCCATACTGCCCGTTTCGGGGGCCTGGCCTTCCAAAATCATTCCTTCAGCGAACATGCAGGAAAGTAGCTGAAAGATCCTCCCCCACCCCAGAGGGGTAAGAATGCCAGACCAAGAACAGGACGCTGAACTCAAAAACTGCTGTAGGGAAGCTGCTGGAGATGATGCTCAATTTCAGAGCTTAAGACAGATCCTTTAGATTACAAAGACTTGACAAAAGTGATCTGGACATTCTTAAGGACAGGAAGTGCTGGGACTGAGCTCCAGAAGATGTGGCTTTATAGAAATCAGGCTCCCAGGAGACAGGTGCAGGGGGAGGAATCTGGGAGGGGAGAAGTGAGGAAAGGGGGAAGAGGCATGGAAGGAATCCACCCCTCCCAAGAACCAGAACTACATTAGGAAAAGATCTCTTTATCCTACCAAAGGGGGAAAACTGTGACTGGACTTAATGGTTAAAGGAGACTTTCCAGACAAGGGACTGAGTCGCAGAACTGAGTCAAGGAGTGTAAAAATGTTAAGAAACCAGGGACTACAGGAACTGGAAGAAGCTGGGTAAGAAGAAGGGAGGTAGAGACCGAATATAAAAAAAAAAAAAAAAAAAGACAGGACAAGCTCATGCCGCACAGATGGAGAGAACACAGAATTAGTTAAAGGAAAAGAGAGGGACCAGGGAGCTGGTGAAATGTTATAAAGAGGCTTTGTTATATAGCAGGACTACAGGCTATAAAAAGCAAGATGCCTTCATTTTTCCCCCGTCCCAAAACTGTCTCCTTTGGAATGAATCTGAACCTAGATAGCATTCTGGGTACCGCTCAAGCGAGATGAAAAAAAAAAAAAGTTCGCTAAAAGCCATGTGCAGCAACCTTGAGACCATTAAAGCCATCTGGACATTTTCTAAACTTTCAGTTCTTAGATCTCCCTGCAGGGCATATTTATTGAGTATTAAACCAAGGAAGTGTGCAAAACATACAATGCCTCTTTCCCTTTTTTCTGGTATAGAAATTTGTACATGGTTACGACAACTAACCAGTGGCAGGGCATCTTTCGAAATCCTCAATGTCACGTTTTAAATAGCACCAGCTCTCACACTAGGTGATCAGCGAGCCAGAGGCATTAACAAGCTGATACTCAATGGAGATCATTCTTACTTCACCGAGATCACAACTAACCTGAGCCGGCCTATTCTCTTCTGGGGGGAGGGGGGGGGGGGGGGAGAGAAACAGCGATTCTAAGTACCCGGAATCAGGGGAATCTCTATACCCTGGTGGCACAAATTTGTTTGTGCTGCTATCAGACCAGTTTCCCCTAGAGGAAATTAAGGCATTGTCATTCACAGTATTTTACAATAGCTTTTCACCTGCATTGCTTCCCCCTTTGGTCTTATTTTCTCATTTCAAAAACTTTCTTTCCCACAAATATCTTTATTCTGTTTTGTTTTTTTAGGGGAGGGGGAAAGAGAGTAAAAGGATAAACTACACATTGTTTACTATGACAATATGCCTTCTTTTAGTCCTGCCTCCATTTCTAATGGGAGCAGCTAAAGACAGAAGAGCTTCTAAACGGTTCATGGAGAACATGGAATGATCCACTCAGAGAATGAAAAGAGTAACTGCCCGGGGACGTTATGACACTGGAATGGTACCTCCTTCCCCCCCTTCAGTTTATTCCCTGCAGCATGCAACATCAGCATGAATTATGCTAGAAACATCTGTTCTATAGTCCCTGCAGTGTGTCATGCAGTGAGACAGAAGCACCTGGGATGGCCTCTGTATTTCATGCACTGCAGGATATGATGAAACAGAAGGAAGAGTAATAAGCTAGGGGAGACCCAGCTTCCAGTCAGCTATCTCAACAATGTTTTAGAGTTCCAGGGAAGTTGAGAAGAGGTACAGTGAATAGAAAAATCTTTATTCTTAGACAGCATATACACTTAAGCAATGAACACAGCCAAGTCCTGGTTCAGAGTGAAGAGGGTCAGACTTCTCCTCGACCCTGCTGCATCAGCCACTAACATTCATCCTCCTTTAGGAGTGCAAACAAGTTTCTGTGGGACACTTTGCCCTTGATCCCTGCTCTCCGGGAAGAGCCTCCGTTGCCATCCGCTGCTGGTTCTTCCTCCTCCTCTTCATCTGCATCACGATCCTTCTCTTCGTCTTCTTCCTCTCCAGAGCTGGAGATTTCTTCTTCCTCCTCTTCCTCGGAGCTGCGCCGGACATCTCTCCGGTGTGAGGCCTGGAGTGAGATTATCTCTGCTGTCTCAGGGTGCCGCTCCCATATTCCTGCCACAGGGAGACACAAGAGGCAATTGTCACATGCCTTGTCCCCCTTGCTCTTCCCTCTCCTACACTTCACCTCTCCACTTGAACTTCTCCCCTCTCTCCTCTTCAATACGTAATTACATGCCTCTTTCCTTATTTCTTCGCCCCCCCCCCTTCTCACAGCTGGTCTCAAATTAACCAGCCATTACACACATCCTTCATTGCTTCCAGTTGCCCATTTTTCAACCTGCTCATTAGATTTCTACTACAGCCCTTCCCAAATATAAGCCAGTACCTCCTGGGGCTCTGCTACTGAAATTACCTTTCTGGGAGGAGTAGCCAGGGGGCCGCATACAGAGGCAGAGCCGTCCATCCACTGCCAGTCGCAGGATGCTGTTGGCAGCCCGGTACACGTCATTCCTAGCGGCTTTTGCAGTCTTGTAGCTGCGTTTCTCTGCCCAGGCTGCACAGTCCACGAAGAGGAGAAAAGGTTAGACTGGGGGGGGGGGGGGGGGCAGCAGGGTGGAAGATGTGTTAAAACCTGAGACAACAATGCCACTCACCTTCACAGATGTCCCAGGCAGTCCAGTGTGCCCGCTGCTGTGCCTCAAGCTGTGGGTCTTCCACACCTGGGTGCTTCAGTTTCAGGAGGGCTGGGACTGGAATCCTCACAGCCAGGTACCCTACGGATGTGTATGGCTCCTGGATCTGAGATATGGGGTAAATGCCAGCCAGGATCTATGAGAACAAAAGAATTGCCATACAGGGTCAGACCAAATGTCCACTGACTCCAGCATCCCATCCCTGATGGTAGTCAATCCAGGTCATAAGCACTGAAAAAGATTTATGCATCATTATCAATATCCAGAGACTGCATGGTTAATAACAATCTAAGGACAGTTCCTCCAGGAATGTGTTTAAGTGTTCTTTTTTTTAAATCTAGCTAGGTTACCTGCCTTAACCACCTCATCTAACACCAAATTTCACAGCTTAATTGCATTTTTTTTCACTCTGCTTACTTTTCTCCATTTTGATTTAGAATGTGTTCATTTCAAAAGTCTCCCTTCATCTCAGTACAATTTGAAAAGGTATAAATCTTTTCCCCAACTGCCTGTTCCACCCCACTCAATTTATAGACCTCTCTCATAATCTCGCAGCTGTCTCTTCTCCAAACTGAAGAACTCAGACCTCTTTAGCTCTTCTTTGTAAGACAGTCATTTCATTCGTTTGTACCATTCTGGTCACCCTTCTCAAGTCTGTTCTATATCTTTTCTTCAGGGAACTAGAATTGTATACAATACTCAAGGTGCAGTTGCACCACGGATTAAATAGAGGCAATATGGTATTTGCAGATTTATTCACTCTTCTTTTTCTAATACAATGTGAGGAACTATTTGCTTTTTTCATTGTTGCCATCATCTCCCCTGAAGCTAGACATAGGTGGACAACGGAAGGCACCTACTCCCGAGGAACCAAAAAAAAAAAAAATTATATATACTAGTAAAAAAGGCCCGTTTCTGTTAGAAATGAAACGGGCGCTAGCAAGGTTTTCCTTGGAGTGTATGTTTCAGAAAGAGCATGTGTGAGAGATGGAGCGTGTATGTCAGAGAGAGAATGTGAGAGAGAGAGAGACAGAGTGTATGTGTTTGTGCGAGAGAGAGTGTGTGAGAGAGACAGTGAGTGTGTGAGTGAGAGTGTATGTGGCAGACAGAGAATGAGTGACTGCGTGTGTGGTGTGAGGAACCCCCTCACCCCCTCCCCCTCCCCCTTGCAGCCAGGCATGTGCAGCGACCCTCCTCTCCCCATGTTCCCCCTGCAGCCACCCATGCCCATCAACCCTCCTCTCCCCCTGCTGCGTCCTTCCTGTCTCCCCTGCTCCCCCTGCAGCCACCCATTTGGTCTCAGGCCCCCCCCCCCCCCCCCTCAGCATGCGTTCCTCCTCTCCCCTCTGACGTCTCGGCGTTTCTCCGGGGTCTTCCGGCAGGGGCACTGACGTTGAGGCGAGAGGAGGAGCAGCTGCAGAGACGTCAGCCAATGTGAGATGGTTCTTCACGGAGGTGCGTTTTAGGAGGTTGTTTTTTTGTTTGTTTTCTTTATGTACGGGCTGCTGCTGCTGAATAGAAGCAGCAGCAGCCGCCAGAGTTTGTATTAGCAGTTGTGGGTGGCGAGGCGGTCGATGTGGGGGGGGAGGGGCTTGGTGAAGCGGCGGGGGAGGGGTTGGGTGATGCGGCGAGGAGGGAAGGGGGTAGGGGCTTTCTGATGCCCCGTTGCACGGGTTGTTGTGGCGATGCGGCAGGGGGGCACTTAGAGGTGCACCGTCGAGGCTGTTTGTGTGTGTTTGTATGTGTGTGTGTGTTTCTGTATGTGTGTGTGCTTGTGTGTGTTTGTGTGTGTGCATGTGTTTGTGTGTGTGCATGTGTTTGTGTGTGTGCCTGTTTATGTGTGTGTGTTTATGTGTGTGTCTGCGTGTGTGTGTTTATGTGTGTCTGCTTGCGTTTATGTGTGTGTGCATGTGTGTGTGTTTATGTGTGTGTGTTTGCGTTTGTGTGTGTGTTTGCGGTTGTGTTTGTGTGTGTGTGGGGGGGCGTTGTGGGTGGCTTTTGTGGTCGTGTGGTTGGGGAGTTTGCCAGCAGTCTGTAGCGATTCCTAGGCAGGGGGAGCAGTACGGAAACACTCCCCCTGCCTGGGTCGTTGTTTGTTGGAGGGGGTTGCCAGTTGGTAGGGGTGCCTTTATGGATCCCTTTACTCTCTGTGTTCCGCCCTCGAGGGCAGGGCAGAGAGACATGGTGAGTAGGATGGCTTCACCACCATGAACTTATGAACTGTTAACTGTTTAGGGATTTTGCAGATGGCTTCAGCAGGTTGTCTTCAGAATGTTGAGGTAGCGTTTTATGTACAGATGGGGCGTGGCTGAGGGCGGGTCTATGAGTGAGGGTGACTGGTCCTAGCCTATGAAGACTACAGGATTTTTGTGCTTCTCTGCCTTGGAGTGAGCTTCAAGTGAGTGAGCTTATGAGGAATTCATTTTATGGAGTAGAAACCACTAGGGAAATATGGATTCAAATCCCACTGCAACTCCATGTGACCTTGGGTAAGCCGCTTTCTCTCTCTCATTACCTACAGTACCCACTTAGGACATTTTCTACCTGAATATTACTGTGCAGTGCTGCATCCATCCACTAATGCTATAAAAATAATTTATATTATCAGGATCCTGGAGTCTACTATTCCATTCTACGCACCCTGACACTTCAAGGCCCCCACCTCTCAAACTACTGGAAAACATTTTGGGCTGTAGGGGAATGAGGTGAGAACAAAAGATTGCTTTTTTTTTCTTACCTGCTGCTGCCTATCAACCAAGGAAGGAAAGATAAGACCAGGACAGTCACAGAGTTTGACAGTGGGTGTCAAGAAGTATGTCTGGAAATACTTAGTGTGGCCAGGGGTTCGTGACACGCTCACCACCTTGCGGCCCACCAGTCCGTTGATAAGAGAAGACTTGCCAACATTTGGAAAACCTGGAGACGGAAGACAAGGCAGTAGGTCAGTGAAGACTGAGATATTCAAGACAGATCTTGGACTGCCCGTAGTCCCAGTGGCGCTCTCCAAATCAGGATACCCACCTACGCAGCCGATGGACAGTACGCCATCCCGATACAGCTCCTGGTGGAGAGGCTCCATCTCCATGGCAGTGTCTGTTTGATTCTCCACCAGCACAGGGGGGTCTTCGTCTTCCTCCTCTTCCGAGGAGGAACCAGTGAGCCGTGCACTTGCTGCGTCCCGGCAGATTTTTTCCTTCCAGCTGCTCAGATCCACTGAGGTGAAGAGATCAAAGAGAAGAGAAGGTTTGATCCTGAAAGAAATGTTCTATTGACAAATCAGAAGTAGAGCCAGGGCCAGCCTGATGCACCCACGACACTGGTATGTGTTATCCAGAGGCATCTACAGGACCAGACCAGAGTGGAGGCCTCAAGCCTTGCTCAGAGTCAGTTCAGCCTGGGAATGAAGTGTAGCAGGCCTGGAGTTTCTACCCTCCGATTTAGATTGGGTGAAAACAGCAGGGAGTGTCGGTGATCAGACTCTGTTGCAGAAATGCAGTGAGAGCAGAAATCCCTAATCATGTCACTTTCCTATACCAGGGACATAGCTGCAAATACCTTTCCCTGTGGTTATCACCTCGCAGGCTCGTAGCAGCTGGTTTGGCCCCATGGCAGTTGTCCAACCTCTCCGTCTCTTCCGACGCTTCTTGAATACTGCAGGACGAAGGAGAGAAGCAGCAATTACTATCCCATGTGCATTATTTATTTCAGTGCACTTGTTATAACGCCCTTCGAGCGCTACATCAGTGCGGTTTATATATTAAATAACAGATTTAACATACAAAAAGAACAGAACAAGACAATTTACAATATTAAAAGAAAATGAGAGGATACATAACACAGCAATATCCTGCTAAAATACTGATTAATTAGCAGGGAGATGTTACATCTATGGAACTATGGAATGGACTCCCTAAAGCTGTGAAAATAATCCATGACCATCTAAACTTCAGGAAATCACTAAAACCCACCCTCTTCAAAAAGGCCTACCCCACCGATCCAACGTAAATCCCCACACCCAGCAACACAACACAACACAACCAATGATCGTACTAGACAATATACAATCTTCATCCCTTCCATCCTCATGGTGCCTGATACACACCTACCTCAATTCGACCACAATATAACTTGTATTTGTTAACAACCGACTGGCGAACGCCTGTACGGTACTATGTAAGTCACACTGAGCCTGCAAATAGGTGGGAAAATGTGGGGTACAAATGTAACAAATAATAAAATAATAATAATAATACATCTTGTGATTGAATTTCCACTCTTCTCCTCAAACACGTAACAAATAATAAGGTGAAATTAGGCCTTACCTGCTAATTTTCTTTCCTCTAGATCCTCCAGACCGTTCAAGACGCTTGGGTTATGCACTCCTACCAACAGAGGGAGACTGAGAACACTAAAACTTCTTATACAAGTAGCCTGTGCAGACCTTCTACTAACCAGTAAAACAGTAACAAAGCAGAGGAACAATACACCTCCACCTAAACAAAACCATTGAATCCACACTCAGATCTCCTCCCCTTAAGACGGGGAAATTCAACTGCAGAGAGGCACAAATGGTACCACAAACTACCCTTAGTAAAACTCCAGGACCCAAATCACAGGAGCTACTAGAAATATCAGCAACTGAAGCCTAAAGAAATTATCATACTGACCTGTCCGATATACTGGGTGGGCTCTTGAACGGTCTGGAGGATCTAGAGGAAAGAAAATTAGCAGGTAAGGCCTAATTTCACCTTCCTCAGCAATCCTCCAGACCGTTCAAGACGCTTGGGACTTACC
Organism: Microcaecilia unicolor; assembly: GCF_901765095.1. NCBI lineage: Eukaryota > Metazoa > Chordata > Amphibia > Gymnophiona > Siphonopidae > Microcaecilia > Microcaecilia unicolor. Next base: position 210,885,217 of record NC_044033.1, read on the forward strand.
AAAGCAGTGGGACCTGCGAAGCCCAGAGGACAGGACTGCAGCTCCAAAACTGGCATCCACCCTTGCCTGTACATCCACTCTGTAATGTTTGACAAAAGAATGCAGGGAGGACCACACCGCTGCTCTACAAATGTCCACCGGTGGAACAAAACTACTCTCTGCCCAAGAAGCCGCCATCCCCCTAGTGGAATGTGTCTTGAGCCCCACCGGCACCATACGGCCATGCAATATGTAAGATGAAGAGATGGCATCCTTCAACCACCGAGCTATAGATGCCTTAGAAGCAGCCGCTCCCTTCTTGGGCCCCCCATGAAGGACAAATAACCTGTCCGAAGACCTGAATTCCTCTGACCTGCGCAAGTAAACCTTCAACACTCTGCACACATCCAATTTCACCAAACGACGCTGAGAAGCATCCCCCGTCCGGTCCCCCAAGACCGGCAACGAAATCACCTGATTGACATGAAAGGAGGATACCACCTTAGGCAAAAACGAAGGGACTGGACACAGCGAAACCTTTTCCTTAGAAAACCACAGAAACGGAGGCCTACATGAAAGAGCCTGAAGTTCCGAAATCCGGCGAGCCGACAATATAGCTACCAAAAAAAGACCACCTTCATAGTGAGGTCTTTTATCAAACAAGACTCCAAGGGCTCAAAAGGAGAACCCGCCAAAGAGTCAAGAACGATATTAAGATCCCACTGAGGAACTACCGGCCGCTGAGGAGGACGAAGCAACTTCACCCCCCTCAAAAAACGGACCACATCCGGGGAAGACGCAACCAACCTGCCCTGCACCTTACCCCGAAAACACGCCAAAGCAGCCAGCTGCACCTTCAAAGATGACAATGAAAAGGCCCTTCTCAAAACCATCCCGCAAGAAATCTAAAATGCACGACACAGAAGCTGTCAAAGGGACACACGCCTGGTCCCCACACCAATCTTCAAATATGCGCCACACATGCACATAGGCCAAAGACGTTGAACGTTTGCGAGACTGCAGCATCGTCTGAATCACCTGAGGGGAAAACCCTTTCCTTCTCAACCGTTCCCTCTCAAGGGCCACACCGTAAGAGAGAACTGATCCGGATCCAGCATGACAATTGGACCCTGACACAACAGCACAGAGCCCCCCAGCTGCAGAGGCTCGCCTTCTAACAAGCGCATCAGATCCCCAAACCACGGCCGACGCGGCCAATTCAGAGCCACCAACAACACCGGACCCGCATGACATTCTACCCTCTGTAGGACTCGACCTATTAAGGGCCACGGGGGAAACACATACAGCAATACCCGCTGAGGCCATGGAAGGACCAACGCATCGATCCCTTCCGCTCGCGGATCCCGACACCAACTGAAATACCAAGGAACCTGAGCATTCTGTGCCGACGCCATGAGATCCACTACTGGCATTCCCCACTTTAGAACTATCTGGTCGAACACCGACCGGTGCAGAGACCATTCTCCGGGATCCAACATGTGTCTGCTTAGAAAATCCGCGTTCACGTTGTCCACCCCGGCCACGTGCACCGCCGAAATCTGCACTAGATGCCTTTCCGCCCAACTCATGAGCAGAGCCGTCTCGATTGCCAACCGCAGACTCTTTGTACCGCCCTGCCAGTTGACATACGCTACTGCTGTCACGTTGTCGGACATGACTCTTACTGCCTTTCCGACCACACTTGAGCGAAACGCCAACAGAGCTAGCCAAATCGCCCTCATCTCCAACTGGTTGATAGACCACTGAGCTTCCTCCGTCGACCACCGCCCCTGCGTGGACCGACCAAGACACTGAACTCCCCAGCCCAGCAGACTGGCATCCGTTACCAGAAACACCCACTGAGGAGGTTCCAACGGCATGCCCTTTTTCAGATGGGCCGAGCATAGCCACCACTGGAGACTGCGCCGAGGAGCCCCCCTCAATGGCAACCGCAACTCCAAACTATGCACCTGAGGAGACCACCGGGACAACAGAGCTGCCTGAAGCTGACGCATATGCGCCCTGGCCCATGGTACTACCTCTATTGTCACTGCCATGAGGCCCAGAACCCGAAGGTACATTCGAACTGTCGGACTCTGAACTAACATTAACAGCCGGACCTGCTGCTGAAGAGAGGCGATCCGAGAATCCGGCAGAAAAACACGACCTACTGCCGTGTCGAACCGCACTCCCAAGTACTCCAGACTCTGCGATGGGATCAACTGACTTGACTACACTCACTACCCATCCGAGCGATTCCAGAAACGCGACCACCTGAGCCATCGCCGCCACACTGTGAGCCCGAGACTTCGCCCGGATCAACCAGTCGTCCAGATACGGATGCACCAGAATTCCCTGCCTCCGCAAAGCCGCTTCTACCACCACCATTATCTTGGAGAAGGTGCGTGGAGCCGTTGCCAGACCAAAAGGCAGAGCACAGAACTGAAAAGTGCCTCCCTAAAACAGCAAAATGAAGGAAACACTGATGGACCTCTCGAATCAGCACGTGCAGATACGCTTCCGTGAGATCCGGTGACGTGAGAAATTCTTCCTGACGAACAGCCACTATGACCGAGCGCAGAGTCTCCATGCGAAAGGATGGCACCTTGAGCGCCCCCCCCCCCCCCCCCCCCATTGACCCTCTTGAGATCTAAAATTGGGTCGAAACTGGTCCTCCTTTTTCGGCACCACAAAGTAAATGGAATAACAACCCATTCCCAGCTCGTGCTGAGGAACGGGTACCACAGCTCCCAACTGGATTAAGCGACCCAGAGTCTCTTGAATAACCTTTAACTTGACTCGAGAGTGACAAGGAGAGGGAAGAAACAGATCCGGCAGCGGGTGCTCGAACTCGAGCGCATAACCGTCGTGAATGACCTCCAGTACCCACTGATCTAAAGTATTTTGGGTCCACCCCTGATAAAACAGAAGAAGTCGCGCCCCGACCTTCACCAGAGGCTGGACCCGCACACCTTCATAAGGAGGACTTATTACCATTTCCAGCACCTCCGAAGGAGTCCCAACCTCCTCAACGACCCCCTCGAAAGGACTGCATCCGCTGGAAAAACCGGCTTTTAGAAGGAGACACAAATCTGTCTGGCCTGTACCACCTCGTGTCCTTAAACCGACCTCTAGCTGAAGCCCCTCGACTAGCCACCTTAGGCCGTAACTCTGGCAACCATGAGACCTTGGTATCTCCAAGACCACTCATCAGTTTATCCAAGTCCCTTCCAAACAACATAGAACCTTAGAAAGGTAGAGAACACAACTTTGCTTTAGAGGCCGCATCTGCCACCCAGCCCCTAAGCCAAAGAGCCCTGCGAGCCGTCACCGCCAGAGCCATATTCTTAGCAGAAGCCCTTAGCAAATCATAAAGGGTGTCTGCCAAAAACGAAGACCCCATCTCCAATTTGGCCAGGTCCTGAACCAAACCAGTCCTATCTAACGCAGGCTCATCCAAGAGCTTCTCCGCCCAATGGAAACAAGTTCTGGCTACCAAGCCCCCACACACAGAGGCTTGCAAGGCCAAAGCTGACAAATCAAAGCTGCGCTTCAGAAAGGACTCTAGCTTCCTATCCTGAGGATCCCGTAAGGCTGTACCTCTATCCACCGGAATGGCCGTAGCCTTAGTAACTGCCGTAACCATCGCAATCCCATAGGTGGTTTCAGCAGGGCCAAATCTTCCGGAGGCAAGGGATACAACCGCGCCATAGCCCTAGACACCTTACAAGCAGCCTCCTGCACAGACCATTCCTGAAAAACCATGTCCCTAATGTCTGAATTCATGGGAAAGGAACGGGAGGCTCTCCGAATCCCCTTAACCAAGGGATCTACCTGGGGTCCCTCCGCAGAGGGAGTGGCCACCGGAGCAAACTTCAAAGTACAGATCACCTGATCAATGAGCTCTAACAACTCCTCCTTATGAAAAATGCGAACCACTGAAGAATCTTCCCCAGGCCTTAGCCCATCCTGATCCTCAGACACATCTAAGAGATCCTCCTCTCCTGGGTCACTCCAAACCTCCGACCCAGGCAGAGAAAGTATCTCCATAGGCTCCAAAATATCCACCCGCGGGCGCTTAACTCCCACTGAGCTAGCAGCCTCCGGGGAACGAACAGCCTGAGAGGGGCCAGCTCTCCAGGCATTATACAAACTCAGGGGGAAAGCCAGACCCCCCCCCCCCAACGCTGCTGAAGCCCCAACAACACTTCCCGCAGTCTCCGTGACGGACCCCCCCCCCCCACTCCCGAGGCAGCAGGTCCATAGCGTGATCCGCAGCTAAACTAGGCACGCTTCCCGCCACACACGGGTCCCCCAGTGCTGGTACGGAATGTGCGGCCAAAAGGGCCGCGCTTCCCGCCAAAAACGGCTCCGTCGAGGCTGACCCGGGACGCGCAGCCAAAATGGCCGTGTTTCCCGCCAAAACCGGCCCCACAGTTGCCGGCCCGGAATGTGCGGTCAAATCACCGCCCAACACCTCCGCCGACTCAGGGGAAAGCACGGGGGGGGGGGGGGGCAAGAGCGCTGACAATGTAGGCTCCCCACAAAATTTACATTGGCCACCTTTCACTTCAACGCCGCGCTTCGCATAAACCCAACACCTCGCCGGCTTAGACATAATGGTCGCAAACACAATAAAAATAAACAGTTGCTTTGTGCTCTGACAGACTAATAGGCAAAACCGCCTAAGGCAAGAACGCCCTTGAAGACGTTTTATCTCTGGACTGCCACAAGAACGGCCAAAATAGCTGCCTTTTAAAAACGTTTATTTTATTTTTAAACCTCGTTGCTGATGCCTAAACGCCTCAAGGGTACAGAACGAGGTCTGTAGCCGAGGTCAAGCAGTCCTCCGGAGGAAGAGCACAGGGAGAGGGACCCGGCCACCCGGGTGTGACACCCCACAGGGAATAAGAAGCCCCTTAGGACTTACACCCTGTAATAGAGATCCAAGTGTGGGTTCTCTAACATTTACAACCCAACCTAGAGACCCCAAACGGGCCTACCAGACTGAGTACACTGCACAGGCTGCACACATCTACCCTCTGCTGAGACTGAGAAAATACTGGTTAGTAGAAGGTCTGCACAGGCTACTTGTATAAGAAGTTTTAGTGTTCTCAGTCTCCCTCTGCTGGTAGGAGTGCATAACCCAAGCGTCTTGAACGGTCTGGAGGATTGCTGAGGAAAATAATAATAATACATCTTGTGATTGAATTTCCATTCTTCTCCTCAAACACCCCACCTATACAGACCATAAAACACTGTGTGGGGAAGGGCTCTGCAGACATGAGTTCAATGTCCTTAGCAGATCTAAGAAACAATCCTTTAAAATCCAGCTTCCAGTCCTGTAGCCACCCCTCCTCAACCATAAAAAGTGCACCAGCACTAAGGGAAGTTGCCTCTAAGATCATTGTGCTCCCCTCCCCCCAAATGGGTGAGCTTAAGAAGTGAAGCTGCTAGTAAACCAGGTCTCTCCCTCCTCCAGGGGCTTCAGGCACATGTTCCGCAGGTACCCAGATCAAAAGTAAAAATACAAATATTAAATCTGTTACTGCTTAAGCCACAGGGTGTGCTGAATATTTTTTCCTGCCAATGGCCAGAAGGGACAGACAATCTGAGGATACCAGCTGTACCCATTTCCAGAGGAGGGGATAAAAACATCTGTAGAATGGACATAAAATGCTCTCAATGTCACATTTAAAAGATCAAGCAAAGAACTTTAGGTTTGGTTTTCTCCCCACTGTTGCATCTTTTGGCCATGGATTTCATTTCCTGCAATATAAAAACATAAGTGTTGCCATATTGGGACAGACCAAAGGTCAATCAAGCCCAGCATCCCGTTTCCAAAAGTGGCTCATCTAGATCACAAGTACCTGGCAAGATCCCAAAAGAGTAAAACAGATTTTATGCTGTTTATGCTGCATATCCTAGAACAAAAAATAGTGGATTTTCCCAAGTCCATCTTAATGATGACTTAAGGACTTTTCTATATCAAAACCTTTTTTAAACCCTGCTATGCTAACTGGATTCTAATATCTAGAAGTTAAAAGCATTCAACAGATGAAGACTATGCAAGCAGAAAAAAAGGAGGTAGGAGGGAGGTATCTGTAGAAGACTCCTAAACAAAGTTCCAAAGATCATTTTTACCCCTTTTGGCAAATAGGTTTGCAGAAAGCCTCCTCAGTTTTCCTTCTTACACATTCTTCATGAAACAGAAAAAAGAATGTATCATGGCTTTGCAGTGCCCATCTTTGATTCCCCCTGAAAGCAGCAAAAATGAACTGGGAAAGGGACAAGGATCTAAGGTCAAGATTTTGACCTTTTCACTGAGGGGCTGGACCAGGAGCCGGTGTAACTGCTTCAGTATTAGTGACATGCGGTCTAAGACAGTGGTTCTCAACTCAGTCCTCAGGGCAAACTAGCAAAAACAGGTTTTCAGGATACCCAAAATATACATGAGAAAGATCTGCATACAATGGTAGTTCATGCAAATTTCTCTCATGCATATTCATTGTGGATAGCCTGAAAATCTGATGGGACAGGGTTAAGAACCCCTGTCTTAAGGCCACCCAGAAGATTTGCTGCGGTATTCTAAATCAACTGTGATCAGCCAAAGGCTAAGGGGTTATTTCCGCATAGATCAAATTACAAAAATCCAACCTGATCCTTTTTCTGAAAAGTGCCCACCCCCAGCACAGAGGATACTGCATTTTTTCTAATTAGAACTGCCTTACCAGTACTGGGATCCCGCTCATCCTGAGACTCTTGAGGGTAGGAAGTGAAACAGATGATGTGCACCTCTGGGAATCGGGACTGAAAGTAATGCTTCCAGGCCACCACCAGGGCTGGTGGAGCCAGGTCAATCTTGTTCAGCACAAGAATCACCTTCTTCTTCATGTCCCGTGTCACAAAATCATAGAGCGCCGGTGAAAAGTGAATTACCTGGTGGACGTAAAGAAACATGAAAAAGGGTTTGTCATAGCTAGCTGTGGCTCTGGAGGAACAAAACCCATGGCCACACACGGGTGCTAGGGACTATAATGAAGGCACAGGGAGAGAGTATCTCACCCTGAAGTCACATACAAAAGTTTGTGACAGATGAACCTTTAACTTACGTAGCACAACATTTTCAAAATTAGTCTTGTATGCAAACTTATCTCCTCTTGTTTTCCAACACATCACAAACTACTCCTCAACTATTCCTCTGCCTGACCGTACCTCATCTCTGGGGTTCCCTTCATTATGCCCATCCTATCAACAACGTTCTTAAATCCCACCTCAAAATGTGGTACTTTCTTAGAACATAAGAGTAGCCATACTGGGTCAGACGAATGGTCCATCTAACCCAGTATCCTGTTTTCCAAACAGTGGCCAAGTTAGGTAACAAATAGCTGGCAGAAACACAAATCGTGGCAACACTCTATACTACAAATCCCAGGGCAAGCAGTCACTTCCCACATCTGTCTCAAAAGCAGACTATGGACTTTTCCTCCACCTACAGGAATTTGTCTAAACCTTTTTTAAACCCAGATACACTAACCGCTGTTACCACATCCTCCAGCAAAGAGTTCCAGAGCTTAACAATTCGTTGAGTGAAAAAATATTTCCTCCTATTTGTTTTAAAAGTATTTCCAAGTAACTTCCTAGAGTGTCCCCTAGTCTTTGTACTTTTGGAAACAGTAAAAGATTGATTTACTTCTACTCGTTCTACACCACTCAGGATTTTGTAGACCTCAATCATATCTCCCCTCATCCATCTCTTTTCCAAGCTGAAGAGCCCTAACCTCTTTAGCCTTTCCTCATACGAGTTTCATATTTAGTCCTCTCCCTGAAGCATAGGAGACCAAAGATCAACTTGCTCTTGCTAAAAAGCTGCACCCCCCCCCCCCCCCTTTACCTTTTGTTCCCCACTCCCCAAGTCCTGCCCAACATGATGCTGTGGGATTCCCATGCTCACCGGATGCCGAATATCGGTAATGAGGAGGACCACATCCGACATCTCCAACACCCTCCAGAGCTGACGCCATGTCTAAATAAAAGACAACAAAGTAATTGAGGAAGAGATAGCACAGTAATTAGGCACAAACAAACTGGAGGAGCGAGGGACCAAGTAGCCCTTATCGGCTGACACCTTCCAGACTGCTACGAGGGTGCCATCTTTGTTCTGGCAGGAATTGGGGGCAAATTTGGATTTCCAGATAAATGAAGTTGATGGAATGCTTGATTCCTGGAATTCTAATGTGACCAATGTTCAATCAGAATTATCTCCTTTAAAATTTAAAAAAGGTTAAAGACCAAAAACAAAACAAAAAATCCTTGGTATTCTGAAACATTGATACCAATGTTACTAAAATGGGAAAATTAATACTATACCGGAGTCATACACCGTTATCTTAACACAAACATATCAGTGTTGTAGAGCACAATTTTCTGTTTCAGATGATACTGTTCACAAGCTGATTCAGGCAGACTCTTTTTTAATAATTGGCTTTGAACTTTGGTACGTTTTACCATTTGCGCTGACAGTGTTAAGCTTCAAAGAGATCTTACAGGGCGGTTATAGATGCTGGTTAGTTGCAAATCTGGCAGTATTATGTCCAGCACAAGCATAATGCTTGTTCAAAATTTCAAGTCCGTATCTTTGTTTGCATGGAAGTTGTTGCAGTCTGAATATTGGTCCAAATATGTTCCAATGAGTCACGACCAATTTTGATGCACACTTTGAGTCAACTTGTTTGACTGGCTTTTGCATCCATAATGTTAAAATGTATTTCATCGGAATTAGCATCAAAAACTGTACAGGATTTGAATTTTTTTAGCCATTCTTATAAATGTGTTTGGATTTTATCAGACCCCCAAAATGGCATTTTGGTAAATGTCACACGCTCATGGACTGACAACCTTTCAGAAATGGGGGTCTAGATCTGCAACTATTGCAGTTAGAGACCTCAAATTTTGGGAAACTTCGTTTAACACCTGACTCGCACAACAGATAAAATTTGAACAAAATTGTAGAACATGATGGTGGGAACTTTTTTAAATTTTAGACCACTTGGCATGGAATGACCCTTAAGGAGGAAGGAAATTTCTAGAGACAGAGTTTGGGATAGATTTACTGTGATTTCAACCGATTTGAATGAAAGTTTAATGAAAAAGCTCGCAAATAAATCTTATAGTCTGGATATATGTCCCTCTTATCTTTTAAAAACTGCTCCACAGGATATAGTGTTATGGCTTGTAAAATTTATTAATCTTACATTGCAGGAAGGCTTATATCCGGACACAAGAGCAGAAACAATACTGTACTAACTCCTGTACCAAAGTCAACTGGAGCAGACCTTACAGTTGTAAATTATAGACCAGTGGCTGGTATTCTTTAGCTAGCCAAGGCACTGGAATTTGTGGGTTATCGACAACTTTCAGACTTTAGGAGCCCTGTTTACTAAGGTGTGCTAGCGTTTTTAATGTGCACTAAACGCTAGAGTGGCCCATAAGTTCCTATGGGCGACTTTAGCGTTTAGTGCGCGTGCTAAAAATGCTAGCGTGCTCTTAGCACGGCTTAGTAAACAGGGCTCTCTATATATACTTTTAAATGATTCTTTACATTTTTCACAACATGGCTTTTGTCCAGTACAAAGCAGAAGGAGATCTTGAGTAGGGGGAAGCAGATAGTCCAATTTGATATCTTGGCCACATTTGACGCGATAGACCATTCTTTGACCTACCCCCCCCCCCCCCCCCCCCCCCATTTACAAAGTCACACAGCAATGCTGACACAGCCCATTCAAAGTGTCGGTATTCGAGCACATTATTTATTTGTTACATTTGTATCCCACATTTTCCCACCTATTTGTAGGCTCAATGTGGCTTACATAGTACCGGAGAGGCATTTGCAGACTCCAGTGAGAACAAATACAAAGTGATGTTATGGTAAGATAAAGTTCATGTGGCATGGCCACATTGGGGAAACATACATCGGAAGAGTTGTTTTGTCCATTATGTACTTCAGTTTTGTTGTGTTGCAGGGATCAGGCACTTATGTTGGATCGGTGGGGTATGCCTTTTTGAACAGGATAGTTTTTAGTGATTTCCAGAAGTTTAGGTGGTCGTACATCGTTTTCAAGGCTTTTGGTAGTGCGTTCCATAATTGTGTGCTTATGTAGGAAAAGCTGGATGCGTAAGTTGATTTGTATTTAAGTCCTTTGCAGCTTGGGTAGTGCAGATTTAGATACAATCGTGTTGATTCTGATGTGTTTCTAGTTGGTAAGCTTAGTAAGCAGGGGGGTTAGTGAGTTGGGTATCACAGAACAATTTTTGGAAAGGGAAAAGAAGAATGGGCTTATTTCGACTCCTTGACATTCTTTGTATGGGTTCTGCAAAGTTTGCCACTCTCTATTTAATGCCTATATGAAACCTTTGGGAGAGTTATTGACCAAACTTGATATTTTAGTGCTATCATATGCAGACGATATTTTTCTTCTATGCCCAGCATTAGAAACCTTTGATAAGATCACAGAACTATTAAACAGAACTATTAAACAGATGTGTGTTTTTAGTAGACTCATGGACTAAAGAAATAATTTTCTAAAACTGAATAAACAGAAAACAAAAGTTGTTTGGTTAGGTGATTTTGAGTCAGTGCCAGCATCCAGGAGAAATTTTGCAGATAAAAATAAATCAAATCAAAAGTTTTAGGTGGGATTCTTGATTCTAGGATGACGTTAGAGGATTAAGTTAATATTCTGACAATTTTTTTTTTATGGTTACAACAATCGAGAGCTGTTTGATCTTTTAAAGTCCTCAAAGTTTTAGAACTGTCACTCAAGCAGTATTATTGCCTTATTTGGATTACTGCAAATAATTATATAGAGGAATTTCTATAAAGTTGTTAAAAAAAAAGTTGCTTCAAATTACTGCAGCCAGATTGCTTTTTAGGGTGAACAGTTTGAGAAAGCTTCTCCTTTATTAAGGAGCCTTCATTGGCTGCCAGTAAATTCCAGAACAGAATTAAAAATAGATTGCATGGCTTATAAATCAATCATCGACAGGCCAAAACCCAGACAGATTGGCAAACTATTGTCTACCTCTGAATAACTGTATTGATTCCTGTTCCGCACAAAAATTAACTTTGGCTTTTCCAAGTTTTAGAGGGGTTAGGTTGAAAAAATACCTGGAACATTCTTTTAGGTACTTAAGTTCAAAAATTTGGAATAGTTTGCCCATTCAAGTTAAAAGATCTAGCTCTTACCTGTTTTGCAAAACTTTAAAAACATATTTTCTGTAAATCATATGGAGTAGTTTAATGTATATATATATTTTTTGTGTGTAAGCTGTAATTCACTCAATTTGTGGAAGGAGATCTTTTTAAATGTAATCCGTGTTGAATCCTAATGGAAAATACAGAATATAAGACATTTTATAATATACTAGTGGAACCAAGCCCTTTTCGTCAACAATAAAACGGGCCCTAGGAAGGCTCTCGAGTAAGCGTTATTTTCTCTCTCCCCTGCCCTCCCCTCCATGTCCAGGGATTCTTCCCTCCCATCCCATCCATGTCCACCAATTCTCCTCTCCCCTGCCCTCCCTTCAATGTCCCGCGATTCTCTCCTCCCCTCCATGTCCAGTGATTTGTACCTGACCGTTCTGCTCGTCCCCAGTGTTCCTTTCCCTCTCACTGTTCCGCCCTCCTCTGACGTCATTACGCAAGGGCGGGACAGTGAGAGGGAAGGGAATGCTGGAGACTTGCTGATGTCAGGAGATGTTACGAACCCAGACAGCCAGCCAGAGAACGTTGGAGGTACAAATTATTATAATACTAGTAAGACAGGCCCGTTTCTGACACAAATGAAATGGCCACCAGCAAGGTTTTTCTCAGAGTGTGTATGTTTGAGAGAGTGTGTGTGAGAGTGACTGTGTGTAAGAGAGAGTGAATGTGTGAGTATGTGTAAAAGAGAGTGAGACCGCTGGGTGCGAGTGTGTCCCCTTTCCCCCCCCCCCCCCCCCCCGTAGCCACCCAGCGATTCTCCTCGCTCCCCTGCCCCCCTCCAGCCACCCAGCGAGTCTCCTCTGCCAGCTGCTCCCCTTCCAGCCACCCAGTGATTCTCCTCTCTCCCCTGCCCCCCCTCCAGCCACCCAGCGATTCTCCTCTCTCCCCTGCCCCCCCTCCAGCCACCCGATGCTCTTTTCTCCCCTGCCCCCCCTCCAGCCACCCAGCGATTGTCCTATCTCCCCTGCCCCCCCTCCTGCCACCCATCGATTCTCCTCGCTCCCCTGCCCCCCCTCGATTCTCCTCATTCCCATTTACCTCCGTCGAAGCGGCCGCGTCTTTGAAAGCCCTGTCTGTAGCCTTCCCTTCGACTTCGTTCCCTGAGTCCCACCTGCTGACGTCATTTCCTCTTTCCACGAGGGCAGGACTCTGAGGGAATGAACTCGAAGGGAAGGCTATAGACATTGAGGTTGTGCCTTGTGCTGCTATCCTGTGGCTGTTCAGTGCTGTTTGTGACGAACCCGGAAGTAACGTGACGTCAATTCAGGAGATGGATACAGCGTTAGAGGTAGCACAAACTTTTCAATCTTTCACTGCCACAAAGTCAGCTTCAGAACGTTGGAGGTGCTTTTTTATTATATAGGATACTACAGGTGACTAAGGAGCCCTTTTATCAGCTGGCGGTAGGGCTACTGGGCACAGCAAATCTGCCCTACTACCAGGCTCACCCAGGAGCCCAGCGGTAGTTCCGTCTTTCCTGTGCGTCATTTCCGATGCTAGAAAATACTTTTGGATTTTCTAGCACCGGGGGTGTGTGCCCAGCAATAATCGGGCAACGCAGAGTGCTGCCTGATTACCGTCACAGGCCTCACCGCCTCCAGGAGTAAATAGTCATGCAACAATTTTTTTTTTTGATTACCACACGGCCATTTATTGGTCCTTTTTAAAAAAAAGGCCTTTTACCGGTGGTGGTAAAATGTGGCATCGGCTCATGGGATGCGACCGCAGGCCGTTTGGTAAAAGGGACCTTAAGACCAGAAATCCCCCCTTTTGGTTTTAAGTTTAATTAAAGATCTGATAAATTGCCTTTTGCAAATATTAAAGTGACATATGATGCAAAACATATACTAAAAAAGCAAAGAAAAGATGAAAAATATATAATGAATATAATTTAAAAAAAAACCCAGAAAAACACTAACAAAAGTGGCAATAAAGCACAACAAAAGCTTACAAGCACATAACGTATATAAAACATTCTAAGATCAGGACCAACTTTGGTGGAAGCAGCTCACCTCCAAATTATGCTCAAAATAGCTGAGCTGATTGGGTTTGAAGTTCTTGTAGATGTTCTCCAAGTAGATCTGGAAGCTCTTCTCCTCCTGTGCAAGCAGCTGTTCCTTACTGATCTGATAACTCCATGGTGGGCGCTTAGGGAAATCCAACACTGTACGTAAGGAAGAGGGATAGGGATAGAGAAAATGTGACAGGTAGAGAGGGCATGAGTATCAGCAGAGCAGTGGAGTGGGGTACCCATTCTGTCCCCAGCCTACAACTCAGAGCAGCTGCAGTTCTTCCCTCCCCCTCTCCCTTCCCACCGGGATCACTCACCAGATCCTGGCTTGTAGATATTATCTATATCTACCTCCAGCTCGGTTTCCGGTACAAGCTCCAGCACCTTCTCCCGGGCAACCTTCTTTCTCCTTTCAATCTCCTCTCGGCTCTCCTTCTCAAAGTGCAGGCGGTACCTGCCGGGTAGAGGCAAAGGCAAAGTCTACGAATGTTCAGGGAGGCGATCTACCCCTCTCAGTCACCAGTCTCCAATCAGTGAACTACCTGTTGGCATCATAGCCTCGCTCTCCTGGCCGTCGCACCTGAGGCTGCTGATTGATCTTGAGAACCTGCACAGAGAGGGACTCACTGTCAGAGGTGTCTGTGTGGTCTTCGCGGCGGTCACGGCTACCACTCCGGCTATTGGAGCTGGATCCCAAGCCATCAGGGAGAGCTGGTAGGTTCATTTGTTGAGAAGAGTTAGAGAGGGGTGTGAAAATTAGTAATGCATGTACAGAAACGCAAAACTTTCCTAAGACCAATCAAGTAACTCATCCTGTCATGAAAATGCAGAAAGAACTATATAAAAAGGCTGGGTATCCTAGTGGCTAGTGCAGTGGCCTGTGAACCAGGTGAACTGGGTTCAATTTCCACTGCAGCTTCTTGTGCCTCTGGGCAAGTCACTTAACCCACCATTACCCCAGGTACAAAATAAGTACCTGCATATAATATGTAAACCACTTTGATTATAACCACAGAAAGGCAGTATATCAAAATCCAATCCTCCTTCCCCTTTCAAAGACACTCTAGAATGTTCATGCAAAAAACTTACATTCTTTTGCTTTCTTAAATATTTATGCCTTAGTCTGTGAGCAATGAAAACAGATTTGAATGCAGAAGAAAAGGGACTGTACCTGATGGTCTGTGCGCAATACCAACAGATTTGAATGCAGATGAAAAGGGACTGTACCTGATATCTGGTTGCCCGAGGACAGCCAAATGGCAAGTCTATAGTTGAAGGATAGCAAGAAAAACATGCACTCTCTTCTCTCTCACTATAGGCCGTGTATGATGCTCCCTGTTAGGGCACAGCAAGGTCATCAGTTCCAGAAGCAATGAACATCTGATGGGATGCAAGGTGCTACCAGGTATTCAGAATCCACAGAGGATTATTTGATGAACGCGCTAAGAGCCTACTTAAGTGTTTGTGCGTCAGCCAATATTCATGAGAAAACGGAAGACAAATAGAGGGTACAGAAAGAGGTATGTCAATGGATGAATAACGAAATGTCCAGTCTAACTAAAGACTTTCAAACACTGAAGCTAAATAATCTTTAGAAAGATTTGCAACAGGGGCTCAATTCTGGATAGACACACTCCTGCACCATTCAATATCCATGAATTATTGTCAACTTCAACATAAAGTGCAAAAGAACCCCACAAACATGGCAAAAAAGAAAAAAAAATGGTCCTGGTGTAGAGGAAAAGGAGATGAAGCATAGAGGTGGCGTTAACTTTGATTTGTCATCACTAATACCGATTTAATTTAGACCAACTCCAAGAACTATTTACAACAGCTGGAAAGGCAGGATGGTCAAGAATAAAACTTGGATCGATACCAAGCCAAAAAAAAAAGACAAAACAGTTCACCAGCTTTTTTCCCCCCTTTTTTTAACATCTACTGTCAGCTATTAAGGACTTTTTAAATGAGCTGAATGTTCCTGAAGCAAGTTAAGCCTTGGTTTCAGTCAGTTCATACCAGAAGCATAAACGATGACTCCTACAACTCAGTTTTTACTGTTAATAGTTTTTCCAGAAGCTGATGCTGAATGTCAACAAGTTACCATGCATCAAAGAAAACACCAGAGAAAGAGAAAACATGCGTCACTTTGTGATGCAACATTTCCAAGCTTTGGTTAGATGCCACAGATGTTTTTGCTTATCTCAGCCGTCTTCCCCTCTATCTCACCCTCCCAGAAGCTGATTTTTGGCACAAAACGTCATGAATAGGAAAGCAGCAGCAGCTGATCTTTAGTTGCCTAAGGTGCAAATTTAAGAACTGGCCAATGAAATGGATGAGTTCACCCCTCCTCCCCACTCAGTTTACTCAAACCATTTTAATATCACGCATCTTTTAACGCACATTTTAACCATGCACAGCTTCTCAAAAGCAAAATAGGTTTAAAAAACACATGATGCTTGTATTTAAAAAAAACATATTTGCTTTACGTTAGTTATCCCCCAGGGAGGGCCAAAAAATATAAACCATCTCTCTTTTTGCAATTGGTAGAAATGGTTATGTTTGTGCACCTCATAGGTATTTCCTTCCCCTCAAAATTCATTCTCCCAAGGGGTTGCCATTAAGCCCTGGATCAGCAACAAGAAACCAACCCAGTTATGGTCTTACCCTTTGCGCATGTTGGGACTTGTAGTTCCAACATTTACATGAATAGCAGAAAATTCACCTTTCGGCATGCACTAGGCTAAGGCTTAGGCCTGGCACAACTTGCTAGAGTTAACGAGCATTTGTGGGCGATTCTTCCCCTCCCCCAAATAACTTTATCTCCCAGGTTTATCTCTCACCCCTCTTTCTCTCCCGTTTATCCTGCAGCTGCTTCTTCTTCTGCTTAGCGCTGAAGGGCTTCTTCCGGGGCATATCCAAAGCATCAAACCGATGTCGCCACCACCGTCCTCAATCCACGAGAGAAAATAAACTCCCTTCAAAGGACCCCTAGCACAACCAGTAACCCCCCCATCCACTTCGTTTCCAGAGAGACCACTACTACAGCCAGTGCCAGTGCGCCTGTGCACACCAGCAAAAACCGCCTACTGCGCCTGCGCACTTTCCAATCCTACTTATCACGCCTGCGCGTACGCCTTTCTTCCCAAGGAAGTTATCCTTGATGTAACCCCCTCGCCAACGTTTTGTCCGTCTCCTCTTTTATCCACTTCCACCCTATAGGGGCCGCTGCGCAGGTTTCTAAGCCACTGCGGGATGCTCTAGCCTAAAGACTCAGTGACTTGAGAGGGGAGGGGTGAGTGGGTGGAGCTGCGCCTGCGCGCTATTCTTTTTTTTTTTTTTTCTTTTCTCGCCGCTCGGAGCAGGGGGAGCACGTGATTCCGGTGGCAGCGGCTCGCGTTGTGACAGTTGCCGGGTTTGACGGAGCGCGCGGCGACTCCTCCACCTCAGGGCAGATGCCGAAGGGTGGGAAAGTGAAACAGCAGCCGGCCGGCGAGGAATGGCTGGAAGACGAGGAGAGGGACCAGAGCTCCAGAGCCCCGGCGACGGGCGGAGACGGTGAGAAGGGAGCCTGGCCTAGAGTGACATCCCGTCATGAGCGGGCACGCAGCGAGTTTGCAGAGGTTTAACTAAAAGTAAAATATATCTAGAGAGAGAAAGACATGTAACTCAGAGAGGACGTAGAAATAATTTTCATGTCAGTTAAACTAGTAGGTATTTCCGTGGGAGGAGCGGCCAGGCCCTGGCCTCTGTTCTCAGCACTGAGGTATTCCCAGCCAGAGTAACACTTGGGGCCTGGTCTGCCTCTCTGTCGGGGAGAGAGTGATGAAAAGTTCTGTAAATCATGGCCTTGGTAGAGAGGAATGTGGAGGTGTCATGGTACCTAGTCCCAGGCTGGAGACTTTTTGGCTAGTCCTGGTTTTGAATTTACATCCCAAAGCAGCCTGGGATTTGTAGTGCCTGATTCTGCCCATTGAAATCGGTGCTGCAAGGCCCATAATGCACCTGGATGGAATGGTCAGAAATGTCCCAAATTGGTTACTTGGCACCGGCTTTGGAAAGCATCTGAGATTATCCATTATTATTTTTTTTCTAAATTGAACACTTTCACTGGGGCCATGACGGTGATTGAAGAGATGTCAGGTTATCCAGTTCCAGGCTGAAGACTTTTTGGCCAGGCCTGGTTTTGAACTGACATCCCAAAGCAATGTGAGATGTGTAGTGACTAATCCAGCCTATTGAAATCGTTGCTGCAAGTCCCATAATGCACTAGGATGAGATGGTTAGAAATCCAGGACTCTCTCAATCTCCAGGTTGGCCACAGATTAACTTGGCATTTCTGGGAAAGAGTTTGCTAATTCATGAATATGTGGAGGGGGCAGAGATGCCAAGTTACCAATTTCCTGGAGAGAGATTTTTTGGCCATTTCTTGGTTTTAAACTTCCATCCCAAAGCAGTGTGGTATTTGTAGTACCTTTCTACTCATTGGAATCATTGCTGCAGATCTCGTAATGCATCAGGGTGAGGCAACAGAAATTTAGTACTGACCTAAAATCTTCCTTCTGGAACGGGGTAAGCTAGAAGCTGTGAAAGGGGGTTTGTGTAGATATATTTTGCTGCTATTATTTTGAGCCCTGCTAGACTGGCTGTACTAAGGTGATAGAGGTTTAAAAAAAATCACCTCAGGGTGAAGCAAGAGTTATTTATTAGAGGATGTTTATGAAGTTAAGTAGCAGTAGCTTGAATCATATTTGAAAAACAAAACAATTTTCATGTAGTCATCAGATAATTGGTGGCATTTATCAAGCCTAGAATTATAGTTGTTTGAAAAAAAAAAAAAAGTCTGGATATGTTTCTGGTGGATAAATTCATAAGCAATAAGCCAGATAAGCTACTCCTTGGGCACACCCAACCAGTCAGGTTTTCAGGGTATGTCCAATTAGCATGAATAAGATTTGTAAACATTTCTTCTGGTGTGTACAAATGTGTGTTCATTGTGTATGTCCAGAGAAACAAGGATACAAACAGTGAGGGAGTATCATTGCCTAATGGTTAGTGCAGTAGGCTGAGGAACTGGGCTCAATTACCACTGCAGCTCCTTGTGACCCTGTTACCTAACCCTCCAGCGCCCCAGGTACAAAACCTAGACTGTAAGCCCACTAGGAACAGAGAAAGTACCTGCATATATAATATATGTAATTAACAACTTGTACAGTAAATAGGAAAGAAAATACCTTCCATTCTGTAAAAAGGAAAACTAATTAAAGAGCAAGCAATATAATAATATAGGATCTGAACACAGAAATTAGAAAGATATGAAAAAGGATCTCACAAAAATTAGATATTAGAAAAAAACCTTTTAAAAGCTTATTATCTAAACAAAAATGACTATCTTAATACCAGAGTGTACCATACCTCTTAAGTGGGTACATTCACCAACTGCAAAGAAAATTTATTGGCAAGAAAGTTTTAAATATATTGGGTCATAGAATACATATGTAACATTATGAAATTTAACCAAACACTTTACTGGAAATTGCAGAAAAAATTCACCAACATTTTCTGGAAGTTGTGGGAAGAGATCCAGAGAAGACTTGAATCTTCTGGGTTTCTCTGTGCACATCAGGAAAAAACACAGTTCCATATCATCATGCCGATCAATCAATAGACTGGTGGGTTGTGTCCATCTACCAGCAGGTGGAGATAGAGAGCAATCCTTTTGCCTCCCTATATGTGGTCATGTGCTGCCGGAAACTCCACAGTATGTTCTCTATCTGAGCAGGTGGTGGTCACACACAGCAGCAGCTCTGGCTAGGTCTCCTTCTTGAGCAAGTGCAAACCTGGTGGTGCCAGGTCCTTCCTTTTCTCCCCCCTCCCGCTGGCTCCGTTAAAAAAAAAAAATGTTTGATCGTCCTTTAAGGACGTTTATTTCAACGTTTATATCAGCGTTTATTGCAGCTGCTCACTGGGACACCAGTTCGTTACAGCTCGGAGCGAGAAGCAGGTAATTTTACCTTTTATAGCGGGCAGGGGGTTCCCCGTTCGGTCTCCACGTGGCTTATGGCATCGGAGGGTGAGGGCGCGAAGATTCGCTCCCTGGACCGCGTGTGTGCGTCTAGCGGGGATGCGGGGGTTTCAAAGCCTGACTCGCCTTTGTTTGGGTGTCAGTTTGGATTCCGGTCAGTGTCCCGGTTCTTCCTCCGGTGCGGCGGTTTTTTCCCGCCATAAGCGCCCATCCCCCGTTGCTTGCACCCCCCCCCCCCCCCCCATTTTGGCCGGCCACTCTGCTCGGACGGCTTCTTTTTGGGCCGCCCTCGAGGTGGGAGACGTTAATGCTATGGTCGCCCTTGTTCGGGTGACGGCAAGAAAGCAGCAAAAGTTAAGCGCCGTTCTTTCCGCGTGGCTCCTCGGAGTTTCGTGCCGGACGCCATTTTGGATGCGCAGCATGTTCCCCCCCCCCCCCCCCCCCCCCGCTCTTGCGAGCGCCGGTTGAGGGTGTGTCTAGGGCCGTGCCCCAGGCGGCAGAAGTGCACAGTCTAGGGGGTTCTCCCCTGAGTTCTTTTGCTGATGCATCAGGCTTTTCTTATGCTAAACGCTGCCCCGGCTCCCCCCTCTGATAAAGGGGTTGAGGCCTCCGGAAGCAAACGCCCTTGGGTGGCCTTCCAGGCCCTAGAGGACTCTGTCTCCTCTGATGTAGATGAGGGCAGCATATCTGAGTTCTCCCAACGGTCCTTTGGGGATTCCTTGGAGGAGACGGATTCCCGCTCGGATGGAGCGGATGACCCCTCTGCAGCACGGATCTTTCGCTCAGAGGATTTGCCCAACCTGTTAGTGCAGGCCAGGAGCATTTTGACGATTTCCTCTTCGGAGGACGTCTCTCCCTCAGCCTCTGTTGGCTCTGCCATTATGCTGGGGACGAAGCGCCCGCCTAGAACCTTCCACGTGCATGAAGCCATGCACACCTTGATTTCGGCTCATTGGGATTTCCCAGAAGCGAGCCTTAAAGTGGCTAGGGCTATGTCCCGCCTCTATCCTCTGCCTGAAGCTGAACGGGAGGCCTTTCTGGGCCTACCGTGAATTCTTTAATCACTGCGGTGACTAAGAAAACGGCGTTGCCGGTGGAAGGTGGCACAGCCCTAAAGGACGCCCAAGACAGGAGATTGGAGGCGGCTTTAAAGTCGTCCTTCGAGGCGGCTGCTTTAAGTTTGCAGGCCTCAATTTGCGGCTTCTATGTGGCCAGGGCGTGCCTGACACTGGTGCAGCAGGCTTCCCCCTCGGATCCTTCCTTGAGGGCTGATTGGCCAGCCCTGGAATCGGGCTTGGCCTACTTGGCAGACTTGCTGTATGATGTCTTGAGAGCCTCGGCTAAAGGTATGGCTCATACAGTCTCAGCACGGCGGTGGCTTTGGCTAAAGCATTGGTCTGCTGACCATGCCTCTAAGTCTTGCCTGGCTTAAGTTGCCTTTTAAAGGCAAGCTGCTCTTTGGGGTTGAGCTGGACAAGATTGTGACCGATCTCGGCACGTCTAAGGGCAAGAGGTTACCGGAGGTCAGGACTCGGGCCAGTGGTGCCCGCCCCGGTTCCTCCAAAGGACGGTTTCAGGAAGCCCGTCAGTATCGGCCGGGCAAGTCGGGCTCCTCTGCCCCCTTTTCCTTCATAAGGAACTTCTCCCCCAAGCAGCATTCCTTTCGCAGAGACCGCCGTCCCGGAGGTGCCTCCTCCGGTCCTCCCCCAGGGTCTCGTACCCATTGACAGGGCGCTGGTCCATGGCCCAGAGCAGATTGGAGGACGCCTATCCTCGTTTCTGGGCGAGTGGACCGGGGTAACTTCAGACGCTTGGGTGCTGGAAGTCATCAGAGACGGCTACAAGCTACAGTTCTGCCGACCCTTAAGAGACAAGTTTGTGCACTCTCCCTGCAAGTCTCCAGTCAAAGCTGTGGCAGTGCAGCAGACTTTGGACAATCTGATCCGCCTGGGTGCGGTCGTTCCAGTGCCAGAAGATCAGCTTGGCAAGGGACGTTACTCCATTTACTTTGAGGTACCAAAGAAAGGAGGTTCTGTCCGGCCTATCCTCGACCTCAAAGGGGTCAATCGGGCCTTGTAAGTTCGGCACTTCCGGATGGAGACTCTCCGCTCTATTATAGCGGCAGTGCAGGCAGGGGAGTTCCTGGCATCCTTGGACATCAAGGAAGCTTACTTGCATATTCCCATCTGGCCTCCTCATCAACGCTTTCTGCGTTTTGCAGTTCTGAGCCGACACTTCCAGTTCAGAGCCCTCCGGTTCGGGTTGGCTACTGCTCCGCAGACCTTCTCCAAAGTAATGGTGGTCATCGCGGCCTTCCTACGCAAGAAAGGAGTACAAGTCCATCCTTATCTGGACGACTGGTTGATCCGAGCCCCCTCTTATGCAGAGTGCGGCAGAGCTTCAGACCGGGTGATTGCTCTTTTGAGCTCCCTGGGGTGGATCATCAACTGGGAGAAAAGCCAGCTGCGCCCGACTCAGTCCCTGGAGTATCTGGGCGTTCGATTCGACTCCCAAGTGGGCAGAGTGTTCCTGCCAGACAATCGGATTGTCAAGCTTCAGGCTTAGGTGGACAAGTTCCTAGCAGCCTCTCCTCTTCGGGCTTGGGACTATGTGCAGCTGTTGGGCTCTATGTCGGCCACGATGGAAGTAGTGCCCTGGGCCAGTGCCCATATGAGACCTATACAGCTCTCTCTGCTGCAGCGATGGACTCCAGTCTCGGAGGATTACGCTGTGTGCCTTCCCTTGGATCCAGCGGTGCGCAAGGCGCTCAGCTGGTGGCTGAGGCCAGACAAGCTGTCCACAGGAATGCCTCTTATGACCCCGGAGTGGGTTGTCGTCACGGCGGACGCCTCTTTGACGGGCTGGGGAGCCCACTACTTGGGAAGGACAGCGTAGGGGCTCTGGTCCCCTGCAGAGGCAAAGTGGTCTATCAACCTCCTGGAACTCAGAGCCATTCGGTTGGCGCCTTTGGAGTTTCTCCCGGTCCTGGCGCTGAAGCCAGTACGGGTCCGGTCGGACAATGCCACGGCTGTGGCCTATGTCAATCGCCAGGGAGGTACCATGAGCACCCCTCTAGCCAAGGAGGCCATGAAGCTATGCCTGTAGGCGGAAGCAAACCTGGAACAGCTGTCGGCCCACATTGCAGGAGTCATGAATACTGCTCAGGCCTTCTTGGACATCACGAAGCGCTGGGGCCAGCCGAGCCTAGATCTGAGGGCGTCATCAGCCAATTGCCAAGTGCCGCGCTTTTTCAGCAGAGGACAGGACCCTCGATCTCTGGGAGTAGATGCTCTTCTCCAACAGTGGCCGACACAGGAGCTTCTCTATGTGTTACCGCCTTGGCCCATGTTGGGCAGGGTGCTAGGCCGGGTGGCAAAGCATCCGGGCCAGATAATCCTGGTGAGTCCGGATTGGCCCAGACGTCCCTGGTATGCGGGCTTGATCAGGCTCTCAGTGGACGGCCCTCTGCAGCTGCCAGCGGAGCGGTGCCTGTTGCATCAGGGTCCCGTGGTAATGGAGGATCCCTCCCCCTTTGGTCTTTCGGCCTGGCTATTGAGCGGCAGCGTCTGAGGAAGAAGGGCTTCTCAGACAAGGTCATCGCCACTATGCTGAGAGCGAGGAAGCGCTCTACTTCTACTGCTTACGCCAGGGTTTGGCGTACCTTTGCATCGTGGTGTGAGGCAGGCTCACTTTCTCCCTTCACTGCTCCAATTTCTTCAGTATTGGCGTTCCTGCAAGAAGGTCTGGAAAATGGCCTGTCGCTCAGTTCCCTTAAGGTCCAGGTAGCGGCTCTTGCTTGCTTCAGGGGTCACCTGAAGGGTGCTTCGCTGGCCTCGCAGCCAGATGTGGTACATTTTCTCAAGGGAGTTAATCACCTGCGCCCTCCTCTGCACTCAGTGGTACTTGTGTGGAATCTCAATCTGGTGCTAAGAGCCTTGCAGAAGCCGCCTTGTGAACCCTTGTCGAGGGCATCTCTGAAAGACCTGACGTTGAAAGCAGTCTTTTTGGTGGCTATCACTTCAGCCAGAAGAGTTTCTGAGCTCCAGGCGCTCTCATGTCAGGAGCCCTTTCTGCAGTTCACTGAGGCAGGAGTGTCTATTCGCACAGTGCCTTCCTTCCTGCCCAAGATTGTTTCTCGCTTCCATGTGAATCAGCAGCTCTGTCTACCCTTCTTTCGTAGGGAGGACTACCCAGAGGAGTGCTCTGCTCTCAAATATCTAGATGTGAGACGAGTCATCATCAGATACTTGGAAGTGACCAATGATTTCCAGAAGTCGGATCATATGTTTGTGCTGTTCGCAGGTCCTCGTAAGGGTCTGCAGGCTGCCAAGCCTACAGTGGCACGATGGGTCAAGGAAACCATTATAGCGGCTTATGTGGCCGCGGGGAAGGTGCCGCCTATCCAGCTGAAGGCTCACTCCACTAGAGCACAGGCGGCCTCGATGGCAGAGGCCGGGTCCGTCTCCTTGGAAGAGATTTGTAGGGCGGCAACTTGGGCATCGGCTCATACCTTCTCCAGACATTACCGCTTGACTGTGGCTGCTTGGGCGGAGGCCTGGTTTGGAGCTTCAGTGTTGCGGTCAGGGATTTCTATGTCCCGCCCTGGGTGAGTACTGCTTCGGTACATCCCACCAGTCTATGGATTGATCGGCATGATGATATGGAAGGTAAAATTATGTATCATACCTGATAATTTTCTTTCCATTAATCATAGCCGATCAATCCATAGCCCCTCCCAGATATCTGTACTGTTTATATTCTGGTTGCATTTCAGGTTCAAGTTTAGTCTTCAGTTCCTGTTCAGGAGGACTTCGTGTTCAAGTCTTTTCCATTGGATTCTTCAGGAGTTGAGACAATTTTGTGTTACAGTGAGCTGCTGCATTCCTCTCCCCTCCGTTTTACGGTGCTGGATTGAGACCTAAATTCTGCCGGCGCTCCCTCCCGCTTCGTGCGGCTGTAGGGCAGCTTTGTACCCTTCCTGCTTCGGCGGTGTTAGGGTCAGTCAGCACCTCCCGCGGTTGCAGGATAAGCCAGATCCCCCTGCATCGGCAGGTGTGGTGTCCCTCCTCCACTCCGCGGGGATGAGCTGGACGGATTCCCCTCCCCCACTTGTGTGGGGATGAGCTGGGTTGATTCCCCTCCCCCGTTTCGGTGGTGGTGAGCTGGGCAGAGTGTCCCTTTGTGGGTGTAATTCTCTAAGTGCTGAGTCCTGCAGATGGAGCTTTGATATCGACATACTGAGGAGTTTCCGGCAGCACATGACCACATATAGGGAGGGAAAAGGATTGCTCTCTATCTCCACCTGCTGGTAGATGGACACAACCCACCAGTCTATGGATTGATCTGCTATGATTAATGGAAAGAAAATTATCAGGTATGATACATAATTTTACCTTTCTGGCCCATATACAAGGTCACTCTATCAGACCAATTTATCAGACTCAGACACAAAGGAGGAGCTTCATAAGTACATAAGTAATGCCACACTGGGAAAAGACCAAGGGTCCATCGAACCCAGCATCCTGTCCACGACAGCGGCCAATCCAGGCCAAGGGCACCTGGCGAGCTTCCCAAACATACAAACATTCTATACGTGTGGTTCCTGGAATTGTGGATTTTTCCCAAGTCCATTTAGTAGTGGTTTATGGACTTGTCCTTTAGGAAACCGTCTAACCCCTTTTTAAACTCTGCCAAGCTAACCGCCTTCACCACGTTCTTCGGCAACGAATTCCAGAGTTTAATTATGCGTTGGGTGAAGAAATATTTTCTCCGATTTGTTTTAAATTTACTACACTGTAGTTTCATCGCATGCCCCCTAGTCCTAGTATTTTTGGAAAGCGTCCAACATTCATAGTGCATAATAGTGAAAAAAGTGAAAGTACTTTTATTTTTTTCAAGAAATACTTGAATTAACTATAAAATAGGCATCTTTTAGGACCTTTCACCTAGTTGCCTACTTACCAAATTACTTCTCCACCCAGAGTGGGCAGTTTTCAAATGGCTGCAGATAGGTGCCAAGTCTATGGGTACTTTTGTTATGGGCTTAGCCTAGGGAAAGGTATCTGTAAAAATTTGCGCCTCCTTGTTCTTTAGATACATTTTCCCTGCAAAACAGCATGCTTAGTTTTGTCCTCTAGATTGTCATCCATCTATTATTAAAGCTTTAAAATTTTTAGTTGAAAAATCAGGTTTATAATTTGTAGTCCAACTATTATGGAAGGTAATCAATAGAAATAAAACATGGAAAAGAAAATAAGGTGATACCTTAATACATTTCTTGATTAGCTTTAATAAAAAAGGTATCATCTTGTTTTCTTTTCCATGTTTTATTTTGTTTTATTTCTATTGATGTTGATTACCTTTAAAAGTGGACTAACACAGCTACCACACCTCTCTACCAGTATTGAAGAATCCTTCTTTAGATCCAAATATGGTTGTAAACTGTAGGCTGATATCTTCATTACCCTTCATTGCCAAACTTATTGAGAAGCTGGTCTGTGAACATCTATAAGATTTTCTGGAATGCCATAATATATTAGACATGCATCAATTTGGATTTCGCTCATTGCATGATATAGAGACCTTGTCTTCAATTGAGGGGAGTTTGAACTTCCCAAAAGGGATTTTGATGGCAAGTATGTATCCACTTGTTGTAGGGACCCAGAGAAGCTTGGTTTTACTTGGGTTCAAGCAAAGTTTGTTCACGGCTGTAGTCAGTTTCAATAGGTATGAGTAGCTGCACATCATCCGTGGAGATGTAGAACCGAGTGTCCATTGACCGAATCAGCTCAGCTAGTGGCTTGAGGTAGATATTGAACAGAATATGTGACAGTATCAATCCTTGTGGTACCCCGCAGGTCAGTGCCCATGCTGCCAAACATTATGGATTGTTGCCTGTCTGATAGATAGGATCTGATCCAGGCAAGTACTATTTTATTGATACCTGTTTCTGTCAGTCGTGCTAGCAAGATATCATGATCCACAGTGTCAAAAGCTGCTGAGAAATCTAGCAGTACTAACATCGAGACGTTTCTGTGAAGATCATCTAGCAGGGATACGAGGACAGTTTCTGTTCCATAACCGGGTCTGAATCCAAATTGACATGGATCTAGCCAATCATTAAGTTGAACACAGACTGTTTGTTCTCCGAGTTTCCCTAGAAACGGGATTTTGGATACTGGCTGATAACTTTCAAGTTTGTTCTGGTCAAGGTTGTTTTTCTTCAGCAGAGGGCGAACCACTTCCATTTTTTTTTTTTTTAGGAGAAATAAAAGGCTTTAATTGCCATGTCAGGCATTGTATTCCTTTGGTGCAATTATTTAAATCTTTTTATTAATAGTAACAGAGCTAATACAGAGTATGCTATGAAAAAAGACCATTACAAATTATCCATGTCATAACTCCAGTCACTATACAAATTTCCCCCCCCCCCCCCCCCCATGTTTATCCCCCCCTCCCCCCTAACCACTGCCATTTTAATGATGTTGGTAGTTGCCCATTAGAGAGAGAGGTGTTCACAATTTTTGTGACGCCTTCTATAAGGCCCATACTTGCCTGCTGTACTGTCTTTGGGCAGGGATCGAGGGAGCAGGTAGTCGGTTGAAAGTCTCTTAGGATTTTGTCAAGGCTTTCCTCTGTCATTTTGTCCCATCTGTCTCTGTTAGGAGGGGGCGGCGAGTTTGTGCACCCCTGGTTGACTGGTTGGGGACTAGGTGGGATTGCCTGTAAACCCTTACGGAGACTTTTAATTTTATGCCATCTCCAATGGTCTTATGCTATTTTGAATGCTGATACTCTGTTTGTTTTAACTTCTTATATTCTCCTACAGTCTCCTTTTTTTCTTACTCTTTGTCCTACCCCTTTCTAGCTGCTACATCATTTGGGGTGTCACTGCTGTGCTGTTTTTAACCTACCCATTCCAGCCTTCATCATTCTGCTGCCTTCTCCTATCCTCTCTCCTTCCAGCCTCTTTACCCCCTCAGTCCTTTTATTTCTCATATTCGGTTCTACTTGTATCCTTTCCAGCTGCATTATCATTCACAGGATCCCTGCTGTGCTTTCGTGCTACAGACTTTCTTACTGTCTGCATTGAACCAGTATTGCCATTGCCACTTCCTTCACAGTCTTTGTAGGGCAGTATTATCTCTTGCACTTCCTTCTTTCCCGGAGTTACCATCCTTATTCTGTTTCCCAGCATCTTAAGCACCCATAATCTAAGCTGCATGGTGAACAGATGGTATTCTACAGCAGACCATAGTTTAGGGGCCTCTGGTCTAAACCATACCCTGCCTGTAGGCAGGATCCCCTGTATCGTCCTAAACAGATGTATCTAACCCAGTGGTTCTCAGCCCAGTCCTCGGGACATACTTAGCCAGTCAGGTTTTCCGTATAGAGAATATGCATGAGAGAGATTTGCATGCATTTTCATTGTGGGTATCCCAAAGACCCGACTGACTGGTTGTATTCCGAGGACTGGGTTGAGAATGCTAGGTCTAACCTGTGCTTACTCCCATGGTGATGAGTAGCCCCTTCTAACATTCCACTTTCCATATAGTTTGAAAAGTTTTCCCAACTTTAGGCATTCTCACGGTGTTAAGCATTTGACCAAAAAAAAAAAAAACTTTCAGAGGCTCTGTGAGACAGTGATATGTAGACTGTGTTTGGGCAGGGAAGATCAAGCAGAAGAAATGCTGAGCATTTGCTTGCCAAAAGCATAGGAAGAACATTTCTAGGATCATGTTTAGCACTGTAACTGTCCATCAATGGTTTTATTATTTAGTTCTTATTTGTATCTTATTTGTGCTACTCTGCTCTTACTTTGTTATTTTGTTTATTGTAAGCCACATTGAACCCGACTATGTTTGGGATAATGTGAGGTATAAATATCAAAATAAATAAATTTTGTGGTGGTGAAGGTTGAGGATGGCAATGAAAAGTTTCTGTCCTTCTACTTTGCCCTGTCACAGGTGCATTCAAGAACTGAGTAATGTTCTTTTCTTTGTAGATAAATTAGTAAAGAAGGGGAAGAAGGACAAGAAAGGAAAGAAGTCGGTAAGGACTCAAACTGGACCTTCGGACAGGGGGAAGGGTTTTCCCTGGGTAGGTGTCGTGCATGAGAAAAGCAGCCACTGAGAGACAGTGGCTGTGATGTGGTACATGTATGAGAGGGAGAATCTGTGATGGCTGTGGGAAATGTGCATGTGGTGGTGTGGTATATGGGAGAAGCATTGTGATGGAACGTGAATGTGACAGCTGAGGTGTTATGAGACACTGGGTAGTAGCGCAGGGAAAAGATGTGCTATTATGCAACATTCTCTGACCTTTTTCCTGATTTCCATGGCCCATCATTTGATAGTTCTTTGAGGAGCTGGCAACTGACAACAAGCAAGCCATTGAGGAAGAGATTATTGCCAAAGAAAAGGAGCAACAGCAACAACAGGTAAAAGAGTATGTCCCTCCATGCATATGCTAGAGTCCTTCCTTGAGTAACTGCCTTGCACCTAGCTAGTTTCAAACCTATAAAAATTCCTTAAGTAGAACCAGGTCATCTGACCAGAGTTAAAAGCTCTGCACTGTGAAGGGTGGGGGGGGGGGGGGGGGGGGGGGGGCAGGGAAGTGTGTGGTGAGAAACAATGGAGTCCATTTCTGATTCAGGAGACTTTGGTAGCACTTATATTCCCTAAGATCAAGACAGACTTGGGCTCTCAGAGCAGAAGTCTGTCTTGGAGGATGCTGCTACCCTCTACTTACACAGGGGATAAGGGAAAAAGATAAAGACATAAGAATAGCCATACTGGGTCAGACTAATGGTCTATCTAGCCCATTATCCTGCTTCAAACGATGGCCAATCAAGGTCATGGTACCTGGCAGAAACCCAATTAGTAGCAATGTTCTATGCTATTAATCCTGGGGTAGTCGGTGGCATCCTCCATGTCCATCTCAATAGCAGATAATAACAGATGGGAAGGGGGTGTACAGTAGCTTTCTAGAGAGAGGGGAGAATGAGACCCTGATTTGTTGGGCAGGAAAACGGAAAGGGTCTGTACAGAATCTGCCGTTTCTGTTGACTGCCGATCACACGCCTTTTCATTGTCATCAAACTTTCCGAGTAAGTAGCAGCAATGTGGCAGGATTCTGGGGAGAGATTAGCAGCCAGAGACAAGGCTAAAACCTCTCCATTCTGTTCCCTGCCTGTAGAAGAAGAAACGGGACAAGAGAAAAGATGAGAAGAAGAAGAAAGAGGAGGAGGAAGAGCAGGAAGTGATGGAGAAACTAAAGAAACTCTCGGTTCAGCCCAGTGACGAAGAGGAAGAGCAAGGTGAGGATGGCAGAAGAGAGGGGCAGAGCATTAGCCATCAGGTCATTACTGGTCAAGAATAAAGTCAAACTGTAACTTGGTGTTTATCCTGCTTTCCTTAGCGTCCCTCCGGACCGGACCAGGATTGGACTGATGGGTTGTGCTCGCCTACCAGCAGGTGGAGACTGAGAAAAACTCTGACTCTAGAGAGCCAATAGGAGCCCTGGCCATGTGACCTTAGCCTCAGTATTTTCTCAGTCTCCCAGCAGGTAGGAAGCGAGCCCATTAGTCTCTCTCTTTCTCTTTTAGAGGTTTACAATAAGAACAACATTGCTACCTCTTCTTCTGTGCCTAGGAATTCTCTGTTAGACGCTGGTCAGGTAGGGACTTCTTTTCCTTTCTTTTACAGCCTCTGGGGGTGTCAAACTCGGATGTCTCCGGGTCCCTCCCCCCTTCCTCCCCATCTCCCATACATAGCTGGGAAGGACTACCCTTTGTTTAGAAAGGTGTATGTCTTTGGGAGAGGCAGCCACTATAGAAAGTTTAAATTCTTATAAGCATTTTTAAGGAGCAAGCTACATCCCCGGCTTCTAACGAGCAGGACAGTATGTGTTGTTCTATTACTCTTCAGCAGAGTTTCCCCATTACCTTTTAACAAGCAGGCAGCTCTGGTTGCTGTTTTAGGTTGTCTATATATTATCTAGCTGGTTCAAAAAAAAAAAAAAGACGGCAGCAGTAATTTGGAGGAGTTTAGGTGAATGACCTGAATGAGCAGACAGCTCCGTTTGATTGCATGGAATGCTGTGAGTCAGCTGTGTAAAAAATAAAAAAAGAGGTAAGCGGCAGCATTTTGTTTTCAGCCCTCTGAGTTGCGCTGTATTTTATTTAGCACTGCCGTTTGTGTTCTTCCCTTAGCGGTTTGTTCGGCGGAGCAGGGCTTAAAAAAAAAAAAAAAAAGAGATTTTGGCGCGAATCGGGTACGCGCGTGCACGCGCGTTACCGTCATGTCCGAAGAAGCTGAGACGCGCTGTATTGCCAGCGTCGGGGATCTCCTCTTCCGGCTCCTGTAAATATTGTGCGCCGCTGGGGGGGTGCGTCGGGACTTTCTCGTTCGCCGTCTTCGGGCCGTTTGGGGCTGATCTTTCTCAGGAGTCGCCTATGTTCTTTAGGGGGGTCATTTCTTTGCTTTTTATGTTTTTAATGTTGAGTAGTTGGTTGCTGTAGCCTAATAGTCAGCACTACAGTCTCTGAAGCTGCTACGACTACTATTTATCATTTCTAAAGCGCTACTAGAAAAACGCAGCGCTGTACACTTGAATATGAAGAGACAGTCCCTGCTCCTCAGATCTTACAATCTCATTAGGTCAGACAGAACAAACAAGAGATAAGGAGATTTTAAAGTGAGCAGGTTTAAAATAAGGGTCCTGAACAGAGTGAATAAGGGTTAGGAGTTAAAAGCAGCATCAAAAGGTGGGCTACAGAACTGGGTGCAGGTCCCAGTTTTAGTAATTTATTTCTCTTTCTGGGACTCCTGTATGTCTGTGTCCCACTATATATACATTACTTGGCCAGCCCTGTTTGATGTTTGTTTCTTTATAATCTCGGGTGGCGTTTGTCTGTGGGCTAGGAGCCAACTTTTCAAAATTATTGGGGGGTGCTAAGTCCAATGAAAATGACCCCTCCCTGGACATATACATGAGTTTTCTCAATATCGGGGGTGCTCAAGCACCCACAGAGTCGGCTCCAATGTGACTGTGGGAAGGTAGTTCACAGTTGTGTTTTTTTTGTTATAGGTAGCATTTTTCGAAAGGTTGCTTTCCATACCAGGATATTTCCTATATGTTAGCTATACGTTTGTTCTTCCACAGGCATGGGGGCAGTAAGGATGTTATCATAGTTGCAGGCTACTCTTACATGACAGTCATCTTCTTATTTCCTCTGTCCAGGAGTTCTTGCGGTTTTATTTTTAGATGGTTATGCTTTTCATTTCGCCTCCTTTCTCTATCGCTCTCACGGCAAGGCATGTGAAGTAGGGGTCTCCCTACATAGACTCTTGGATCTTAGACCATTTTCTCTCTTGATTCTTCCGAATGCAATTTTAATTTCTAGTTCCTAAGAATGGATCTCCCTTCCTCCTATTTGGAATCTCACTGCCGTCATGCGCACTCTCAATGTCTCAAATCTTTATCACAAGAACCTAGTTCCTAAGAAGGAATTTTCCTTCCTCCTATTTCAATTCTAAGTGCTGTCAAGAGCGCTCTCAAAGTCTCAAGTCTTTTTCATGAAAGCCTTCGATCCATAGTGAAGCTTCGGGCAGCACATTTTTTGATACAACTTTTCTGCATATTTCTCTTAGGAGAGTTTCTGAGAAGGATAGAGCCCGGTGTGAAGGAAGCTAAGCAGGGTCCGCCGGGCTGGGTCCTGGAAGGGTGACCAGCTCACAATGCGCAATAATGTCCCTTCACAACACTGTTTTCCAGTCTCTAAAGTTCATCATAGTTATGCTACCCCTCAGAAAAGGGGAGATTCTTCTTCACTCATGGCGAGGTCAGCTAGCTATTTAAAAAAACAAAACAACAAAAAAACCTCTTGTCGACAACGTCAGCAAGTCGCAGACCGAGAAGTGCAATTTTTATGGTTCTCAGGATGCCTAGTACTGGTGGTCAAGAGTCGTCTAAATATTTTGCAGTCTCCACAATATTTTGGGGTTACATGCGACCTAGTTGCAAGGTTTTTTCCCTGGGCAATTGCCTTTGCAGTCTCATGAGCTGCACTCCCGTGCTCTTTATCTTTTTGAGTGTTTCTGAAGCATTGCAGCTTCCTTTGTTTTTTTCCCCGAGGACTGCTGCTCTTCTTGTCAGCATTAGTTGAGTAGGACATTCCTCCTGGCATTTGGTTGTTACTTCCAGGACTACCATGTGGTCTCTTTACTTTGCAACTAGGGGACTGTCAGTCGCTCTCGGAGCAAGGAGGTATCCCTGAGGGCTAGCATTTTATTCTGAGCACTCTGTCTTTGGTCAGCATTGTTGCCATGTTATGTTAGTCTGGAATGCTCTTTCTGTACTCTCATAGGACTGTTATCATCTTAGGTTACTTCAAAGACTCAATCCTGCTCTCTGGCAGGACTGTTTCTAGCTTATGTTCTTTCAGAATGGTCTTCGGTCTCCTGGTAGGTCTGTTGCCTTCTTAGGCTACATATTGAGGCCCCTGGTAGGTCTCTGGTCTTCTTGTGTATTGAAGGTACATCCTTTCCTCGGACAGTTCTACTATCTGGTCATTCTGTTCTTTACAGGGCTTGCATGTGCCCCCCTTTACATGATTGACATGTATGTCATTTATTTTTGCATGTTTTCACTTTTCTCTGTAAGCTGCCTAAGGGGTAATCTAGCGAACAGTGCAGGTGAGATGTCATCGGGGAGGCCCAGCTTCGGTTCTCACTCTGACTCTAATCGTCCTGCCTCCTAGGTGGGTTCACATCCGCACTGACGTTTGGTTTTATTTCATGGCTGATGTCTGTTTTATTCAGGGGAGTCATTTGTATGGATCTACCATCTGACCAGCCCTGTAGCATGCCATCCCCTTCTGGCATGGTGGCCTTCTCTTCAGGTCGGCCATTTCGCTTAGATATTTGGATCTCAGGGGCGTAACCCTTATGTTTTTTTTTATTTTTTTTCCTTGCAGATATACCAGGCTGCCTTTAGGTTGTCATCTTGACTTTTTATGGAGCCGAGGGGGTTTTCTCTAGAGGACCTTCTCTCTTCCCCAGTCCGGCCTCTTTGTTTCTCTCTTGCTCAGGCTGGTGCATGCTCTCAGTCTGGGACAGGCATTCAGCCTTGCTAAGCAGGATGGCATCTTTTGTAGTTGCAGTATTCTCTTCTCAGCTTTTAGCCTCTGTGCCTTAGTGACATTGTCAGAGGGACAGGGTGTTATTCTTCTTCGCACGATAATTCAAAATCATCTTGTTTCCTTTAAGGTTTCTTTCTCCTTTCAGACACTGTTGTTAGTAGCCATGGCTTCAGCTAGCAGGGTCAGGACTGCAAGTTTCTCTCATACAGGTTTTCTTTTTTTCCAATCAGCTAGTACGTCTAGGTAAGAGGTACTTCTTCACCTGGGTATTTCTTTTTCACTCTACCTTAGTTTCCCATTTTTCATCTTTTCCAATCACTTTTTTCTTACTGGTCTGGACTCTTGTACTGGCGTTCAAGATCACAGGAAATTATATGCTTTATATATGCTTTACATATTAAAACAGATCTTATATATTTAGAGAGCTGTTACAAGCTATTTGGTCCTTCCTTTTGGTACTTCTAGTCAAGGTAAGGTTGCCGTTGTTTCGGCCTCACTATATCTCGACGTATTAAGGAATTCATACCTTCTATTGTCTACTCACTGGGGGACCATTTCCTGAGAGTGTTATAACATATGCTCCATCTTGAGAAGCGGGGTTCTTTCCTTCGCACAGCGATTTTGGTGCACTAGGTGCACATTTTGTACGGTGCCATTTTGAGCTTATCTTCATTCTCTTTTGATTGATATACACTCTACATGTTCATTGTCGCCAGGAGTATGATCTATGCAACTCGGAGATGCTTAGGGGTTTGAAAGGGTCCCTCCCTTAAGGTTACTGCTTTGTACTTCCCATCAGTCCAATCCTGGTCCGGTCCGGAGGGACGCTAAGGAAGGAGAAATTAGATCTTACCTGCTAATTTGCTTTCCTTTAGTCCCTCCGGACCGGACCAGGCCCCTCCCATATTTTGTCACTTTTTCAACGGGGTATTAAAAAAAAAAAAGTAGCTTGTACATAGATAGAACTTTAAGTGGACCATGCCACGTCTCTGGTCGGAGTTGCTGGTAGGTTCAGTTGCTGGAATATATGTGTATGTATGTATTTATATATCTATCTATATATGTATGTATATATTTATATATCTATATATGTATAGAACTTTGAGGTCCTTAGGCACTTCTGTGCTGAGAGTTGCTGGTGAGTTCTAATTCAAGTGAGCCATACCACTTCTCTGGTAGGAGTTGCTGGTGTTGAGCTTTCCTACAAAAGGGACATACCACTTCTCTGGTGAGAGTTGCTGGGGTACCCAATTGCTGGTATATATATATGTGAACCTTTAAGTAAGCCATGCTAGTATATATATGTGAAACTTTAAGTGAGCCATACCACTTCTCTGGTGAGAGTGAGCCATACCACTTCTCTGGTAGGAGTTGCTGGTGAGCTATAAGACAAGGGAGCCATACCACTCTCTGGTGAGAGTTGCTGGTGAGCTGTAGTACAAATCGGGAGCCATACCACTTCTCTGGTAAGAGTTGTGGTGAGCTCTGATACTTGGCATTGCCGAGTGCTTTGTGGCTGCTAGGATTCCATACGGCACAGATGGTCTTTCTTTCTTTCTTTCCTGCTTTGTTATTCAAATACTGAGGCTAAGGTCACATGGCCAGGGCTCCTATTGGCTCTCTAGAGTCAGAGTTTTTCTCAGTCTCCACCTGCTGGTAGGCGAGCACAACCCATCAGTCCAATCCTGGTCCGGTCCGGTCCGGAGGACTAAGGAAAGCAAATTAGCAGGTAAGATCTAATTTCTCCATTTCACCAGCAATTGAAGCTGTAGTGCAGGTTCTTGAACAGCAGAATAAATCGGTCAGGCATATGGGTTACGTTATGTGTTACTCAGTATTCTATGTTGGATATTGTGTGTATGTAGGAGATTATGTGCTATTATTGTAATCTGCCAAGAATTCTAAGATTGAGCAGAATATATTTTTTAAATAAATATGGGTGACATCCTGATGGAAGCAGATTGGGCCAGCTCTTCCAAAGCCAGAAGGTTTAGAAAATTCTCTGGGCATATGTGCGCTCTCTCTCTCCTGTAGTGGTAGCTCCTCCCCTCAGTGGGTTTTACAGTTTAAAGCATTTCAACTGTAAGGGGAAGCGGGAGGGGTTGAGTGACTGTCTTTTTAAATTTCAAAAAGAATGTTCTAACACTTTCCATATGCTGAGAGGGTTGTTACTTGAAGACCTACAAATGGTATGATTGCAGTTCACACCCCTTTGTCAAAATCCATATAATTTTAATTCATTTATTTTTTATATTGCTTTATCTTATTTTTGCATCCATTTGGGTTTAAAAGAATGTAGGGCTTGGCTCATGATACAATTTGAAAGTTTTTATGGATTAATGAACAAGTGGGTTGTTTCTAACTTTATTCTCTGGTTTGCTTACTGAGAAGCTATCTTTTTCTCTTCAGTGTCTGCACCTGTCACCAAAGCGGGGAAGAAAAAGAAGGTAAGGTCAATACCTTTTATGAAAGGTCTGGATTATTAGAGGGAGGAGGAGCAGGTTGATTTCAGCAGTAGTAGTGGGAAGACCCCTTTGTGTAATGTTTGGATACCCACATATCAAGGAGCAATGCTTTCTGTATAACTGAAACTTTTTAAAACTGCTTCCTGACATGTTGAGGATGGGCCTGCAAATGTCAAACAATCTGGCCCTAAGAGAGCAGTGCTATTGCTGCAGCAAAAAAAAAAAAAAAAAAAACAATGTATCCCCCCATCAGCAGATTAGAACTACAAAGCAGGTATTATCCCAGTTGGATAGCAGCACAAACATTGCTGTATGGGAAATCAGGCTGTGCAGGGTGGGTAGATGGGGAGGCGCCCTTTCAGCCCAGTTGAATCCTATTCTGTGTGAGCTGATGAGTGGCACTGTTGAGAACATGGTTTCTGCCAGGGTCTCCATGTAGGTACAAGAGAGATTATGAGGCTCATTTTCAAAGCACTTAGCCTCCCAAAGTTCCATAGAAACCTATGGAACTTAGCCTCCCAAAGTTCTTTGAAAATATGCCTCCAGTAATACAGAAGTGGAATTGGTGTATGCCAAGTATTGCAGCCTTTGTGTGCATCCAGGGAAAAGCGGCTTCCATTTTAAGTCACAAGGTTGAAATCTACCAAGTAGGTGGGCCGGTTTGTTTCTCAGTCTCTGCTGTCAGCCCACCAGTTGTGCAGAGGTGCTTTATCTGATTTTCCCACCTGGTTCCTTTAGGGAGGGAATATCTTTGCTGCCCTGAGCCAGGACCAGAGTGAGGAAGAGGAGGAAGACGAAGAGGAGAGAAAACCAGCCAAACCCAACAAGGGCAAGAAGCAGCAAGTAAGATCAAACACACAGTTGCAAAGGAAGAAAGAGGGAGGATGCTGAACATTTCCTGGTGGATTTTTAACAGCCCTTAATTTGAAATGCATGTGGTTCACTAGGATC
This sequence comes from Microcaecilia unicolor, assembly GCF_901765095.1. NCBI lineage: Eukaryota > Metazoa > Chordata > Amphibia > Gymnophiona > Siphonopidae > Microcaecilia > Microcaecilia unicolor. The sequence goes on from NC_044033.1 coordinate 210,922,051, forward strand.
ACGGTATCTGTTACAGGATAGTGCTCAGTGGAATAAGGGGAAACGGGACCCATGTTATTCCCTTTTATTGTATCTCCCTTGTTCCAGCGTAAGCCACATTGAAACAATACTAATTGGAAAATGGGTAGAAATGCTTAAATAATAAATTTAAAAAACATCCTGCAAAAGCCAGCTTTGTCCAGATCCCAGGTAAAGGTCCTGACAATAGGGAAATAGTAGGACTATTCACCTAAGGGGGTGTGAACAGGTGGGTACTTAGAGGCTGTTCTAGAATGGGGCCACTGCTGACTCATCTCTTTATTTGCCAGGAAGCCTCTGATGGGGAAGATGACAATGTGGATCAGAAGCAGAGCAAGAAGGGCAAAAAGGAAATGGCAAAAGTAAAGCCAAAGGTTGAGTCCTCTAGTTGCTGAACCTGTCATATGGGTCATCTAGGTGCAGAAGCACGTTACTCCCTGAGTCTGGGGTTCATGGGACTCTCCACATTGAGCTCTCCAGGACCTCTCAATGTGGCTTTTAACACCATCTAAAAATAGATTTGAACCCATATGTACATTTTGAGAGCAGTTCAAGGTGATGTGCAGGTAAAATGTTGTACACATGTAAATCGGCTATCTGAAAATTGCCTTTCCCTCAACATTTGTATGTTTTGTTTTCCAAAGTATGCATGTATTCTAGCCACAGTGACAGCAGGTGTTCTGGAGGGTGTACTTTTTGTTGATGTTAACAGTTTAATTCCACCCGTCCCTAATAGCTTGCTCTCTGGTAGGGTTACAAAATAAAACAAAAATGTACATGTAAACTTTGTTTAAAAAAAAAAAAAAAAAAAAGGATTAAAAACAGAGAAGCATAGAGTCAGTGGTATGTAAAAATTGAATTAGCTCCAAAGCATTGAAAAATGCTCTTACTCAACTATTTTGGTGTTGGGAAAGAAAGCGTATGCAAAGATTTGAAATGTGATCTATACATGCACTTTTCCAGCAAAATTCTGCGCTAACAGAACAGCAGGTGCTTATACCCATGACAAATGTTCAAAAGAAAAATTTCTCTAAGTTCAATACAAGCCTGTGGGTAAACGTATGAGGGTTTTTTTCTCTCTCATCTCATGTGAGCGCTTGAAATTAAGTATAAATATTGGAATATAGTTTAATTCTCGCTCTGATGGTAATAATGAAAAAGGTAGTCTTCTGCCAGCCAACTCATTTTCTATTAGTTGAACATTCAGAGCCACCGCCAGCTTTGTAAAACAGTTTTTTGAGTGATAGGACACAGGTCTGTATCTTTGGGATTTTTGTTCTGACCTTTTCAAATTATATTTTTACAGGATACGGAGGTAGAGGCAGACAACAAGAAGAAGAGTCAGAGGAAAGTGAAAGGAAAACAGGTAGAAATTCTCAAATAGACAATCTGTAACTAACTGAGTTGGGCCACCACTGAGTGTCAATGAATGAAGGAGATAAATCTGTCAGTTATTATCCCTAGATCTGTCATGCCAGGACCTTGTTTATTTTGTATCGGATAACACTGTCTGTAAAATGGCTTTTCTTGGACACTGACAGAGCTATAATCACCTACAGGCAAACAGCGTAGTCCGGAGCGATGGGGAAGAGGAGAGCGATGAAGATGAGATCCTAAGGAGGCAGGGAAAGGAAGGTAGAGAAGTTGTGCCGCGTGTGGCTTGCACATCTGGGGCATCGCTTTGGGCACTGGGTCCTGTCCTGTAAGTCTCTGCTGCTCTTAACCCTTTGGCTTTCCTTGCTCTTCTGTTGGCTTGTAGCATGCTGGGAAGAAATCTGCAGGCCAGCAGCAGAGAGGATGGAGAAAAAAGAGAAGGGAAGAAAAATAAAGTGGCACAGGTCAGTTGCTGCTGATTAAATCTGCAAACTACAAATGGTGCTCCCGAGCAAGGGGTGTACTTATTACGTGTCTGGAGGCAGTTCCTCTGTCTCTTGCTGCTTTGGATTTCTCAGTTTTGATTGTTGCCGTCCATTTTAAGTGGCACTTCTGGAAGTTATTTGTTCCGGACAGACATAAGTAAGGGTTTCTGTCACTGTGTCACGTACTTCCCAGGTTTTTATCCAGTATGAGACTCCATTAAAAATTAATGTGACCCCAGATGATTAAGAAACCAAATAGACCCCCGCACTACGCTGGATCCTAGCGTAATCTTAGTGTAGATTAGTGGTGGTAAAACCGTTACGGGGCAGACTCTAAATTTCTACGGTCCTAATCACGCCCTGATTCGTAACGTGAACAGGACAGAGTACGGAAAGTTCACAGAACAAGGCTGGGCAGACTTTTACGGTCTGTGCCCTGAGAAAGGCCAAGGCCCAAATCCAAACTCAGGTATACATATAAAGTATCACATGCCATTAAAATGAGTTAATCTTGTTGGGCAGACTGGATGGACCGTAGAGGTCTTTATCTGTATGTTACCCTGTTCCATCTATCCTATTCCTTTCTCTACCCCCCCCCCCCCCCCCCCACACACACACACACTACAAAGGTAGTAGCGGTCAGCACAAGACCCTGTGCCAGGCTGTACTGGGACACTGGTATTCTGCCTGCGTTTCTGGGTCTAACAGGAAGCTCGCAGAGGAGGGGGCAGGGCCTGTGAGTGTTCACCAACTCACAGGCCCCATAATGACCTGCCTATACCGATAATAGGTCCAAGTAAAGGGGAAGCAGCCCTTTTTTGTGACCCACCCACCCTTTGGAATCCATTTGGAGTTCCAACTCTCAGTTTGGGAACCACTGTTTCACTGTGTGTCTCAACTGTGCAGGCTTTTCTTTCTTGAAAGTAGTTTCTAGTTATCCACTACCACGATATCAGCTTCTGCCTAATCAATACAGCCGTAAAAAATTAGTATCTCCACTGCTGTTTCTTTACCCCTGTATGTGATGTCCCCATTTGTCATTTACATTATGATGTCACTTGCAATGCATTTTGGGAGTTTTAGGCTTTCTGAGAAACTCAAGATAGCCACCCTCCTCACATCCATCGATTTTTATAATTTTTGTCAAATAGGACATGAAAAATCTCCAAATACGTGTCCCACCTGAAACGGAGGCAAGCAGGGTTATTTTTCTGCTTTGTTGCTGTGAAATCTTTCTTTCAATCTGCTTGTGGCGTAACCAGGTACCATGACCTTTCTGGTAATTGGATGGGTTTTGTGTATTGTACTTTTATACGACCCTGTTCTCTTCTTCTCAGAACAAATTTGCGGCTTTGAAAGATGAGGGCCAGTGAAGATGAAATTGCAGATGATGATGAAGTGTTGAGAAGCCTAAGCAAGGAGAAGGGTATGAGACAAGTTTTTTCCTAAGAGCATTTTTAAACTATCTATTTTTTTAAATGTAGATTTCCTCAGCGGACCCTCCAGACCGGTCAAGGACACTTGGGTTATGCACTTCTACAAGCAGAGGGAGACTGAGAACACTAAAAACTGCTAACAATGTATAAGCACCTGCCAACCCCCAAACAGCCAGTAAATCTCACTCTCCAGCTGAGGGAAGATGTGCAGCCTGAGCAGTCAGTCTGGTTGGTAGGCCTGGGATTTGTTTTTTAGTCCTTTTGTTGGTTAGCACCCTGCACTTAGGAATCTATGTGCTTTGGGGAAGTGGGTCCAGTGGGGCTCCGTTTTTCCCCTGGGGTCACATCCGGTGATGCGTGTCCCTCCCACTGCTGGCTCTTACTGAGCAGGTCAGCCCTGTGCCTCGGCTCCTGTGTGATTGCAGGAACCTTGAGAGCCATAGCCCTTGTCAGCTTTAGCAACCGGGCTAGGAAAGTAAGCCAGTTGAAAAAAAAAAAAAACACTCTGCTTGTTTGTTTTGGGGTTGACCGGGAGAGCTGCAATGCGTTTGTGGAGAGAGAGAGAGTCTGGACACTGCTGCCTGTTGGGGTTGCTACCTCCTTTCTTCCTGAGGGATGTCGGCGGGGAGACAGTCCCGTTGCCGGGTTTCTATGTGCGCCGAGGTGTGGACGTGCCGGGGGCACAATGCTGGCTCTGTGGGGAGCCGAAACTTGCCCTCTTTCTTCATCTCCAGTATTGGTCCACAGAGGTTTCCCGGGGTCGGCTCAGGCTCTTTTTGATACGTCCTTGCTCCTGGGTGCTGTAGCGGCAGTTCCGATTTTGGCAGGAAAACCGCCACCATCTTGGATTCCTCCGGCCCCTGCGGTTTCGCCTCAGGGAGGGTTGCAGGATTTTCAGGTTGCAGAACGTAGGCTGATCTTCCTGAGTGCTCAGGGGGCATGGGATTCCCACCTGATTTTATTTGGTCGAAGTTCCAGGTGTGGAAGTCAGGATCCCAGCAGGCAGACCTTCAGAAGGGGGGTAGGTCCCTTAGTTGCCAAGCACCCTTATCTGGCGTGGTCAGAAGACCCTGAGTTTTTGTCCTTACAGCACTCAGAGAGGAGTGCAGTGATCTTGGAGATGACGTTCTTTTGGACACCTGTCCTGAGGAGGGGGGGGTCCTTGCCAGGTGAAGATCCCGCGGTAGTGAGGATCTTTCATAGAGATGAGGGGCTGAATTGATCAGGTGGTTGCTACACTTAAATTTGATTATCCTGAGACCATGGTGGCGGAGGTAAAGCAGGTTAGACCCAATGGTTAAGGGTATTCGCCGGTCTTCCCGTTTTTTTTTTCCCATGAATAAAGACCTCAGAGATATGGTCATGCAGGAGTGGGTCTTTCCCAGATTCTGCCTGTAGGGTGGCTAGAGCTATGGTGAGGCTTTATCCTCTTCTGCAAGAGGATAGGGACTCCTTAAGTCTCCTACAGTAGATGCGGTGGTGACGGTGGTCACTAAAGCCACTGCTATTCCTGTTAATGGGGGGGGCTGCTCTCAGGGATCCTCAAGATAGGAAGTTACATAAGTACATAAGTAATGCCATACTGGGAAAAGACCAAGGGTCCATCGAGCCCAGCATCTGTCCACGGACAGTTGGAATCCTTTATTAGGAATAGTTTTGATCTGTCCACCTTGTCGCTGCAGGCCTCGGTGTGTGGAGGTTTAGTAGCTCGTGCTTGCTTCCGCTGGACTGAAAAACTCTTAGATGATCCAGCTGTGGATAGATCTTCCTGGGTGCAGGAACTAGCCAAGCTGGAGATGGGCTCCTTCTTTCTTAGCGGATGCTCTTTATGATTTGCTGCGGGCGTTGGCAAAAAATATGGCATTGGTTGTGGGAGCTTGTCAGGCTATTTGGCTTTGAGGTTGGGTCGCAGATGCGGCCTCTTAAGTCCAAATTGTGTTCTCTCCCCTTCAAGGGTTCTATTCTGTTTGGGGAGGAGCTGGATAAGTTGGTACGCAGTCTTGTGGAATGCTAAGGTTCCACGCCTGCCAGAGATGCGTCCCAGAACAGGTGGTCGAGGGCTGTCGGTCCGTCTGCGAGATGCTCAGCGGGACAGGCTGGGTAGGGCCAATGGTGCGCCTAGAGGGCGATTTTTTTTTTTTTTTAATTTTCAGCATATGCAGCCCTTTCGTGGGGGAGGTCGGGATGGATCTTCAGTGGGTTCCACCTCGGTGCGTGCCTCGCAGTGAAGGTGTGCGGGTCCAGCCTCTGGTTCGCATGGGTGCTCATCTACGTCGGTTTTACCAGAGGTGGACTCGCATCACGTCGGATCAGTGGGTGCTCGAAGCGGTGCGCGACGGGCGTGCCCTAGAGTTCAGTGGCCCTCTTCCCGTTTTTTTTTTTTCTGGGATCTCCGTGTTGCTGTCATCTCAAGGCCATGGCAATTCGCCAAACCCTCCTTCGGTTGATTGATCTGGGGGCTGTGGTTCCGGTACCCACCTCAGAGAGGGGGGGGGCAGGTTGTTACTCGATTTATTTTGTGGTTCCCAAGAAGGAGGGTGCCTTCCGGCCTATTTTAGGTCTGAAAAGGGTCAGCAGGGCGCTAAAGGTTCTCTCCTTCCGGATGGAGACTTTGCATTCGGTTATCGTAGCGGTTCAGTCGGGGGAGTTTCTCACTTCATTGGATCTGACAGAAGCCTATCTACATATTCCCATTCAGGTGGCGCATCAGCGTTTTCTTCATTTTGCGGTCTTAGGGCAGCATTTTCAATTCTGTGCTCTTCCGTTCAGTCTTGCGACAGCACCTTGTACCTTTTCCGAGGTTATGGTGGTCGTAGCGGCGACATTGAGGAAGCAAGGAATCTTGGTCATACGTATCTCGACGATTGGCTGATTCTAGCCAAGTCAAGGCAGGAGAGTGTAGAGGCGACCACGAGAGTGGTGAGTTTCTTGGAGTCGCTCAGTTGGGTAGTGAATGTGGACAAGTCACCTAGTTCCGTCGCAGTCCCTGGAGTATCTGGGAGTTCGTTTCGACATGTTGAAGGGGCGAGGGTTTCTAGCATCAGCTCAGATTGTCAAGATGCAGGCTCTGATTCGTTAGCTTTGCTCTAAGAGACTTCCTTCAGCTTGCTCTTATCTGCAGGTATTGGGTCTTATAGCAGCGTTGATAGAAGTAGTTCCGTGAGCCCGGGCTCACATGCGGCAGTTAGTCTTCCTTGCTGGATCGCTGGTCTCCTCAGACTCAGGACTTGGAGGAGAGACTCTTTGCCGGATGCTCCCACCTCAGCCTTCAGTGGTGGCTTCACACGCCGAATCTGGAGAAGGGCATGCCCTTGGATCCTCCGGACTGGATTGTTCTCACCACGGATGCCAGTCTGTGGAGTATCTGGGAGTTCTGTGTATTTCCATCAGTTAGCCACCCACCCCCCCCCCCCCACCCCCCCCCCCCCCCCCCCCCCCCCCCCCCCCCCCCCCCCCCCCCACGGGAGGGAAAACACAGATAAGAAAGAGAACTTAGACTCCATTAGGCGCAGCCAGTAAATTTACCTTTATTAGCTTGTCACAGAGCCAAAAAATACAAATAATAGTTCTTTCTCTTGGAGCAGGTTGTCATTCAGCAGCGCACATCCTGAAAAACAAACTGCCCCCCTAACACCTCCCGGACATCACATATATACTGTTGCAAATTCCATTTCTCATAAATCATGTGATTTCCCATAAACTAGCACCATTAGGTTGCCTTATACCATATATGGATTGGTCATGTATTCTATCAGTCTCTCCTGATGTGTTTGCACGTGAACAGTTTGTGGCCATTGGTTAGTCAGTTATCAGTATAGCGTGCAGTTAGTCACAGAGCAAAAAATTACATAGAACAATACCCTTGTGTCCTCTCTCTGTCTATCTCCCTTAGCCCTCATACTGTGTCCTCAGCCTGTCAGCTACTGCCAAGGTTACCTTATATGAAAGGCATGAGAAAAGCACTGTATGTTGCAAAGATTGTTAGGCCATCTTGTGAGAACCAAAGTGACAGTACAGGCCTTAGGCCTAGCCCTTAGTAACAGGCCTAAAAAGAGGAAAGAATATACAGTTTGTTTCGACATGTTGAAGGGGCGAGTGTTCCTACCGTCAGCTCGGATTGTCAAGATGCAGGCTCTGATTTGTCAGCTTTGCTCCAAGAGACTTGCTTCAGCTCGCTCTCATCTGCAGGTATTGGGTCTCATGGCAGTGTCGATAGAAGTAGTTCCGTGGGCCCGGGCTCACATGTGGCAGTTACAGTCGTCCCTGCTGGATCGCTGGTCTCTTCAGACTCGGAGGAGAGACTCTTTTTGCCGGATGCTCCCCGCCTCAGTCTTCAGTGGTGGCTTCACACGCCGAATCTGGAGAGGGGCATGCCCTTGGATACTCCAGACTGGATTGTTCTGACCACGGATGCCAGTCTGGGAGGTTGGGGAGCCCATTGCCTCTGACAGGTTATCCAGGGCCGTTGGTCGTCGGAGGAGGCCGGATGGTACATCAATCGTCTGGACACGTGGGCGATCCGTTTGGCTCTCCAGGCTCTTCAGTATCTTCTAGGCGGCAAGGTGGTCAGGGTTCTGTCCGACAATGCCATGGCCGTCGCATATGTCAATCGTCAAGGGGGCACAAAGAGTCAGGCGGTCGCTGAGGAGACAGCGGAGCAAATGCGTTGGTTGGAAGTTCATCTGCAGTGTCTCCCAGCAGGTCACGTGACCGGCATGGACAACGTGAGCGTGGATTTTCTGAGCAGACACACATTGGACCCCAGAGAGTGGTCGCTTCATCGTCCTCTGTTTCATCATCTGGTGATGGAGTGGGGTCTGCCTGTGATGGACCTCATGGCGACATCCACCAATGCTCAGGTGCCCCGGTTTTTCAGTCGTCGGGATCCGCGGTCCGAGGGGATCGACCCCCTGGTGCTTCCATGGCCTCATCAACAGCTGTTGTACGTTTCCTCCTTGGGCCCTGGTAGGTCGTGTAGTTCAGAGAATAGAGCGGCACTTAGGCACGGTGATTCTGGTAGCTCCGAATTGGCCTCGTCGGCCATGGTAAGGAGATCTAGTGCGTCTGGCAGTTTGGGGTCCGCTGTCTCTAGAGGAGTCGGTGTTGTTAGTGCAAGGCCCCATAGTGATGCCCGATCCGTCTCCGTTCTCGCTTACGGCTTGGCTCTTGAGAGGAACAGGTTGAGGAAGAAAGGGTTTTGGTCCAGAGTAATTGATACTATGTTGCAGTCCCGTAAACAGTCCACCTCCGTCGCTTATATTTGCGTGTGGCGAATTTTTGAAAATTGGTGTCAGGAGCGTTCTTATTCTCCTTGGCGCATTTCGGTTCCGGAAGTGCTAGAATTTCTGCAAGATGGTGTGGATAGAGGTCTCGCTCGTTCCTCTTTGAAGGTACAGGTGGCAGCTTTGGCTTGTTTCCAGGGGAAGGTACAGAGTGTATCCTTGGCCTCTTCTCCGGAGGTGGTTCGTTTTTTGCGGGGCGTGAAGTTGATTCGTCCACCGTGGCGTCAGGTGGTTCCTCCGTGGGATTTGAATCTGGTGTTGGTGGGTTCCCCCTTTGAGCCGTTGGTTTTTGAGTACTTTTAAGGATTTCACTCTGAAGACGGTGTTTTTGGTGTGCTTCAGCTTGGCGGATTTCAGAGTTGCAGGCTTTGTCTTGTGCTCCTTCTTTTACTTTTTCTAAGGAAAAGATGTCCCTAAAGCCCGTTCCATCCTTTTTGCCTAAGGTGGTTTCCTCTTTTCATGTGGATCAGGACATTTCTTTGCCGGTTTTGGGCAATAGGTCGGGAGATTCAACTCAGTGCCGTTTAGCTAAATTGGATGTTCATCTTGACCGATCTGGAGGGTCTAGAGGAAAGAAAATTAGCAGGTAAGGCCTAATTTTACCTTAGTTCACACTTTTTCAGTCACCACCCAAGAAAAGGATTTAGGGGTCATCGTTGACGATATGTTGAAACCCTCTGCTCAGGATGCAGCAGCGGCTAAGAACCCAAATAGAATGTTAGGAATTATTAGGAAAGGAATGACAAAACTGAGAATATTATAATGCCTTTATATAGCTCCATGATGTGACCACACCTCGAATACTGTATGCTATTCTGGTCACCTGTTACGTCTGTGCTTTCCTCGCCCTCTGGTGGCCAGAACAGGTGGCTGCTATGGACCATCACCCAGAGAGTTTCAAAATGGGCTAATAAGCCCAGACAGGTAAGACTCAGCTGCAGCAATCACCAGGAAGCTATGGTGGCTGTGCAGGCTCAATCCAAGCAAGCAAACCTGGCAGCCTGGAAGAACCGGACCGGACTCAGCTAAAATCTGGAATGGGTGATGGTCCATAGCAGCCACCTGTTCTGGCCACCAGAGGGCGAGGAAAGCACAGACGTAACATCGCCGCATCTTAAAGATATAGCGGAATGAGAAAAAGTACAGAAAAAAAACAATGAAATGATAAAGGGGATGAGTTGACTTGCCTATGAGGAAAGGATAAAGGGGTTAGGCTCTTCATCTTGGAGAAAAAACGGTTGAGGGTAGATATGTTAGTGGTCTTTCCTTAGCGTCCCTCCGGACCGGACCAGGATTGGACTGATGGGTTGTGCTCGCCTACCAGCAGGTGGAGACTGAGAAAAACTCTGACTCTAGAGAGCCAATAGGAGCCCTGGCCATGTGACCTTAGCCTCAGTATTTTCTCAGTCTCCCAGCAGGTAGGAAGCGAGCCCATTAGTCTCTCTCTTTCTCTTTTAGAGGTTTACAATAAGAACAACATTGCTACCTCTTCTTCTGTGCCTAGGAATTCTCTGTTGACGCTGGTCAGGTAGGGACTTCTTTTCCTTTCTTTTACAGCCTCTGGGGGTGTCAAACTCGGATGTCTCTGGGTCCCTCCCCCCTTCCTCCCCATCTCCCATACATAGCTGGGAAGGACTACCCTTTGTTTAGAAAGGTGTATGTCTTTGGGAGAGGCAGCCACTATAGAAAGTTAAATCTTATAAGCATTTTAAGGAGCAAGCTACATCCCCCGGCTTCTAACGAGCAGACAGCTATGTGTTGTTCTATTACTCTTTAGCGGAGTTTTCCCCATTACTTTAACGAGCAGGCAGCTCTGGTTGCTGTTTTAGGTGTCTATATTATCTAGCTGGTTAAAAAAAAAAAAAAAAAGAGGCAGCAGTAATTTGGAGGAGTTTAGGTGTAAAAAAAAAAAAAAAATTAAAGACAACTTGTCCCCACTGACTGAATGAGCAGACAGCTCCGTTTGATTGCATGGGAATGCTGTGAGTCAGCTGTGTAAAAAAAAAAAAAAAAAAGAGTAAGCGGCAGCATTTTGTTTTCAGCCCTCTTTGAGTTGAGCTGTATTTTATTTAGCACTGCCGTTTGTGTTCTTCCCTTAGCGGTTTGTTCGGCGGAGCAGGGCTTAAAAAAAAAAAAAAAAAGAGAGATTTTGGCGCGAATCGGGTACGCGCGTGCACGCGCGTTACCGTCATGTCCGAGAAGCTGAGACGCGCTGTATGCCAGCGTCGGGGATCTCCTCTTCCGGCTCCTGTAAATATTGTGCGCCGCTGGGGGGTGCGTCGGGACTTTCTCTTTCGCCGTCTTCGGGCCGTTTGGGGCTGATCTTTCTCAGGAGTCACCTATGTTCTTTAGGGGGGTCATTTCTTTGCTTTTTATGTTTTTAATGTTGAGTAGCTGGTTGCTGTAGCCTAATAGTCAGCACTACAGTCTCTGAAGCTGCTACTACTACTATTTATCATTTCTAAAGCGCTACTAGAAAAACGCAGCGCTGTACACTTGAATATGAAGAGACAGTCCCTGTTCCTCAGATCTTACAATCTCATTAGGTCAGACAGAACAAACAAGAGATAAGGAGATTTTAAAGTGAGCAGGTTTAAAATAAGGGTCCTGAACAGAGTGAATAAGGGTTAGGAGTTAAAAGCAGCATCAAAAGGTGGGCTACAGAACTGGGTGCAGGTCCCAGTTTTAGTAATTTATTTCTCTTTCTGGGACTCCTGTATGTTTTTTTGTTTTTTTTTTTTTTGTTTGTTTTTTTTTTAACATTTGTACCCCGCACTTTCCCACTCATGGCAGGCTCAATGCGGCTTACATGGGGCAATGGAGGGTTAAGTGACTTGCCCAGAGTCACAAGGAGCTTATGTCTGTGTCCCACTATATATACATTACTTGGCCAGCCTGTTTGATGTTTGTTTCTTTATAATCTCGGGTGGCGTTTGTCTGTGGGCTAGGAGCCAACTTTTCAAAATTATTGGGGGTGCTAAGTCCAATGAAAATGACCCCTCCCTGGACATATACATGAGTTTTTCTCAATATCGGGGGTGCTCAAGCACCCACAGCACCCACAGAGTCGGCTCCAATGTGACTGTGGGAAGGTAGTTCACAGTTGTGTTTTTTTTTTGTTATAGCATTTTTCGAAAGGTTGCTTTCCATACCAGGATATTTTCTATATGTTAGCTATACGTTTGTTCTTCCACAGGCATGGGGGCAGTAAGGATGTTATCATAGGTACATGCCACTCTCACCTGTTTAACTTTGTGTCATGAAATCATAGTTGCAGGCTACTCTTACATGACAGTCATCTTCTTATTTCCTCTGTCCAGGAGTTCTTGCGGTTTTATTTTTAGATGGTTATGCTTTTCATTTCCCCTCCTTTCTCTATCGCTCTCACGGCAAGGCATGTGAAGTAGGGGTCTCCCTACATAGACTCTTGGATCTTAGACCATTTTCTCTCTTGATTCTTCCGAATGCAATTTTAATTTCTAGTTCCTAAGAATGGATCTCCCTTCCTCCTATTTGGAATCTCACTGCCGTCATGCGCACTCTCAATGTCTCAAATCTTTATCACAAGAACCTAGTTCCTAAGAAGGAATTTTCCTTCCTCCTATTTCAATTCTAAATGCTGTCAAGAGCGCTCTCAAAGTCTCAAGTCTTTTTCATGAAAGCCTTCGATCCATAGTGAAGCTTCATGCAGCACATTTTTTGATACAAACTTTTCTGCATATTTCTCTTAGGAGAGTTTCTGAGAAGGATAGAGCCCGGTGTGAAGGAAGCTAAGCAGGGTCCACCCGGGCTGGGTCCTGGAAGGGTGACCAGCTCACAATGCGCAATAATGTCCCTTCACAACACTGTTTTCCAGTCTCTAAAAGTTCATCATAGTTATGCTACCCCTCAGAAAAGGGGAGATTCTTCTTCACTCATGGCGAGTCAGCTAGCTATTTAAAAAAAAAAAAAAAACCTCTTGTCGACGAGTCAGCAAGTCACAGACCGAGAAGTGCAATTTTTATGGTTCTCAGGATGCCTAGTACTGGTGGTCAAGAGTCGTCTAAATATTTCGCAGTCTCCACAATATTTTGGGGTTACATGCGACACAGTTGCAAGGTTTTTTCCCTGGGCAATTGCCTTTTGCAGTCTCATGAGCTGCACTCCCGTGCTCTTTATCTTTTTGAGTGTTCTGAAGCATTTGCAGCTTCCCTTTTGTTTTTTTCCCCGAGACTGCTGCTCTTCTTTTCAGCATTAGTTGAGTAGGACATTCCTCCTGGCATTTGGTTTTACTTCCAGGACTACCATGTGGTCTCTTTACTTTGCAACTTAATTTTTTCCTTCTTGGCTCTTGGCATTCGGTTTGCTTTCAGGATTACCATGTGGTCTCTTTACATTGCAACTAGGGGACTGTCAGTCGCTCTCGGAGCAAGGAGGTATCCCTGAGGGCTAGCGTTTTATTCTGAGCACTCTGTCTTTGGTCAGCATTGTTGCCATGTTATGTTAGTCCAGAATTCTCTTTCTGTACTCTCATAGGACTGTTATCATCTTAGGTTACTTCAAAGACTCAATCCTGCTCTCTGGCAGGACTGTTTCTAGCTTATGTTCTTTCAGAATGGTCTTCGGTCTCCTGGTAGGTCTGTTGCCTTCTTAGGCTACATATTGAGGCCCCTGGTAGGTCTCTGGTCTTCTTGTGTATTGAAGGTACATCCTTTCCTCGGACGGTTCTACTATCTGGTCATTCTGTTTCTTTACAGGGCTTGCATGTGCCCCCCTTTACACGGTTGACATGTATGTCATTTTATTTTTGCATGTTTTCACTTTTCTCTGTAAGCTGCCTAAGGGGTAATCTAGCGAACAGTGCAGTGAGATGTCATCGGGGAGGCCCAGCTTCGGTTCTCACTCTGACTCTAATCGTCCTGCCTCCTAGGTGGGTTCACATCCGCACTGACGTTTGGTTTATTTCATGGCTGATGTCTGTTTTATTCAAGGGGAGTCATTTTTATGGATCTACCATCTGACCAGCCCTGTAGCATGCCATCCCCTTCTGGCATGGTGGCCTTCTCTTCAGGTCGGGCATTTCGCTTAGATATTTGAATCTCAGGGGCGTAACCCTTATGTTTGTTTGTTTTTTTTTTTCCTTGCAGATATACCAGGCTGCCTTTTAGGTTGTCATCTTGACTTTTTATGGAGCCGAGGGGGTTTTCTGTTTTCTCTAGAGGACCTTCTCTCTTCCCCAGTCCGGCCTCTTTGTTTCTCTCTTGCTCAGGCTGGTGCATGCTCTCAGTCTGGGACAGGCATTCAGCCTTGCTAAGCAGGATGGCATCTTTTGTAGTTGCAGTATTCTCTTCTCAGCTTTTAGCCTCTGTGCCTTAGTGACATTGTCAGAGGGACAGGGTGTTATTCTTCTTCGCACGATAATTCAAAATCATCTTGTTTCCTTTAAGGTTTCTTTCTCCTTTCAGACACTGTTGTTAGTAGCCATGGCTTCAGCTAGCAGGGTCAGGACTGCAAGTTTCTCTCATACAGGTTTTCTTTTTTTCCAATCAGCTAGTACGTCTAGGTAAGAGGTACTTCTTCACCTGGGTATTTCTTTTTCACTCTACCTTAGTTTCCCATTTTTCATCTTTTCCAATCACTTTTTCCTTAGCGTCCCTCCGGACCGGACCAGGATTGGACTGAGAAAATACTAAGATCTAATTTCTCCTTTCTTACTGGTCTGGACTCTTCTACTGGCGTTCAAGATCACAGGAAATTATATGCTTTATATATGCTTTACATATTAAAACAGATCTTATATATTTAGAGAGCTGTTACAAGCTATTTGGTCCTTCCTTTTGGTACTTCTAGTCAAGGTAAGGTTGCCGTTGTTTCGGCCTCACTATATCTCGACGTATTAAGAAATTCATACCTTCTATTTGTCTACTCACTGGGGAACCATTTCCTGAGAGTGTTATAACATATGCTCCATCTTGAGAAGCGGGGTTCTTTCCTTCGCACAGCGATTTTTGGTGCACTAGGTGCACATTTTGTACGGTGCCATTTTGAGCTTATCTTCATTCTCTTTTGATTGATATACACTCTACATGTTCATTGTCGCCAGGAGGTGATCTATGCAACTCGGAGATGCTTAGGGGTTTGAAAGGGTCCCTCCCTTAAGGTTACTGCTTTGGTACTTCCCATCAGTCCAATCCTGGTCCGGTCCGGAGGGACGCTAAGGAAGGAGAAATTAGATCTTACCTGCTAATTTGCTTTCCTTTAGTCCCTCCGGACCGGACCAGGCCCCTCCCATATTTTGTCACTTTTTCAACGGGGTATTAAAAAAAAAAAAAAAAAAGACGCTTGTACATATATAGGACTTTAAGTGGACCATGCCACGTCTCTGGTCGGAGTTGCTGGTGGGTTCAGTTGCTGGAATATATGTGTATGTATGTATTTATATATCTATCTACAGTGGGGGAAATAAGTATTTGATCCCTTGCTGATTTTGTAAGTTTGCCCACTGACAAAGACATGAGCAGCCCATAATTGAAGGGTAGGTTATTGGTAACAGTGAGAGACAGCACATCACAAATTAAATCCGGAAAATCACATTGTGGAAAGTATATGAATTTATTTGCATTCTGCAGAGGGAAATAAGTATTTGATCCCTCTGGCAAACAAGACCTAATACTTGGTGGCAAAACCCTTGTTGGCAAGCACAGCGGTCAGACGTCTTCTGTAGTTGATGATGAGGTTTGCACACATGTCAGGAGGAATTTTGGTCCACTCCTCTTTGCAGATCATCTCTAAATCATTAAGAGTTCTGGGCTGTCGCTTGGCAACTCGCAGCTTCAGCTCCCTCCATAAGTTTTCAATGGGATTAAGGTCTGGTGACTGGCTAGGCCACTCCATGACCCTAATGTGCTTCTTCCTGAGCCACTCCTTTGTTGCCTTGGCTGTATGTTTTGGGTCATTGTCGTGCTGGAAGACCCAGCCACGACCCATTTTTAAGGCCCTGGCGGAGGGAAGGAGGTTGTCACTCAGAATTGTACGGTACATGGCCCCATCCATTCTCCCATTGATGCGGTGAAGTAGTCCTGTGCCCTTAGCAGAGAAACACCCCCAAAACATAACATTTCCACCTCCATGCTTGACAGTGGGGACGGTGTTCTTTGGGTCATAGGCAGCATTTCTCTTCCTCCAAACACGGCGAGTTGAGTTCATGCCAAAGAGCTCAATTTTTGTCTCATCTGACCACAGCACCTTCTCCCAATCACTCTCGGCATCATCCAGGTGTTCACTGGCAAACTTCAGACGGGCCGTCACATGTGCCTTCCGGAGCAGGGGGACCTTGCGGGCACTGCAGGATTGCAATCCGTTATGTCGTAATGTGTTACCAATGGTTTTCGTGGTGACAGTGGTCCCAGCTGCCTTGAGATCATTGACAAGTTCCCCCCTTGTAGTTGTAGGCTGATTTCTAACCTTCCTCATGATCAAGGATACCCCACGAGGTGAGATTTTGCGTGGAGCCCCAGATCTTTGTCGATTGACAGTCATTTTGTACTTCTTCCATTTTCTTACTATGGCACCAACAGTTGTCTCCTTCTCGCCCAGCGTCTTACTGATGGTTTTGTAGCCCATTCCAGCCTTGTGCAGGTGTATGATCTTGTCCCTGACATCCTTAGACAGCTCCTTGCTCTTGGCCATTTTGTAGAGGTTAGAGTCTGACTGATTCACTGAGTCTGTGGACAGGTGTCTTTCATACAGGTGACCATTGCCGACAGCTGTCTGTCATGCAGGTAACGAGTTGATTTGGAGCATCTACCTGGTCTGTAGGGGCCAGATCTCTTACTGGTTGGTGGGGGATCAAATACTTATTTCCCTCTGCAGAATGCAAATAAATTCATATACTTTCCACAATGTGATTTTCCGGATTTAATTTGTGATGTGCTATCTCTCACTGTTACCAATAACCTACCCTTCAATTATGGGCTGCTCATGTCTTTGTCAGTGGGCAAACTTACAAAATCAGCAAGGGATCAAATACTTATTTCCCCCACTGTATATATGTATGTATATATTTATATATCTATATATGTATAGAACTTTGAGGTCCTTAGCACTTCTGTGCTGAGAGTTGCTGATGAGTTCTAATTCAAGTGAGCCATACCACTTCTCTGGTAGGAGTTGCTGGTGAGCTTTCCTACAAAAGGGACATACCACTTCTCTGGTGAGAGTTGCTGGGTTACCCAATTGCTGGTATATATATATATATGTGAACCTTTAAGTAAGCCATGCTAGTATATATATGTGAAACTTTAAGTAAGCCATACCACTTCTCTGGTGAGAGTTGCTGGTGAGCTATAAGACAAGTGAGCCATACCACTTCTCTGGTGAGAGTTGCTGGTGAGCTATAATACAAGGGAGCCATACCACTTCTCTGGTGAGAGTTGCTGGTGAGCTATAATACAAGGGAGCCATACCACTTCTCTGGTGAGAGTTGCTGGTGAGCTCTGATACTTGGCATTGCCAAGTGCTTTGTGGCTGCTAGGATTCCATATGGCACAGATGGTCTTTCTTTCTTTCTTTCCTGCTTTGTTATTCAAATACTGAGGCTAAGGTCACATGGTCAGGGCTCCTATTGGCTCTCTAGAGTCAGAGTTTTTCTCAGTCTCCACCTGCTGGTAGGCGAACACAACCCATCAGTCCAATCCTGGTCCGGTCCGGTCCGGAGGGACTAAAGGAAAGCAAATTAGCAGGTAAGATCTAATTTCTCCATGGAAAGGGTAGATGTGAATTGCTTGTTTAATCTTTCCAAAACTACAAGGACTAGGGGCAAGCTATGAAGCTACTAAATCGTTAATTTAAAAAAATCAGAGAAAGTATTTTTTCTCTCAGTGTCTAAGTTCTGGAATTGCCAGAGCATGAAGTACAAGCGGTTAGATTAACGGGGTTAAAAAAAAAATGTTTGGACAAATTCCTAAAATAAAAGTCCATAAACCATTATTAAGATGAACTTGGGAAAATCCGCTGCTTATTTCTAGGATAAGCAGCTTAAAATCTGTTTTACTGTTTTGGGATCTTGCCAGGTAAATGTGACCTGGATTGGCCACTGTTGGAAACCGGATACTGGGCTTAATGGACCGTCAGCCTGTCCCAGTATGGCAATGCTTTATGAACTTATTGGTAGCTCAAGGCAGATTATATTCAGGTACAGTAGGCATCTCTCCTCAGCTTACATTTCTAAGCTTTTACCTGGAGCATCAAAGGGTGATGTGGCTTGTCCAGGGTCACAAGGAACAGCCATGAGATTTGAACCCTGGCTTCCCAGATTCTCATCCTGTTGCTCTAAACTCTAGGCTGCTCCTTCACTAAAATATGTCAGACTGGAAGCAATAAAGAAACCAGTGAAATGCTTTTGAGTTCAAGATTATGAAGTTTGTGGTCCCACCTGTGTCTATGTTGAGGAGGAGGAGAGAGCAGGAGCCAGTCCACAACCCCATGTGCCACAAGTGTAGTTTGGGAAAAGGGGAAAGTTTAAGAGGCTACTGGATAAATTGGAGAAAAGCATTTGTGGTGTGTTTGGTTCATGATTCTTTGTCTCCACAGCCTTCAGATGAGGAAGATGAAGAGGGGAAGGAGAAGAAAGAAGACGATCCTTATGCTAATCTCAGCAAGAAAGAGAAAAAAAAGCTGAAAAAGCAGGTAAGAATAGTGCCACAGAATTTCTTCCCCTGGGATCTCTGAGCAGGAGGCCAGTAATGTTTTATGAAAACGCTGCTGTGTAGACACCCTTTAAATGGGGTGAAGCTTAGGGGCCCAAACTGGGAGTGGATCCCAGAAGGAGCTGTATTCTTCATGGGTCTCTTTCAAAAGTGATGTCTCTTGCTTTCTCAGGGGGCAGGCTTTTCCTTTTGCAGAAGTTATAACGGTATCATTTGTGCTTGGACTTACAGCAGGAATATGAACGCCAGGTGGCCACCCTGAAGTCTGCAACTGCAGCAGAGAATGACTTCTCAGTGTCACAGGCAGAGCTGTCCTCACGTCAAGCAATGTTAGAGAATGCATCTGATATCAAGGTAGGCCATCTGTGCTATGTTAACATTACATCTGAAAGACACTTTAAGAAATAAAGACAAGACTGGTATCTAAGTAGGACTTTTGATCCTGGGGATTTGTCATTTATAGTTTTAAAGGTAAGAAAAATAGCAGTTTATTGATATTTGTCTTTTTTGTGTGTGTGAAAGATGAAGTCTGTTCAGTGACACAACACCTTATTTTTGTATATCTTTATTGTAACAAAGTGTAAACATTATTACAGATTACAAATATGAACCTTTGTGTGTGGGGGGGGGGGGGGGGGGTTCCACAGAAAATAGATAACCTACAACCTTGTTTCTCAGGTGTTGACTTTCATTTCTCTTTCTGCTTTCATTGCAGCTGGAGAAATTCAGCATTTCTGCCCATGGCAAGGAGCTCTTTGTCAACGCAGATCTCTACATTGTTGCCGGCCGCCGCTATGGCCTGGTGGGACCCAACGGGTAGGCCGAGTCAGGGCTTCATCAATGAGCGTAGCCAGACTTTGGCGGGAGAGGGGTCCAGAGCCCGAGGTGAGGGGGCATGTTTTAGCCCCTCCCGGCGCCACCGACCCCACCCCCCCCCCCCCCCCCCCCCCGCTGCCAACCCTCCCCACCACTGCCGTCGCCTACCTTTGCTGGTGGGGGACCCCAACCCCCGCCAGCCGAGGTCCTCTTCTTCCGGCGCAAGGCTTCGTTCTGTTTCTGTACATGCAGGACGTCAGATTCACAGAACGAAGCCTTGCGCCGGAAGAAGAGGACCTCGGCTGGCGGAGGTTGGGGTCCCCCGCCAGCAAAGGTGGAGGGCTGGTGGCGAGAGGGGGGTTCGAGAGGGTCATCGGCAGGGGGGTCCAGGGCCCCGTAGCCCCATGTAGCTATGCCACTGGCTTCATCTAATATCAAATCAGGGCACCTTATAAAGGTCTGACGGAGCACTCTAGGAATAAAAGCAGAGCTAGGTTACACAAGGAGATGTAGATGAGCAGGTTAGAAATTTTATAAATAAATAAGCAATGTGGGGGTGGGGGAATGGTGTGCATTCTGGCTTTTGCTTTTTAGTACTGTTGGTTGTCAACTAAAAATGACTTGACTTTCCCCACAGCAAAGGGAAGACCACCTTATTAAAGCACATCGCCAACCGAGCCCTGAACATTCCTCCTAACATTGATGTACTGTTGTGTGAGCAAGGTGAGATGTGCCTTGAGGGGAGATAGGGGGTAAGGAAGGATGGAAAGGAAAGGTGCACTGGGATTCCGAGCACTAATGTGCTTTTGTACAAACAAGATAAGAGAGGCCCAGGGAGTTTAAAGCCACATGTCTCATCTCAAACAGCTCTCAACCACATGGCCAGCCAGACCTAGAATTAAAAGCAACACATATGTGTATGGGCATATTGACATTCTTTTATACGGTTCTGTTTGCATAGGCCTTTAGTTCATTAATATTTCAGCCTAACCTGCTGTGATACCCCCTTTTTCCCTATCAGCTCAGTAGAAAGGTTTCTGACTGCTTTTTCGTTTGCGTTTCTGCAGAGGTGGTGGCTGATAACACCCCAGCAGTTCAAGCTGTCTTGAAAGCGGACACAAAACGACTGAAATTGCTGGAAGAGGAAAAGAGGCTACAGGCCCGGCTGGAGAAGGGAGATGACAGTGCCGGAGACCGCCTGGAAAAAGTGAGTTAGCGTGTGTCCTGCCTACCATCCTGCATCAGCCTTCATGACTAAGTCCATCCTTCTCTTCCTTCCTCCAGGTTTATGAAGAGCTTCGAGCCACAGGTGCTGCCTCAGCAGAAGCCAAAGCCCGTCGTATTCTGGCTGGTCTGGGTTTCAACCCTGAGATGCAGAACCGACCCACTAAGAAGTTCTCTGGGGGCTGGCGGATGAGAGTCTCATTGGCAAGGTACCATACTTGCTGTTTGATGTGCGCATTTGAATCATTTGTATGGCCCTGAAATGGAGAGTGACATGACAGATAGAGTGGAGTATACTAGCTATTTCTCTTTTTATAGAGAAATGACAGCATACGGTATACTGTACAAAGTAGAGATATGCTAGTTCCTGGGATTAACATGAGGGGAGCGGGAGCAGGTGCAATGTGTGATGAAAACTCCTTCTTTAAAGAACTTACAGTGTAAGTATGAAGGAAATACGCAAAGTGGGATCTGTTACATAGGTACTGGAGCAAGGTAGTCTAGATTAATGGCATCTGATGGAATACATTTCAGTAGTGCATCTACAGACGAGACTTGATGCAGAGAGCAAGAATAGGCAAGTTCCTGAAGTTGAAGGGGAAGAGGGGAGATTTTATTTTTTGAGGAAAGGAGTGGATTGAGAGCTAAGATACATGGAATATAATCAGTTGAGAGACCCCGTGTGTAATGTGTGGTCTCTCTTCTGCAGAGCCCTCTTTATGGAACCCACCTTGCTCATGCTGGATGAGCCCACCAACCACCTGGATCTGAATGCTGTCATCTGGCTGAATAAGTAAGTGAAGAGAATGGAGGTGGCATCTGTCTGTGCCTTGACGTAGGCTGGCTTTAATTTTTTATTTCATTACTAGTATAAAAGGCCCGTTTCGGTAGGCAATGAAACGGGTGCTAGCAAGGTAATCCCCCCTGCAGCATCCTTCCTGTCTCCCCTGCCCCCCTGCAGCCACCTATCTGGTCTCAGGACCCCCTCCCCACCAACCCCCTCCTCTGCCCCTGCAGCCACACATGTGCAGCAGCCCTCCTCTCTCCCCTGCTCCCCCTGCAGCTACCCATGTCCAGCGACCCTCCTCTCCCCCTGCCCCCCTGCAGCGTCCCTTCTGTCTCCCCTGCCCTCCCCTGCAGCCATCAATGTCCAGCGACCCCCCCCCCCCCCCAGCGCATCACCAAAGCCCCTACCCCCCCCCCCTCGGGCACATCAACCCCCTCGCCACCCGCAGCCGCCAATACTAACGCTGTCCAGCCGCTGCTGCGTCTCCTGTTGAGCAGCAGCGGCCGGTACAAAAAGAAAAAAGCCAAAAAAAAGATTTTAAGCCTGAAACACGGCTCCGTAGACAGCCATCTGGCATTGGCTGTCATCTCTGCAGCCGCTCCTCCTCTCCCCTCTGACGTCGCTGCGCTCCTCCGGGGTCTTCCTGCAGGAGCAATGACGTGGAGGGGAGAGGAGGAGCAGCTGCAGTGACGACAGCCAATGCCAGATGGCTGTCTACGGAGCCGCGTTTCAGGTTAAAAAAAATTTTTGGCTTTTTTCTTTTGTACCGGCCGCTGCTGCTCCACAGGAGAAGCAGCAGCGGCCGGACAGCATTAGTATTGGTGGCTGCGGGTGGCGAGGGAGTTGATGTGCCCGGGGGGGGGGGGGGGCTTTGGTGATGCGCCGGGGGAGGAGCTTGGGTGATGCATCGAGGGGGGGTAGGGGCTCCACGTGTTTCCCTACTCCTCCCCCTGCCTGGCTCGTAGTTTTGCAGGGCAGGGGCTTGGGTGTTGCGCCGAGGGGGGGGGGGCACTGACAGCTGTTTCCCAGGCAGGGGGAGGAGTAGGGGAAACACGCTCTGCGTGTTTCCCTACTCCTCCCCTTGCCTAGGAATCAGCTGTCAGTGACATCACTGACGTCAGTGCATTCTAAACTGCCTAGCAGACCACCTCCGAGGGAGCCACGGTCCCAGGCACATTAGAACGTTGGAGGTGAGAATTATTATATAGGATTTGTACCATGCAAATAGCCTTATCTGAAGCATTAAAAATTATTCCAGATCTTGAGATTAAGCATAGTTTAGTGCTTTCTTCATCCACATGAAGAAAGTCTGTGGTTGTGCAGCATGCTCATTGGGTGCAGTGCTGATCTGTTTCACTTGATCCAGGATTGGAGCGGGAAGATGGCTGCTGCCAGCCGTAAACAGTGATGCTGAGGGATTGTTTCATAAATTTCTTTTCAGCCCTTGGGACTAGTAAAGGTTCTCGGAGACACCCAGACATGTATTAAGTGGAGAGGAGCCCCAGATCTCTTCATTTACCCCCTAATTCTATAATCTTGTTTTTCCAAAATTGGGCTAACATGTTACGGAATACTGCCAGTTGCTTAATTGTTAAATTAGGTGCTAATTGACATTAACAGTCGGCTGTAATTGTAGTTTGGGCTAATTGACAGTTATGTGCATAACTGCACTTAGTGGGTATTCATTCTATAACCATAGCTTGTAACTTTAGCATGCAACTGCAAAGGGGGGTATGGATGTGGGAGGGGCATGGGCAGGTCAGGGGTGTCCCTAGCACTTAAGCACTATGGTTATAGAATACTGTTAGTTACACACCTAACTAACAGCATGAGCATTTACACCAGCCATTGAGCTAACATAAGTGCTTGCACATAAAGTGAGGCATGTAACTGTGGACATATTTGCCATTCTACAATTTGCACTTCTATAGTGTTGGTGCAGACTGGCACAGATTAGTGGGTTTACTCTCCTGTACCAGCAGGTGGAGACAGAGAACTACTAACATGTAAGTCACTTATAAGTCACCCCCCCAGATTCAGTCTGTTCTCAATCTCCAGCGGTTGTGGAGATGGTAAGTCTATGCAGACCCATTCCTTATTGCATAGTTTTCCTGTTGGAGTTTTAGATTTAAAAAAATAATAATAGTATTAAGAGTTCCTCTCGGTGCTGATTCTCTTATTGCTGGCTGAGGTGGGGGCCTGCAGGGGTATCCATAGCCTCAGGGGTGCCAAACCTAGTTGGCCAGGTCATCTCCCCCCCCCCCCCCCCCCCACACACCTCCCCGATTTTAGTGGTGCCTTAGCTGCTTGCTCTGTTTCTTCATAGATGGCAGCTTTGAGACCTCTGAGGTCTGCCCGTCAGTGTCTCGTTGCACTGAAGGGGGGGAGGGAACAGAGCAAAGTTTTTGTGCACCGTCTCTTGGCACTGGTCAGGTCTGCCGGTTTGTTTCATTTTTGGCAGTTATGTTCACCGAGACTGAACTGCTGCTCTGTGTGTTCCCACTGTGAATTGGGTGTGGTGGAATTTTGTAAGTATTGTCTGACTCGGGAGGTTGACCTGGGGCAATCTGGAGCCTTCCTCCCACAGGGACTCAACAACCGTGCCAGGCAGCAGTACCTCTGATGGCAGTGACTATGTCTTTGGTGGGAACTGCCGCCATTTTGTCTTCCTTGTTGGATGCATCAGGCTTTGAGTTGCTTCCACTGTTAGCGGCAGGTCTTTCATTTGAGCAGTGTGGTGGTGATTTGCAGGGAGCTGCGGCAGTGGTTTTTGCGCTTGATTTCATCTTGTCTATGTTCTGGGCCTTTTGCCTCCATAAAGCTTCAATGCAGTCTGGGTCAGCCCTGGGTGGGATTCAGCCAGTGTGTCTCTCCTTCTGGACCCCTCCTCTCTTCTCCTACCTCCTCCTGGGGAGGAATCCTTAGTTGTCTGAATTTTCCATCGTGATGAGCTTCAGGTTTTGATTGCACATATATATCCTCTGTGCTACGTTTTGAGGATGAGCTTAACATAGTAACATAGTAGATGACGGCAGAAAAAGACCCGCACAGTCCATCCAGTCTGCCCAACAAGACCAACTCGTATGTGCTACTTTTTGTGCATACCCTACCTTGATTTGTACCTGTCCTCTTCAGGGCACAGACCATATAAGTCTGCCCAGCACTATCCCCGCCTCCCACCACCGGAGTTTGGGGAGGTAACTACGGGTAATTTTTGAGGGTAGGAGTAGTTTGGGGGAATGGAATGGTAGTAGGCAGTTTGATAGGAGTAGTTCCCTAATCACTGTGTTTCACTGTATCTAATTATGTATGCTGCTTCTCCTGTAGAAAGGTATAGGTTCATTTTGGGGGGTAGCTTGTTTCTCTGGAACCATCAGTCTATTCTGGTACATTTTCAAACTTGATATTTTTTTAATGTTTTGTTTCCTTTTTTGGAGAGGTATTTTCCCCCCAGGCATAGTAACATAGTAATTGATGGCAGATAATGACCTGAATGGTCCATCCAGTCTGCTTAACAGTCACACTCAGTATCAATTCATGATTAAATCAACAATGAATGTGATATTATATACTTTCACGAGTCTTTCTTTGGTGTTTCTGGGACATAGACCGTAGAAGTCTGCCCAGTTCTGTTCTTATGCTCCACCTACTGGAAGTGCCATCAAAGCTCACTCCTGCCTATCAAATCCATCTTGTCATTTGTGGGACCCAGACCGTAAAAGTCTGCCCAGCACTGTCCTCGGTTCCAGCTACTGAAGTTGCCATTGAAGCCCTTTCCAGCCTATCCTAAACTGGATTGCCACATACAGACACAGACTTGCAAAGTCCTCCTGGCACCGGCCTTTCTTCACAGCCGGAGTAGCCGTCTAAGTGTCACTGACACATCCACCCCCTGCAGCCATTTAAGTTTTTTTATTTAATTTATTTTTGTTTTGTACTATCTATTTTCTAAAGAGGCTTCGTGGGTAGTGGATCCCAATTGAAGGGCATTCAAAAGGCATCTCAGTCCTTCCCTATGTATCAGGACAAGGATGTGATTCAGACGCAGTGGCAGACCTTGACGCCCCTTTTAGGGTTGCCTGGACTGTGGTGCACCTGTATTCCATCCCTGAACAGGATAGAGACTCTTTGCATCCTCATGTTGTAGATGCTGCTGTTGCAGCAGTTACCAAGAATAGTGTCCCGGTTGCTGGGGGTGCTGCCCTTAAGTATCCTCAGGACCATAAGATGGAAATGCTCTTGAAGCAGAGTTTTGATGTTGCGGCTGTTTGGGGCAATCTGGTAGCTAGAGCCTGCTTCTGGTGGGCTGAGCATGTGTTGGACAGGGAGTTTGACGAGCGGTCTCTGATGCTATGTATGACTTGTGTGCATCGGCTAAGTCCATGGCGCTCAATGTAGCGGCACGGTGGTCCTAGTGACTTTGAGGTTGGTCAGTCGATGCTGCTTTGTCTAAGCTCGTTCGTTTTCATTTTAAGGGTTCCTTGTTTGGGGAGGAATTGGATAAACTAGTCAGGCGTCTGGGGGAGACCAAGTTTTCAAGGTTTCCCGGAGGACAAGCCCAAGTTTGCAGGTAGAGGTTCACCATCCAGAGGGCGGTTTCAGGAGGCTTGTTCAGGTTTTGAGTAGCTCTGGCCCTGCTTCCTGAGGCCATTATTTCCAGTGGACTCGATCCTTTCACGGGGTGTCACGAAACACCTAGCCATCCACCTGGGGTTACCCCACGGCCACTTGGAGGGTCTATCCCCAGCACAGCTCAGGTCCGCCTGCACTTGCCGCTTGTGCTCTACACTAGCTCCCTCCTTCCACCGACTGGGTCACAACTGCCTCTGGGTGAGTCTCCCCCAGTGATTTCTAGGTTACTGGAGGCCACACTCCCAGTGGTCCCCTTCAGTTCCCAGAAAAGCACTCGTAGACCCAACACACAAACCACCAGGATTCTTTATCAGTCCAGACAGGCAGAAAGAACAAACAATTGTGTTCTCATAAAAATATTGAACAGTGGAACAAAAATGTGCAAATAGCAAACAGTAACAAGTAACTGGAAAAATGGATCAATTAGAAAACTAATTAAACATCTATATACTGTCTAAACAGGACCTGGGAAGATCAGGACATTATAATTTTTCGCAGAGCCAACAACTGCTGGGTAATTTCAAAACTCCAGGCCAGTCGGATCCCAGAACAGTCAAGTTTCAAATAAAAACTGGTTACATAACTACAGGCACTTCCTATTATCTGTGTGCCACATAAAAGAAAGAGAAGTCAGTCCTCTGTAACAGCTTTAAGCATAAACATTCACTATCTGCTGGCAAAATAGGAGAAATATACTTCAAACATAATTAAAACAAGAAAATATCCAATACATTTTACAGGCTTAAAACACACTGTTTCTTAACAAGAGGGTTGAAGAGGCAGTCATTACTCCTGCCTTGCTGCTGCAGAATCCTCAAGAGCTGCCTAGTGAAAGTGCTTGGGTTTAGACATAGGATTTCTGCTTGGCTAGTTGAGGATTGAATCAGGGAGACTGCACAGCCCACTTATGAGTGACCTACAGGTCAGTAGTTTTCGGTCTCCACCTTCTGGTAGAGGAGCGTAAACCCATTCATCTGTGCCTGTCTGGAGAGAGTAAGAGAGAAAATTAGCAGGTAATATCTCATTCCTTAGCGTCCCTCCGGACCGGACCAGGATTGGACTGATGGGTTGTGCTCGCCTACCAGCAGGTGGAGACTGAGAAAAACTCTGACTCTAGAGAGCCAATAGGAGCCCTGGCCATGTGACCTTAGCCCCAGTATTTTCTCAGTCTCCCAGCAGGTAGGAAGCGAGCCCATTAGTCTCTCTCTCTCTCTTTTAGAGGTTTACAATAAGAACAACATTGCTACCTCTTCTTCTGTGCCTAGGAATTCTCTGTTAGACGCTGGTCAGGTAGGGACTTCTTTTCCTTTCTTTTACAGCCTCTGGGGGTGTCAAACTCGGATGTCTCCGGGTCCCTCCCCCCTTCCTCCCCATCTCCCATACTTAGCTGGGAAGGACTACCCTTTGTTTAGAAAGGTGTATGTCTTTGGGAGAGGCAGCCACTATAGAAAGTTAAATCTTATAAGTATTTTAAGGAGCAAGCTACATCCCCCGGCTTCTAACGAGCAGACAGCTATGTGTTGTTCTATTACTCTTCAGCGGAGTTTTCCCCATTACTTTAACGAGCAGGCAGCTCTGGTTGCTGTTTTTAGGTGTCTATATTATCTAGCTGGTTAAAAAAAAAAAAAAAAAAAAAGAGGCAGCAGTAATTTGGAGGAGTTTAGGTGTAAAAAAAAAAAAAAAAAATTAAAGACAACTTGTCCCCACTGACTGAATGAGCAGACAGCTCCGTTTGATTGCATGGGAATGCTGTGAGTCAGCTGTGTAAAAAAAAAAAAAAAAAAAAAGAGTAAGCGGCAGCATTTTGTTTTCAGCCCTCTTTGAGTTGAGCTGTATTTTATTTAGCACTGCCGTTTGTGTTCTTCCCTTAGCGGTTTGTTCGGCGGAGCAGGGCTTAAAAAAAAAAAAAAAAAAAAAAGATTTTGGCGCGAATCGGGTACGCGCGTGCACGCGCATGCACGCGTACGCACGTTACCGTCATGTCTGAGAAGCTGAGACGCGCTGTATGCCAGCGTCGGGGATCTCCTCTTCCGGCTCCTGTAAATATTGTGCGCCGCTGGAGGGTGCGTCGGGACTTTCTCTTTCGCCGTCTTCGGGCCGTTTGGGGCTGATCTTTCTCAGGAGTTGCCTATGTTCTTTAGGGGGGTCATTTCTTTGCTTTTTATGTTTTTAATGTTGAGTAGCTGGTTGCTGTAGCCTAATAGTCAGCACTACAGTCTCTGAAGCTGCTACTACTACTATTTATCATTTCTAAAGCGCTACTAGAAAAACGCAGCGCTGTACACTTGAATATGAAGAGACAGTCCCTGCTCCTCAGATCTTACAATCTCATTAGGTCAGACAGAACAAACAAGAGATAAGGAGATTTTAAAGTGAGCAGGTTTAAAATAAGGGTCCTGAACAGAGTGAATAAGGGTTAGGAGTTAAAAGCAGCATCAAAAGGTGGGCTACAGAACTGGGTGCAGGTCCCAGTTTTAGTAATTCATTTCTCTTTCTGGGACTCCTGTATGTCTGTGTCCCACTATATATACATTACTTGGCCAGCCTGTTTGATGTTTGTTTCTTTATAATCTCGGGTGGCGTTTGTCTGTGGGCTAGGAGCCAACTTTTCAAAATTATTGGGGGTGCTAAGTCCAATGAAAATGACCCCTCCCTGGACATATACATGAGTTTTTCTCAATATCGGGGGTGCTCAAGCACCCACAGCACCCACAGAGTCGGCTCCAATGTGACTGTGGGAAGGTAGTTCACAGTTGTGTTTTTTTTGTTATAGCATTTTTCGAAAGGTTGCTTTCCATACCAGGATATTTCCTATATGTTAGCTATACGTTTGTTCTTCCACAGGCATGGGGGCAGTAAGGATGTTATAGGTACATGCCACTCTCACCTGTTTAACTTTGTGTCATGAAATCATAGTTGCAGGCTACTCTTACATGACAGTCATCTTCTTATTTCCTCTGTCCAGGAGTTCTTGCGGTTTTATTTTAGATGGTTATGCTTTTCATTTCGCCTCCTTTCTCTATCGCTCTCACGGCAAGGCATGTGAAGTAGGGGTCTCCCTACATAGACTCTTGGATCTTAGACCATTTTCTCTCTTGATTCTTCCGAATGCAATTTTAATTTCTAGTTCCTAAGACTGGATCTCCCTTCCTCCTATTTGGAATCTCACTGCCGTCATGCGCACTCTCAGTGTCTCAAATCTTTATCACAAGAACCTAGTTCCTAAGAAGGAATTTTCCTTCCTCCTATTTCAATTCTAAATGCTGTCAAGAGCGCTCTCAAAGTCTCAAGTCTTTTTCATGAAAGCCTTCGATCCATAGTGAAGCTTCGTGCAGCACATTTTTTGATACAAACTTTTCTGCATATTTCTCTTAGGAGAGTTTCTGAGAAGGATAGAGCCCGGTGTGAAGGAAGCTAAGCAGGGTCCGCCCGGGCTGGGTCCTGGAAGGGTGACCAGCTCACAGTGCGCAATAATGTCCCTTCACAACACTGTTTTCCAGTCTCTAAAAGTTCATCATAGTTATGCTACCCCTCAGAAAAGGGGAGATTCTTCTTCACTCATGGCGAGTCAGCTAGCTATTTAAAAAAAAAAAAAAAAACCTCTTGTCGACAAGTCAGCAAGTCGCAGACCGAGAAGTGCAATTTTTATGGTTCTCAGGATGCCTAGTACTGGTGGTCAAGAGTCGTCTAAATATTTCGCAGTCTCCACAATATTTTGGGGTTACATGCGACATAGTTGCAAGGTTTTTTCCCTGGGCAATTGCCTTTTGCAGTCTCATGAGCTGCACTCCCGTGCTCTTTATCTTTTTGAGTGTTCTGAAGCATTTGCAGCTTCCCTTTTGTTTTTTTTTTCCCCGAGACTGCTGCTCTTCTTTTCGGCATTAGTTGAGTAGGACATTCCTCCTGGCATTTGGTTGTTACTTCCAGGACTACCATGTGGTCTCTTTACTTTGCAACTTAATTTTTTCCTTCTTGGCTCTTGGCATTTGGTTTGCTTTCAGGATTACCATGTGGTCTCTTTACATTGCAACTAGGAGACTGTCAGTCGCTCTCGGAGCAAGGAGGTATCCCTGAGGGCTAGCGTTTTATTCTGAGCACTCTGTCTTTGGTCAGCATTGTTGCCATGTTATGTTAGTCCGGAATGCTCTTTCTGTACTCTCATAGGACTGTTATCATCTTAGGTTACTTCAAAGACTCAATCCTGCTCTCTGGCAGGACTGTTTCTAGCTTATGTTCTTTCAGAATGGTCTTCGGTCTCCTGGTAGGTCTGTTGCCTTCTTAGGCTACATATTGAGGCCCCTGGTAGGTCTCTAGTCTTCTTGTGTATTGAAGGTACATCCTTTCCTCGGACAGTTCTACTATCTGGTCATTCTGTTTCTTTACAGGGCTTGCATGTGCCCCCCTTTACACGATTGACATGTATGTCATTTTATTTTTGCATGTTTTCACTTTTCTCTGTAAGCTGCCTAAGGGGTAATCTAGCGAACAGTGCAGTGAGATGTCATCGGGGAGGCCCAGCTTCGGTTCTCACTCTGACTCTAATCGTCCTGCCTCCTAGGTGGGTTCACATCCGCACTGACGTTTGGTTTATTTCATGGCTGATGTCTGTTTTATTCAAGGGGAGTCATTTGTATGGATCTACCATCTGACCAGCCCTGTAGCATGCCATCCCCTTCTGGCATGGTGGCCTTCTCTTCAGGTCAGGCATTTCGCTTAGATATTTGGATCTTTTAGCCTCTGTGCCTTAGGGACATTGTCAGAGGGACAGGGTGTTATTCTTCTTCGCACGATAATTCAAAATCATCTTGTTTCCTTTAAGGTTCCTTTCTCCTTTCAGACACTGTTGTTAGTAGCCATGGCTTCAGCTAGCAGGGTCAGGACTGCAAGTTTCTCTCATACAGGTTTTCTTTTTTTTCCAATCAGCTAGTACGTCTAGGTAAGAGATACTTCTTCACCTGGGTATTTCTTTTTCACTCTGCCTTAGTTTCCCATTTTTCATCTTTTCCAATCACTTTTTTTCTTACTGGTCTGGACTCTTCTACTGGCGTTCAAGATCACAGGAAATTATATGCTTTATATATGCTTTACATATTAAAACAGATCTTATATATTTAAAGAGCTGTTACAAGCTATTTGGTCCTTCCTTTTGGTACTTCTAGTCAAGGTAAGGTTGCCGTTGTTTCGGCCTCACTATATCTCGACGTATTAAGGAATTCATACCTTCTATTTGTCTACTCACTGGGGGACCATTTCCTGAGAGTGTTATAACATATGCTCCATCTTGAGAAGCGGGGTTCTTTCCTGCGCACAGCGATTTTTGGTGCACTAGGTGCACATTTTGTACGGTGCCATTTTGAGCTTATCTTCATTCTCTTTTGATTGATATACACTCTACATGTTCATTGTCGCCAGGAGGTGATCAATGCAACTCGGAGATGCTTAGGGGTTTGAAAGGGTCCCTCCCTTAAGGTTACTGCTTTGGTACTTCCCATCAGTCCAATCCTGGTCCGGTCCGGAGGGACGCTAAGGAAGGAGAAATTAGATCTTACCTGCTAATTTGCTTTCCTTTAGTCCCTCCGGACCGGACCAGGCCCCTCCCATATTTTGTCACTTTTTCAACGGGGTATTAAAAAAAAAAAAAAAAAAAAAAAAAAGACGCTGGTACATATATAGGACTTTAAGTGGACCATGCCGCGTCTCTGGTCGGAGTTGCTGGTGGGTTCAGTTGCTGGAATATATACATATATAGGACTTTAAGTGGACCATGCCGCGTCTCTGGTCGGAGTTGCTGGTGGGTTCAGTTGCTGGAATATATGTGTATGTATGTATTTATATATCTATCTATATATGTATGTATATATTTATATATCTATATATGTATAGAACTTTGAGGTCCTTAGCACTTCTGTGCTGAGAGTTGCTGGTGAGTTCTAATTCAAGTGAGCCATACCACTTCTCTGGTGAGAGTTGCTGGGGTACCCAATTGCTGGTATATATATATATGTGAACCTTTAAGTAAACCATGCTAGTATATATATGTGAAACTTTAAGTGAGCCATACCATTTCTCTGGTGAGAGTTGCTGGTGAGCTATAAGACAAGTGAGCCATACCACTTCTCTGGTGAGAGTTGCTGGTGAGCTATAAGACAAGTGAGCCATACCACTTCTCTGGTGAGAGTTGCTGGTGAGCTATAAGACAAGTGAGCCATACCACTTCTCTGGTGAGAGTTGCTGGTGAGCTATAAGACAAGTGAGCCATACCACTTCTCTGGTGAGAGTTGCTGGTGAGCTATAAGACGAGGGAGCCATACCACTTCTCTGGTGAGAGTTGTTGGTGAGCTCTGATACTTGGCATTGCCGAGTGCTTTGTGGCTGCTAGGATTCCATACGGCACAGATGGTCTTTCTTTCTTTCTTCCCTGCTTTGTTATTCAAATACTGAGGCTAAGGTCACATGGCCAGGGCTCCTATTGGCTCTCTAGAGTCAGAGTTTTTCTCAGTCTCCACCTGCTGGTAGGCGAGCACAACCCATCAGTCCAATCCTGGTCCGGTCCGGAGGGACTAAAGGAAAGCAAATTAGCAGGTAAGATCTAATTTCTCCTTTTGCCTTAGTGCACACATGTTAGGCGCCTAACTTGAGATGATATTTTGAGAAATATCCCCTTCCTTAGCATCCCTCCGGACCGGACCAGGATTGGACTGTTGGGTTGTGCCCGCCTACCAGCAGGTGGAGACTGAGAAAAAACTCTGACTCTAGAGAGCCAATAGGAGCCCTGGCCATGTGACCTTAGCCCCAGTATTTTCTCAGTCTCTCAGCAGGTAGGAAGTGAGCCCATTAATCTCTCTTTCTCTTTTTCTCTATAAGATATTACAGATATATTTATAATACTTCTTCTGTGCCTGGAATCGTAATTAGAGGCTTGACAGGGTTTCTTTTCTTTCTTTGACAGCCTCTGGGGTGTTAAACTCGGGTGTCTCGAGTCCACCCCCCTTCCTTCCCATCTCCCTGGCTTAGCAGGGAAGGGCCGTCCCTTTCTCTGGAAAGGTGTACCGTCTTTGGGAGGGGCAGCCACTTTTAATAGGCAGCTGTTTTTAAAGAATTAAATCAAGTAAAAGAAAATTTAAAAAAAAAAAAATTTAATTCAAATGAAAGGAATTTAAAGGAAGTAGTTTTTGCTTTCCCCAGGCTTATAACGAGCAGGTAGCTCTTCTGTCTTATTCTGTTTGAAGAGTCTTTATTTTCTTTTCTGGCGGAGCTATTTAAAAAAAAAAAAAAAGTGAAAAGTCAGCGTCTGTGACTTTAATCGGTTTTTTGTTATCTTCATTATTTTTCCTCTGCTATCCGGCGTTGTTAGCGGCGGTAGTTGTAAAAAAAAAAAAAAAAGAGGCGCGAACTGTTAAGCGCGTGCTCGCTCTTGGACAGGTCTGTATAGCTTGGGAGCTGTATTGACGGTTCCTGTCGGGCCAGAGGCTAAACCATGTTTTGTGCGGCATCGGAGGTTATCTGTTTTTCAGCGGCACGGATTTCCTGCTTCTTCGTCGGTCTGGTCAGTGGTTTTCTCCCCCGAACTTTATTCTTCTCATTTTGGCGCGCTTGGCCGCCATTGTTTTGCCTGCAGCTGCAATTTCCCTTGATGCGGCAGCATTTTTCTGCTTTTACTGTGTTTGGCTGTTTGTGCAATGGAAAGGAGATATTGTTTCTACGGTAGTTGGGGCAATTGGTAGTATATTTTCCCCGCAATTAATTTTTACATGTATTTTTCAAGCTATTAAAAAACAAAACAAAAAAAAAAAACGAAATGTTATGATGCGAATGGCGCTCATTTTGTTTTTCCCTCTGTTTTTTCTCCGTCGGGGACTTTTTGGTTGCTAGCAATGTTGTGAATTAAAGTGCAGCTCAGTTGGCGATTTCTTTGTTCTTGGCAAGACTCCGATTTCAAAGTGCAGCTCACTCGGGAATTCTCTGTTTTAGACAATGGGGTGAATTAAATTATATCTCAGCTCCAAAATAACCAATTTCCTATTCCTTTCCCTTGTGTGTGATGTTTGGAGGAAAGGTCTTTGCTATTGTCTAGCGCAGTTTTTATGGAGGTCCAGTGTGTGACACTCTGAGGCTCATTTTCAAAGCACTTAGCCTCCCAAAGTTCCATAGAAACCTATGGAACTTAGCCTCCCAAAGTGCTTTGAAAATATGCCTCTCTGTGTCTTTCTCATTTCCTGGTGAATAGGACTACATTGTCTAATAGTCAATTGATTAGTACTTTACAAATCTGGCCATAATATCTTAGCTCCTTTCAAGCATTTCCCTTCATGGCTATGATGTTATACAGTGTTTTAAGAACTTAACAAACATTTTCTATGGCATAGGCTATCTGGTTCAGGTGCCATTGTTTGGTACTTTACAATGCTGGACATAAGATCTTAATTCCTTTCAGGAAATTTTCCTCCGTGGCTATGTTCTTGTACAGTGTTTTAAGATCTTAACAAACGTTCTCTAGAGCGTAGGCTATATGGTTCAGATGCCATGTGCAATGAAATACATTGTCTGATACTCAATTGTTGCGTACTTTGCAATTCTGGACATAAGGTCTTACTTCCTTTCAGCAATTTTCTTTCATGGCTATGCGTTCTCTTTGGCATAGCAGATGACAGTTGCATAGGCTACATGGTTCAGATGGTTCTCATATTCTAGGAGACTCAGTCCTGTCTACCGAGCACCCAGTTTTCTCAGATGCTTTAGAAGGCATGTTTTATTCACATCTTCTCTACTTTCCAACTGTCTTGGAGTTTCTCATGTGTTATCTTAGTTTTTTTCTAGGACTTACAAGATATATGTCCACTTAGGGAGTAAAGTTATCAGGTCAATTTGCATTTTCTCCCACTTAAGGATAGTGGGAGGTCCTCATGCCATCTACTTGTATTTTTGTTTCCTCTATCTATTCAGCCTGGGCACATGGTAAACATTCTGGTTTTGTCCAGTATGACCATCCATAACATCTGCTATCCCTTTCTCTTCCTTACAGATTTTAGGGTCTTGTTTCAAGCTTTCTTGACGTCAGGTACAGTCTTGTCTCCTGTGGCACAAATTCACCACCTTTTCCATAATAGGTATTTTCCAGGTCTATTCCTTTTCATTTTCATTTTATTCTTCCTCTCTCCAGAGTTTTTTTCTCTTGGAAGGAGATTCACTCATTTTCTGTGCATTTTTTGCCATAAGGGCATAAGTGTTGCCATAATGGGAAAGGCCAAGAGTCCCCATCCTGTTTTCAGATGGGGTCAATCCAGATTGCAAATACCACATTCATATCTTGTGAGTGTGCATCTGTTCATCTCTGTACATCTCAGTGAGGAAGGAGGCATGACATGATACGAGGTTTGGGGAGATCCGGTAAAATTAAAGGCCAGTGTGTCTCAGTCCATGCTCAACATATGGTGATCCTTTCATTTTCATTCTATATGTCCTCATTCCAGACCTTCCTTTCAATTGGAAGGGGATTCTTTCACTTCCTGTGCATTTTTGCTATTAGTATATGAGTATGGTCATACGGGGAAAGTCTAAGAGTCCATTAACCCCAGCATCCTGTTCTCAGTTGTGGTCAATCCAGGTTGCAAGTACCACATTCATTTCTTATGGATGTGGGTCGGTACATCTTAGTACATCTCAGTATAGGAGGAGTAATGTCCGTGATACGAGGATGATAAGGTCCTCATTACCAGTTTTCTTGCCCTGCTCTTTGGTCTCGCGTCGGCTCCGCGCACTTTTTTCTTAAGTTATGGTCATAGTAGCAGCGGCGCTCATGAAACTACGTCTCGTCGTTTCATCCTTTCCATAGATGTCTGGTTCATTACAGACAGTCTCATTGGCAGAGTTGTCAGGTCAAGCAACAGGTGGTGCATTTCGGGCACACCCTAGGTTATGGGGTGCATGTAGCCAGGTCTCTCATTTGAGCTCTCGTGTGATCTCATTAGATTTCATAGCATGTTTCTATTTTTTCTCTCTTTGTTTAGTCAAGTTGGCGCAGACTGTTTTTGTCTTCTCTACAAGCGTCCCACTTTCTGTTTTCTCTGGATGTTCTTGGGCCTTCGGCCATTACCTTGCTCTATTTTGCAGAGTAAAATTTTACTTTCTAGCTCCCAAGAAGGAATTTTTTCTTAATTCGCTTTGGAGTCTCGGTAGTCTTTTTTGGGCAGCTTTTCACTCTGTCAATTTCGTGACCATTGAAGGAAAAAAAAAAAAAAAGAGTTCTCAGTGGATAGTACCTTAAGGGGAGGTCCCAGTTCTACAACTATTTCTTTTCGCTCTGACCTTCCATGTGCCTCGCTTACTCTCTTGCTAAAAAGACTTGTCAGCGGCAGAGATAGATGCCCTCTCCTATCCAGATATTTATCTCTGATGGAATCCCTCCGCTCAGTTGGCCTCTGTATTCTCACTAGTGGTCTGGTGGTTGAGATTGAGCATTTTTCCTGCAGGTATGCCGGGAGCATATACACAGTGACCAGTTTTCTGATGGCTGCATCTGTGAAAATATATATGTATATTTATAGTTCTACTACATAAGTACATACGTAATTCCACACTGGGAAAAGCTCAAAGGTCCTATTGAGCCCACCTTTCTGTCCACGGCCAATCCAGACCATGAGCACCTGGCTAGATTCCTAAACGTACAAACATTCTATACATGTTGTTCCTGGAACTGTGTAGTGTTTTATGGACTTCTATATGTTTCTAACAGATGAAAGGTACTAACAAGTGTCTACTGTTGATTTATTCCCGTTTTCACTAATTGGGGTCTACGACAAGAGTCTCAGGTGATTGGCTTGCAGAGGCAACCGATACAGATGATTCTTTCTCTCTCAGTTGAATTGCGCTCTGAGATATGTTTTTTTTTTTTTCATGTTGGGTAACTGCAGCGGCTGTCAGTTTATTTGGACCTTCAGTCTAGTTTGCAGCAAGGATTTAGGTACCTTCTTCTTCTGCATAGTATTTAACTGCATTCTTGTTTTTACCTATTTAGCTTCTAGTGATCAGGTACTTTCTCACTGACAGGCTTTACATACTTCCAATCTGTTGCTAGGTCAGCAATAGTCTACAATATCTGGAGTATTGTACTTCAGGATTTCGGTTTCCACTTTCTCAGCTGAGGTAGATTCATTGCAGTTTTTGGTTTCCAGGCGGCTCTTCTTCTACCTTTGTCATCCTTCTTTCAGTCGTTTTTTCTCGAGTCTCTCTGTCCTTTCCGCTGCACTGATGCGGTAGGGGACAATATATAGCGGTCACTTGGTAGGGGACAATGTTCAGCGTCGCTTGGACTTTTCAGCCTCAGCTTTTTTGCTTTGTAGTCATTCTATTTAGTTTATTGGCGGTTCTTGGATCGTCAAGCTTTGGCTTCGTATTCATCCTAGTTTGGGTGTCTTCAGGGACTCTACCACATTCTCAATGTCTGTCCCTCCCGTAAGATTACTGCTTTGGTACTTCCCAACAGTCCAATCCTGGTCCGGTCCGGAGGGATGCTAAGGAAGGAGAAATTAGATCTTACCTGCTAATTTGCTTTCCTTTAGTCCCTCCGGACCGGACCAGGCCCCTCCCATGTTCTATCAACTCTTTAGATTCTTTTATTAAGTTTGGAAGTGTATTCGTTCCTTTACCACACGTGGAATGTTTAAAAAAAAAAAAAAAGACTTTGCGTGGTCCATACCACTTCTCTGGTGGTTGCTGGTGAGCTCGGTTGCTGGAATATATATAAAACCTTAATGGGTCATACCACTTCTCTGGTGAGAGTTGCTGGTGAGTTCAGTTGCTGGAATATATATAAAGCCTTAAATGTCATACCACTTCTCTGCCGAGAGTTGCTGGTGAGTTCAGTTGCTGGAATATATATAAAGCCTTAAATATGTCATACCACTTCTCTGCCGAGAGTTGCTGGTGAGCTCAGTTGCTGGAATATATATATATAAAACCTTAATGGGTCATACCACTTCTCTGGTGAGAGTTGCTGGTGAGCTCAGTTGATGGAATATATATAAAACCTTGAGTCATACTACTTCTCTGGTGAGAGTTGCTGGTGAGCTCTAATATGAATGGGCCATGCCACTTCTCTGGTGAGAGTTGCTGGTGAGTTCAGTTGCTGGAATATATATAAAGCCTTAAATATGTCATACCACTTCTCTGCCGAGAGTTGCTGGTGAGTTCAGTTGCTGGAATATATATAAAGCCTTAAATATGTCATACCACTTCTCTGCCGAGAGTTGCTGGTGAGCTCAGTTGCTGGAATATATATATATAAAACCTTAATGGGTCATACCACTTCTCTGGTGAGAGTTGCTGGTGAGCTCAGTTGATGGAATATATATAAAACCTTGAGTCATACTACTTCTCTGGTGAGAGTTGCTGGTGAGCTCTAATATGAATGGGCCATGCCACTTCTCTGGTGAGAGTTGCTGGTGAGCTCTAATACAAATGGGCCATACCACTTCTCTGGTGAGAGTTGCTGGTGAGCTCTAGTACTCGGTTTTGCCGAGGAATTTGTGGCTGCTAGGATTCCATACGGCACAGAAGTTCTTTCTTTCTTTCCTGCTTTGTTATTCAAATACTGAGGCTAAGGTCACATGGCCAGGGCTCCTATTGGCTCTCTAGAGTCAGAGTTTTTTCTCAGTCTCCACCTGCTGGTAGGCGGGCACAACCCAACAGTCCAATCCTGGTCCGGTCCGGAGGGACTAAAGGAAAGCAAATTAGCAGGTAAGATCTAATTTCTCCTTAGTGTACATCATAAGACTAAATGTTTAGGAGGTCACTTGCAGGAACTAGTGGCCATTAGGCAAGGAGCTGTTGAAAACAATAATGCATCTCTCCTTATCTACCACAGTTACCTGCAGAGCTGGAAGAAAACACTACTGATTGTCTCCCATGACCAGGGCTTCCTGGATGACGTCTGCACAGACATCATCCACCTGGACAACCAGAAGCTGTATTACTACAGGGGCAACTATAGTGAGTACTTTCTCCTCCCTGTCTCTTGTATTTCTACTGAGGCAACCACAGTGAGTGTCCTGCCCCCTTTTCTGTACAGCCAATATGTATGCTTGTTTTGATGTAAATGGATGTGAGCAGGTGTTTGGAGGATTGGAATTGGCAGCCATTGGGTTGAGGTAGAATGGAGTGGCTAAACTCCAGGATTAGGTCTGTACTAGTGGAATAGGCATTGTTCTTTTGTCTTTGGAGTGAGATTAGGGTACTTCTACAGAACGTACGTTGCTTGTATATGAGGCAGGTTTGGGTCAGTAAAATCTTGCTTTCTTACAGTGACCTTCAAGAAAATGTATCTGCAGAAGCAGAAGGAGTTGCAGAAGCAGTACGAGAAGCAGGAGAAGAAACTGAAGGACCTAAAAGCTGGTGGCAAGTCGGCCAAGCAGGCGGTACAGTGCCTCACATGAGGGGAGGGGACAGGGAACCATCAGGAAAAGAGAACGGAGATGAGCAGCAAGACCAAAATATGATGGGGTGGGGGGAAGAGTAATATGAAAAAGTGCTCCCACCCCAGACTCGCTATTTTTTATAGTACCATCTTTCTGCCAGGGGTGGGGATCCAGTGGCTTATTTCAGCTCTCAAGAGCCGAAGCCACTTTTTGTAGGGGGTATGGGGGAGGGGAAGGAGGGGTGTGAGGTCAGGCGTCGGGAACACCTATGCAGGTTCTTCCCAATAGCACAAAAAATCTTGGGAGTAGTCCAAATCCAAACTTCTATTCAAGGGCAAGAAAAAAATTTGAGCTATGATTCCTAAAACAAGGTTTTTTTTGCCTGTAACAAGGATTCTCCTTGAACAGCAGAATAAACCAGCTACGCACAGGGATGTCATCATGTGATGGTGCCAGCTTGGACCTGCTCCCCTAGAGCTCAGAAGTTAGACTTTCAGCATGTTCCAGTGTGTGTTCTGCTAGAGGTAACTGGCCAGACTGTTTCTAGCTGAAGTCATTGTAAGCATTTGTTTCATTGTTCATTGGGACAAGATCACAGTTGACAAATCGGTGTGGAATAGGTGGATTTGGCTGCCTTAAGTGGTGGGGGGCATAGTAGTGGTGGATGACTTTGGTTTTTTTCATTCTCTAGGTCTGTGTTGCATTTGGAGCCTAGAGTAAGGTTGATAGTATCTTTTGGTAT
The DNA here is from genome assembly GCF_901765095.1 of Microcaecilia unicolor. Taxonomy (NCBI): domain Eukaryota; kingdom Metazoa; phylum Chordata; class Amphibia; order Gymnophiona; family Siphonopidae; genus Microcaecilia; species Microcaecilia unicolor. The sequence continues at coordinate 210,961,945 of NC_044033.1, forward strand.
AGCAGGGTCTTCTGTGATCAGAAGGTGCGTCAGTTCCCTTGGAGGATAATGTGGTGCTTTATAAGGTTAACCTTCCTAGTAAAGAAGCAGTTATCTTCTGCACAGGGAACATCAGCTAGTCAGTCGGGCACATCTTCACAGAGCCCCAGTGCCCCATGCCTGTCTGCCACCATGGATAGCCACACTGAAGGAGCTGCCATACATGTGAAAAGCAGTGTGGACAAGATGTTTAGCGCACTCATCAATGTCTTGGAGTAATGGAGACTAGGAGATTTTGGGTTCCGTGGAACAAGTGTTCACCGGGAGGGGGGATTGTGTACAGGAACAGGGCAGACTTGAAGACCAGTGACTGAGGAGAGAGCTGAGGCTTTTCATGGCTGGGAGCAATTTGGTGTTTGTACTTGAGTTCAGGATGCTTAGTGGTAGAATCACAGATGTCTGCCAGATCTGATCCAGAAAGAGCTTGTATATTGGTTGGGTGACCATGGTCCTTGGAGCATCAAGGAACTCTAAAATGCCCATGACTTCATCCCTTGGATCAGATTTTGAGGAGTCTTCTGGCTTTCTAGACTAGTTTTGTATAGGACAAGACCTCTGAAGGTGAAAATGGTTACAGAGATTGAAGGAATGGCTCTGACAGATCTAGGAAGGTGCCTGCTTGCACCGTGGGCTTTGGAGAGGGAGATTGTTCCCAGGAGATACTGGAGGAGGATAAAATGGTCACAAATCTGAAGAGGGTGATTTGGTTATTGGCAGCATCTGCCAGAGTGGAGATTACAGGGTGCAAGATAAATTTGGGGGTTGAAGATCATGTTGTGGTGGTGTCCTGCATCGTTTGACTGGAGCAGCTGTGGTATGTCTGCACAGCGAGTAAGGGAGTTATCGGTGCTCTGTACAGTCACTGCGTCAGGAGCTTCTATAGGCAGAATGGGCTGCACTGTGGGACTTTCTGTGCTGATGGACATCAGAGTGGAGGGCAGAGGATGGACCAGGAGCCAGGCTTGGCACTTGCTCCATGTGGCTATTGCAGAAAGAGGCTGATGAGGGAGGCAGCAGCAGGCAAGTGTGGTGAAGCCTCAGGTTGGGTCCCCATGGGTGGATCCTAGGATGTTACCACAAGCACAGAATGTACCTCAGTAGAGGCAGGGGAGCATGCATATGGTAAGTTCCTTTAGAATGTGACTTTGCCTCCCTGAGACTGAAAAGGCCATTCTGTCATATTTATTGCAGGTTGCCCTATTATGGTCGGGCTCCAAACCTCAAGTGCACACATGGTGCATGTCAGACAGGGCCATGTTTTTTTGTTTTGTTTTTTTAGCACAGAGGGCATTTTCTGGAAAGCAGGCTTCTTTGTGTCCTTGGCTTTTCTTCTTTTCTACCTTTGTTGTCCCCCAAAGAAAATAGGATTGAGGCTAGATCTAATTGGGAAATAATTTTAGACTAGAAGGATGGAAAGACTGGCAAGGGTGCACGTTACATCTAGGGAGATGCACACTGGCACATTCTCAAAGCCTTCCAAGGCTTTACTGAGCTCTAGGGAAGCTGATTTCCAAGCTGATAACATCCCATTATGTTGCCTATCCTTATCTGCGTATTCATAAATCATAGACTTGACTTTAATTTGCATAATTTACAGCCTTTCATAAGAAAACACCAGAGGTTTACAATAAAATTTAAATATGAAAGCAAAAAAAGGAATAAAACAAGCAGTGTCTCATTTTCACTTGTTTCTCCCCCTCAATTCCAGCAAGAGAAGGTGACTAAGGAAGCCCTGACACGGAAGCAGCAGAAATGCCGCAAAAAGAACCAAGAGGAAGAAGGGAATGAGTCAGCAGAGCTGCTGAAGAGACCACGGGAGTACACAGTGAAATTCACCTTCCCCAACCCTCCACCACTCAGCCCACCAATCTTAGGGCTACATGGTAAGCCGCCTTCTGCTGGTTAAGTTGCCATGTCTCATAATCCTGTGGCCAGGCAGGACTCTAAGCCCCCTGTTTGTTTGCAGTTGTAGATTTTGGCTACGAAGGTCATCCTTTGCTGTTCAAGAACTTGGACTTTGGCATTGACATGGAGTCTCGAAGTAAGAAAAGGCAGATGTGAATGGGACGAATCAGATTCACAACAGCATATAGTCTAATGGTAGATAAGAACCCCAAAGGCCCATCTGGTCTCTGGCCACATTACCATTGATAACATGCCATTGACATCATGTAATCTGTGTCTTTCTCTGGAATCCTCCCAGCAATGCCCTCACAGACCCTAATTAGGGACTTTTCTCTGGGCTCGTCTGGATTCCTAAGAAAGATGTGGGTAATAGATGACAGGTCCTCCTGATGTGCTTTGTGAATGTCTAGTTTTCAGAGAGCTGAAGCATTTTCATTCTGGGGATACCCTGTCAGTTCCCTACTTTCCTCTTGCCCATTGTTAGGATTGGCATCTTGGACTGCGGAAGAAATTTAGGGATCTGGCAGCAATAACCGCAAGTTCTGGCAATTAGTGAATTATCATTCTCTTACAGTCTGTATTGTGGGGCCTAATGGAGTGGGAAAGAGTACCCTATTGCTGCTGCTAACAGGAAAGCTCACCCCGGTGAGTACTGCTGACTATACATTTTCTCCTTCCATCGTTTTGCTGAGCTGCCATGGAGTAACTGCCACCTGTTTCATTTCAGACCAAAGGGGAGATGAGGAAGAATCACAGGCTGGTATGTTATATGCAGTGTGCTTCTGTCTGTGCTGTGGATAAATGCAGGTCTTCTGTTTACAGCGTAGCCTTTTTGAACATTATAATAACCGTGCACTTGCTTTTCTTGTCTGTCTAGAAAATTGGTTTCTTCAACCAGCAGTATGCTGACCAGCTAAACATGGAGGAGACTGCCACCGAATACCTGCAGAGAAACTTTAATTTGCCCTACCAGGATGCCCGCAAGTGCCTGGGACGTTTTGGGCTGGAGAGCCATGCCCACACCATCCAGATCTGCAAACTTTCAGGTACTGGCTGCATTCCTGGGGCATCAGAACAGAGAGGGATGGATTATAATCAAGGATACAGGAACAGTTGAGGAGGCTGAAGAGACAGCCAGGGTCAAAACAAATGAAGAAACTGCTAAGTAGACAGAGCGAGAAGGTCTGGTGGGGCTAATAATTACAGGAATTGCTGAGGAAGGGTAGCAGCCAGGAGCAATAAACATATACAAGAACTACTCAGAAAGGGGGTGGGGGGTGAGTGGAGTAAAAGCAGGAGCACTAAAACAGTTGCTTACCAGTAACAGAGGTTCTCCGTAAACAGTAGGATCATACAGCCATGCCACCTGAGTCAGAAAAGGCTAGAACATTTTTCTGGGCATGCACTGTGTTTCCTGTGCAAGCTGCTGTTGTCTGTTACTTAATTGATATCGGTGTTAGTACGGCCTTCAACTGAAGAGGGCAAAAAGGATGGGATTCTTACTGTATATGGAGAACCCCCACTAAATGTAAGCAATTCTTCTTAAGTTGTCCAGAGGATATCTGTAAAGCAGTGACAGAGATATTAATACACCCTTTCATGAAGCACTACTGTCTTGACCAAGCTTCAAAATCAGCCTGTGGCCAGGCTGTGCTCATCTTTGCGGTTAGTGCTTCAGCCTACCTACTCCACCTGATAAGTGTGAGTTGCAGAACGTAGAGTAGTTAGAATAATTGCAGTCCTCTGCCTGGGAGTCTCCTGAAGAGATCCTGCTTGTCCATAGAGCATGACTGCATACCTGTAACAGCTGTTCCTGTGAACAGCATAATTCTACAGCCACACAATTCTAACCCTTCTTCCCAAGGCTAAAAAAAAAAAAAAAAACCAAACTAAGAACTGGAGCGCAAGAATAACATGCATAGGCTCAGAAAACATTTCCAGAGTTTTCTGAGCTCCAGGAGAGAAGGATGACTAGGCTCCATTCAGTTATGCCACCATCTTCCACCTGAGTGGCTGTAGGATTCTGCTGTTCATAGAGAACACTGCAGAAAAAAAGACTGAGGAAGTGTAACACTACCGCGGATTGTGTATAGCGTAGTGTACATGCCTAGTGGAGCACGAAAAGTTTAATTTCAGATCCATGGTTTTATCTGTTGCATGATGTCATCTTAGAAGTATAATGGGCTTATTCTTTGAGAGCTGTTGAAACGATAGGGGCATGTTTAGTATTTTAAAACCATTTTCAAGTTGTACCTCTCTTTAATATTTGCATATTCCTGCCTTTGCAGCTGTACCTGGTGCAGGCCATGTGAAAGTCAGGTGTCATACCACTGTCACTGCTGACACTCAAGCTATATGTCATATATTGTGCTCAGATGAGACAATCTCTCTCTCTTATCCTCAGGGGGGCAGAAGGCACGGGTAGTGTTTGCAGAACTCGCATGTCGACAGCCAGATGTCATCATCCTGGTTAGTAAAGCATCTACTTATGCCAGAACTCTAAATATTGCCCTCTCTCAGTCCAGTTCCATAATAAAAAATTAAATGCCGAGTTAAAATCTGAATTTACAGCAGGGGTTGGCAAGCTGTGGTTGTGGTCTACAGCAGTGCAAGCATTCCAGGTCACAGGCATGACATCTTTTCTGCCAGCCTATGGGAGAGGACATAACATCTGTTGGCCAGATTGAGATTTACACCCTGTCCCTTGATTACAGTTCCAAGGAAACTCCCAATAGAATGGCCTAGTGAATATTTGTCCACCTCTGATTTATAGCATCTCTAGAATATCCAGCTGTACAGATGGCAGGTGAGATGAGAGAGCTCATAAATAAGAATAGTAGCATATTACAGCTGCATTTTTGCCCATTTCCAAAATATATTGGAAGATTTTCAGGCTGTAGAGGATGAAAAGGTTACATGTGCTTTTTATGTTTTATTTAAATCAGTGTCATCATGTCAGTGCTATCTTTAATGTAAAATTCACACAGCGTATCCTGCCATCCCCAGGATGAACCTACGAATAACCTGGACATCGAGTCAATTGATGCTCTGGCTGAGGCAGTGAATGAATATAAAGGAGGTGAGGATAGTGTCTTGGGGGGGGGGGGGGGGGGGGGGGGGGGGTTACCAAAGACTTGGGATGTGCTGCATCAGGTCATGTTAAAACTGCCTTCTGACTCAGGCTCCTGCTCTTTGGTATAAGAATGCTGCTGCTTAGCGCTTACAGTCAAATACATAGGCAGATTAGAAAAATGAGACTCTGCATAGTTACTCTCTAGTGCAGTGGTTCTCAAGCCAGCTAGATTTTCAGGATATCCACAATGAATATGCATGAGAGATTTGTATACCAAGGAGGCAGCGCATGCAAATCTATCTCATGCTTATTCATTGTGCATATCCTGAAAACCTGACTGGCTGGGTGTGACCCAAGAATTGGGTTGAGAACCACTGTTCTAGTGGGAGCCAGACCCCTCCAAAAAAGAGAAGGAAGGACAGATACAGGGCATGATGCCTCAAGAAGGAGGGGGTTAGAAAACGTAAAAGACTTTTACAGGGATTGGCCCCTGTGTAAAGCTGACTGGGTAGAAGTGAGAGAGGGGAGACACTGTACAGGGGAGGCTCCCTATTGGAAAGTGAGTAGTCTATGTAAGACACATGACACTAGCTCTCGTGCTTTCTCCCCCTGTAGCTGTGATCGTCGTCAGCCATGATGCCCGGCTTATCACTGAAACCAACTGCCAGCTCTGGGTGGTGGAGGAGCAGACGGCCAATCAGATAGAGGGAGACTTTGAGGACTACAAGCGGGAGGTGCTGGAGTCGCTGGGAGAGGTGATGGTAAACAAAGCCTCAACGAAAGAGTGAGCAGGAGCTCCTGGGCACAGAATCAAAACCATCATATCTGGATCCTACTCACTAACGAACAGTGTCAAGCTGTAAAGTTGATAGCAGAAAGAGGTGGGAGGGTCAGAGGCACCTCCTGATTTTATTCTGGACAATATGAACCATGAAATATTTATATACTGGGATGGAGAGTGTCTGTGAGCTTGCCCTTGCCATCATGAAGAGACTAAACTGAGAAAAAGGACAATAAAGAATTCTGCATTGATAATTAAAATTCTCTTCATTTTCTGCTTGTCTTTGTCTTGAGAGTGAGTGATAAATTTATATAATTCTAAAGCATTAGTGGAGTATAGGAGTGGCCTAGTGGTTAGAACACCGGTCTTGCAATCCAGAGGTGGCTGGTTCAAATTCCACTGCTGCTCCTTGTGATCTTGGGCAAGTCACTTAACCCTCCATTGCCTCAGATACAAACTTAGATTGTGAGCCCTCCTGGGACAGAAATATCCAACGTACCTGAATGTAACTCACCTTGAGCCACTACTGAAAAAGGTGTGAGCAAATCTTAAAAAAAAAAAAAAAATTGCCCCTTGGGCTCCTTGCTGTAGGAGTCAGATGAGGCAATAGGGGTTGAGGTTACTGGACCTTTTCACAGTCCACTGAACTGGACTTCTCCAGTGCCATCATCTGCCCATCTGTGACTGCCCTTCCAACCCAGTCCATGGAGCTCTGAGATGTGGTATCTATGATCTGCTTGGACCCATCAGATGCACTGTGCTCTCCTAGGAAACTGGAACAGAGGCCAGATTGTCTTCACTGACTTCATATGTTTGTGCAGCGCTGCGTACGCCTTGTAGCGCTATAGAAATGCTAAATAGTAGTAGTAGTAGTAATCTCAAACACATGTGCGACTAACTCCAACATACTAATACTAGGAGATATCAACCTTCATCTAGAAGACCCAAACTCATCAACGAACGAGAATGTAAGGAATTCATTCATGGGACCTCACATGGCCACAAATGCAAGCAACCCACGCCAAAGGGCATACACTAGACTTCATCTCTCACAAACTGCCAACAGACCATAACCTAATAACAGATAAGTAATTGGTCAGAAACACCATGGTCCTATCACTAAAATGGCGAAAGAAGGGCTCATACCGCGCACAAGAATACACAACCTATAGCACCAGAGGCCAAATAGACCCGGAAACATTCTGGCTACAGATATACAATAATGACTGGACAGCTCAAAACGGCCTCCACACACTATCCCACTGAATGGGATAAAAGATGCAAAAGCATAGTAGACTAAATAGTGCCCTTACAAACAAGAACCTCACGCAGGTACAACTCTATACCATGGTTCAATGACGAACTGAAAAAAACTAAAAACACAATCCAGGAAACTCAAAACGAGCATGGAAAAAATAAAAGATGAACACAGGCTCAATGCATGGAACCAGTACAAAGAAAATCCAAATATGCAATAAGACAAACCAAAAGGGTATACTATAAAACTAAGTTAGGGCCTGACTACAAAGAAACTATACCAACTTGTGAACAAACTACTAGACACCACAGCGGTCACTGCTACCAATACAGACATTCCATCTGCAGACAATCTCTCTAAATACTTCAATGAAAAAATTACAAACCTACGCAAAACGCTACCCCAGGACAATACTGATACCGAGAACTTCATCAATAGTTTGGATCCAAACCCTGGAGAATACCCAGCTGACCGAACATGGTCAAATTTCACGCTCCTCGCCGTCAAAACAGTCATCCAGGTGATCAAAAGGTTCTCCAGCACCCACTGCAAACTGGATATCTGCCCCAGCTACCTACTAAAATCCGCCCCTGACCGCTTCATAACAGACCTCACATCTTGCCTAAACTACATGCTCCAACAAGGTCTTTTCCCTGAGGAATACGGTAACATCCTATTCACCCCAATCCCAAAAGATACGAAAAAAAAAAAAAAAAACTCGCCAACTACCGCCCAGTTGCATCTATCCCACTAGTAGTCAAACTGACGGAGAGCATGGTAACCAAACAGATTACTGACTACATAGACAAGTTCTCAATATTACATGAATCACAATCGGGATTTCACCTCCATCATAGCACCGAAACTGTGCTAGTCACTCTCCTGGCTAAATTCAAGCAGGAAATAGCCACAGGCAAAAGCATACTTCTCCAATTCGATATGCCGAGCGCATTCGAGATGGAAAACCATAATATACTACTAAGACTCTTAGATTACTTTGGGATTGGTGGAAACGAAACATACTCAATTGGATCAAGGGCTTCCTAACCACCAGAAAGTGAAATCCAAACTTAAACATATCACCACCTTGGAAAGCAGACTGTTGAGTACCCCAAGGATCACCACTATCGCCAATACTTTTCAACATAATGATGATCCCACTGGCCAAGTCCTTATCAAAGCAAGGCCTCAACCTGTTCATCTACGCAGATGTCACAATATACATTCCTTTCAAACATGACCTAACAGAAATTTTACAACTTAATACAATCAATGGTACTAAGCCATGCAAACTACTGCAACGGAATCTATGCAGGATGCAAACAACAACTCACAAAGAAACTCCAGCCCCGCTCAAAACACAGCAGCCAGGCTGATATTTGGCAAACTGTGATTCGAAAGTGCCAACCCCTCTGAGAAAAACTACACTGGCTTCCAATCAATGTATTACCTTCAAAATCTGCACCCTGGTCCACAAAATTATCCACAGCCAAGCCCCAGGGATACATGACGGACCTCATAGACCTACCAATCAGAAACATTCAGATCATCTCGAACATACCTAAACCTCCATTACCTAAACTGCAAAGGACTTAAATACAAAACAACCTATGCATCCAGCTTCTCCTATATAAGCACACAACTATGGAACACATTGCCAAAAGCTGTGACGGCAACCTATGACCACCTAAACTTCAGGAAATTACTAAAAACCAACCTGTTCAAAAAGGCATACCCCACCGATCCAACATAAATACCTACATCCTGAAACACAGTAAAACCAAAGCTCGTAATGGACAATATTTAACCTTCCTCCCCTTGATCCCGTTGCACCTAAAACACATGTACCATTATTCAACCACTATATCACCTTGTATTTGTTTCTACCGGTCTAGGCGAATGCCTTCACAGTACTTTGTAAGCCACATTGAACCTGCAAATAGGTGGGAAAATGTGGGATACAAATGCAACAAATAAAATTTAAAAAATAAAATAAATTGCTTCTCACCTATAACAGGTGTTTCCATAGATGGCAGGATTGGTGAAGCACACAAAATGGTGTGACATCACACATTTCTGGGATAGAACAGCTCTCTCAGGGCTCAGAACTTAATTCAGAGTACTCATAACCCTTCCTGTATACAGCAGCTTCTCAGTTCCATAGCTCAAGAAGAAGCACAACTCTCATAGGGTCCAATTTGTCAACAGAACAATTGTTGCTTACTTGTTAGATGTTTTTGCTGTAGACAGCAGGATTGATCAAGCACACAAACGGGTGACCCACAAGCTCAGGCTGTTCATCTTGTATTCATTTCTGTATTTGCAGAAGCAGCACGGCTTGACCAAAGGCACCATCTCCTTTTGTAGAATGGTCCAAGCAGTAGTGTGAAGTAAAAGTATGAAGCAAGGACCAGGATGCAGCTTTACAAATTAGTATCCACAATAGCTGCAGATTTCATGTTAGTGATTTGAAGGAACCCTAGTTTACTCATAGCATAATTGGTTGCAGGATGCTAACCAATTTGCTTAAGTTCTTTTGGGGGTCAAAAGAGCTTTGTAGACTTTCTGATGGATGCAGTTATTTTGAGTTGGTAAACAAGAACTCAATTACAGGTGAGAGTGTGGAGAGTTTTCTTACATGGATCCTTATGAGGCTTTGAACAAAAGGTAGGAAGCAATATTTCCTTGTTTCTTTGGTTAAAAACTTGAGTTTGAAGAACCACCTTGCTATGATGAGACAGTATGTGATTCATGTTTAAGTTTTTGACATTATTATTATTTGTATAGCGCTACTAGACGCACGCAGTGCTGAACACCTGACGTAGAGAGACAGTCCCTGCTCACTCTTGTAACTAAGGTAATTGCTATTAGGAAGAGTACTTTCCAGATAACATGTTTGAGTGAAGCAAATTTCTGTTGGCTGAAATGGCAGCTTCGTAAGTGATGCAAAGATAATGCCGAGGCCCCATGGTCCAGAAGGCTTCTGCAATGGCAGTTTGACATGGAGAAAGCCATTTAATAAAATGAGAAAAAGTCAGTGGGAAACTTGTAACTCATGAACTGGAGCCTCTCATTACAATTCCATTGGCTACCAATTGAGGATAGACTCCAATTTAAAGTATCCACTATGGCAGCGTTTCCAAAACTGTATGCCGTAGCACCCCAGTGTGCCGCAGCAAACTCACGGATGCCATGGGGTAGATGGGAGTTCACACGCTGAGCACCAGAATGATTGGTACGGAATCGTTCACCTTCCTCTTGCCACCCCTGCCCGTTGCAGGTATCAATGGTAAGCACTGCCTTTGGCCTGTCCCCTGAAGCCTTCTTTGTACAGCGTCCCACCCACACGGGACCAGGAAGTGGCTGTACAAAGAAGGCTTCTGGGGCAGGCTGAAAGCAGCACTTACACATCGCTGCTGAATTTGAAGGCTTGTTCCCGCCCCTGCGACTCTAGCTGCTCACTATTCAGCTATCCAGGAGGGAGGCCGTAGCTGCAGGACATCATTTTGCCTCTCTCCTGTGGTCAGCTCCAGGCTCTTCATCCTCCTCTCCCCAGGAACAAGGTGAAAAACAGATTATGTGGATTACAAGGGGGGGCATGGGTTGGAGGGAGGGAAGATATTGGACATGATGTGTGGCGTATGGTGGTGGGGGTGCTGGGGAAAATTGCTCAGACACTTAAAGGTGCTGTGAACTGAAAAAGCTTGGGAACCACTGCACTATGGTCTTTAAAGCCTTTTATAGGGGAGGGAGAAATTCTGGACATGATGTGGGGGGGGGGGGGGCGCAAAAAATTGCTCAGACACTAAGGGTGCTGTGGACCACTGCACTATGGTCTTTAAAGCTTTTTATGGGAATATTTTGATTTATCTGGTTGACATCTTTCATTTTTTAAGGGAAGGAATTTTAGATGTACCACAAACCTTTTATCTGTTGGATTTTCTCTTTGCTCACAATGTGAAAGCTATCCAACCTTTCAAAGCTTCGCTATCTTATCAGGCAGTATTGTGTTGAATTTTTTAAATGTAATTTAAAATTAAACATTACTAAGAACTTTGCTCAAGAAACTTACAGTGCAATATGGCTTAAAGGTTAAGGGGAAACAAAACAAAGGCAATACAACCATTTTGCACTAAAATGGTCTCCCCATTTTGTTTGAAGAAATTATAGAAGTAGTAGTATTTTTGGAAAGAATAAATAAGCGATATTGACTGATTTCAAAGTATTTCCAAATGGTGCAGAGCTTTCTTAAGAAGCATTTTTTGGCCAAGGTGTTAACTTGTGGTGCTGTGGTGCAATGTCAATATGAATGCCTAGGATTTTAATGGTACGAGAAAGCATAAAGTGAGCCTGTATTCCCACCTGAACTGCTGAGCTCCCACTCTCACTGTAAGCCTGCATTTACTTTAGAACTGTTAAGCTCCCACTTTTACAGCAGTCTACACATTTATTAGAACTGCTGAGCTCCCGCTTTTACAGTATTCTACACTCTTATTAGAGCTGCTGAGCTCCAACCTTTATTGTAGCCTGCTCTTGGGGAAGGCTTTCCTCAGCCATCATCTTTCACAACATAATTTCAAACTAGGCAGATGGTTGGTGATACCAGAAAACACCTCCCACAATAGGCAGCTTGTTTCTGAGGCTCTACTTCTATCAGAACTGCTGAACTCTCATTCTGAACCTGTATTCCCATCAGAATTGCTGAGCTCCCACTCTCACTGTAAGCCTGACTTATAGGTGTCCAGGACTTCACTCCCGAGCATCTGACTGTGAGTAACCAATGAGGCATATTTTCAAAGCACTTTGGGAGGCTAAGTTCCATAGGTTTCTATGGAACTTTGGGAGGCTAAGTGCTTTGAAAATATGCCTCTATATATCCTAAATTGACACCAAAATGAACACAATCAAAATACTTCTGGTAATCTACTCCCTTTTACTGAGCCACCTAGCACTATCCATCCCACTCAGAACATTACTTCATACCCACCCTACAAAATCACCAAAGACTGATCAAACATTCCACACTCCACCAAACTGACTCTCCTCACACTAAAGGAAAACTATCTAAACATGGACATCACCAACAAAACGAGAGGAAAGACCACAACAAACACACATCACCCAAGGAACAACTAACAAAAATCCACATTAACACCAAACCTAGAAGCCCCATATCAAAACATCCAGGTAGGCTACATCAATGCTAGATCTGTAATCAACAAAACAACAACACTATCAGATTGGATCACCTCAGAAAACCTCGATCTCATCTTTATCAATGAAACATGGATTCACAACCAAAACATACATACATAGTAGATGACGGCAGAAAAAGACCTGCACGGTTCATCCAGTCTGCCCAACAAGATAAACTCATATGTGCTACTTTTTGTGTATACCCTACTTTGATTTGTACCTGTGCTCTTCAGGGCACAAACCGTATAAGTCTGCCCAGCACTATCCCCACCTCCCAACCACCGGCTCTGGCACAGACCGTATAAGTCTGGCCAGTACTATCCCCGCCTCCCAACCACCAGCCCCATAATCCTTGAACTTTGCCCGCCAGGTTACAAACCACCTTATAATTGAAAGAGAAAAACGCCTAGATTTCGACCCAAATCGGGAGATAGACGTTTATCTCACAAAAACGAATAAATCGGTATAATGGAAAGCCGATTTTGGACGTTTTCAACTGCACTCCATCGTGGAAGCGTACAAGGTTGACGGGGGCGTGTCAGAGGCGTGGCGAAGGTGGAACTGGGGCGTGGTTAATGGCCGAGGAGAGATGGGCGCCTTTCGCCGATAATGGGAAAAAAGTATGCATTTGTAGCTAGAATTTAGGGCACTTTTCCTGGACCCTGTTTTTTCACAAATAAGGCCCCAAAAAGTGCCCTAAATGACCAGATTACCACCAGAGGGAATCGGGGATGACCTCCCCTGACTCCCCCAGTGGTCACTAACCCCCTCCCACCACAAAACATGATGTTTAACAACTTTTTATTTTCACCCTCAAATGTCATACCCACCTCCCTGGCAGCAGTATGCAGGTCCCTGGAGCAGTTGTTAGGGGGTGCAGTGGACTTCAGGCAGGTGGACCCAGGCCCATCCCCCCCCCCTACCTGTTACAATTGTGCTGCTTAATGCTTAGTCGTCCAACCCCCCCAAACCCACTGTACCCACATGTAGGTGCCCCCCCTTCACCCCTTAGGACTATAGTAATGGTGTAGACTTGTGGGCAGTGGGTTTTGAGGGGGATTTGGGGGGCTCAACACACAAGGGAAGGGTGCTATGCACCTGGGAGCTCTTTTACCTTTTTTTTTTTGTTTTTGTAAAAGTGCCCCCTAGGGTGCCCGGTTGGTGTCCTGGCATGTGAGGGGGACCAGTGCACTACGAATCCTGGCCCCTCCCACGAACAAATACCGTGGATTTATTCGTTTTTGAGCTGGGCGCTTTCATTTTCCATTATCACTGAAAAACAAAAACGCCCAGCTCACAAATTGTCGAATAAAACATGGACGACTATTTTTTTTCGAAAATACATTTCGGTCCGCCCCTTCACCGACCCGTTCTCGGAGATAAACGCCCATGGAGATAGACGTTTTCGTTCAATTATGCCCCTCAAAATCACCCACCGAACCAGATCGGAAAAGAGAGGTGGAGGCATAGCACTAATATACCAAGAAAAATTCACCACCGAAAACACAACCGCCTCCATAACACCTCAACTAGAAATTGCCTCATTTAGAATCCATAACAACTCCCTAACCAATCACCTGAATTGCATATTATTCTACAGACCACCCGGCAACTGGAAGGAAAGTCAGCCCACCTTCATGGACTTCATATCAAACAACTGTGTAAACAACAACAACATACTGCTACTAGGCGACATTAACCTTCACCTAGAAGACCCCCAACTCCACAAACAAACTTGAATGTAAAGACTTCCTACAATCCTGGGATTTTAAATGGCCCTACATGTAAACTACCCATATCAAAGGACATACATTGGACCTCCTATCACAAACTACCTACAGACAATAACCTATTAATAACAGACATCAAATGGACAGCAATACCTTGGACTGACCATTACAAACTGAACCTAACTCTAAACTGGCGGAAGAAGGGCTCAAACAGTACACCAGAATGTACTACTTACACTACAAGAGGGCAAATCGATCCACAAATATCCTGGCAACAAATATACGGCAACGAATGGACAACACGCACTGATTCCATACTTTATCTCAACCACTGGGCTGGCAGATGCAACAGCGTATTAAACAAAATAGCACCCTTAAAAACAAAAATATCAAAAAGACAAAACACAATACCTTGGTTCACTGACGAACTAAAAAAAAACTCAAAACACAATCTAGAAAACTTGAACAAGTATGGAGAAAGACAAAAGATGAACACACGCTCAATGCATGGAAACAAATACATAGAAAATACAAATATGCAATAAAACAAACCAAAAAGTCCTACTGCAAAACCAAATTAGGACCGGACTACAAAGATATGAAGAAATTATTCCAACTCATAAATAAGTTACTAGACACCACCCCTATCACCACAACCAACACAGACATCCCACCCGCAGACAAACTTGCTAACTACTTTACCGAAAAAATAATAAAACTACGCAGCACACTTCCTCATCACAATACCGACATCGAAATCTTCAACGATCTGGACCCATCCTCCAAAGGATACCCCACTGACCGCATTTGGACAACATTTAATCTCCTCAGTACCGAATCAGTTACACAAGAGACTCACAGGTTCGCTAAGACCCACTGCAAACTGGATACATGTCCCAGTCATCTACTCAAGTCTGCCCCAGACCGCTTCATAGCAGACCTTACATCCCATCTAAACTTCATGTTACAACAAGGTCTCTTCCCTGAGGAACATGACAACATCCTACTCACCCCAATACCAAAAGACGCCAAAAAAAGCACAAACAATATCACCAATTACCGCCCAGTTGCGTCTATCCCATTAGTAGTAAAAATGATGGAGAGCTTCGTGACTCTAAACAGCTTACGGAATACCTGGACAAGTTCTCAATACTACATAATTCACAATCAGGATTCCGATCCCACCATAGCACCGAAACTGTCCTAGTCACCCTCCTGGCCAAATTCAAGCAGGAGATTGCCACAGGCAAAAGCATACTCCTCCTCCAGTTTGACATGTCGAGCGCATTCGACGTGGTAAACCACAACATACTACTAAGAATACTAAGCCACTTCGGGATTGAAGGAAACGTACTTAACTGGATCAATGGCTTTCTAACCACCAGAACTTATCAAGTAAAATCAAAGTCAAACATATCACAACCGTGGAACGCAGTCTGCGGAGTACCTCAAGGATCACCATTATCACCAATACTCTTCAACATGATGATGGTTCCACTGGCACAGTCCTTATCCAACCAAGGCCTTAACTCATTCATTTACGCTGATGATGTTACAATATATATCCCCTTCAGACATGATCTGACAGAAATAACCAACAAAATCAACGATAGTCTGAACATCATGGACTCCTGGGCAAACTGATTCCAACTGAAACTGAACACTGAAAAAACACATTGCTTCATCCTCTTCTCTCCATATAACAAATACAAACCCACAACCATTAATACTCCAGGACATACCCTCCCTACCTCAGACAGTTTGAAAATACTCGGTGTCACACTCGATCGCAACCTTACCCTCGAGAGCCAAGTAAACACTGTAACAAAGAAAATGTTCTATTCAATGTGGATGCTCAAATGATTAATACCTTTCTTCTCAAGAGCAACTTTTCGATACCTAATACAATCAATGGTCCTAAGCCATGCAGATTATTGCAACGGAATCTACGCAGGCTGCAAAGAACAACTCATAAAAAAACTCCAGACCGCCCAAAATACAGCAGCCAGGCTGATATTCAGCAAAACATGCTTCGAAAGTGCCAAACCCCTCCAAGAAAAGTTGCACTGGCTCCCAATCAAAGAACGGATCATCTTCAAAATCTGCACCTTAGTCCATAAAATCATATACGGCATAGTCCCAGAATACATGACAGACCTCATAGACTTACCAATAACAAACAAAGTCAGATCATCAAGATCCTACCTAAACCTACACTACCCAAATTGCAAATGACTGAAATACAAAACAACTTATGCATCCGGCTTCTCCTACATAAGCGCACAACTATGGAATGGGCTCCCAAAAGCTGTGAAAACAATTCACAACCACTTGAACTTCAGGAAATCACTAAAAACCAACCTCTTCAAAAAGGCCTACCCCAACGACCCCACGTAACCCTCTTCACCTACCAACACAGCATGACCATGATCGAACAGGACAACACGCAATCTTCATCCATTCTGACCCTCCACTTATATCTCATACGATCACTGTACAACTTTGTATTTGTTATCCACCGACTGGGCAAAAGCCTTTGACGGTACTATGTAAGCCACATTGAGCCTGCAAATAGGTGGGAGAATGCGGGGTACAAATGCAACAAATAAATAAATAAATAAAGTTTGTTTGGTTGATGGTGATCATCTTAGGGATTTGTTCTGGTTTTGAGTTGAAACATAAGAATTTTGTTTTTTTCAGTATTGAGTTTTAATTTATGAACATGCTTCGGTTTTTCTAATAGGTTGATACGTAGTTGGGCCCTGGATATGTCTATTCTGAGAACTGATTGGATGGGGATTAACACTGAGATGTTGTTGGTGTAGATGTAGCAAATTGCCTGGACCGGATAGTATTCATCCCAGAGTACTGATAGAATTGAAAAATGAACTTGCAGATAGTAATATGTAATTTATCTTTAAAATCAAGCATGGTACCAGAAGATTGGCGGGTGGCCAATGTAACACCCCCCAAAAAATTACAGAGCATATTCAAAAGCATGGATTAATGAAACAAAACTAACATGGATTGATTGAAGGGAAATCTATTACATTTTTTGAAGGGGTGAATAAACATAAAGGTGAGCTGGTCGATATTGTGTACCTGGATTTTCAAAAGGCATTTGACAAAGTACCTCATGAAAGACTCTAGAGGAAATTGGAGAGTCATGGGATAGGAGGTAGTGTTCTATTGTGGATTAAAATCTGGTTAAAGAACAGAAAACAGAGTAGAGTTAAATGGTCAGTATTCTCAATAGAGAAATGTAGATAGTGGGGTTCCCAGGGGTCTGTGCTTGGACCCTGAACTATAGCTACATAATGCAAGGTTCCACATTAGGAGTCACTGACCAGGAAAGAGATCTAGGTGTCGTTGATGATACATTGAAACTCTCTGCTCAAGTGTGCGGTGGCGGCTAAGAAAGCAAGTAGAATGTTAGGTATTATTAGGAAAGGAATGGAAAACAAAAATGAGGATGTTATAATACCTTTGTATCTAGCTCCATTGTGTGACTGCACCTTGAATATCATGTGCAATTCTGCTCACTGCATCTCAAAAAAATATGGTGGAATTAGAAAAGGTACAGAGAGAGGCAATGAAAATGATAAAGGGGATGGGACAACTTCCCTATGAGGAAAGGCTCAAGTGGCTAGGGCTCTTCAGCTTGGAGAAGAAACGACTGAGGGGAGATATGATAGAGGTATATAAAATGAGTGGAATGGAACAGGTAGACGTGAATCGTTTACTTTTTCCAAAAATACTAGGACTAGGGGGCACGCAATGAAGCTACAAAGTAGTAAATTTAAAAAGAATCAGAGAAAATATTTCTTCACTCAATGTGTAATTAAACTCTGGAATTCGTTGCCAGAGAATTTAGTAAAAACAGCTTTGCAGGGTTTAAAAAAGGTTTTGATAGCTTCCTAAAAGTGACTCAGGGCAAGTCACTTAACCCTCCACTGCCCCATGTAAGCCGCATTGAGCCTGCCAAGAGTGGGAAAGTGCGGGGTACAAATGTAACAAAAAAAATAAAGTCCAGAAGCCATTATTAAAATGGACTTGGGGAAAATCCACTGCTTATTTCTAGGACAAGTAGCATAAAATGTATTGTACTATTTTGGGATCTTGGCAGGATGCTGGACCTTCGATCTGTCCCAGTATGGCAATACTTATGTTCTTATGTTATATAGTGAGGAAAGCCATTTCTAACAGCTTAGGGATGGAGGAAAACATTGAATAGTACTGGAGAGAGTGGGGAGCCCTGTGGGACCCCGCATCTGTTGCTCCAGTTTTGGAGTAGGTCTTTGTTCACTTTGACCCTGTACGATCTGCTTACCAGGAAGCATCTGAACCATTGTAGAACATTCCCTGTGATTCCCATTTCCTCAAAGTTCTGTAGAAGGAAATTGTGGTCCACTAGGTCAAATGCTGAAGACAGGTTAAATTGGAGAAGCAATGTGCTTTTCCTTCACTTAACAGTAGTCAGACATAGTTTTAACATGGAGTACAAGACTCCATGTTAAAGACTGTTTCAGTACTTTAGAGCACATGGAATCCTGAGTTAGGCGGTGGAATATCTTGCAAATCATGTACTGAGTAAGCTGTAAAGGCACCATTCCCCTCCCTTAATAGTAAAGAATGGGATGGATGCCACTGGTCTATATTTAGCCGTTTGGGTTGGTTGGGGTCTTTCGGCAAAGTTTTGAGGGACGATTCTGATAGTTGTTGTTCAAGCCATGAGAGAACAATAGCACAGAATGATGATGGGGCTGATTTTATTAAGTGTGGAGGGCAGATATCTAGTATGCAATAGGAGGGAGCATACTTTGAGAATAGTTTGGTGAAGGTAGTCTACTGTGTAATGTCAAATCTTTCCAGATCCTATTAGTTGGTATGCTTTCTTTAGGAGTTTGGGTCCCTAGTGAATTGATGTCAACCTTCAAAGATTCGCCACACCCTAACATAAGCAAAGGACGTGGAATGTTTACAGGACTGCAACATAGTATCAATCAGCTTAGTTGAAAAACCTTTCTTCTTCAGCCTGTCCCTTTCAAGAGCCAGGCCGTAAGCGAGAACAGAGACGGTCTGGCATCACGATCGGACCTTGCACCAACACCACCGACTCCGCCAGCACGAGCCGCCCGCCTATCGCCAGACGTACTAGATCGGCAAACCAAGGCCGACGAGGCCAATTTGGAGCCACAAGAATTACTGTCCCGGCGAACCGCTCTATTCTTTGAACTATCCGTCCTATCAAGGGCCAAGGAGGAAACACGTACAACAGCTGGTGAGGGGGCCATGCGAGCACCAGAGCATCGATCCCCTCGGACCTCGCCGCCAGCTGAAAAACCTGGGTACTTGAGCATTGTCTGACGAGGCCATGAGATCTATCAACGGCAGACCCCACTCCTTCACTAGGCGACGGAACAATGGACGATGTAGCGCCCACTCTCCTAGATCCAACGTGTGCCTGCTCAGAAAATCCACACTGACGTTGTCTACTCCGGCTACATGACTTGCCGAGAGACTCCTCTGACACCTCTCGACTCTTGGTACCCCCCTGATGATTTACGTACGCCACCGCCGTGGCATTGTTGGACAGTACTCGAACTGCCTTGCCTTTGAGAAGATACTGAAGGGACTGCAGTGCCAACCTTATCGCCCGAGTTTCCAACCGATTTATGGACCACAAGGCCTCCTCCTCCGACCAGCGACCCTAAGCTACCTCTCTGAGACAATGCGCCCCTCAACCTGCTAGACTGGCATCCGTCGTTAGCACCGTCCACTCCGGAGGATCCAAGGGCATGCCTTTTTCCAGATTCGGCGTGTGAAGCCACCATCGCAGGCTGAGACGAACCGGATCCGGCAAGCGCAGTCTTTTCTCCAAGCTCAGTCTGAGGAGACCACCGCTCCAACAGTGCCACCTGCAGCAGCCGCCTCATGTGAGCCCTGGCCCAGGGCACTACCTCTATCGATGCCGCCATGAGTCCCAAAATCTGAAGGTAAGAGTGAGCAGACGGGAACCGTTTGGCACAAAACTGGCGAATCAATAACTGCATCTTGGCAATTCGAACTGCCGTTAAAAACACCCGGCCCTTCGCCGTATCGAAGCGAACCCCCAGATATTCCAGGGACTGAGTCAGTACCAGGCGACGCTTGACCAAGTTCACCACACAGCCAAGAGACTCCAAGAAAGCTACCACCTTCGCCGTCGCATCCACACTCTCCTGAAGGAACTTGGCGCGAATGAGCCAATCGTCGAGATACGGGTGTACCAACACTCCTTGTTTCCTCAAAGCCGCCGCCACGACCACCATAACCTTGGAAAAGGTTCGAGGCGTCGCAGCCAGACCGAACGGCAGCACACAGAATTGAAAATGCTGACCCAGAACCGCAAAACGGAGAAACCGATGATGCGCCGCCCGAATGGGAATATGAAGATAGGCTTCTGTCAGATCAAAAGATGTGAGAAACTCCCCCTTCTGCACCGCTACTATGACCGAGCGCAACGTTTCCATGCGAAAGGAGGGAACTTTCAAAGCCTCGTTGACCCTTTTGAGATCTAGAATAGGCCAACAGGAACCTTCCCTTTTTGGGGACCACAAAATAAATCGAATAACAACCTGTTCCCCTTTCTGAAACCGTCACGGGAACGACCGCCCCCAGATCTATCAGCCGACAAAGCGTCTGCCAAATCGCCCTGGCCTTGACCCGAGAGCGGCACGGAGAGGCAAGGAAAAAATCTGGAAGGAAAGTCTCGAATTCTAGCGCGTACCCGTCTTGCACCACCTCGAGTACCCACTGATCTGACGTGATATGGGTCCACCTCTGATAGAATTGGCTCAAACGAGCCCCTACCCTTACCAGAGGCTGGACCCGCACACCTTCATTGTGAAGCACGCCCAGAGGACAGACCTCCCCCCCGGCGCGTCTCGGCCTCCTCGCCGACCTCCGCGAAAGGGCTGAGTACGCTGAAAAAAATCGACCTCTAGGTGCAACACTAAACCTACCCGGCCTATAGCGCCGAGTATCTGTGAAACGTGCACGCCCTGCCATACCTCGACCCCCTGCTTTGAGGCGCAACTTCGGCAAGCGCGGCATTTTGGCCTCACCAAGACCACGAACTAACTTATCCAACTCTTCTCCAAACAGCAAGGTCCCCTTGAAGGGGAGAGAACATAACTTGGACTTAGATGCCGCATCCACCGTCCAACCACGAAGCCAAAGAGCCTGACGAGCTCCAACCGCCAATGCCATATTTTTAGCAGAAGCTCTCAGCAGATCATAACTAGAATCTGCCAAAAAGGAAGCGCCCATCTCTAACTTGGCTAGCTCTTGCACCAAGGAAGCTCTATCTAAGGCCAGGCCATCCAAAAGTTTTTCAGCCCAACGGAAACACACCCTGGCTACTAGGCCCCCGCACAGAGCGGCCTGAAGTGACAATGCCGAGAGATCAAAATTGCGCCAAGTGAAAGACTCAAATCTCCTATCCTGCAGATCTCTGTGAGCAGCCCCCCCCCCCCATCAACCGGAATAGCCGTAGCCTTGGTAACCGCAGTCACCACCTCATCCACTGTCGGCGACTTAAAGGAGTCCTTATCCCCTTGCGGAATAGGGTACAGTCTCGCCATAGCTCTGCTCACCCTACAAGGAGAATCTGGGGAGGACCACTCCTGGACGATCATATCTCTGAGATCCGAATTCATGGGAAAAGTACGCGCTGCCCGCCAAATTCCCTTAACTAAAGGGTCATGCTGCTTAGCGTCCGCTACCACCGGCTCAGGCGAATCAAACCTAAGCGTGAACACTACGTGCTCAATCAGCTCAGGAAGCTCATCCCTAGGGAAAATGCACACCACCGAGGGGTCTTCACCTGGCAAAGGCCCCTCCGCCTCAGAAACCTTGACCCCTAGGAAATCATCCCCCAGCAGCAGGGTTGCCAGGTGGAAATTTTTTTTCCAGCCCACTGGAGCCCAAAAAACAGCCCAAAAACCGCCCAAACACAAACCCCGCCCCTGACACCCCCACCCCCGCGTCATCACCCCCGCCCCCGCCGTCATAAACCCCGCCCCCGCCGTCACCGGCCCCGCCTCCCCGTCATCGGCCCCGCCTCTTACGTCATCGGCCCCGCCTCCCCGTCATCGGCCCCGCCTCCCCGTCATCGGCCCCGCCTCCCACGTCACTAACCCCGCCCAAAACGTCATTAACCCCGCCCAAAACGTCATTAACCCCACCCAAAAACGTCACTAACCCCGCCCCCCCGCGGCCGAAAAAACCGCCCGAAGCACAAAAACCAGCCCAAAAAACCGCAACCCGCCGCGGGCAAAAATTTCCCGCGGCGGGTCGCGGAAAACCGCCCAATTGGGCGGTAAAACCGCCCACCTGGCAACACTGCCCAGCAGACTACCCTCGTCGTCTGAGGGAGGCAAGGAAAACAAATCTGGCTCTTCAGACCAATCTAAACGCTGTCACTTAGCAACCAGAGGCCCTGCTCCCTTCAGAGGCTCTAACTGATTAGGGCCTGACTGCCAGGCCTGAAACATGGCCCAAATAAAATCCGGAGGAAACCCCATGGCCCCCGCACCTTCCAGAGGCCTGGAACCTTCCAACAGCGGGCGAGCAGCCACCCCCGTGGCTCCCGAATTCAAGATGGCGGCGGTTCCCGCCAAAATTGGAACCGCCGCTAAGGGCCCAGAGGACAAGTCAGAGCCGGGCAAACCTTTACCGCTACCTGAACCCTCCGCAGCTAGTACCGGAGGCGAAGAATCAGGCTGTTTAGGCTCCCCACAGAACCTGCATTGAGCTCCTGGCACGTCTATCCCCCTTCGCGCACCAGTACGGCAGCGCAACGGCTTTCCCACTGACATCGCGAATTTAAAGCGGTACACCCTAACGTCCCAGCTCTCTCAAAGTTGCTCAAAATCCCCAGGCCTCTCTGTCAGCTTCCCAAACAACACAGTCAAGCACTGCCAAGCAGCCAAACACTGTTTCTTTTTCTTTCTTTCTTTCTTTTTTTTTTCACACTCACAACAAAAGCCCAGTTGCTAAGAGCTGACAGGGGCTAAGCACTCAAGGTTCCTGCCATAGCAGGAGCCGAGGCAACAGGCAGAAAGTGGATTTCAAAGCTACAAACTGCCAGAAGTTATGGCTCTCAAGGTTCCTGTCACAACAGGAGCCGAGGCACATGGCTGCCTAACCAAAGGCCAGCCGGGGAATAAGCCACACACCGGCTAAATTCCACAGAGAAAAGTGAATCCCACTGGACCCGCTTTTCTTGAAGCACTCAACCAAAAATAATTCCAAGTACAGGGTATTAGTTAAGAAAATCTAATCCTACCAGACCAGACTGACTGCTCAGCACTGTTGCCAGGTGGAAAATTTTTTTCCCACCCAATCCAGCCTAAAAACAGCCCAAAACCCGCCCAAACTCAAACCCCGCCCCTGACACCCCACCCCCGCGTCATCACCCCGCCCCCGCCGTCATCGGCTCTGCCTCCCCCGTCACCGGCCCCGCTTCTCTCATCGGCCCCGCCCAGAACGTCAGTAACCCCGCCCAAAACGTCACTAACCCCGCCCCCGCGGCCGAAAAACCCGCCGGAAAACCGCCCAAAATAAAAAAAAAAAAGCCCAAAAAACCGCAACCCGCCGCGGGCAAAAATTTCCCGCGGCGGGTCGTGGAAAACCGCCCAATTGGGCGGTAAAACCGCCCACCTGGCAACACTGCTGCTCAGGCTGCATGTCTACCCTCTGCTGGAGACTGAGATTTACTGGCTGCTTGGGGGTTGGCTGCTAGCTTATACTGGTTTAAGTTTTAGTGTTCTCAGTCTCCCTCTGCTGATAGGCGTGCATAACCCAAGCGTCTTGACCGGTCTGGAGGGTTGCTGAGGAATTAGGAATTTACATGCTGAACTTTTTTTTTTTTTTAATTTATATGAAGTCTTTATTAATAAATGGTACATTCTTCCAACAGTACAATCAGTAATATTCATACCGTTTAAAACATTATATAATGACAGAGGTATTAAGTTACAAATCAGGTTTCTCCAAACAATACTAAGATCACGACACTTTAGCAGATGATACGTGTTACCTCCGCACCAGGGCGAGAAAGAAGTAATATTGATATCTTTCGGAACTTCAAATTTTTATAAAATTTTTACAATAAAAGACAAACAAACTCCACTTCCCCCCCCCCCCTAACCTCCCTCCCTCGCCCCACCCGGACTGGTTTTATGAATCAACAATTAAATTATGTATGAAGGAGAAAGGAGTCCCAAATCAGGTGCCATTTATTGGTACGATTACTCCGCTCTGCAATAAGCCGCTCCATCTCACACACATAGCTCAGCTTTCGAATCCACCGAGTTAAAGGTGGGGTCGTAGTCTGTTTCCAACAGGCTGCTATAACAATTTGAGCTGCACATGTGGCATAGCGCAACAGTGTTTGTTGATTAGATAAGAGGCCTGCTGCTTTAGTAGAGAATAAATAGTGGGTTGCCATGAAATCTGTACCCCCAGCCATACCTGCAGCCTACTGTGAACCGCTTTCCAGAAAGCCTTTATTTTCCTACAATGCCACCAAATGTGTCCCATGGTTCCCTTCACACCACATCCTCTCCAACACAGCCCAGACAAGGTAGGGTAAATACGCTGTAAACGCTCTGGTGTCATATACCACCTAAATAGGACTTTAATGGCATTTTCTTTAAATGGCACATGAGCGTGCTGAACTTTTAGCGTTCCTGGGTGGCAGGTCAATGAGGTCTGACGTGTAGGCCAGGGCATCTCCGTGAATGATTTTATGGACCAGCGTGCAGACTTTGTACGTAATACGTTCTTCAAGTGGAAGCCAGTGTAGCTTGTCTCTTAGAGGTTTGGCACTTTCGTATTTTGTTTTAACAAATATGGGTCTGGCTGCAGTGTTTTGGGCTGCTCGCCGATTAGTTCTAACTAGATTGGATTTATCTTTGTTCCATTTGCATTCTGGTTTTCTGCATTCTCGTTTTAGATTCAGTAAATCAGGATTGAACCATTTATCACTCTTCTGTATTGACTTAGTTTTAGAGCAGAGAGAAGCTATAAGTATTCAGAATCTCAAGGCCAACTTTCAGCCAGTTGGTATCCCAGAAGATATTGGGTTCTACCTACCTCTAGCTGTAACGTGTTGTTGCTGTGGGATGGAAATTTTCTTAAAGTGGCTCCATATAAATTGTAAAAGATCAACTATACTGCTCAGACCAAAGTGATTCTTCTCAGCGAACATCTGATAGGTTCATGTTTCTGTTGTTGCTGAAGGTGACCAGATCTAGTTGGTGTCTCATACTGTGGGTTGGTATGGGGGAGGGGTATCACATAGTTCAGAGAGGACAGGAACGTACAGAGTTCTGATCTTCTGGAATTTGACAAGTTTTCTAAGTGTACGTTAGTCTCAAGATTATAAGAACTTTCAATAGAGTTTTTTGAGACAAATTCACAAAATTGAGAATAAGCTTTAGTCTGTTTATTGGGGGTTGGGGGCTGTAACACTGTATGCATGTTAAATGGTACAGTCATGAGGAGTCTGAGATGGCAGGCAAGGATCTCTAGGTCTGTGTCCATAGGCGTAGTTTGACTGTTTCATTTGGGGGGGGGGGGGGGCAAAGGATGGGCCAGAGCATATTAGCATATTCATTTGCATATATACATATGCAAATTAATATGTTAATATGGAGGAAGGAATTGAAATTTACAGACAAAATATCACAGATGCACATTTCAAAAAGCTAACATATTTCAGTTAATAAATTCTGAATAAAATACTTTTTTCTACCTTTGTTGTCTGATCATTTAGTTTCTCTATTCGCAAATGATATGTATGCTTAATTTGCAGTTCCCTCTCTTTCAAGCATCCCCTCCTCTGCAGTTTGGCAGCTGGCCTCTCTCTCAACTATCCTCCTATTGTCCAGTAGCTCACCCTTCTCCCTCTCACCTCCTGATTCTGCAGGCCTTCTCTCTCAACCACCCCCCCCCCCCCCCCCCAGCCTTGTGATTCAGCTCATTCAACCTCCCTAGTCCAACAGCTTCTCCTTTCACCCCCCCCCCACTGATCTGACCCCCTCCAATTCGCCAGTTCTCCTCTCTCTCAACCCCCCCAGGTGCCTGTAATCCAGCAGCTCCCCCTATCTCAATCACTCCCAGCCTGTGTGATCCAGCAGTTTCCCCTCTCTTAACCCCTCCTGCCCCTGGGATTCAGTGGCTCCCTCTCTCAAATAACCCCCCCCCCCCCCCTTCCAATAACTCTCCTCTCTCTCAAGCCTCCCCACCAGCACTTGCAATCCAGCAGCTCCCTCTCTCTCAAATACTCCATCCATCGACCAGCTTCCTTCTCTCTCACCCGCACCAATACGGCAGCGCTCCTCTCCACCCCCCACCCCATCTACTTTTAAATAAATGTTTCTCTTCTCGAGCAGCGGCGAACAGACAAGCGTAAAAACAGCAAGCAAGCGCAGCCAGGCTCAAGTACTCCGTCCTTCGCTTTCTGAACCCTGACCTCTCAGCGTCCCGCCCGAAAGGAAATGACATCAGAGGAAGGCGGGACGCTAAGAGGTTAGGATTCAGAAAGCGAAGGACGGAGTACTTGTGCCTGGTTGCGCTTGCTTGCTGTTTTTACGCTTGCCCGTTTGCTGCTGCGGGAAAGAAGATAAAGTTGTTTTCGTCGTCGTCGTTTGGGGGGGCATTGCCCCCCCCAGTCTACGCCCATGTCTGTTTCGGTACTAGAAATGTCAAATATGTCCTTGTATATGAGGGCGATGCCCCTTCCCTTTTTTCCTGTCCAGGAAAGTGTGATTGTTTTGTATCCTTCAGGAGTTAGATATTTAATTGGGGGGGGGGGGGGGGGGGGGAGGAGTCTTCAGACAATAGCCAGGTTTACATTAGAAAGAGGCAACCCGGTGTTCCTCAAGCCAGTCTCTAAGGAGTGGCATTGTATTGCCCACTAAGAAAGTAGCAGGGAATGGGCGTAGAGGAGGAATTGTGAATTTTTTTGACATCCTATATAATAATTCTCACCGCCAACGTTCTAATCTTGCTGCTTGTGTCCGTGACTTTCTGCTAGGCTCCGAAGCCCTGGCTGACGTCACCAGAAAGGAGACACCAGATTAGCTAGCAGAGGGAAGAGGGGAGGAGCTGCGAAGCTATAAGCACTGAAGGAGAAACTGGCCGGCGAGGAGAGAGCAGAGCGAAGGACGGAGGGAAGCAGACAAGGGGAGGACCCGAGGGGAAAAAAACCCCTCAGCTGATCCACTCCCCCCCCCCCCCCCAAGTTCCAGACCCCACTTCCCTCCGATTTCCACACCCCCTCTGAGTTCCTGACCCCTGGACCCCCCTGCCGCGACCCTCTCGAGCCCCCTTCCCGCCGCCAACCCTCCCCGCCACAGTCGTGTACCTCTTCTCGGCCACACGGCGTGGACAAATGATCTGATCTGTTTGTGTGCGTGCGTCTGACGTCCTGCACACAGGAAGGGGGGGCTCGAGAGGGTCGCGGCAGGGGGGTCCAGGGGTCAGGAACTCGGAGGGGGGTCTGGAAATCGGAGGAAGGGAGGGGGGTTTGGAACTCGGGGGAAGGCGGGGCCTCTCACCGACACACTCGCACCCAGTCTCAATCTCTCTCTGTCACACACACACACTCACACATTCACTCTCTCTCTCTCTCACACAGTCACTCTCACACACTCTCTCTCTCTCTCTCTCTCTCTCTCTCTCAAACATACACACTCCGAGGAAAACCTTGCTAGCGCCCGTTTCCTTTGTGTCAGAAACGGGCCTTTTTTACTAGTTGTATATGTTTGAGGGATTGGCCTTAATCTTTTAGTCTTTGAAAGGATAAGTCCACACTTTACCCCTTTATTTAGGAGCCATGAAAAAGAAAAGGAAAATGTTTTTCATGGAGGACTTGAACTGCTCAGAACACAGCTGCCAGCTTGACTCTACCTTGAAGGGTGACTGCCTCGAAGCTTACAGAACCAACCCATGAGCTTGAAGAGGGCAAGTATGTTTCCTCCCCCCCCCCCCCCCCCCCTTAGACTACATCAATTTTAAAACATTAGCTAGTCCCTGGCATACTGAATGTGTTGAGTACTTCCCTAGCAGTGGTAGGCCTCCATGATTCTGTGCCCATCCTGAGCCATAGAGCTGAAACATTTTGTAATACCATCTCCATGGTACTGGATGGATATGGCAATCGTGAACAAGAATACACCCTATGCTCTTAAGTCCCCTAGATATAATGGGCTCTATGATCTCTGTGTGCATTCTCTGCACTTTGAAGTTCCCTAGCCATTATTGGCTAAGCTTCCCACTGAGACATTCTGTCCCTATGCCTAAACATGTACTGCTACCCCCTAAAACCAACTAGGCCTTAAACAATCAGCTGCTTGAGTATTCCAACAAGCCCTACACTGGCCTAGCCTGCACTTGCATATGTGCCCCAGTACTGGTAGCCTCACCACATAATGCTTGTCTCAGGTTAGGAGCAGAGACTTTGCCTATCACTGGTGTTTTGTCACACTGTGACTCCCTCACAAAAGCCCAAAGAAACATAGTTCCCAGAAATGATATCTGCAAACTACAAACCTACAACATTAATAAATTAAAACAATTTTTTATTAAAAAGGAGCTTCTGTGAACATAAAAATACTGAGTATGTAAATAAACTAAGGAAAAGGATTAAACAGAGAATGCTAGTATACTTGACATTAACATACCAGCTGTCTTAATTACTGGCCTTCCTCAGGCAGAACTGAAAATCCTGTTGCTAAACTCACGGTCAGCCTTTCTGGTGAATTTCATGAAAACATGTCCTTGGAAGACTGGCTTCCTAAAGTTTATTTTGCCTGTCAGCAACTTGTTTTCAATGCAGGGCTCCAGAAATTCTGGGCAGCAGGTCACTTTGGTACCTACAAATTGTAGTCTGGTGCCCAAGATTTTATGCACTTCTGAGGTTTCCCCTCCCTCCCTTTTTATGTTCCATCATCTCCACCATAGTTCTCTGCACAGTGTGAGTTGGTTCAAGTTTGAGTCACAAAGGGCTAGATTCAATAAATAATACCCACAATTATACACCAGGAAGAGCTACACAAAGCTAGTATTCTGTAGAGGGCACTGGTGTCCTTTATAGACTACTAGCCGTTGAGCCCGTTAAAACGGGCTACTATTGGAATGGGGGTTTTCCAAGGCCCCTCCCCCCTGAGGTCGCCGCTACCGGTACATCCCCCCCCCCCCCCCCCCCGGAGTCGCCGCCACCCCTCCACCTGGCCCGGGCCCTCTGTTCGCTATTAATTCAACTTACACTGCCGCAGCACGCAGATCAGCTGAGCTCCCGTCGGCCTGGCCTTCCTTCTCTGCCTGTGTCCCGCCCTCGTGTGACATACCGTCGGCGACACAGGCAGGGAAGGAAGGCTGACCGGAGCTCAGCTGATCTGCGTGCTGCGGCGATGTAAGTTGAATTAATTGCGATCAGAGGGCCCGGGCCGGGTGGAGGGGTGGCGGCGGTGACCTCGGGGGGGGGGGGGAGCGCAGTTTCCCTCTCTGTCCCGCCCCCGTCATCACGTATTGACGCGGGGGTGGGACACAGAGGGAAGTCTCTACTGCGCATTTGCGAGTGAGTTCGGTCACTCGCCGTTTATATGTTTGACTAGCTTAGCAAACATTTCACACCTAACTGAGCGTGAGCAGTTAACACCTAGCAAAGACTGGTGTAAATGCTCACACCCAGCTGATGGCAGGCAGGTACTCTATAACACTGCACCCAAATTCTGGCCCCCCTATGTTGAATATGGTGTTGGGCAGTTCTGTGTGAAAATCATTATTACTGCCAATTATGGGCTTGTTAACACAAGGATGAATTGAATTTATCACAGGGACAATGCAGAGCTCTTGTGCTATGCTCACAGTCCCAAGTCTTAAAAGCCCTAAGACCTCAACAGTAGTTCTGGAATACCTGCAGCACACAGCTCAAACTAGAGCTTGAGTCGTACTGCACAGAGGGAAAACTGATTCAGCAGCAATGGCAAGAGGCTACTGGGACTGCAAAGGGGGTGGGGGTAGAGGGGGAGATTCCATTCCTCAGAAAAGGACAAGAGAAAAATAAATGAAGAAAGAGGGAAGGGAACTGAAAAGAAAAAATTAGAAGACAGGAAAATTTGAAAAATAAAAAGGGGGAAAAAAGTCACACAAGGCAAATGCACCAAAAAAAGGGAGAAATGCAGATCTTCCTAGAACCTGGTTAGTGAAAGGGGAGGAGACTAAGAAGGTTGAAACTCAGTTTGCGAGTTTTCTGAAGAGAACAGAGGGGATGAAAGGAATGGACTTGGAACAGAAGAACTGAGAAGGGTAGAAGGTGATGAAGAAGAGGAGCAGACTGAATGTGGATAAAGAAAGAAGAGAAAAATAAGGAAGGATGGGAAGAGTGGATGAAAGAGAGACAGCTGAGAAAGACATGATAGTGAGGGCAATTGGTTCAGTTATCACCTCTGCATAGCTATTAAGGAATGCTAGTATACTGCTGACAACATGCTTGGGGGAGGAGGGCTGCTGGCTTCTGTCAGTGCTATGCGGTGGCACAGTAGGAGACTGTTTTACTAAGTTTTCTTTTCCTATGGAAAAAGAACAGGAATGCCGAATTAGTAAATTAGGAGCCAAAAGTAGACTTCTAAGAAGATAATCCTTTAACTTTGGTTGGGACAATGGAGGTTGGGGAGAAAGGGGTGAGAGGTTTCGACTGCTAGCCACTAGAATGAAAGAAAATTTGTTAAAGCCTTCTCTGAAGTATTTCTTTCTGCATCTAACCAATGCATCCTATCATGAAGGCCAACAGTTAGTTCCAAATGCAGTGTGCCACTCGCTGCTTTGCTTAAAGGTCACAAAGGAAAAAACAAAGCCCCCTATAAACAAATTGTAAGGGCAAAAGAAGCGATAACTGATGTTTTAAAACCTCATTTTGTTTAACACGCTATATATCTCTCTACCACATTTTCAGTAGCGTTCTATTTGAAGAGAGTTTTTCAGCGTATACTTCATACACATACAAGACCATGGTAGTTTTTGGAAACGATGGGTATTACTGAACTATGGAGATAGTAGTATTTTTTATAAAATGGCTGTAACAATAGACAAGAAATAGAATGTTCAGCTTGTTCTGAGTAGGACCAGCCCCTTCAAAGTGCTCCTGTCGAGAGGACTTACTCCTATTGTATTGCTCTAGCTCAGCGCTGCTACTTCCACCTTCAGGAATGGTTTGTACATCTTCCGCAGCCGGGCCACCTCTTTATCAGCTGGCTGCTGCCAATCGTACCAGGGGTACCAAGCTGTTTGATTCTGGAGTGCAGGTGCAGGAGGTGTCTTGTTGACAGCAGCATGGGTGTTGACGTAATCTTCTGCTGGCTGAAATTCCATGAAAGGGATGTGGAAGGGTAGCAGACCTGAGACATTGCAAAAAACAAGGGTCACAAAACACCAAAAAAGTCACTATAGTTCCCACAATCAACATGGGGGGGGGGGGGGGGGCTAGCTTGTTTATCAGTGTTACACTCGACACTACAAAAGACCTGAGTTTAATTCTTGAATCTGGTCTTCTCCTTGGGTTATCTAATGTTGGCATTCAGAGGCACTGGGGGAGTCAGTGATCATTCCTGCTGGCCAGGTTTAAGATCCAAGATTGTATGGTGTCACAGAGCCTTCGTACATGGGCCCCAGCTGAGGTTTAGGGCAGCAATGACTAGGTTAAGCGATATAAAATATTGTGTGTGTGTGGGGGGGGGGGGGGGGGGGAATCCTGCAGTAGCTATGAATTCTGACTGAGCAGGAAGTTTAAAGGAACTGGACCTAACTGCCCAACCAAAAAAAGTAAGGCAGTAACTCAGGAACCTATACATTAACTATGCAGGTTTTAATCAGTATGCAAATATGTTATATATAAATTTCATTAACTACACACCCCTGTCCTAAGCTTCGTGTGAGGGCTCTAGGGCAACTGCAATACTCTCCTGTACTAAACCCATATGTAAGAATCCTGAAATACTCTCTTTTTGCTAAAAGCAGCTCCTTCCCAACCTCTTTCTACTTACCATGCTCCCGTGCCTGAGCAATAACTTTGGTTAAATTCTTCTGTTGCTTCCTACAAACACCTAACAGAGCAAAAAAGAAATAACATAACATACAGGAAGGTGAAATTAGACCTTACCTGCTAATTTTCTTTCCTCTAGATCCTCCAGACCGTTCAAGACGCTTGAGTTATGCACTCCTACCAGCAGAGGGAGACTGAGAACACTAAAACTTCTTATACAAGTAGCCTGTGCAGACCTTCTACTAACCAGTAAAACAGTAACAAAGCAGAAGAACAATACACCTCCACCTAAACAAAACCATTGAATCCACACTCAGATCTCCTCCCCTTAAGACGGGGAAATTCAACTGCAGAGAGGCACAAATGGTACCACAAACTACCCTTAGTAAAACTCCAGGACCCAAATCACAGGAGCTACTAGAAATATCAGCAACTGAAGCCTAAAGAAATTATCATACTGACCTGTCCGATATACTGGGTGGGCTCTTGAACGGTCTTGAGGATCTAGAGGAAAGAAAATTAGCAGGTAAGGCCTAATTTCACCTTCCTCAGCAATCCTCCAGACCGTTCAAGACGCTTGGGACTTACCAAAGCAGTGGGACCTGCGAAGCCCAGAGGACAGGACTGCAGCTCCAAAACTGGCATCCACCCTTGCCTGTACATCCACTCTGTAATGTTTGACAAAAGAATGCAGGGAGGACCACACCGCTGCTCTACAAATGTCCACCGGTGGAACAAAACTACTCTCTGCCCAAGAAGCCGCCATCCCCCTAGTGGAATGTGCCTTGAGCCCCACCAGCACCGTACGGCCATGCAATATGTAAGCCGAAGAGATGGCATCCTTCAACCACCAAGCTATAGATGCCTTAGAAGCAGCCGCTCCCTTCTTGGGCCCCCCATGAAGGACAAATGACCTGTCCGAAGACCTGAATTCCTCCGAACTGCGCAAGTAAACCTTCAACACTCTGATCACATCCAATTTCACCAAACGACGCTAAGAAGCATCCCCCGTCCGGTTCCCCAAGACCGGCAACGAAATCACCCAATTGACATAAGTACATAAGTAATGCCACACTGGGAAAAGACCAAGGGTCCATCGAGCCCAGCATCCTGTCCACGACAGCGGCCAATCCAGGCTTAAGGCACCTGGCAAGCTTCCCAAACGTACAAACATTCTATACATGTTATTCCTGGAATTGTGGATTTTTCCCAAGTCCATTTAGTAGCGGTTTATGGACTTGTCCTTTAGGAAACCGTCCAACCCTTTTTAAAACTCTGCCAAGCTAACCGCCTTCACCACGTTCTCCGGCAATGAATTCCAGAGTTTAATTATGCGTTGAGTGAAGAAAAATTTTCTCAGTTTTAAATTTACTACACTGTAGTTTCATCGTATGCCCCCTAGTCTTAGTATTTTTGGAAAGCGTGAACAGACGCTTCACATCCACCTGTTCCACTCCACTCATTATTTTATATACCTCTATCATGTCTCCCCCTCAGCCGTCTCTTCTCCAAGCTGAAAAGCCCTAGCCTCCTTAGTCTTTCTTCATAGGGAAGTCATCCCATCCCCGCTATCATTTTAGTCGCCCTTCGCTGCACCTTTTCCAATTCCACTATATCTTTCTTGAGATGCGGCGACCAGAATTGAACACAATACTCAAGGTGCGGTCGCACCATGGAGCGATATAATGGCATTATAACATCCTCACACCTGTTTTCCATCTCTCCCCTAATAATACCCAACATTCTATTCGCTTTCCGAGCCGCAGCAGCACACTGAGCAGAAGATTTCAGTGTATTATCGACGACGACACCCAGATCCCTTTCTTGATCCGTTAACTCCTAACGTGGAACCTTGCATGACGTAGCTATAATTCGGGTTCTTTTTTCCCACATGCATCACCTTGCACTTGCTCACATTAAACGACAACTGCCATTTAGCCGCCCAGTCTCCCAATCTCGTAAGGTCCTTCTGTAATTTTTCACAATCCTGTCGCGAGTTAACGACTTTGAATAACTTTGTGTCATCAGCAAATTTAATTACCTTGCTAGTTACTCCCATCTCTAAATCAATTATAAATATACAGTGGTGGAAATAAGTATTTGATCCCTTGCTGATTTTGTAAGTTTGCCCACTGACAAAGACATGAGCAGCCCATAATTGAAGGGTAGGTTATTGGTAACAGTGAGAGATAGCACATCACAAATTAAATCCGGAAAATCACATTGTGGAAAGTATATGAATTTATTTACATTCTGCAGAGGGAAATAAGTATTTGATCCCCCACCAACCAGTAAGAGATCTGGCCCCTACAGACCAGGTAGATGCTCCAAATCAACTCGTTACCTGCATGACAGACAGCTGTCGGCAATGGTCACCTGTATGAAAGACACCTGTCCACAGACTCAGTGAATCAGTCAGACTCTAACCTCTACAAAATGGCCAAGAGCAAGGAGCTGTCTAAGGATGTCAGGGACAAGATCATACACCTGCACAAGGCTGGAATGGGCTACAAAACCATCAGTAAGACGCTGGGTGAGAAGGAGACAACTGTTGGTGCCATAGTAAGAAAATGGAAGAAGTACAAAATGACTGTCAATCGACAAAGATCTGGGGCTCCACGCAAAATCTCACCTCGTGGGGTATCCTTGATCATGAGGAAGGTTAGAAATCAGCCTACAACTACAAGGGGGGAACTTGTCAATGATCTCAAGGCAGCTGGGACCACTGTCACCACGAAAACCATTGGTAACACATTACGACATAACGGATTGCAATCCTGCAGTGCCCGCAAGGT
Source organism: Microcaecilia unicolor (assembly GCF_901765095.1). Taxonomy (NCBI): domain Eukaryota; kingdom Metazoa; phylum Chordata; class Amphibia; order Gymnophiona; family Siphonopidae; genus Microcaecilia; species Microcaecilia unicolor. The sequence goes on from NC_044033.1 coordinate 210,996,816, forward strand.
CCCCCTGCTCCGGAAGGCACATGTGACGGCCCGTCTGAAGTTTGCCAGTGAACACCTGGATGATGCCGAGAGTGATTGGGAGAAGGTGCTGTGGTCAGATGAGACAAAAATTGAGCTCTTTGGCATGAACTCAACTCGCCGTGTTTGGAGGAAGAGAAATGCTGCCTATGACCCAAAGAACACCGTCCCCACTGTCAAGCATGGAGGCGGAAATGTTATGTTTTGGGGGTGTTTCTCTGCTAAGGGCACAGGACTACTTCACCGCATCAATGGGAGAATGGATGGGGCCATGTACCGTACAATTCTGAGTGACAACCTCCTTCCCTCCGCCAGGGCCTTAAAAATGGGTCGTGGCTGGGTCTTCCAGCACGACAATGACCCAAAACATACAGCCAGGCAACAAAGGAGTGGCTCAGGAAGAAGCACATTAGGGTCATGGAGTGGCCTAGCCAGTCACCAGACCTTAATCCCATTGAAAACTTATGGAGGGAGCTGAAGCTGCGAGTTGCCAAGCGACAGCCCAGAACTCTTAATGATTTAGAGATGATCTGCAAAGAGGAGTGGACCAAAATTCCTCCTGACATGTGTGCAAACCTCATCATCAACTACAGAAGACGTCTGACCGCTGTGCTTGCCAACAAGGGTTTTGCCACCAAGTATTAGGTCTTGTTTGCCAGAGGGATTAAATACTTATTTCCCTCTGCAGAATGCAAATAAATTCATATACTTTCCACAATGTGATTTTCCGGATTTAATTTGTGATGTGCTATCTCTCACTGTTACCAATAACCTACCCTTCAATTATGGGCTGCTCATGTCTTTGTCAGTGGGCACACTTAAAAAATCAGCAAGGGATCAAATACTTATTTCCACCACTGTATTAAAAAGCAGCGGGCCTAGCACAGACCCCTGAGGAACCCCACTAACTACCCTTCTTCCATTGTGAATACTGCCCATTTAACCCCACTCTCTGTTTCCTATCCTTCAACCAGTTTTTAATCCACAATAGGACTTTTCCTCCTATCCCATGACCCTCCAATTTCCTCTGTAGTCTTTCATGAGGTACCTTGTCAAACGCGCCTTTTGAAAATCCAGATACACAATATCAACCGTCTCCCCTTTGTTCATATGTTTGTTTACTCCTTCAAAGAATTGAAGATAATTGGTCAGGCAAGATTTCCACACACAAAAGCCGTGCTGACTCGGTCTCAGTAATCCATGTCCTCGGATGTGCTCTGTAATTTTGTTTTTAATAATAGCCTCTACCATTTTCCCCAGCACTGACGTCAGACTCACCGGTCTATAATTTCCAGGATCTCTCCTGGGACCTTTTTAAAAAATGGGTGTTACATTGGCCACCCTCCAATCTTCTGGTACCACGCTCGATTTTAAGGATAAATTGCTTATCACTAGCAGTAACTCCGCAAGCTCATTTTTCAGTTCTATCAGTACTCTAGGATGAATACCATCCGGTCCAGGAGATTTGCTACTCTTCAGTTTGCTGAACTGCCCCATTACGTCCTCCAGGTTTACCGTGAAGTCAGTAAGTTTCTCCGACTCGTCCGCTTGAAATACCATTTCCGACACCGGTATCCCACCCAAATCTTCCTTGGTGAAGACCGAAGCAAAGAATTCATTCAATCACTCCGCTACGTCTTTGTCTTCCTTGATCGCCCCTTTTACCCCTCGGACATGAAAGAAGGATACCACCTTAGGCAAAAACGAAGACACTGGACGCAGCAAAACCCTTTCCTTAGAATACCACAGAAACAGAGGCCTACATGAAAGAGCCTGAAGTTCCGAAATCCGGCGAGCCGACGATATAGCTACCAAAAAGACCACCTTCATAGTAAGTACATAAGTAATGCCACACTGGGAAAAGACCAAGGGTCCATCGAGCCCAGCATCCTGTCCATGACAGCGGCCAATCCAGGCCAAGGGCACCCGGCAAGCTTCCCAAACGTACAAACATTCTATACATGTTATTCCCGGAATTGTGGATTTTTCCCAAGTCCATTTAGTAGTGGTTTATGGACTTGTCCTTTAGGAAACCGTCAACCCCTTTTTAAACTCTGCCAAGCTAACCGCCTTCACCACATTCTCCGGCAACGAATTCCAGAGTTTAATTAAGCGTTGGGTGAAGAAAAATTTTCTCAGATTTGTTTTAAATTTACTACACTGTAGTTTCATCGCATGCCCCCTAGTCCTAATATTTTTGGAAAGTGTGAACAGACGCTTCACATCCACCTGTTCCACTCCACTCATTATTTTATATACCTCTATCATGTCTCCCCTCAGCCGTCTCTTCTCCAAGCTGAAAAGCCCTAGCCTCCTTAGTCTTTCTTCATAGGGAAATCGTCCCATCCCCGCTATCATTTTAGTCGCCCTGCGCTGCACCTTTTCCAATTCCACTATATCTTTCTTGAGATGCGGCGACCAGAATTGAACACAATACTCAAGGTTCGGTCGCACCATGGAGCGATATAACGGTTTTATAACATCCTCACACCTGATTTCCATACCTTTCCTAATAATACCCAACATTCTATTCGCTTTCCGAGCTGCAGCAGCACACTGAGCAGAATGTTTCAGTGTATTATTGACGACGACTCCTAGATCCCTTTCTTGGTCCATAACTCCTAACGTGGAACCTTGCATGACATAGCTATAATTCGGGTTCTTTTTTTCCCACATGCATCACCTTGCACTTGCTCACATTAAACGTCATCTGCCATTTAGCCGCCCAAGTAAGGTCTTTTATCAAACAAGACTCCAAGGGCTCAAAAGGAGAACCCACCAAAGAGTAAAGAACGATATTAAGATCCCACTGTGGAACTACCGGCCGCTGAGGAGGACGAAGCAACTTCACCCCCCCTCAAAAAAACAGACCACATCCGGGGAAGACGCAACTGACCTGCCCTGCACCTTACCCCGAAAACACGCCAAAGCAACCAGCTGCACCTTCAAAGATGACAATGAAAGGCCCTTCTCAAAACCATCCTGCAGGAAATCTAAAATGCACGATAAAGAAGCTGTCGAAGGGACACACGCCCGGTCCCCACACCAATCTTCAAATATGCGCCACACACGCACATAGGCCAAAGATGTCGAACATTTGCGAGACTGCAGCATCGTCTGAATCACCTGAGGGGAAAACCCTTTCCTTCTCAACCGTTCCCTCTCAAGGGCCACACCGTAAGAGAGAACCGATCCAGATCCGGCATGACAATTGGACCCTGACACAACAGCACCGAGCCCCCCAGCCGCAGAGGCTTGCCTTCTAACAAGCGCATCAGATCGCCGAACCACAGCCGACGCGGCCAATTCAGAGCCACCAACAACACCGGACCCGCATGACATTCTACCCTCTGTAGGACTCGACCTATCAAGGGCCATGGGGAAAACACGTACAGCAATACCCGCTGAGGCCACGGAAGGATCAACGCATCAATCCCTTCCGCTCGTGGATCCCGACACCGACTGAAATACCAAGGAACCTGAGCATTTTGTGCCGACGGCATGAGATCCACTACTGGCATTCCCCACTTTAGAACTATCTGGTCGAACACCGACCAGTGCAGAGACCATTCTCCGGGGTCCAACATGTTTGCTTAGAAAATCCGCGTTCACATTGTCCACCTCAACCATGTGCGCCGCCAAATCTGCACTAGATGCCTTTCCGCCCAACTCATGAGCAGAGCCGTCTCGATTGCCAACCGCGGACTCTTTGAACCGCCCTGCCGGTTGACATACGCTACTGCTGTCGCGTTGTCGGACATGACTCTTACCGCCTTTCTGACCACACTTGAGCGAAACGCCCACAGAGCTAGCCGAATCGCCCTCATCTCCAACCAGTTGATAGACCACTGAGCTTCCTCCGTCGATCACCGCCCCTGCGCAGACCGAACGAGACACTGAGCTCCCCAGCCCAGCAGACTGGCATCCAGAATCATCCACTGAGGAGGTTCCAACGGCATGCCCTTTTTCAGATGGGCCGAGCACAGCCACCACTGGAGACTGCGCCGAGGAGCCCCCCTCAATGGCAACCGCAACTCCAAACTGTGTACCTGAGGAGACCACCTGGACAACAGACCCGCCTGAAGCTGACGCATATGCGCCCTGGCCCATGGTACTACCTCTACTGTCACTGCCATGAGGCCCAGAACCCGAAGGTACGTTCGACCCGTCGGACTCTGAACGGACATTAACAGCCGGACCTGCAGCTGAAGAGAGGCGATCCGAGAATCCGGCAGAAAAACACGACCCACTGCCATGTCGAACCGCACTCCCAAGTACTCCAGACTCTGCGATGGGATCAACTGACTTTTGACTAAATTCACTACCCATCCGAGCAATTCCAGAAACGCGACCACCTGAGCCCTCGCCACCACACTGTGAGCCCGAGACTTCACCCGGATCAACCAGTCATCCAGATACGGATGCACCAGAATTCCCTGCCTCCGCAAAGCCACTGCTACCAACACCATTATCTTGGAGAAGGTGCGTGGAGCCGTTGCCAGACCAAAAGGCAGAGCACAGAACTGAAAGTGCCTCCCTAAAACAGCAAAACGAAGGAAACGCTGATGGGCCTCTCGAATCAGCACGTGCAGATACGCTTCCGTGAGATCCAGTGACGTGAGAAATTCTCCCTGACGAACAGCCACTATGACCGAGCGCAGAGTCTTCCATGGGGAAGGATGGCACCTTGAGCACCCCATTGACCCTCTTGAGATCTAAAATGGGTCGAAACTGGTCCTCCTTCTTCGGCAGCACAAAGTAAATGGAATAACAACCCATTCCCAGCTCATGCCGAGGAACGGGTACTACAGCTCCCAACTGGATTAAGCAACCCTGAGTCTCTTGAATAGCCTTTAACTTGACTCGAGAGTGACAAGGAGAGGGAACAAACAGATCCGGCAGCGGGTGCTCAAACTCGAGCGCATAACCATCGCGAATGACCTCCAGCACCCACTGATCTGAAGTAATTTGGGTCCACCCCTGATAAAACAGACGAAGTCGCGCCCCGACCTTCACCAGAGACTGGACCCGCACACCTTCATAAGGAGGACTTATTACTATTTCCGGCACCTCCGGAAGAGTCCCAACCTCCTCGAAGACCCCCTCGAAAGGACTGCGTCCGCTGGAAAAAATGGCTTTTAGAAGTAGACACAAATCTGCCCAGCCTGTACCACCTTGCGTCCTTATACCGACCTCTGGCCGAACCAACTCGACTAGCCTCAGGCCGTAACTCCGGCAACCGTGAGACCTTGGTATCCCCAAGACCACTCATCAGTTTATCCAAGTAATTTTTACCTTTTACTAGCGGGCAGGGGGTTCCCCGAACGGTCTCCACGTGGCCATGGCCTCGGATGGCAAGGCACGAAAAGACGCTCCCCGGAATGCTTTTGCGCACCTAGCGGGGAAGCGGGGGGATCGAAGGTAGAGTCGCCCTTTTTGGGCGCGCAAAACTGACACCTCGCCAGCTTAGACATAATGGCCGCAAACACAATAAAAACAAACAGTTGCTTTGTGCTCTGACAGACTAATAGGTAAAACCGCCTAAGGCAAGAACGCCCTTGAAGACGTTTTATCTCTGGACTGCCACAAGAACGGCCAAAATAGCCGTCTTTTAAAAACATTAATTTTTTTATTTTTTAAACCTCGTTGCTGATGCCTAAACGCCTCAAGGGTACAGAACGAGGTCTGTAGTCGAGGTCAAGCAGTCCTCCAGAGGAAGAGCACAGGGGGAGGAACCCGGTCACCCGGGTGTGACACCCCACAGGGAATAAGAAGCCCCTTAGGACTTACACCTTGTAATAGAGATCCAAGTGTGGGTTCTCTAACATTTACAACCCAACCTAGAAACTCCATACGGACCCACCAGACTGAGTACACTGCACAGGCTGCACACATCTACCCTCTGCTGAGACTGAGAAAATACTGGTTAGTAGAAGGTCTGCACTCTGCACAGGCTACTTGTATAAGAAGTTTTAGTGTTCTCTGTCTCCCTCTGCTGGTAGGAGTGCATAACCCAAGCGTCTTGAACGGTCTGGAGGATTGCTGAGGAAACAACCAATAAATATGCAGGCAGCCACCTCTGGTATACAAAGTGCATAATTGCTTATTTTTAATGGTAGTTCATCAGCAACAAATGAGTCCACAAATTGTCTGTTATGGACATCTACCAACACGTGGACATAGAGGGTAACAAACTGAACTCTGTCATACAGGACGGTCAGTAGACAAGCCAGTTAGTATTCCTTTATCTCCAGAAGGTTGCCTGTCTCCCAGCAGTTCGTGGTCTCATCTCTATTTTAGCTCCTGTTCTAAGGCTCCTGGTTCAGTTGAGCTTGGAGGTGTTTAGGCTACAGGAAGTGCCTACTTTGAGTTGCCCCCCTCCTGCTTCTTCTCCTTCCTCAAAAAAAAAAAAAATGTAGAAGCAAGAAAGGTGAAACAAAACTTGTGCTTCTGCAGCTTCTTGCTGTTGGCAGGAGGAAGTTCTTCGAGTGCTTCTCAGAGCCTGACAGACTTCTATCTTCCAGATAAACAGCCCGCAAAATCTCTTCATGGCTGTAAGTCTGCTGGTAGTGGGTAAGGAACGAGTGGGGTCCATTCCTGCCCCTGAAGAGGCCACTAGACCACTAGGGTCACTTTAAGGGAACAGTAGCATAGGGCAGAAATGAGTGGGGTTTGTTCCTGCCTCCCTTCAACCTCATTTCATGTCCTCTAGTTCTATCGCCTTCACGAACCTCTTCTGGAGACGGGAAGGTTGTAGAACTAGAGGACATGAAATGAGGTTGAACTGGAGCAAACTCAAGAAAAACATCAGGAAGTATTTTTTTCACGGAGAGAGTGGTGGATGCTTGGAATGCCCTCCCGGGAGTGGTGGTGGAGATGAAAACGGTAACGGAATTCAAAAATGCGTGGGATAAACATAAAGGAATCCTGTTCAGAAAGAATGGATCCTCAGAAGCTTAGCAGAGATTGGGTGGCAGCGCCGGTGGTTGGGATGCGGGACTAGTGCTGGGTAGACTTCTATGGTCTGTGCCCTGAAAATGACAGATACAAATCAAGGTCAGGTGTACATATAAAGTAGCTCATATGAGTTTATCTTGTTGGGCAGACTGGATGGACCGTACAGGTCTTTCTCTGCCATCATCTACTATGTTACAAAAGAGGCCAGACCACCAGGATCACCTTGAGGGAAGAGTAGCACAGGGCAGGAATGAGTGGGGTTTGTTCCTGCCTCCAAAGAGACTAGACCACCCGGGCTTTTACTAAGGTAGGCTCAGAGAAGGCGTATGGGAAGTCGCCGCCAGGAAGGGGACTTTTATGGTTGGGGGGGGGGGGGCAGCAGGGCAAGAAATCTTGCAGCAACTCTGACTGTCCCTGTTTCAGTAAATAGGCCTGGTGTAAGAGCAATAGAAACTCCAGAGAAAACTAAAATCCCGATGCAGCTGAATACTCTCAGGCCCCGAGGCTGTAAATTGGCAGCTGTGGTCTGCGCGTGATCAGCCAAAGGCTGCTCCTCACTGCCAGTCAGCCCCAACAAAATGACACCCATTCCCACGCTCTTGTGTGTCAAACTGTGCACTGGCCCTGCTGGAGAACCCGAAGACCCCAGCATATTCAGATGCTGCACCAAATCCGAATATGTCCTGTCGATTATCTGCTCCGTGTCCTGCAGGATTCCTGACTTGTACGCGTTGCAACACCCCCGGCGGGTGCTTAACTGCCACTGCGGCAGCCACATTCATCCCAATTGTCACAAGCACAGCACAACGTGTCCCAAGCGGTGAGTCAGGATCCCTCCTCTGCACCAAGCAGAACTTGCAGCCCTCTAAGCAGTTCTTTTGAGTAAAACTTTAGTCTGACTTACCGCTGCCGGCTGCTTCCCCAAAGCTCGCAGTCTCCACAAGCCTTACCACAGAAGAGAAAGGCTCAGGACTAATACTCTGTCCCATACTCTCTTTCCTTCGATTTTTTCTTTTAATGTTATTGTGCTGGGAAAGGAGAGCTCCACAGCAAACCGGGGAGAATTGACGGGAGGGAAGAAGTAAATTTGCTGGGCACCAGAGACAGGGACCTGAAGACTTCCAGATATGACTCTGCCGACTCAAGCCACCTGCCAAGCTCAACTAGGGACCAGTTGACCAACTGGACCAGAAGAAAATAACTCAGAATCAGAGGCTGCTGGAAACAGAAAAGGAGAAATTAGACCTTACCTGCTAATTTGCTTTCCTTTAATCCCTCCGGACCGGCCCAGGATTGGACTGATGGGTTGTGCACGCCTAACAGCAGGTGGAGACTGAGAAAAAAACTCTGACTCTAGCGAGCCAATCAGAGCCCTGGTCATGTGACCCTAGCCTCAGTATTTGAATAACAAAGCAGAAAGGAAAAGAAGAACCTATATTCTGGGCAGTGAGGAATCCAAGCAGCCAGGAAGCACAAGAGAAACGTGCTTAAACTACAGCTTTGCCGTGATATTAGGCCAACCAACAACTCGCTTCAGAGCTGAGGTACTGCCAACTATGTACAGATTAATGCCTTTCTTTAAACTATTCAACTTTTAAACTATTCAACTTTATTGCAGCACAATTTGAGCCCTGCTGCTATTAAATCCCTGGCACTCAAGGCTGCAATATAAAAACTGCAGCCGAGGCACAAAGCTGCCCAAACTGGAGAGCTAGCTCGGGGGAGGGACCCGGCCACCCGGGTGTGACACCCCAGGGGGGACAATGGCAGGCCCCATCGGCACCACCAACCCCCAGCACACAGAGTAGTCCAGGCACAGGGATGCTCTCAGGAACGACCAATAGACCAGCCTAAAACTCTCAACTGATCCTGACTCCTACCAGACCGGACAAGCTGCACAGGCTGCCTGTCTACCCTCTGCTGAGACTGAGAAAATACTGGCTTTTGTGGGATGGGCACAGGTTATATGTACATAGTTGAAGTTAGTGTTTTCAGTCTCCCTCTGCTGGTAGGCAAGCATAACCCACGCGTCTTGACCGGTCTGGAGGGTCGCTGAGGAAGTCTTTTTTTTTTTTTTTTTTAAGAAACACTGGCTGCCTCTCACAAAGGCACAGCCCTTTCCTCAGAAAGGGAGACCCTTCCCGTTTTTTTTTTAATCAATTAAGAATTATTTCAAATTTAAGGGAGATGGGGAGAAATGGGGGAAGGACCCGGGAACACCCGAGTGTGACACCCCAGAGGCTGAGAACAACTGAGAAGTAAAGAAAAAGCCTCTAACAGTATTCTTCAGGCACAGAAGAGAAAAATATGAGAAAACAACTAAATAGAGATATATAGAGATATATACCAGAAAGAGAGACTAATGGGCTCACGTCACGTCCTACCTGCTGGGAGACTGAGAAAATACTGGGGCTAGGGTCACATGACCAGGGCTCTGATTGGTTCGCTACAGTCAGAGTTTATTTCTCAGTCTCCACCTGCTGGTAGGCGTTCACAACCCATCAGTCCAATCCTGGGCCGGTCCGGAGGGATGCTAAGGAATACTGAGTTGCTGGACTGGATATCAAGAGAGATATGTCTTAGCTCAGTTTTCAGTTCTCTATCTCCACCTGCTGGTTGACAGACACAACTATCCCACAGGTTCTGAAATAGTGGCAAGCTACATAATTGCTTACGTTTGTATTATTCTTGCTGTAGACTGCCTTGAGTGAATTCCTTCAAAGAGGTGGTAAATAAATCCTAATTAATAAATAAATAAAATAAATGGAATGGCAGATTCCACTCCTCCCTCTCAGACTGCCTGCTTTGAGTTTATCAGGGGCAATATTCAGCAGTATTAACCAGTTAAGTGCCACTGAATATAAGCGGATAGCCCCACACAAGTGATTTAACCAGTCAGGAGCTGTTTCTGGCCAGTTAAATCACTTTGAATATTGACCCCTATAAAAGCACTCCGACAGGCTATTTCAGGAAAGAAGTGCAAGGTCGGCTCTTCTCTCAAGCCTTTAATGGAAGAATCATGTATTTTGCTAGTCATATACACATGGACTAATATTGGCAGCACATATTGTAGGAGGACATGCATATCCATGTTTATCCTAGCTGAGATGATATTCATACACCTATGTCCAGATTGCTCTCGCTGTACACTGCCTTGGGTGAATTTTTTCAGAAAGGTGGTAAATAAATCCAAATAAATAAGAAAACAGCACACAGATGACAAGCTAATAACAGATGATGAATGAGAAAAGGGAAGACTGAAAACTAGTGATTTCTTGTTACCTGTCCGTGTGGCATCCAGAATATTTCCAGAGTACGGTGAGATGAACTGTTCTAGCAACTTCACATTCTGCCAGAGACAAAAAAAAAATCATATCTAAATAATCTTGGACACATGGGAGAGACTGCATGTGTCAGAGTTAGCAGTTACAAAGAGAAGGGAACAACACAAAGTAATTGTGTTACAAAACAAAATTAGCAAATCTGGTACATGAGGGGACAGTGTGTGTGTTATATGAGGGAGTTACCGAGACTGAATGTGTAGCAAGAGCAATCGGGCAAATCCCATCAGCACTTACCCTATAATCCAATCCCAGTTTCTGATCTCGGCAGATGGGGCATGGATTCCCACATACTTTACCTCCTCGCTGCAGAGAAAGAAGACAAATCACAGCGATAGAGGAGACGATGCTGCACAACGCTACTACACAACAAGTAACAAAGGACACGATAAAGCCTCCTGTCATACAACCTAAGGAGAACAGGATAATATATATTGTCTTCCAACAATCACTAAAAGCTCTCTATAGTATCTCTGAAACATATCTATAGGAACCTAAAATTCAGTCTTTTGATAAATTTTTCAAAATTCTCAAACTTCTGATGTTATTGCTCAAGTCCTTGATAATAACATTATCACAGTTCTTTGTTCAACTTCTCAACTTTAGTTCAAAGATCTTGACATGGATGTTCCGAACAACCTGGCCACTAAATCTCATTACTACTACTACAAATCATTTCTACAGCGCTACCCATCTAGTCACTGCATAACGGCAGATTCCATACCAATAACAGCTGTCCAAATACTGTCCAAAGTAAAATCACTGGGCTTTGTACCACGCTGACTATTGCTGGGCACTGCTCACCTCTGCGATCCACAAAGCTTTGCCCAATCCTCTGCCTACCTCCTCCAGAAATACCAGGTAGGTCGGCGAGGATTCCCCATTGGGAACAAGGAAAGGTCATGTAAGCAGTTCCTTGCACTTGGCCCCCCTCTCCATATCAGGGCCCAGTATATCAGCCCAAGCAATGGAGGCTCTCTTCTTGCCAGGGTGCCTTCCCTTTGCTGTCTGACATCATCGAACTCAGCACCTCCAAACCTGAGCTTCTATGGTAAAATGTTGAATATTCTGTTGAACCAAGCAGGCTCCCTGCGAGGATGGCAAGATAGACTGTTTCATTAGGCCCTAACATGCCTGCTCAAGGTGCCCTCATCTGGTACTTACTTTTGAGATAAACCGGTGTTAGCGTATGCAGTATCTGCAGGAGAGGCTGATGATATGTATGCCAAGGGTCCTTAAATCGGGAGCCAAGGACTTCTTTTAGTCACAGTGGTAGGGCAGCCAACTTTGGTGACAGCACTGGTTTGTTTGACTGAGTTGCCATTAAAGATATGTGACAGAACTGATTACTTGGCCTTCAGAAAGGCAATTTAAAAAAACCTGGTTGTTCAAGAAGTTTATGATGGTTGGGAGGAGCAGAAGGGCATTGGAAGAATGTGTTATGAGGGGGTGTGACGAAACAGTGGATTTCTAAGCCTGTGAATTGTATTAATTATTTCATGAAATGTATTTCTCCTAATCGGCCAGCAGATACAGTTTGTTTTCAGTTTTAAAGCTGTTGCAGAGAAGATTATTTTCTTTTTCAATTTAGCCTTGTGAGAAAAGGGAACTTGCAGTATCATTGGTCAGATACTTTCAAAGTTGGTGCCCTGGGCACTGATAGGCCCTGGAGTTCAAATCTAGCCAGGAGGTACTGGATTTTCTTTAGTCTCTGCCTAGGGGTACAGAGGAGAATCATCTCTGTCCTGAGACCCTGTTCAAGACTTATGAGCAGTTATTTCCTGAAACTCCCCAGGTGTTACCCAGGTAGTAACAAGTGTTAGATTGTTTTGGTTATCTGCTATTGCTTGCTGTACCTTTTCACCTGGGTTTTCAAACGTTCACTGTTTTACTGTAACAATAAACCTATTAGTTTATTGGCTCTGCTGTCCTGGACTAAGAATCTTGGTACTTTGTGTTTTGGGTCTGCAAGTGCTTTCTAGGAACTGTAGGACCTCCTGGGAGTGTCGCCCCAGTGTCCTAGAAATCACCAGGGGATGGCATGTGGGTGGGAGACTCGTCCTAAGGAAAGTGAAACCTAGTGTGTGGGGTAGAGGGTTGGCTAGTATAGAGCATATGCCCAAGGGCAGGCAGGCCTAAGCAGTGCTGGAGACAGACCCTCTAGGTGGCCGCGGGGTTAACCCCAGGTGGGTGCTAGGCGATTCGTGACAGGGAATTTTTGTGAAGATGGGGCTGAAGGTGTTAATCCTGCTGCCTTACCTCACAATGAGGCTTCAACTGCCTGTTAACATTGTTAATATTGGGCATATTATAGAATCATTCTTCTGGCTTCTATCTAAGCTAAAAGCCCACCTTTTTGATGCTGCTTTTAACTCCTAACCCTTATTCACTTGTTCAGAACCCTTATTTTATCATCCTCACTTTAATATTCCCTTATCTGTTGTTTGTCCTGTTTGTCTAGTAGCGCTATAGAAATGATAAGTAGTAGTAGTAATTCACACTGAAGACTTAACCTAAGAAATATTGGCTCAGCACCTGCAAGAACTCCCCGGGTCTTGACTGAGCAGACCTGTGGCCAAGACTAGTCCCAATTCATACAGCACCCTGTGGACAAACTGATAAATGTCCCTGGCCACTGGCAAATTACAATAATTAGAAAGTATTAACTAATTTTTGGATTTATGCTCATAAATTAGCATCTTTGAAAATCTACCAGGGATGAGTGCATAATTTTGTAATCAAAATTTCATTAACTCTTAAGTTTAGCAGCATAAAAAGTACGTGGCAACTGAAACAGATGTAGGCCAGGGGAAAATAGTTATTTGAATAATGGTCATATGTAGCAGTAGCCTGGAGGACTGTTCTGGTTTTCAAAGGAGATTTTGTTGGGACTTATGTCCTTTTGAGTTCACAATGAAAACTGTGCTGACCCCCAACGAAGACTTGCCAAAACTCAGCTGAGTAGGGTCATTCTTCAATAAAAGTCTCTTATGAACTTTAGGTTTTCTCCTCCTTTCCTGGACCACCACTACCGTTTTTGGGACCTTTGACCAACTTTGTGGGGGTTTTCTCCTCTTTCTTTCCTTTGATTATTGCCCCACGTGTTCACAGGTAAAACTATACATGGAATTCAATGCATGTTATTTTGCCTAGTGATCCAGGAAGTGGAACTGAGGTGGGGTTGGGGGTATGGTATTTGGCTGTTTTTTCTCTTTCAAAAAGTTGGCAACCCTACATCCATCAGACAATGCAAGCAGCAAGAACATGATACTACTTTATCTTCACACTGTTTAAATATGGATGAGATATAAAGAGTGAGAAAGGAAAATGGAATAAAATCTGTTTCTATCAAAACAGCATAAAGATCCAGAAGATCAAACAGATCATGAAACCATCACTCAGTGAAAGGAGGAAGTAGCAAGTTTTATCTTGTGCAATCACTCAATGCAGGGCATGAAAGAGAGAGCGTTAAGAGGCAATGCAAGAGAGCGGAGAGAATAGAATATTGCATGATACAGTTCAGGAGGAGAAGCACAAAGCAAGGGGAAGCGAGGTAAGGAGAGGACAGAGAACAGTAAGACCAGAACAAGGGGAGCTGAAAAGTCACTTACAATGCACATTTTCCTGGTCTTCTGTGGAGGGATTCCTCCTTTATGGTTTCTCCGATAATTGGCCCATACAGGCTGCTCCCCATATCTTTCCTGATATTCTACAATGGCCACAAAAACAACTGCAATTACATATCTGTGGCCAGGGATAAAAGACAACCTATCTCTATCAATTAGGGAGACAGTACCTTCACTCGTCAAGTAGTCCCATGGCTTCTCCTTATAACGAGACATGGTGTTCAATGCTGCGGTGGCAGATGTATCAGTCATATCTGCAGTCTCAGCTGTTGAGCTGAGGAATTTGAACCTCAGCCGTGGAGCCAAACCAGCAAGAAGCACCTGTTAGAACAGACAATAAAGGAGGGATTGAGTGGCAAATGATACTTACCTATAATGGGGCTTCTCTGTTGACAGCAGAATAAGTCAACCACACACTGATGATTCCCAAGCAGAGGGCTGTGAAATGATGTTATGTAAGGGAGGGTGCGATCACCCTTTGCAGCCTGTATAATGTGCTATGGTAGATAAGACTATGTTAGGGTGGTAAAGTTAAAGGTTAAATGAAGACAACGATGGAGACCTCTATGTGAAGCATCAAAATGCAACAACCTATCAGCAAAGTGCAAGGACTTGCTATATAAATTAGACAACACTGAAATGCCATTGCTGTCCTCAGCAGCTGCTTTGGTTACACATGTGAAGCCTCAGCAACAGCAGAGAGTACAATCAAAGAGCAAACGGCTAACTAGAAGGTCTGTTGATGAACAAGAATGATTCCAACTGCCCAACTTCTGCATTGAGGAGCAGTAACTGCACGAAGTTTGTAAGGGATTTGTTTTTGTGTTTGTTTTAAATCAGTAGGACTCTTATTGGAATCATCTGTGGGGCAATGAATCACAGGCCTCATAATTTTCATTGGACATTTATAGTAAATTCCCTTGTTACTATTTAAATCTTGGGTTCACCATTACAATGATTATGCAAGGAAGAGTCAGGTTTAGGATGAGTGTGGAAAAAATGAATTCTTATTTGAGAGAATAGATTTGTTGAATGATTGTCAGATCCCAGGGTGGGTGGAAAGGGAGAGGGGAGATCAATGGGAGGTTGAATCCAATTCTCCTCTTCCCATGGCCAAGGTTATTTAGAGCCCTGACTTTGAAGGGGTTCTGCATTTTTGTGTATTATTAGGGGTAAGGTTGGGGGAGCTTTGTGGTTTTGAATTTATTTGAGGGGGTTGCTACTTTGGCTGCAGTATATTTTGTGATTTAGTTTTTAGTGATTCCTGATGAGCCATGACATATTCTCTGTTACATTTTCAAGATGACTGCCACATCCGTGGTCACTTTAAATGTTCTAAGTTTAAATTCACCTCAAAAGCATCACCTTCTTTTTAAGGAGTTGGTGCTCAGGCAGGCACAAATAGTACTTTTGCAGAAGACCCATTTGCAAGTGAGTCATGAATACTTGCTCCGACACAAATCTTATCCACATGTCATACTGGCTTCAGATGTCAGTAGTTCTAAACTAAAAATATTATTGCATAAAGACCTCACTGTACAGATTCAGTGAGTTAAAAGTGACCCCACAGAAAGCTGTATGTGCATGCATCTGTCACTGGTGCTGACTTTGGCAAACATATACACTCTCAATGCTAACTAATCATAGTTTTTTTAATGTTTAAATCATCTTTATTCGTTTAACAGCAAGATATTTCTTAAACAATCATTAAATGATGCAAACATCTATAATCTCCCAACTACCCCCCCCCCCCCAAATATAGTCCTTCCCCTGAACCCCCCTCAGCACTAGCGTCCAGATTGCGGGTGTAAGGTAGACAGTCTAGTTGAGAATTCTGCTTGGAGCTGCAGGTTGCAAAGTATCCCAGAATCACGCCCAGATCTGTTGTAGGTGTTGACCTTTACTGCTTGATAAATCTGTGATCTTGATCTCACATCTCTCCAGTTTTAGCAGTTCAATCATGTGCATCCGCCATGCTCCGATGGAGGGTGGTCTTTGTTCTCTCTAATTTAGTAGGGTGACTTTTTTCCCCACTAACATCACTCTTCGTATAAAAGACTTAAATCCAGGCAGCGTAGGATTCTTTAGTTTGTAGACATCAAAGAGCATCAGTGGCTGTTTCTGTATTGTGAGGCCCCAATATGATTTTATTTCTGCTATCACTTGAGCCCAAAAGTGCGAGATTTGCGGGCAGAGCCAAAACATGTGTTCAAGAATAGCATTGGCCTTCTTACATCTGAGGCACGCACCTGAACTGCCAAACCCCGCTCTGTATGCCCTCATTGGGGAGATATACAGACGTAATGCAAATTTGTACTGAATCTCCCAGCTCTTAACGAAGGCAGTGGTGTGCTGGGCAGAGGTCAAAAAACTTTGCAGTACTTCTTCTGTCACCTCCGCCTCCAGGTCCTTAGACCAGATCTGCGCTCTGCCCCTAAAGTCTATGCCCTCTGTTGAATCCTGTAAATACCAGTGATGAAATCTTAAAGGCACCATATTCTGGGAGCCCAATGTCAGCGCAGTATTAAGGGTATCTTGCACATCTTCGCTAAGGTTAATCCAGCCCAAAACTGATGTATAGTGTTGTAGTTGCAGGAATGCATAGTGGTCTGAGGGTGGGATATGGAATTCTTGTTGCAATTCCAAAAATGGGTGGAGTTTCCCTTCTTCAGATAGTACTTGGTACAAATAGTGAATCCCCAACCTCCGCAGCGTGCAAATGCTGCCGATGATGTGCCCGCTGGAAAGTCTGGATTATTATATACCGGCAAAAAGGGGGTAGCTGTCCATTTAAAATTGTGCCTTTTGCAAAGCCATCTCCAGGCTGCTCTTGCTGATGTTATTAACGGATTCTTCTTTAAGTGTGGCTCGGGCCCTCTGCCCGATGCGTGTAGCCGCCAGCCCAAATGGACCTTCGGGGAAAAGGCGGCCTACAATTGGGTCTCTGAGAAGCACTGCTGCCCCGTGAGCCAGTCTCTGATGTGTCGCATCGGACATGCCACCGTTAGGTAGCGAATATTTAGCAATCCCATCCCTCCATGTGCCTTGGGTTTCTGTATTATGTCTAATGGGAGTCTTGGCCTCTTCCCCCTCCAGAGAAACCTTTGTGTAAGCCTAGCTAAGATCTTTTCCTCTCTCTGTCGTAAGTATAATGGCAGCATCTGAAACTGGTAAAGCCATCTGGGAGCTATCATCATATTAACCAGGCCAATCAATCATAGTTCTTAATGTTTAAACGATTTTATTAACATTTCAGCATATTAAATCCAAACAATACATTTTGCTTGACACATTTCACCAATGAATTATGCTGCATAAGTCCCACACATTACTGAACAGCATCCAAAACTTTTTAACATTTTTCTACCCTGTCCTAGTTCCCTCTACCCCCTTTGTCCCCCACAATTTGTTGATGATTCAACAAATTACCTGCCATCAGGCTCGATATACCATGAATTGTCATCCACCCGTGTCAGCAAGAGCAGAATAGTCACCTCATCAACTCTTTAACACTTCCCTCCCCATCTTATCCATTCCCAGAACCTCCAGAGCTCCCACAATTTATGAGTAATGTGGTGAGCAAAGCTTACAAATTCTCTACTATTCCAGTATACAACCCATTATCTCTGAACATACGTCATCGAATCCCTATATCATGGCTGCCATCCCCAGCTCTCAGTCCCACCCCTTGATCAGGAACCCCCCCCCTCCTCTACCCCCCACCCCCCCCCATACTACTACTACTACTACTACTACTACTAACTAACATTTCTAAAGCGCTACTAGGGTTACGCAGCACTGTACAATTTAAACTCTCTTTCCTTGACTGTAATTGTACTGAACTCTTTCCCATCCCCCATCCTCATCCCACCTGGCCTTCTGCAGACAATCTAAAACGATTAGGAGGGGCTAGTTTCTGTTCAGAGCTGGGCAACTTCAAGGGCCTCACTTGTCTCCTGCCTCAAGGAAACTCACTCAGATAAGACTTTTGTGCTGGCTTTCTTCCAGGAATTTCCTACTCTAAAACTGTGCTTTTGGACATTTCTGGTGCATTTTGTAACCTGGTCTTCCCCTTATCCTAACCAGCTGTGTAGATAAGTGGCTTAATACAATTCTAGAGATAGGTTTTACAACAAACACAATCCACACGTTTTACATTTTAACCCCCCCACCCTGCCCCTCATCCCACCCACCCCAAGACTTCCACTTCCTAAATAGCTTTCCTACATACACTACTTATCACAAATTAACTCCACCCAAATACAAATCTCTCTGCCTGTGTGGCTTAAGAGTAAAGTAAATCTTGCATACTCTTAACCCCATCATAGCATACCTATTCATACCAAATACATCAGCATGACTCTTATTCTCTGTAATAATTGTGGTGCTTTAGTTTCAAGGCCAATCATCTGGACACTAAAAGCTTGTCCTATATGTCATCAGCTCGCTAGTTTAAAAAAGGAGCTTAGTAAACTAAAGGAGGAATTAGATACACAAAGCAGCTTCAAAGACTCCACAAAATCATACTGCTTAGAATCAAACCAAATTCACACCACTGCCTCAAAGGATAAAACCACCTAAAAATAGATGGTTCACAGTAGGCTCAGGCAGAGTTCGTTATGTGACACACAAGCATCCGCCCTCACAAGTGATGCCCCTACAGAATTCTTTTGCACCATTACAACACTGTGATATTCCTGAAAATAGAACGGATGCAGAAGAAAAAGGAATGAAGGTGGAACAAAAAGATAGGAAGGTACCCAAAGGGTTAAGACACCCCCAAATCACTAAAACACATACCAGGAAATGTAGATGGAATGCAATGACCGCAAATGCTCACAGTCTAAGCAATAAAGTTCATGACCTTCAAGCCCTGATGGTGGAAGCAGACTTAGACATTGTTGCAATCACGGAGACGTGGCTAAATGGTTCCCATGAATGGGATGCAAACATACCAGGCTATAATCTATTTAGGAAGGATAGAGAGGGTCGTAAAGGTGGAGGAGTAGCTCTGTATGTGAGAAATGATATCACGGCGACTGAAATGACAGGGACCTGGGGAAAAGAAGAAGCGATATGGATCACCTTAAAAAGAGATGATAGAACCTCAGTCCATGTGGGTGTTGTCTACAGACCCCCGACACAACTGGAAGAACTAGATAGGGATCTGATCGCGGATATTCAAAAGTTAGGAAAGAAGAGGGAGGTGCTGTTGCTGGGAGATTTCAATCTGCCGGATGTAGATTGGAAGGTTCCGTTGGCGAAATCGGAGAGAAGTAGACAGATCGTGGATGCTTTCCAAAGTGTTTTGCTCAGACAAATGGTGACGGAACCCACGAGGGAGGGAGCGACGCTGGATCTGGTGCTCACAAATGGGGATAGCGTGTCAAATGTCCGAGTGGGTGCCCACCTGGGCGGTAGTGACCATCAAACGGTTTGGTTTGATATGACTGCTGTAGTGGAGGGCAGCCACTCAAAACTCAAAGTCCTGGATTTCAAGCGTGCTGACTTTACTAAAATGGGGGAATACCTGAGGAAGGAGCTGATGGGCTGGGAGGAAGTACAAGAAGTGGAAGGACAGTGGTCCAGGCTGAAAGAAGCTATAAATAGGGCTACAAACCTTTATGTAAGGAAAGTAAATAAAAGCAAGAGAAAAAGGAAACCGATATGGTTCTCCAAGCAAGTGGCTGAGAAAATAAAGGCTAAAGAGTTGGCGTTCCAGAAATACACAAAAACTCAAGAACAGGAACACGGGAAGGAATACCGGAGGAAACTGAAAGAAGCCAAGAGAGAGATACGTCTGGCGAAAGCGCAAGCGGAAGAACAAATGGCTAGAAATGTAAGGAGGGGTGACAAAAATTTCTTCAGGTATATTAGTGAAAGGAGAATGACTAAAAAGGGAATTGTGAGACTAAAAGATACTGCGAACCGCTATGTAGATAGTGATGAAGGAAAAGCAAATTTGCTAAATAGATACTTTTGTTCTGTTTTCACAGAAGAAAATCCTGGAGCAGGACCACGATGGACTGGAAAAAGTACAAATGATAGTGGAGTGGATACAGCATCATTTACAAAAGAGAGTGTGTATGAACAACTTGTAAAGCTAAAGGTGGACAAAGCCATGGGACCGGACGGGATCCACCCCAGGATATTAAGGGAGCTCAGAGAGGTCCTGGCGGGTCCTCTTAAAGATTTGTTTACTAAATCCTTGGAGACGGGAGATGTTCCAAGGGATTGGAGAATGGCGGAGGTGGTCCCTCTTCACAAAAGTGGTGATAGGGAAGTAGCTGGAAACTACAGGCCGGTAAGCCTCACTTCGGTTATTGGAAAAGTAATGGAAGCGATGCTGAAGGAAAGGATAATGAATTTCCTGGAAGCCAATAAGTTGCAAGATCCGAGACAACATGGTTTTACCAAAGGGAAATCGTGCCAAACGAATCTCATTGAGTTTTTTGATTGGGTGACAGGAGAATTGAATCAGGGACGAGCTATGGACGTAATCTACTTAGATTTCAGCAAAGCTTTTGACACGGTTCCCCACAGGAGGCTTTTAAATAAACTGGATGGGCTGAAGATAGGACCTAAAGTGGTGAACTGGATTAGGAACTGGTTGACGGACAGATGCCAGAGGGTGGTGGTGAATGGAGTTAGCTCGGAGGAGGGAAAGGTGAGTAGTGGAGTGCCTCAAGGTTCGGTGCTGGGGCCGATTCTGTTCAATATATTTGTGAGTGACCTTGCCGAAGGGTTAGAAGGTAAAGTTTGCCTATTTGTGGATGATACTAAGATCTGTAACAGAGTGGACACCCCGGAGGGAGTGGAAAACATGAAAAAGGATTTGAAGAAGCTAGAACAATGGTCTAAGGTCTGGCAATTAAAATTCAATGCGAAGAAATGCAAAGTGATGCACTTAGGGAATAGAAATCCACGGGAGACGTATGTGTTAGGTGGCGAGAGTCTGATAGGTTCGGACGGGGAGAGGGACCTTGGGGTGATAGTATCTGAGGATTTGAAGATGACGAAACAGTGTGACAAGGCAGTGGCTGTATCTAGAAGGTTGTTGGGCTGTATAGAGAGAGGTGTGACCAGCAGAAGAAAGGGGGTGTTGATGCCTCTGTATAAGTCGTTGGTGAGGCCCCATCTAGAGTATTGTGTTCAGTTTTGGAGGCCGTATCTTGCTAAGGATGTAAAAAGAATCGAAGCGGTGCAAAGAAAAGCTACGAGAATGGTATGGGATTTGCCTAACAAGACGTATGAGGAGAGACTTGCTGACCTGAACATGTATACCCTGGAGGAAAGGAGAAACAGGGGTGATATGATACAGACGTTCAAATATTTGAAAGGTATTAATCCGCAAACGAACCTTTTCCGGAGATACGAAGGCGGTAGAACGAGAGGACATGAAATGAGATTGAAGGGGGGCAGACTCAAGAAAAATGTCAGGAAGTATTTCTTCACGGAGAGAGTGGTGGATGTTTGGAATGCCCTCCCGCGGGAGGTGGTGGAGAGGAAAACGGTAACGGAATTCAAACATGCGTGGGATAAACATAAAGGAATCCTGTTCAAAAGGAAAGGATCCTCAGGAGCTTAACCGAGATTGGATAGCAGAGCCGGTAGTGGGAGGCGGGACTGGAGGTTGGGAGGCAGGGATAGCGCTGGGCAGACTTATACGGTCTGTGCCAGAGCCGGTGGTGGGAGGCGGGGATAGTGCTGGGCAGACTTATACGGTCTATCCCAGAGCTGGTGGTTGGGAGGCGGGGATAGTGCTGGGCAGACTTATACGGTCTGTGCCCTGAAGAGCACTGGTACAAATCAAAGTAGGGTATATACAAAAGTAGCACACATGAGTTGTCTTGTTGGGCAGACTGGATGGACCGTGCAGGTCTTTTTCTGCCGTCATCTACTATGTTACTATGTAAACATAGAAGGACAGTCCCTGCTCAAAGAGCTTACAATCTAAAAGACAAGAGAACAATCTAAAGACAAGTGAACAATCTAGAGGACGAGTGAACAGTTAATCTGATAGGGTGGATAGATTGGGGCATTCTATATTTCTCGAGCGGTTAGGCGCCGAAGGCAGCATTGAAGAGGTGAGTTTTAAGCAGAGATTTGAAGATGGGTAGGGAGGGGGCATGGTGTATGGGTAAAGGAAGATTGTTCCAGGCATAGGGTGAGGCAAGGCAGAATGAGCGGAGCCTGGAGTTGGCAGTGGTGGAGAAGGGTACTGAGAGAAGGGCTTTGTCCTGTGAGCGGAGGTTACGGGCGGGAACATAGGGGGAGATGAGGGTGGAGAGGTAGTGAGGAGCCGCAGACTGAGTGCATTTGTAGGTAAGGAGGAGGAGCTTGAATTGTATGCGATATCTGATCGGAAGCCAATGAAGTGATTTGAGGAGAGGGGTGATATGAGTATATCGGTTTTGGCGGAATATAAGACGTGCAGCAGCGTTCTGAATGGATTGAAGGGGGGATAGATGGCTGAGTGGGAGGCCGGTGAGGAGTAAGTTGCAGTAATCAAGGCGAGAGGTAATGAGAGCGTGGACGAGAGTTCTGGTGGTGTGCTCAGAGAGGAAAGGGCGAATTTTGCTGATGTTGAAGAGGAAGAAGCGACAGGTCTTGGCAGTCTGTTGGATATGCGCAGAGAAGGAGAGGGAGGAGTCGAAGATGACTCCGAGGTTGCGGGCAGATGGGACGGGGAGGATGAGGGTGTTATCAACTGAGATAGAGAGTGGAGGAAGAGGAGAAGTGGGTTTAGGAGGAAAGACGAGGAGCTCGGTCTTGGACATGTTCAGCTTCAGGTGGCGGTTGGACATCCATGCCGCAATGTCGGATAAACAGGCCGATACCTTGGCCTGGGTCTCCGCGGTGATGTCAGGTGTGGAGAGGTATAGCTGGGTGTCATCAGCATAAAGATGATACTGAAAACCATGAGACGAGATCAGCGAGCCAAGGGAAGAGGTGTAGATTGAGAAGAGAAGGGGTCCAAGGACAGATCCCTGGGGAACTCCAACAGATAGTGGGATGGGAGTGGAGGAAGATCCATGGGAGTGTACCCTGAAGGTGCGGTGGGAGAGATAAGAGAACCAGGAGAGGACAGGGCCTTGGAACCCAAAAGAGGACAGCGTGGCAAGAAGTAAATCATGATTGACAGTGTCAAACGCGGCAGAAAGATAGAGGAGGATGAGGATGGAGTAGTGACCTCTGGATTTGGCCAGGAGCAGGTCATTGCAAACTTTAGAGAGTGCCGTTTCTGTCGAGTGCAGAGGGCGAAAACCGGATTGAAGTGGATCGAGGATGGCATGAGAGGAGAGAAAATCAAGGCAGCGGCTGTGAATGGCGCGCTCAAGTATTTTGGAAAGGAAGGGTAAAAGAGAGATGGGGCGGTAGTTGGAGGGGCAGGTAGGGTCAAGTGTTTTTTAATAAATATGAAGACTTCATTAGCTGTGTTTGTGAGGGGTACTCTGATATGAACTTCAGTTTAGATTCCATGAGGAAACACTCTTCCAGGGACACTGTACATTCTAAAACACTAAGAGTACTGGTGCAAGACTTGGGTTTGTTTGTTTCTTAGAGGGAAAGAAGTTTGACCACTCAAAATTATACTTATTATTCACCACTACATGGGATTTATTTCTGTATTGATTACATTTTTGCAGATACAGTGGATTCCAGTTAAATGGGGCACTGATTAATTGAGGCATCCGTTTATTTGATCCAAACCCTAGAGAACATAAACAAAGATTATAGCCAGAAAATTTTTTTTGCTTATTTAGGACACCATGAGGCGTATTTTCAAAGCCCTTATACTTACAACAGGAAGTGGGTATTACTTTTAACACTGTCGGCTCCGCTATTACAGCAATCTTTGGTACCGGAGGATAAACCAAGAAATGGCTTCTCCCGATGTCTAAAAAACATCTGGAAGAGCCATTGCTTGGCAGGAATTAAGGCCACTGTAGCAACCAAAGTTGCTGGTGTGGCCTGTTGAGTGTCCGAAGTCTCTAGAAAAGCAGAAATATCCGATATCTGTTGCATATTTTGATCTGAAGCTTTTTGAGGGAGATAGAAAACCTTCGAAAACGGTGGTAAATTGGCTTCAGGTATATTTAAGTTCTCTATCAAGTATCTCTTCAACATAGCACCAGGCTTTAGCATTGGTACACCCGGGAAATTAATAAAACGCAAATTCATATTCCTGGCATGGTTCTCTAATTTTTACTACTACTACTATTTAGGATTGTTTAGTTGTAATTGCTTAAAACATCTGTCCCAAATGGGACATAAGATCCCACAATGGAGTCCATAGTTACCTTCTCAGGCTTGGTGATGAGTTCTAAAGGAAATATCAATTCTTGTTCAATTCTCCCCTCTCCAGCCGCTTGTAGATCCCCTGCCACTTCTGGCTGGCGAGTTTCTCCTGGAGGTAACCACCTCCCCTCTTCCGCTATCCGAAGCTGATATTGAGTCTCCTTCGCTGAAGCTCCTTCACCACTCAGGGTAGGCATCAGCGAACCAGGAAGCGGGGAACTCGCTGCCGTTGGCAGTGGGGGTGGAGCTCTCTGCTTGGGGCTGAGAGTTGTTTCCAGCTCGAGGGACGCCGATATTTCCTCCATTACACCGGTGTCTCACCTCGAAGCAGCCCCAGATTCAACACCAGTTCTTCGCTGCATAAACCAATCCAACGGTCCAGGTACTTGGGAAGGGGTCTAGGAGACTCGGGCAGCTGCTCTTCCTCTATGCTTAGGCATCATACAATAATGTTACTGCAGCAGCAAGGCGCGTTAGCGTGTAGCCATCTTGGAATCCCCCATATTGCATTTATTATGATAGTCTGTTACCTGTGTTTTTCAGCTTGGGAGTCTTCAACTGTGTGGCTACCAGATCTTCTAGTCCATGGAGAAATGAAAGGTGCTTACCTGTAATGATAAGTTTTCATGACTAGAGGATCTGCTAGCCACACAGATCCTCCCACCCTTCCCTCAGTTATCATATTGCTTTTTTCATTAAACTGTCAGGGAGCCGTGGTCACATGCATTACATGTGTATACAGAGAGCAGGAAAGAAATGATATGCATAGTAGATAGTTTTAAAACATTTTATTAGCATTCAGATTCATCGAGTCGGTTATGTCACTTCATCTTTGTAGGGGGGGTAGACTGATCAGGAGTATAATGTATTTCAAATAAGCTTGGGAGTCACCAATGTGTGGTTGACACATCGCACTTGTCCGTGGAGAAAATTAAGTTGCTTCCCTGTAACACAGCGCTTCGCAACTGGTGTGTCACCAAAAATTTGGTATACTGGAAACACTACGCCTGTGCTTGCCTTAGAAACCTTCCGTGTCTGCAAGCTGGAGAGACCAGGGATCCTGAAAGTCAAGTTCTGAAATCCCCATAACTGGTCCTTCTGCTTCCTCATTGCACTCAATGATAATAGCTGCTACCAGCCCAAACTAGAAATGTCACAAGTCTTCTGCCCATTTCTGTTTGCTACATAGTTTCTGGGTAGCATATTTGAGTTTGGTAGTGGAGGGATTTTGTGTTGCTGTTACTGAGGTGACAACAGAATTTGAATATATATTTGTTTTATATGACAAGTGAGAAATTTGGGACTAATGAGTTGCATCTAGTTTTTCGATATGGGATTGAATGGTAGGTAAATTCACACTAAACTTACACTGAAATACTTGGATTTTTTGTTCAGCTGTGAATTTTAGTGTTCAGTTTCACATACATGAATACTGTCAGCTGTGTCACAACAGAAGAGAGGTTGAGAACCACTGCTGCAACAGATGCTCTCTGTAGACAGAGCAAGATAAAATCAGCCACACAAACCTGCCCACCTCCCCTTTCCCAGCTTAAGCTACCATGAGGTCTGGTACAGACAATGGCAAAATAATCTACTTATATCCACTAAAAATTTATAGGCTGTTCTGAGCTCTTGGAAAACAAGGTCCAGGGTTCTAGCACCATCTGATAACATCACCAAGACTAGACTGGCTGAGGGCTAGCTAGTTGGCTGGGTTCACACATTAGGTTCTGCAACTTAGATTAAATAATACATTTTTTGCTTATTTACAACCTAAACTTCTATTGACTTCTGCTCAGTCTGTGTTGAGGCGCCAGTCCTCAATTTTACTTTGGACTTTTTTTCATGTATTTTGGCTAGAGAAAGGAAACTTATCTTCCCTTCATATTACAAATAACTCTCCTCATACCAAGTGATTGGAGCTGGATCTATATTCACATCTAACCCTCCTCCTGGACAACAAAGAAAAAGCCTACAGCAACCTGCATCAATTGGACCATCCATTGAGCCTGCAAATAGGTGGGAAAATGTGGGATACAAATGTAACAAATAAATCCAAGGATATCAGAACCAGAAAAAGTGCATACCTACAATCCACAAGTTAAACTTTTATTTTAACTACATAACTATTTCTAAAATTCTATAGCAACCTGCATCAATCGGACCATCCAAGGATATCAGAACCAGAAAATATAAAGTGCACACCTACAATCCATAAGTTAAACTTTTATTTTAACTACATAACTATTTCTAAAATTCTGAATCTGTTAAGATTCCTTAAAACTAAAATCAGCCATCAACCTCCTCTGAAGTCAGTTTCCAAATAAATTCACATAGAAGTGCTAAATACAGACATTTGTTTCTCTATTGCTGGAAACCTTTTGATCTCCCAGGCCTGATCTGAATTTACAACTTTAAAAAGGTTTGTTCTCTTAACGCCTTAACCCTGCATTGCCAACTAGTAAGACTGCTGATCCACAGGGTGGACCACAGTGCCGCCCAGTGAAATTTTGCCTGACTAGCTTCTGACACAAAGAATGTGCCTAGGTCCCGTAGAGACCTCAGGGATCCCAGTGGTGTGGAAAAGCAAGCTATAATCCCCACTAAGAGGTCAACATAACAGTACTTAAAAGATCACCTCATTGCCACACCAAACCTACCACCAGCACCCCCGGACCACACTTGGAATCTACAGGACTGGTGAATGTCAGATCAGCTACAACGAAATCCTCAGTGATCCATGATGTCATATATGAACAGCATCTTGACATTCTAGGAATAAGTGAAACCTGGCTAGATGGAAGTGGGGGTTTACCACTGGCTGAACTATGCCCAACAGGTTTCAACATCCAACATCAACCAAGACAAGGAAGACAGGATGGAGGGGTAGCAGTCTTGATTTGGGATACAATCAAACTGCACAGAATCTCCATCCCCCAGCTAAATGAATCAGTTTTAAGATGGCGGCCACACAGTAAGCTCCGCCAAGCCACAGATGAAGCCCAATCTTAAGGGCACCGGACTCGCTCCTGCTCCCAAACGCACCGCTCGACACCAGCGGAGACCCCACAACGCTGCCGAGACCAGCGGGAAGAACTGTGAACGCCCCGCGTTCAGGTCAGCACAGGTCGGGCTGCGGGTCCCAAAACGGAGCAGGGCGGAGGACACTGCCTAAGCGAGAGGCGCTCCCACACAGCAAAGCGCCGAGAAAGTAAAGAGAGCTCGCCCTCGGCCGTCGCGCTCCCCGGCAGGAACTGCCCGGGACAGTGTCGGCTGAGAGCTCCGGCGGGCCCGATCTCGTGGTGCGAGGTCCCGGGCCCAGCAGCCCGACGCCCACGCTGCCCTTCCCACCACGTGGCGCGGCCTGCCTGCACCGCGAGTCCTTCAGATTGGGCAGTTGGTGCGGCTTAGCGTCTTCCACAGGCGCCCTAGTTGCACTGCTGTTCTACGTGCAGCCCAGCTTGGTCGTTCCGAGTCCAGCCCAGCTTGGTCGCTCCGAGACCAGCCCAGCAGCCTCCAGCACTGTTACTCTGAGAGCGACCCACCTGCTCCAGCTCTCCCTGGTCCACCCGAGCGGTCCCGAGCTCTCCCTGGTCCAGTCCAGCCTGTCCCTGTCCGCCGATCCAGCTCTTCCTGGTCCACCCGAGCCATCTTCTCTTCTCTCTGCTTGCTTGCTCCAGTCCAGCGGTTCCAGCTTGTCCCAGCCCGCCAATCCAGCTTTCCCTGCCTGCTCTGATCCATCGGCCTGTTCCAGCCCGCCTGCTACCTGCTCCAGCAGTCCGTCGGATCCAGCTTCTCCCTGCTTGTCCCAGTCCGCCGATCCAGCTTTCCCTGTCTACTCTGATCCATTGGCCTGTTCCAGCCCGCCTGCTACCTGCTCCAGCTTGCCGCAGTCCGTCGGATCCAGCTTCTCCCTGCTTGTTCCAGCCGCAGTCCGTCGGATCCAGCTTCTCCCTGTTTATTCCAGCCATCTACTCCAGCTTGTTCCAGCCCGCCTACTACCTGCTCCAGCTTGCCGCAGTCCGTCGGATCCAGCTTCTCCCTGCTTGTTCCTGCCGCAGTCCGTCAGTACCAGCTTCTCCCTGTTTGTTCCAGCCATCTGCTCCAACTTGTGCCAGCCATCTGCTCCAACTTGTTCCAGCCCGCCTGATCCAGGCTCATCCCAATCCATCTGCTCCAGCTTCTTCCAGCCCGCCTGATCCAGCTTCTCCCTGTTTGCTACAGTCCTTCTGTTTCAGCGGTGCCAGCCCACCTGATCCAGCTTGTTCCTGTCCACCTGTTCCAGCCTCTCCCCGCTTGTTCCAGCTACCTGCTCCAGCTTGTCCCAGTCCGTCGAATCCAGCTTGCTCCAGCTACCTGCTCCAGCTTGTCCCAGGCCGTCGGATCCAGCTTATCCCTGCCTGTCCCAGTCATCTGCTCCAGCTTGTTCCAGCCCGCCTGATCCAGCTCGTTCAGCCTCTCCCTGCCTGTTCCAGCTACCTGCTCCAGTTGTTACCTCGACTTCTGATGCATATCGAATACCTACTTTAACTGTTGATTGAATTCCTTTACTCTATCTTAACTGCTGATTGAATTCCTCTAGACACTATCACTCCCTATGCCTTAGCTGTTGCCTGCTGTCCCAATCCTAGCATTCCTGCCTCCTCCTCTACTCCCATCACCTTAGCCACTTCACATCTACCCGCATCCACCTTAGCCCTATATATGGCCCCTATACACATTCTATTCATCGCCCTGTCCCTTCCTAACCTCTTCCCCCCTCCCCTTCCACTGTCTACCTCAGGAACTCATTGCCCACCCTTGTCCCCTCCCGTCCTGCTCATTACTCCCCTACCTCCCCCCACCCCAGCTCTCCTGCCCCCCTCATCATTCCTAGCTCTCAACCTTCTACACTTCCTCCCCACCATTAACCCATCCCCATTCCTCCTTAACACATCCCGTCTTCGCCATCTTCGTCGACCTGCCTCCCCTACCCTCCTCCGCACTCTCTTACTCCTTCTCCTACTTTCCGCAGGTGATGTCAATCCCAATCCAGGTCCCCCTCACCTCTCCATATCCACGTAACCAATCCCAGAATGCCTCCAATCTCATCTCTATTCCCCTTCTCCCCCCCCCCCCCCCCGCTTCCCTCCCCTTCTCGTGTGCCCTATGGAATGCCCACTCAGTATGCAACAAACTCTCCTTCATCCACGATTTATTCATCTCCCGTTCCCTTCAACTGCTCGCTTTAACTGAAACTTGGATAACCCCTAATGACACTGCCTCAATTGCAGCCCCATGCCATGGAGGATATCTTTTCTCCCACACTCCCCGCCCAGATGCATGCGGTGGAGGCGTTGGGTTTCTTCTCTCACCCTCTTGTAGTTTCCAACCCCTCCTCCTGCCACAGTCTCACTGCTTCTCATCCTTTGAAACTCATGCCATCCGTCTATTCTACCCGACACCACTCAGAGTTGCAGTCATCTACCGCCCCCCTGAGAAGCCCCTCTCTTCATTCCTTACTGATTTCGACGCTTGGCTCACCGTCTTTCTTGATCCCTCATCTCCATCCCTCATGCTTGGTGATTTTAACATTTATGTTGACAACCCTTCCAACTCCTATGCTTCTAAATTCCTCACTCTGACATCCTCCTTTAACCTCCAACTATGCTCTACCACCCCTACTCATCGTAATGGCCATTGTCTCGACCTCGTTCTCTTCTCCTCCTGCTCACCCTCCAATTTCTGCACCTCAGTCCTTCCTATCTCAGATCATCACCTAATCACCCTCACACTTCATCACCCTCCCCCTCAACCTCGTCCAACTATAACCACTGCCTTCAGGAATATCCAAGCTGTCGACCCCCCTACCCTATCCTCTCACATCCCCAATCTCTTCCCTTCCATCTCGTCTTCTGAATCTGTCGACACGGCTGTCTCTACCTACAATGAAATTCTCTCCACTGCTCTGGATACCCTAGCACCATCTGTCTCTCGCCCCACTAAGCGCATTAATCCTCAGCCCTGGTTAACCCCTTGCATCCGTTACCTTCGCTCCTGCACCCGATCTGCTGAACGACTCTGGAGGAAATCTCGCACCCTGTCAGACTTCACCCATTACAAATTCATGCTATCCTCCTTCCAGTCCTCCCTATTCCTTGCCAAACAGGAATATTATTCTCAATTAACCAATTCTCTTGGCTCCAACCCTCGTCGCTTCTTCGCCACCCTCAACTCCCTACTTAAAGTGCCCTCCGCTCCCACCCCCCCTCACTCTCTCCTCAAACACTTGCTGACTACTTCCGCGATAAAGTGCAGAAAATAAACCTTGAATTCACTTCCAGGCCTTCTCCTCCCTGTGACTTCTTAACCCACTCCCTCAACCAACCTAACCTGGCCTCCTTCTCCTCCTTCCCTGACATCACCGAAGAGGAAACTGCTCGCCTTCTTTCTTCCTCTAAGTGCACCACCTGTTCCTCTGATCCCATTCCCACCAATCTGCTTACCAACATCTCTCCTACAGTTAACCCCTCAATCTGTCACATCCTCAACCTCTCTCTCTCCACTGCTACTGTCCCTGACACCTTCAAGCACGCTGTAGTCACACCGCTTCTCAAAAAACCATCACTTGACCCCACCTGTCCCTCCAACTACCGCCCCATCTCTCTCCTACCCTTCCTCTCCAAATTACTTGAACGCGCTGTCCACAGCCGCTGCCTTGATTTCCTCTCCTCTCAGGCCATCCTCGATCCGCTTAAATCCGGCTTTCGCCCACTACACTCGACAGAAACAGCACTCTCTAAAGTCTGCAATGACCTGCTCCTTGCCAAATACAAAGGTCACTACTCCATCCTCATCCTCCTCGACCTATCTGCTGCCTTTGACACCGTCAATCATAATTTACTTCTGGACACACTGTCCTCATTCGGGTTCCAGGGCTCCGTCCTCTCCTGGTTCTCTTCGTATCTTTCCCAACGCACCTTCAGAGTATTTTCTAATGGCTCTTCTTCCACCCCCGTCCCGCTCTCTGTTGGGGTTCCTCAAGGATCTGTCCTTGGACCGCTTCTTTTCTCGATATACACCTCTTCCCTGGGCTCGCTGATCTCATCACATGGTTTCCAGTACCATCTCTATGCTGATGACACCCAGCTTTACTTCTCCACTCCCGACATCACAGTCGAAACCCAGGCCAAAGTTTCGGCCTGCCTCTCAGACATCGCTGCCTGGATGTCCAACCAGCATCTGAAACTGAACATGGCAAAGACTGAGCTCCTTGTCTTTCCACCCAAACCCTCTTCTCCTCTTCCCCCACTTTCCGTCTCTGTTGACAATGCCCTCATCCTCCCCGTCTCTTCAGCCCGCAATCTCGGAGTCATTTTCGACTCCTCCCTCTCCTTCTCTGCCCATATCCAGCAGACAGCTAAGACCTATCGCTTCTTCCTCTTTAATATTAGCAAAATTCACCCATTCCTCTCTGAACAGACCACCCAAACCCTCGTCCACTCGCTCGTTACCTCTCGTCTTGACTATTGCAACCTTCTCCTCGCTGGCCTCCCGCTTAGCCACCTATCCCCCCTTCAATCTGTCCAAAATTCCGCCGCACGTCTTATCTACCGCGTGAACCGATACTCTCATATCACCCCTCCTCAAGTCGCTTCACTGGCTCCCGATCCGCTACCTTATACAGTTCAAGCTTCTCCTATTGACCTTCAAGTGCACTCAATCTGCAGCCCCCCATTACCTCTCTACCCTCCTCTCCCCGTATGTTCCCACCCGTAACCTCCGCTCTCAGAACAAATCACTCCTATCTGTAGCCTTCTCCACCACCGCTAACTCCAGACTCCACCCCTTCTGCCTCGCATCACCTTATGCCTGGAACAGACTTCCCGAGCCCATACGCCATGCGCCCTCCCTGCCCATTTTCAAGTCCTTACTCAAAGCCCATTTCTTCTCCCTTGCTTTTGGCGCCTAACCACTTTCCCCATTCATGATACCTACACTGACTACATAGTTTGTTACCTCTAGATTGTAAGCTCTCTTGAGCAGGGACCGTCCTTCCCCATGTTTAAACTTGTACAGCGCTGCGTAACCCTGGCAGCGCTATAGAAATGCTAAGTAGTAGTAGTATTAGTAGTAATCTCTTTAATCCAGCGTGAAGAGGAGAAACAAACCTGGCTGTTCATGGTATACTGAGCACATTATCTGTGCAAGAACTCCTAGACCTGATTAAAGTGACCCTTGGCTGGTGATCATGGGAGATTTCAATCTACACATCAAAACCCCAGATACCACCGCAGCTGCCTTTCTGAACACGATGACAGAAACGGTCTTATGCCCCACTAACAAACGCTCACCTTAGTTTTCTCCAGAACTTCAGATCCTTAAAACGCGGTCAGAAACTGGAAAGGAGATGGCGTAAATCTCGCCTGGATGAAGACAGGCTAAAACTGTAGGAAGTCATCTTATGTTCTAACGCCTCTTACCTATATATGTTAACCATCTCTCTGATCTCATGTGCAATTACGCTGCCTACTAAAATGTTCTACTGAGCATTGTGTTGACATTCGAAGTAGTATACCACGCCATACAACTCTGTATTGTTATTTGAATATTTTTACTGCTGTAATGGTCTATTGCTCGTGTTTGATTTATTCTTACTGTTCACTGCCTTGAGTGAATTCATTCAAAATGCCAGAAAATAAATCCTAATAAATAAATGTATGACTGATTTATCCAGCTGTCAATGGAGAACACCTGTTCTCTGTTAATTTTCACTCCATTTTAATCTAGCCCTGACAGCCAAAGACTGTATCATCTACTAGATCAGGCTCACCTCGGTTACTAACACACTTACTTAGATTTTTCAACACAATTCTCTCTACTAAAATAATAAGCTGTTTTGGACGAGACCACTAAAAACTGAAAGCTCCTACAGAAACTGTCATTAAGAGATAGCCTAAAGTTGATGCAAAGCCCACGGAACTACCAATCCCAGAATACACCGCAACGATTAAAATGATTCTTGAACTACTGAAAAATAACCTCTCTTAGAAACCATAGCTAAAATCGCAACATTCTCAATGCCAATATGTCCCTTCTTTGTACCTGGGGCTGGGAGCCTCTAATACCAGTTCCTAACATCCTTCTCCATATTATTCCACACAGGGAAGCCGCCATGTTGCCGAGAATATAGGCGGCGCTGGTGACCTTTCTGCAAACAAAAAAAAGTGAAAAAAATTATATTTAAAAAAGGAGACTGGTAACAATAGAAAATGAACGATAAATCATTCGTTTTATGGGTATGAATTAATGATTATAGTCATACAGGCAAAAGTCGTCGAAGAGAGATGCCTTAAGGCAGCGCGCGCGCCCTCGCTAATATAACGTGACGTTATCAAAAGGCCTAAATAAATAAATATTTCAAGGGCACTGCAGTGATATCCGCACAGGGTGAATAAAATAATAGTAATCATAATAGTAGCGCCTCGAGGAATAAATTTAGATTTTAATAGATAAGAAGGATCGGAGTTGGAAGTTAAAAAGAATAACGTCTCACATTTTATTAATTTCTACGGCTCTTGTGCATTGCGCATGCGTGGCCGTGGATACTTTAAAAAAACGACGTCACATCATTTACCAATTTTCAAAATCATTTTCGGTGAGGGGAGCTTCTTGGCGGTCGAGTCAGGACTACTTTAAAATAAAATGTTACTATTTTTCTGCACATATTATTTTTTATCCTCATTAAATTGTATCCTTGCTTTGTTTAATTATTTCTTACGTAAGTTACGTCTGAACGTTGCCGGTTTTGATTGGCCGCTTCTCCCGTCACGTGGTACATAGGCGAGCAGTGCGCTCTCGCTCTCTTCTTGGGAGACGGCGAAGAAGCAAAGGGGAAGGGGGATGGTCTGCTTTGTGACGTCACGCTCCTTTATAATGCCGCGCCCGAGCAACCGTCGCCATTCTGGGGCTCGGCTGAAGGTGAGTGTACGTTGAGGTTGTGTAAAAGCGGTTTGAAAACGGAGCGAAAAAAATGTACCGAATAAGTCGCTTGAACGTAAGTTTTATTGACTGTATTTGATGGCTTTTGACTGAAAGCTTGGTTTTCTTTTTTTTTCTTCCCCCTTCTCTCAGGTTTTATTCTACGCGCAGAGAAAGAGAAGAGCCCAAAGCGGGAAGATTTAAGGCGGCTTAATTTTTTTTCCTCTGGTTCCGCCTCACACGACCATCAGCGTTAACTACGACACAATCCAAAAAGGGTGTTACGGTGGCTGCATGTGATAACTTATTTTTTGTGATTGAAGAAATTCCTCCACATCAAACAAGAACAAATATTGATAATCAAATCAAAGAAAACAAACAAACCCTCTCCCACCCCTTCCAGTTCGTCCTCCCTAAGTAAAGGCATAAAAATCCATTAATAGAATAATAGTTTAAGGGAGGGGGTAGAGAGAGCTTAAAAAAAAGGCAAATGACCTTTTGCTAGTATTCAAATTTTTTGGTCATATTGGTCCCCGAGGCTGCTGCAGGAGAGAGGAATTGGAGGAGAGTAAGTGTATTTTTGAACAACGAAAGGAAGGAAAAGGAGGGTGGGAAGAAAACGGGGAGGAAACGTTAAATGAGTAATGGGGAATGCAAAGTTGTTTGGTTAAAAAGGAAAACTTATGGGGATTAAATGAGCTCACATACAAGAGATGACGGAGTTGGTGAAGGAAAGACCGTTTCCTTGTGTGTGAGACGTCCCTGGAGGGTTGGAATAATGTTTAAATTACAGCGACTTGGAAGGATGAAGGTAAAATTAATTTATAAGCAATCTGTACATAAAGATTGCAGGATAGGAAAGAAAAAAACAGCATGTACATAATTTGAATTCATTATATATACCAAGAATTGATGTAGAAAGGGATTAGTGCAATCTGGGGATAAAGATTGCAGAAAAAAATATTCCCTAGTTTTTATTTTTACATAGAAATGGAATATTTCTCATACACAGGAAATAAGGGCTATAACAAGCCATTGGCTTTGTTTTTAAAACCCCATGCTATTAAAATATATTTTGATTAATACTTGTAATGTTTCAACAGGGTGGCTATCCTTGCACAATTGTTTTTTTTTAATTTAGGCTAACCTCACTTTTTTCTTAGTAGTGACCGGGCATAATTTTTTTTTTCATGCATGGATTCTGTCTACAAAGTAGAGCATAACAGCTCTTGAAGCAGCTAGTTTGTGCCTTTAATTTTTTTTTAGTCCTAAGATGGCGGTTGCTTTGTCCTTCTTGAAGCTCCAAAATGGCGCCTGTCTCTCTTCCCTTTGTTTTGGCTTCCCTTCCCTCCTACACTTGGCAGTATTTCTGAGAAGAGGGGTGGGGGCTGTTCTGTTGATGCAATCTTTTCCCTCTATGCTCCTCCTCTACCAGCTCTGCGCTTCAGCCAGACCTGGAGTTTAAATGGCCCATTGAGGAAGGCAGAGGGGACTGGTTGTGCATGATAGCGGAGTAACTAACATTTATTCCCCTTTTCACTCCCAATTCATAACATTTGCTCTTTTAGCAGCAGGCAAAAGACATCTAAATTCAAGTCATTACTTTTTAATTTTGTAGGCTATTCTCTTGCACCATTGCTTACTTTGATTTCAGACTTTGTTCCTTTTTGTGTTGTATACATGTGATTCATGCTTGGATTTTGTCTCCCAGTTTCACATTTTCCCATCCACTGTAAAAGTAAGGGGGTGGTATTAGCATAATCTACTTCTAAAAGGTTTACCGGTTTGAGTGTAATATCTGTACAGTAGGTTATTTCTAATATTTTAGAAACTTTAACGCTGAACCTTTTAAATGGAAGACAGACTTTTTTTTAAATGTTGAGATTCTGATGCAGATGTACAATGCTACCACTGGACATTAGAAGGGCACTGAACATTACAATCATTAGTATAATATTGTAACCCAACTTTCTATTGTATATATGGGTTTCCTGTGTGTTGCGATAAATTTGTGTTCGATGATTTTGTGCAACATTCTACAGTGCTTAGCTCCTGTACAATATACTAGGAATAAGATGGGAACATTAGAAACAGTGAAGCTGCATTTGTAAAACTCATCACAGGGAACAGCCACAGTCACCTGGTAAGCAAACCTTTCTGGTATTAACATTTCTCAGCTTCATTTGTTTCCAACCACTGGGAGGGTTTTTTGTTTTGGTTTCTTTTTTTAAACATCTTCAACCCATATAGTGCATGCAGGCTTGAAAATTCTTCAGTCCTGTAACTACTTTTCTCATTAGAATTTCTTGCTGTATCAGAACAATTTAACCAAAATTTTAGTTTGGCCTACGAACTAAGGTACCAAAAAAGTGTGATTCTGCATTAGAGTATGTACCTTTTTATAGCTGATAAATTTCTTGAGCAGCTAATAGGAAAGAAAACTTACATGAAGTAAGAAGAACCCTTTTTGGGTCCTTGTGACCCAGACTGTCCACTGCTAAAGACAAGATGTTGAGCTCAACAGACCTTAGTCTGACTCAGCATGTCTTAAGTTCATAGCAGACTAAGGTGTTCATTTTCAAACCACTTAGATCTACAAAGTTACATAGAGGCATATTTTCAAAGCACTTTGGGAGGCTAAGTTCCATAGGTTTCTATGGAACTTTGGGAGGCTAAGTGCTTTGAAAATGAGCCTCACAGTAACCTTTGTGCTTTGAAAATTGGCCTCTTTAGCATAATGGTGTTCAGTGTCCTCTACCACGTACCAGTGGTAGCATTTGTTAATCTCAAGTCTTTCATTTCTATTAAAACACTGTCTTGCATATTTATTTCCCCATGACAATAAATGCCATGGAAAGTTTAGAGGTATGTGTGACTTTCGTGTGTTGTGGATGATGCATGGGTGAGATTTAGGTATTAAGAAGATCCCCTTTTAGTTTGACTTTGCCAGTACAATGATGCCTGACTAGAAAGGTATTTTCCATGTGTGCTAACTGAATGCACATAATGGGTTGAGGGGGAGGGGATTCTCTATTCATATTGGAATTTTATCATAGGCAGGGCCCATTACCTGCATGATGAGTTCTGAAAGCCTGGGGGAAATAATGGATTTATGCATGTAGCATTACCAGTCCATAATAAAAGTAAGAACTTTTGAGTAACTTAATTATGCAAAACACATCTTTCATAGGAGAGAAAAAACCCCAGCCTGACAACTCAGTAACTTTGATAGATCCTGAAAGGCTTTAGAAGGGAGTGGGTTTTGTAATGAGGTGGTCTGGTCCCATTTTTTTATGACTTCTGTTGCAATGCTGCTGAGAGTTAACAGTAATTGCATTTCTTTGAGGCGTATTTTCAAAGTATTCAGCAGGTAGCAGTGATTCCCCAGCTCTCTTAAAAAGTATTGTTATGGATGGGGTAGCCTTTTCAAAGTTAGGGACTGAAATCTAGAAGCAGGCAAAAGGCAGTAGTACTGTTTCTTGCCCCCCCCCCCCCCCTTTTTTTTTTTTTTTTAAGAAAGAGCTGACTTAAAACTGCTCTTTCATTTTTCTACTAAACTCATTGGCTGCTTGTATCAATCACTCCTAAGCAGTTACTGCTTTCGCTTTTTATATTTTTGGGATGATTTATGATATTGGTTATGCAATCAGATTAAAAACAATCCCACCTTTTGCAGGATTGCTTAGCTACTGTAAATTATAGTAGGAAAGCAGCTACTGGCATACGGAAGTGGGTAGAAATTGTAAATTTCTAAAAAGAGAGAATGTGCTTGAAGAAAACTGAATTCATTAAAAAAAAAAAAAAAAAGAATCTGCATACTTAACGGTAACTACCAGTATGGAAGTGTTTGTAAGCATGATTTCTAACTAAAGGCCTGTTACTTTTTGAATACTTCAATTTTTTACAGTGATCCTTTTTGAAACCATAGCCCAAAAATTGGCAGATAAAAATGTGTTAAATACACACATCCCTAAGTGATTTTTTTTTTTCTAATATGCTACATTTATTTCCCACTTTATACAGCTTAATTTATATTTGCTTTTGTCCCTTATAAAATATTCTGCCTAGAATTTTGAGCCCTATGTTTGTGATGACATTGGAAGCATAGTCTATATTGACTGCATAC
This sequence comes from Microcaecilia unicolor, assembly GCF_901765095.1. NCBI lineage: Eukaryota > Metazoa > Chordata > Amphibia > Gymnophiona > Siphonopidae > Microcaecilia > Microcaecilia unicolor. Next base: position 211,035,146 of record NC_044033.1, read on the forward strand.
CTCTTGGGGCTTGCAATGAGAGAGACAGAAGAGCCACCTTAAGTTTGTCTATGATCAAACATATTTCAGGCACTACATAAGTACAGTGTCTCATGTTCAGAATTGCACCTTAACTAATTGGTAGAAATTTGTCAGTGCTATGCAATATTTGTAAGTTTTTTTTCCGTACTGGCTGGCATGGTGTACAGTTACGTATATAGTACATTTTGACAGGTACATAGACTCCTTGGTATATCTGAGCAAACACGAGACATGCCAGGTTTAGCAAGATTTTTATTTTTTAATCATAGTGCATTTTATGTATTATATGTGAACCCCCTAACCTTCCAGGCAAAGCGAGAATTGCATCAGTTTTCTTTAAAATCATTTTTTAAAACATTTCCATTCCATGACATGTTAGTTTAAATATTTTCTTTTACATTTTTTTATTCAGTGTGAAATTCAAAAAAATAATATTTGCAAGGGGAGCTTAACATATAGAGGCCAGTTTATAAATATTAATGAACAGTAAGCATTCTTACATTCTGAATTAGAATTGTATAGATGCTTGTGAGCCTTTGATAGTGGCTGAGACCTAGCCTTCTGGCTGACTAGCAAAATCCAAACCATACTTGGCTAGTTTTTGTGTTCCAATGGTGGGGTGGCGGAAAAGGGGAACAAAAGCTTAAATATAACTGATTTAAAATAATCTTACAGAGGTACCTCCTTGTATTACAGAGCTTGGTATACTTTTAGCTATTATTTTGTCTTATTCTTTTCTTCCAGACCTGAAGACTTAAGTATTTGTGGTACGTTGGCTTTTTAGCTGTCGCAGATTTAGGTCCTCAGCACCCTGCTTTTGTTCCTCGTTTCCAGTTGCTCTGACCATTGATGTATTAGGAGCAGGGGGGGGTCCCAAACTGTGGGTCTGAGCCCACTAGTAGGGTCCCAGAAGACTTGCCAGGTGGGTTACAACTTAAAAGCCCCATTGTGGTAGTTAAGCCAGGAAGGTCCAAGGTATAAAGCAGGACCTCCATTCTGCAAATAATTTTAGACAGTTGCATTTCCCAGCTGTGAAACATTAAGTTATGGGAGAATGTAGAGTCATGGATCCTGTAGTTCTCAATTTTTAAATTGAAAGTTGGACACCACAGATTTCGTATGCTGTAAGGTAGCATTGTGGGGCAATTTTAATCCCTTTCATCCTAAGCGTGTTTAGAAAGTTCTTTTTAACCCTCTGCTTATGGTTGGTAGATCTCAAAGCTAAAACTTAATACAAGATGGTTCTGTATTTTAGTTTTTACCTGGTAACTTTTCTTCTGGGCTTCTAACTCAGTTGGAACTGGTGCTGGGATTTGGCACCTGATGCTGCCCAAGAAATTTTCTTATGTCCCTTTAACAGTGTATTTTAGATCAATTTGACAACAGTCCTCAGCTTGCGTGGAACGGAATTGGCATGCACTGGTGCTCCTTTTGGAGCTTTGCAATTAGGGGCCCAAATTTTAGCCATAAGAGATCTAATTTTGTGATGACTGGCTCTCAATTTCTGTGAATGCTGCCTAAATCCATCCGTATGGCAGTGAACAGCTCTGGCACCATGCCTGGCCCTTTTTCAGAAGGGTTATGTCCTATGAGATGTCATCACAAGTTCTATGAGCCTGAAACAACATCGCTAGTGATACACGTTAGTCATCTTTCATTACCTCATAACTTAGTGCAGCATACTTGTACATTCTAGTTCAGTATATGCCTTGAGTCACCAAAGATTGCATAGGTTTTTTTGCCCTTCCTCATTCATATCTGCCTATTCCACTGTAGTCATTCACCAGGTTTGGAATGCAGAGATCTACATAATGAATATAGTTTAAAAACAGAAAGTAAACATAATAGTAAAACATAATATCTGGCAACACTAGTCTTTAACAACATTATCTCTGAATGATAATTCAGACTTTTTATCCAAGGCAGTCTGGTTTTTTACAGATTGCATAGAATTTGGATCAAAGTTTTATCATGCTGAACCCTAGAACGCTATTAGCAGTTCTGGGATTTTGAATTGTTTTTTGTGCAAGGAGTGTACTTATCAGCTTTCTGCACTGATTATGTGAAGGAATTCCGAGCAATCACAGAATTTCTTATGTGAACTGAATGGGTTTTTTTTTATTGTGGTCCAGTCTTTTTTTATATACATAATCATCTATTTGCTTAAATGCGATTGGACAACAATGATGGAGTCTTCTCCCTCCAAAAGTTGGTATATTCACCATTGATGTAGTTTTGAAATTGTGATAATTTGAAAGATGTGGGCTGCCAGAGTTAATTCAGTTTGAGATGAGGCTCCCGATCACAGCCTCTTTTAACTTTTTTTTTTCCTTCCGTGGTGATTCAAATGCTCTTGCTGAGTTGTACTACTTCATCACTAAAATGTCAGGCAGTTTGATCTCACCTATAGAAGCAGCAGCAACTCTGTAAAAGTCTAAATGAAGAAGAACCCCCAGGGGAGTGCTCTTTTTCAATTTAAACACCTTGTTGCTTCCACCCACTCGTGGGTGGGATGGGGGTTAGTACCAGATTGTAGCACTGAATTTTGTGTGTGTGTTTTAAGGAAGTTTTTCCTGTAGCCTAGCCTTATTTCACATGTCCAGTTTTAAGGTCTGGTTTACTAAGCTTTTATTCCTCATGGGGAAAAAGGGGGGGGGGAATCTTAATAAAAATAGTCCTTAGTTGCATGGATTGTTAACCTTTTTTTTGTTTTGTTTTTGCACCCCCTTTAACGGATAGATAAAATCCTTGCTCCCTCTTCCTATAATGAGTGTCTGCTTGTGACTACTGACAGTTGCATGTTGCTAACTGTTAGCCACTAACATGCTGCTAAAATTCCAGTAATACACAGTTACATGACAATAACTTTCCTAATAAATGCCTTCACTCCATCTAGAAAATTTCAATAACTTGCCTCAGATTTCAAGACCCTTCTCTGCACCCATTTGACATCTTCCTGCACATTTGAGGGTACTGCACCCCATTTTATACAAGTGTCCACTAGTGACTACTGACTGTTGCATATGTCACTAACATTCGCTAACATGCTGCTATAATTCCAGTAGTACACTGTTAACACGACAATAACTCTTAATAAATGCCTTCACGCCGTCTAGAAAATTTCAATAACTTGCCTCAAATTTCAAAACCCTTCTTTGCAACCTTTTGACTTCTTCCTGCACATTTGAGGGTGCGGGCACCACTGGTTATGAACCCCTGCCTTAGGTACATGTTTACTAAAGGGTGTAAAGCCCTTAACATGCACTAACAGGGATATCGCATGACAGCATTAAGGCATTCTACAGTAATATACCTCTTAGCATGCGTTAGGGAATTCTGGCAGAAGGCATGGCAAAAGCGTGAAAACATCATGCTAGTGCATTCTAGGTAATGTGCACTAACTTGAGAACACTGGCTCATTTAGCGCTCCTACATAGAAGTCGCTGAATACCCTCACATTGTCCTAGCAGTTACCGTGCGTTAATGACCACATTAGCACATGACCTGTGTAAAAAAAAAAAAAACCTTAAAAGGAAAAGTTTGGCTTGCAGTAAAATCCATGTTAACTCCAAAATCTTGAGGGCTTTTTTTACTAAGCAGCGTTAGGTGCTAATGCAGTTTAAAATAGTGTAGCAGAGATGTGCTCAGGTGTCCTCCCAAATCAGTGCACACTAAAAAAATATTTTTAAGTTCCCGAACATGCTAAAGTTGGCACAGGACTACAGTGTGCAAAATGGGTGGTGTTAAGTGCTCACTAATTTTTTTTTTTTATGGTCTCATGCTGATGACCACATTAGGACATGGCCATTAATACGACAAATAGAAAATTGGCTGTTTTACAGCTGTGGTAAAAATGGCCTTAGCATATGGGAAAACCCAACACAAGGGTGCACTAAGGCCTCTTTTTTTTTTTTTTTTTTTTTTTGCCACAGATCCTTATTGGTCTACATCTTCTAAATGTAGCTCATGATTATACACTCAGCCCAACTGGATACTCTCCAACTTCTGTAGTTTTTCCTATTAAACATTGCATTGCTCAGTATTTGACTCTACAGTGCGAAATCTTGAAAATTTTAAATTTGCACAGCAACTACCAGTCTTCCATTTCCAACAGGGCAAGATCCTTGCTTGGAAACACTAACAGTAGATTATAAGCAAAACCTAACTTGGGTAAAAACCACAAGTCCTGCCAAAGAACAAATTAGGACAAATCAGGTAGTTAAAGCACTAAGAAGAAAAGGACCCCTTAGTGCTTTAACTACCTGATTTGTCCTAATTTGTTCTTTGGCAGGACTTGTGGTTTTTACCCAAGTTAAGGTTTTGCTTATAGTCTACTGTTAGTGTTTCCAGGCAAGGATCTTGCCCTGTTGGAAATGGAAGACTGGTAGTTGCTGTGCAAATTTAAAATTTTCAAGATTTCGCACTGTAGAGTCAAATACTGAGCAATGCAATGTTTAATAGGAAAAACTACAGTATAGAAGTTGGAGAGTATCCAGTTGGGCTGAGTGTATAATCATGAGCTACATTTAGAAGATGTAGACCAATAAGGATCTTCTTGGTCTGCCTTCTAGTGAGAGCTGAATACAGCCTCAGTGCCTGGGATTAGTAAATTGCCAGTCTTACACATAGCATTTCCCATAAGATCAAGTTCAGTATGGGACACAACCTAATGTGGTCTTTGTGTTCCTCCCCCAGTTTATTTTTATTTGAATAGGAAGTAACCTATAACTTGGATTGTGGTGTTTTGGGTTTAAATCCACATTTTGTTTTGTAAAGTCAAATGTAAAAAATACTGTTGCTTAAACCCATTTTAATGTATAGTGTGTATAGCTTGTTTGCTCTTTAGAGATGGTTTGTATCAAACATTCAAGGAGTCACTTTGCCAGGTCTAGTCAAAGGAGGCTAAGCAAGACAAGGAGCAGAAGTTTCTCAAAAAAAACAAACTGTCAACTGGGAAATTAGAGTAGAATTATTTTCCAAGTTCAAGATATTGCTGAAAGAGAGCTAGATTCCTTTTTTGAAAGAGGCCAAAAGTGATTAAGAAAGTACATTTGAATTTTAGTGACTGCATTTTTTATTGGGATGATGACAGCATGGAGCACCAGTAAACCTTTTCTGTTTAACCATATACTTGTATGTGGGATGCCGTATAGCACAACTCAATAATTTCCAACAAAACTTTCTGATAAAAAAAGTAGGAAATGATACATTGTGGAATGGTATGCCATTTCATTTTTATAAATAACCTCATTTACTTACCTTCAGGAATCTTCTTTGGATTCTAGAGTATCCCTAAGTCGTTCCTTCATCTAAAGCAGATACTTCTACAACACTTAGTGATGGCCTGCGGGGGGGGGGGGGGGGGGGGGGGGGGGGGTTGCCAGTGGCTGCCAGTGGCTGCAGTGACAACCTTTCTCCTAAAATATTCAGTTAACTTTGACAGCGCCATCTGTGGTGACTATATTTAGGAAATGCTAATTAGGGCACCCTTTGCCTTTTGGGTTAGCAGCTCAAGTTATTTCTCACAAAGAGAAAAGGACCTGAGAGCTTGTTCTTGCCATTATCCTTGAATAGGCTGAATTGTGTAATTTGGTGCTATGAATCTGTAAAGCAGTCCCATATGCTTGCTGCAGAAATCTTACTCTGGTGATAGGCTTTTGTGAATGAAGGAGCCTATTATTTTTCAGAATGTTGCAACTTTAAAATAAAAAAGGTTAATAACATTCAGAATATAAGATTATAGCTTTTTTAATTAACTATGAAATGTTTTTAATGGCAATTTTTGCTTCTAATTATTAACCTTTATTTGTGTTCAGTTGTACATGTCCCACTTTGTTTATCTGTATTTTGACCTCGTGGGATTTTGTGTTCATCCACTCAGGTGGAGAGCCTAGCCTAACCAGTTGAAAATGTCAGCCATGCAACTGTTCAAAAAAAAATTCTGTTCAAATGGCTGCCTGATTTTAACTTTATCTGCAAATTTACATTAATGCAGCAGAGTAGAAGTGCAGATGCCAAATCTTCTAAAAGCATTTTGCTTTTTTTGTTTTTGTGAAGTCCCTGTGTTATTTAATCTGAAATTTAAAACTTCCATATCAGAGTTCTTAGATTAACAATTTGCTTTTAGTATATGGGACTGCTACTATATACTGTCTGGAATATGCATAGTTGTGAGCGTAGAGAGAAAAGGTACAAGTAACCTGTAAAAAGTAAAACTAGTTGTGCTTGTAGGAGATGTTTTCTTTTGGAAGGCCAATTAATGGGTGTATCAAGCAGTCCCAAAAACATAGATTTTTAAAAAACTTTTGGCTTTCTAAAAGGTATAGCTAGTCAAATAGCTTGAGGGTTTGTTTTTCTAAATCAAAAGTACTATGAACAGAATTAGCTGTGAAAATCCTTAGTTGCTTACTGTGCTAATTGTATGCTTGTAAAGGTTAATATTCTGCAGATTTTCAGCTAAACTATGTAATTGTGAATGCTAGAAATACCAGCATAACTTTAAACATAACTTATCATTCATGCTATTTTTTTTTTTACATGCAGACATGAATTTCTGTTAAATGGGGAATGACTACATTTTTCTGCACTTACAGTCTTCTTTTACAAAGCCATGTAGTAAATGAGAAGAAGCCCATTCAATTCCTATGGGCTTCCGCTCATCTGCCACACGGGAACACTAGCGTGGCTTTGTAAAAGAAGCCCTTAGTATAATTTCTAGTTCTGTTCCCTCCCCCACCAGTTTGATTAAAACAGATGTCTGGCCATTGACAGCTACATTTGGTAACATACACTTACACAGTTAATGCACCTTATTAATAACAAGGTCCCATTGTGTAAAATGGGTCCATTAGTATAATAATGTGAATTAACAGCTTTAGCATATGTTAGTAACTTAGCTGGCTGATAGCGACTTCAATGATCAATGGATACCTGTGTAAGTGCTGGATGGTTTTGTTTGGGGTTTTTTTTTTTTTAAAGCCCTGATAAATTTGGCAGCCACTGCCAACTACATAACTGTTTTAGAACAGCGGTTCCCAAGCCAGTGACTTTTAAGGATATTCACAGTGAATATACATGAGAAATTTGCATGTAGTGGAGGAAGTGCATGAAATCTGTGTCATGAATATTCTATGTGGATATCCCAAAAACATCACTGGTTAGGGGTGCCCCATTTGGGGAACCTTTGCTTTAGAGTTTTGGGCCTATATAAGAGGGTCAAATAGCTCCTAATCATAAGAATGTGAGAATGATTGATACAACATATAAACATTATATGCAGCTTATATGAATTTCTGATTCACCTCTTGAATGGAAAGGGGGATTTAAATGATTGGAAGAAGGGGAGCTCCCTTGCAGGAGTATTCTTGTCATTTTGTGGCTGGGGTCTAAGCTGTTGTAAAACTGTAACTGTGGTAATGCCAGATTATATTAATGAAGTTTGTGAAACCCCAACCACTTATCCTGATGTATAGTCTTGCGGTGCATTCTGATACGAAAAGTGGAGTCCAAGCCATTGCTCTGACACCAGAAGAGAACACATGAGGATTCTGCTTACCAGAGTTGGGTGGTTTTGCTGAAGTCTGTTCATCCTAGGGGACAGAAATCCTCCTTTCATCTAATTATTGACTTCATTTTACTTAAGTCTACTTCCTGATTTCTGTGTCGTAAAGAGCTGTTGATTCTCGGGCTAAGTGACAGTGACTTGCAGCAGTTGTCTGAAATTCTGTTGGGTGACTGATATATGCTCCTTCACTTGCTGGTTAAGTAAAAGCTCCTGCCTGGGCAAGATTACGTGTGCATCAAAGAGGATGTGTCTGGATAGGGTATCCTGATCAGTTTGGTGTTTGTTCCATTGCACCATGTACCCTGCAAACCATCTGAGGTGACTCATCACATCCAGAAAATGCCATCATGGCTAGTCAATGGCGCTTTTTACCCACAGAAGAGATGACCTCCAGTTGTGCAAATCTGGTGGGAAATTCAAGGCTTGGGACTCCAGAAGTTTGGTAATGGACAATGAATGGATAGATGCCATTACAACCTGATGATTCTGAAAGTCACTGCCACTGGGAAGTTGTTTTGGATCTCAGTATTAAAAATGGTGTGCAAAATGTGCTGTAATATCCTTTCTTGTATTGACTTCAAGAATATGCTAGAAAAACCCTGATCAAAAAAAAAAATATATATATATACACACATACCCCCAGAGATAAACTTCATAGGATTACTGGGAAATATTGACATAACTATGCCTAGGGGCTATCATCTCACATTTCTTTGTGGCAGTTCTTTTTTTTGGGAGGGGGAGGAGGAGTTGCCTGCAGTTCCTTGACTATCAGCCACTTAAACTGTGCACAGCTCTCCGGGCCAAGTAATTAATCCCCCACTACATTCTGGACATTATAGAACCTAGCACATACATACCTATCTGTTATTGAGATGTGTGTGCTCATTCTTGGCCATTACAGGAGGCCAGTTTACTGTTCTAGACATAAGGTTAACCAGAATAAAAGATATTTAGAAATGGTCTTATCGATGGTTTTTAGAAACGGTCTCAGCGATGGATGTCTCAACACTCCACTGCTGACATTTTTTCATTTTTATTTTTAAGTGATATTAACTAAAGAGAACTCATATTCTATCTCGGGTGGGCTTAATTAGCTGTCTTCCCACATATTACTGCAAATTTCCCAAATGAACCATGCAGTCAACTTCAATGAATTTATTGGGTATCCTAGGAGGATGTGGTGGAATTTTCTTTAATGGGGTGAGAAATAAAATTCCAAACTTTTACTATAAATTGTGCAATTTCCACTAGTTTCTTTGAGAAGGGGCTGGGTGTTTGCTGCCATAGATGGTTGCAAGTGTGACTTATTCATGCATTGGCAGTCGATTTGAATTGCAATGCTCAAGCCAGGCTCTCGGAAAAATAAAATCTATGCCATGCAAGTGATTTTTGCCTTTATACCACAAACCTGTGGTTAGTCACCTCTTACAGTATGTTTGTATGCAATGGAAATGACAGAATTTCAGACTGCACAAACACTTCTTCCTTATGACACTATACATGGGTTTGTTTCACTGCAAGGAGAGAAAACAATTTTGCTATTTCCAGTTTGATAAAAGCATTTTAAGTACCATTCTTTACAGTGGGGAGATTTTTGTTAATAGTTTACAGAGACCAATCTTTTGACTGGCAGACTTCCACTTAACTGCATTTCCCCTATATCAATATTATATCCAGTCTGAACAGCTGAGCTTGTAAAATGAAGTGACATGCCCAATGTGACGATTCCTCAGCATGGGCTATAACCTACTGGCTCTCCGAGGCTGTTAGTCCAAAACACTAGAAACCTGTACTTCATACATCCACACCATAACTAACATGCTTTGTGATTCAAATGCTAATTCATTGAGACTATATTGAGGTAACTTTCTGTTGCCTGCTATACCAGTGCTTTCTGGATGAGATAAGCACCTATCAAAAATAATTTTCAAACTGTCAAAACACTTGCATTTGGAAGTAGTTACTGAAGGTTTCCTTTTGTCCCTTGGCATATTGCATGCCAGTCTCCATTTTTCTAATTGTGAAATAAAACTTAGTAGCTCCATGTTTAGGCACTAATAGTAGGTATGCTTCCTTAACTGTTTATGTGAGATTGTTTTAAAACCTATCCTGCTAGCTTAAATAAAGAATTAAAAATTGGGATAAGAAAATACCCATCAGGTCTTATGTAAGAAATAACATTCCTTGACTAAAGGAGTGTTTAACTATAAAGTCTCAATAGGTTCCTTGACTATAGGAGTGTTTAATTAAAAAGTCTCAATCTTCTTAGCTTCAGACCATATTTGTATGGGTTTCATCATCATTACGGAAAATTAAGCTAATTTTCTGAATTGACAGGAGTTATGCGTACAGTCTGAAATTTTTTGCTGCAGAAGCATCATCATCCATTAATACATTAACCAGTCATATTTTCTTCTTTGACTATTTTAGCTGTTTAAAAAATTGAGCTTGTAGTGCCATTAATTTAAGCTTTTGTAGCGAAATGATTCTTGGTGTACTTATTTTCTAAGTAGACCTCATAACCAAAAAATTGGTCAACTACTTCAGAATCAACATCATAACAGGTCAAAGTTAGCAACATTTTGTGGCATTTTGTGATAATACCCAGCTTACAAAACCCTTTTTATTTCAAGTTGTAATGGATCAGAAACTACCCATACACTAAATAAAAGTTTATAATTTGCTTTGTTTTAGGAATCAATGTTGGTTTTAGTTCTGTGGAACTGAATTTGTGGTTAGTAGTGTGAAGCCATCAATCAAACTTCAGTTTTATAAAAACCTATTAGACAAAACTTAATGACTGCTTGTTGCCCTCCCCATCCTCTCCAGCCCCCTTGTCATAATATTGCCTTTTCATCTATTAAGGGGCTGATTCACAGGTTTACTTACTTTATTTGGTTTCCAGTTCTATATAATGCGATGTACCTGCAGAACCAATCCATTCAGTTGTGGTGGGTGCACCCTGTCATTAAGGCGTAGTCTCCTGGGTTATCACTTATTAAAACTTGTTATAATTGAGTTGATTCCTATTTATAAACACACACAAGAACTGTTTGCCTTGTGTATTTCTTTACACTGGTAAAAGTCTTACGTTGACATTACAAGTATTTCAAAAATTATGTGCATATTGATGCTGTATTGATAAATGTTGATTGGAGGGGAATTATGCTAGGCATTGTGTGTTACAATTTCAAGTAGTAGGTTTAGATACGTATGTTCTAATAATGCCTTTTTTTCACCCTGCTACAGGAATCTTCACAATGGGCTCTGGGCCAATTGACCCCAAAGAACTCTTGAAAGGGTTGGACTGCTTTCTTGGTCGGGATGGGGAAGTCAAAGCTATAGAAGGCATCTCAAAGATTTTTGGGTAGGCTTTCTTGATCATTTCAGCTTTACTAGTATGCAATAATCTTTTATTCTGTTCATTTGAATTCAAATTCTGAACTTTTTTCCTCTCCTCAACAAGTTGAAGACCCCAATCCTTTTGAGAAACAAAATTTATTTCTGTGCTATAGATGGAAAGGATTATCTGGTTGAATAGCAATAAGACCACTTTGTATAATTCAACAGTAAATTTTTAGTTTATGAAAGTCTATGTGAGTTCGTTCTACAATCCCCCAACATGGCTGTCTTTTTGGGAGAAGAGCTGTTGGCAAGAGATAAAAATAATGCAGTACATACTGGCATTTTGATTGGAACCCCCATTGTGGCAATTGTGACATCACATATACAGACACTTTGATTGGCAGAAGTGGCAATGATGATACTGACATTCTGGTCAAACATGGTGGCTTCTACAACAATGCTGATGTTTGTAAAGAAAGCAGGTAAAAGATATTCAGATGTGGAAGATTAAGTTGAGCAGATATCAATAATTGCAGTGTGTTTTGTAGGTAATGCAAAGGCCTTTATACACCAAGCCATGTTCTACAAAGTAAATAATTTAGGGCTGGTGCACGAACGCTAGAGACACCCATAGGATTATATGGGTGTTTCTAGCATTAGCATGTGCTACACACTAATAAGTAGTGTGTCCATAGTGCAGCTTAGTAAACATGTTCCTTAAAGTAATAAACAACCTGTTTATTAACATGACCTCTGGCTTTAAAACTTTTTTGTTTGTTTTGGTATTGTAGAACAGTATGTTCTCTTAAAAATGTTGGTCACTAAGTGGACAATTCTGCAACTGGTAAAAGTCTTAGATGCCCCAAATAGGAGCTTATTCTAAAATAGAACCTGGGCACCCAGGTTCCATTATAGAATACCATAACCCAATATCAGGATGAGCATTATATAGGTGCCAACAATTAAACCAGCCATAGCGCTGGCGTAAGTACCAGTGCCTAAACACAGCAGGGATGCACATGACTTGCAGTAATCTGTGTTACATGCATAAGTGGGAGCCCCAGGCATGTCGTACCCAAGCTTTACCCCTGTGTACATTCCCCTTGCAGATATGTGCTATGTGGGTATTTGCAGAATAGCACTTGTTCTGCTGGCACTTTCACAGGTATATGTATAAGTGCTAGCATTCTGGATATTTCCATGTACAAAAGGATATGTAGTAAATGCAGGCATCTGATTTATAGAATTGCCTTTTAATTGTGATATATATATTTTTTTTATATTACAGCCTAATGAAAGAATCCAGGAAGATGGTAAGTCGGTGTATGTACCTGAATATCCTCCTTCAGACCACCTCACAAGATATACTGACCAGGTATGAGCTGCTCTTACAATAAGAGACTTGCACTTTTAAACCACACAGAACCCTAAACAGGGGATATTAGCAGTATATAAGACTTGATTTGAATTTTTCCTCAACCTACTTCGATTTCATATGTAAAAGTAAAAACATCTTATTTCCTTCAGGTTCATTAAAGTTGGAGGCTATAAGCTTCTGAACAGCTGGCTGACCTACTGTAAAACTACCAATAACATGCCTCTTCTACAGCAGATCCTGCTGACACTGCAGCACCTGCCCCTCACTGTGGAGCACCTGAAACAGGTTAGTTTAGTACAGGCGTACTCCTACCCCAGTAGTTTGGGAGGCAGTAGTGCTGCTTTCAAGATTTCTTTTTTAAGGAAGGAGTTGTCAGTAGAATATCATACAATTGCTGTTCCATTACATAGCTTCCCACTATTCCAGAACCTGTGGGATAGCTGTGTCCATCAACCAGCAGGAGATAGAGGACTGGAAACTGAGCTGAGATGTATCTCTTCTGGCATCCAGTCCAGCTCAGTTTTTTCTATCTCCAGCAGGTGGATGGATACACTTTTTAGCCACTGATTCTGAGTGCTATGCTCCTGGTCCAGTTGGTCATCTGGTCCCCAGTTGAGCTTTGCAGGTGGATTAAGTCTGCAGAGTCATATCTGAAGGTGTCTGTTGTGCCCTGCAAATCACCCTTGTTTCTTGTGGAGATCTCCTTTTCCAGCACAACAACCTTTAAACAAAAAAAAAAAAAGGAAAGAGGTTTGCTAGAGAACATGGGAAAAAAGTTGTGAACCACAAAATATAGCAGTCTCTAATGCGGCGGCCATATGGGCATAGCGAGTTGTTTAAGGTTATTCTGTTTATTCTGAGTTTCTCTTTACTGCTTGCCTACATAAATACTGAGGAGCTGGACTGGATACCAAGAGAGATGTATTGGCTCATTTTTCAAGTCTTTATTTCCACCTGCTTGTTGATGGACATAACTATCCCACAGATGCTGGAATAGTGGGAAGAACTAATGGAAAATTATTGAGTAAAACCTAATTTCTCCTTCATTAGCGTCCCTCCAGACCAGTTCAGAAATGTGAATATACACACTCCTTACCAGTAGATAGAGACTAAAAACCTTTGTCTTGAAACCATATCCTAACCGATCTCCAGCCAGAAAGTATTTTTTGGTCTCCAGCAGATGGTAGGTAAGCTATCCTATGCAGATTGGGACTGGTCGGGTGAGTTTGGTCAGGGCCAGCAAAAAAATGAGAGAAAAACAAAAAAGTAGAGCAGAAAACTCAGAACTGAATTTCTTTAGAGAAAGTTTGAAGGCAAGAAGGCCTCTGGCGGTTCTGCTGGTTGGGGTTTTTTTTTTTTTGTATGTGGTCCTGTGCTACATTCGGCAGACCAGGTTCCTCCCTTACCTGCTACTCATCTCTGGGGGGCTTTTTCCCCATGGTTTGGGGATTATTGTGCCTCAGCCATCTTTCCATGTTGAATTGGCAGCAGGCATAAAGGTGCTTTTTTTTTTTTTTTTTTTTTGTGCTGCTTGAGACCTGTTCGGCAACTGAGGAGCAAATGTATACACAGTGCACTTCCAGTCAAGGATGTTCACAGGAGAGCCGCCGGCTGTTTGTGAGGCTCTGTGCTTGATCATCGAGCCATGGAGATGTATTGGCAGGCAGAGAAAGGACAGCTGCTGGAGCAATTTTTTGACAAGACGGGAGTGCGTTGGAGGCCCACCTGAAGGAGACTCTTCATCCATGCTGACTTAAGATGGAACAGGCTGCAGCCTGGGAGCACACCCATCCATAGATATCACAGCAGATCCAATTTTGGTGAGAATCACCGTTGAAATGGGGAGGGGGGCTATAAAGCTGGTGTGGATAGCAGCACAGGAGGAAGTAAGCTTGGTTTGCAAACAAGACGGGAGCTCCGAGGCAGTATAGTGTTCCCCCCTCCCCCCCCCCTCTTCAATGTATGCTAATGATGCACAGGGCTTTTTGATGAAGACAGTACTAAAGCAACTGGTTCTGGCATCTGAGAGTTCCCACCAGTGGAACCCTGTGCATTTCCTGTAAGAAGACCTCGAGATCATGGGGTTGATCCTTACTGTTGACTTTCTGGACCGGGGGGGGGGGGGGGGGGCAGGGCTCCTTGGGGATCCAAGAAGACCTCTGGAAGGAATTTCTGCAAGAAGAAGTGCCCCCAGAAGAAGATCCGACTGGTATGGATTTTTCATGGAGAGAAGCTCCGTGAGGTACTTAAGATCTCCAAGGATCGCCTGACAGCAGACCCTCTTTTGGAGGGGATCCAGAAACCCAGGCTTTTTCCATGCTTATTGTCATCATAGATGATTACAGCAGAATGGGAGACCCCAGATATGGGGTTCACAGTGAGGCATTTCATGATGCAACTCCACCCTGTCCCAGGAGGAGGATAAGGGCATGCTATTATTTCCAGAGATGAATGCATTGGTATCAACCACAATCCTGGGGGAGAAGTGTACTGCCCTGGAAGATTTTCAGAACCACTGAATGGAAGTTTTTCTAAAGCAGGCCTTTGTGGAAGTGGTGCTATCCCTGCAGGCAGTAGTTTGTAAGGTTATGTTGCTGAAACCAGTTTTCATTTGCCTGAGCAGGGCAGTGGCAGGAGGTCCAGAGGCAGACTGGTTGGAGATGGGGATGACATTTTGGCAGATGCCATATATGAGCTCATTAAAGCATCAGCCAAGAATATGGCTCTGTTGGTGGCATCAGGAGTTTTCCTGTTGTACAGCAAATGTAGCTCCCCTTCAGAGGCAGTTGTTTGGAGAAGATCTGGAGAAGGTAGTGAAGAGTTCAGAGGTACTAAGGTGCCTAGGCTTCCAGGTGGCTGGCTTAAGGTGTCCAGTCAGTTCTTCTGTGAGGGGCCATTTTATTGAGGCCAGAGTGTTCCACCCAAGAAGAGCGATCAGAGGTACACTGGAGTTGCTGATGCATCTAGGGGAAGTCATGCCTGTTCCTCCAACTGAGTAGGCACAGGCAGATCTATTTACTTTGTTTACCTGCTTGAGATCTAAAAGGGAACAGAGTGCTCCAGGTGCCCAGATTCTGCATGGAAACCGTGAAATCACTGATCATGGCGTTCAACGAGGAGAGTGTGACGTTAGATCCGACAGAAGAGTACCTACATATCCCATTTGGGAGGAGCATAACTGGTCAGTTTGCAGTGCTGGGTTGGCATTTCCAGTTTTATGCGCTTCTGTTCAACCTAGCGATGGTGTCCAGGACCTTTTCCAATGTGTGATGGTTGTAGTAGCAGCCGCCTTATGTAAGGAGGAGATCCTGGTACACTCTTCTTTGGATCACTGATTGATCAAGGCATAGTCATTTAAGGAGAGCGAGAAATCCAGTTTCTTCATGAGTTGGAATGAGTTTTCAATTCATCTAAGAGCAAATTACAACTTTCGTAGTCCTTAGAATATTTGGCAGCATACTTCAGTACTCTACAGGGGTGTGTGTTTCTGACAGAGGTGAGAGCCAAGAAGTTATTGTCTTAGGTCAGAGGACATATCAGCAGATTGAGGCTCACGGCTTGGGAGTGTCACCAGGTACTTGGGTTTGATGGCAGGGGCCAATACGTGCCTCTTGCAGAAGGCATTGCTGTCGCAGTGGTCACTGCAGACTCAAGCTAGAAATGCATTTAGAGATAAAGAGCAGCCTGTTACTGGTGGCTGCAGAGTTTCCAGTCCAAAGACAGGAATGAGCTTAGAAACACTGGATTGGATGGTGGTGACCATGAATGGCAGCCTCAAGAGCAGGACATGTAGCCTTCCATCCAGGTGAGAATGCTGAGAGGGGTCAAGCTTTTGAGGCCCCCAGGTGATCACTGGTACCACCAGGGGACTTAAAACTTAGTGTTCTTTGTGTTGGTTCAGGCCCCCTTTGAGCCCCTCAAAAATGTTAGTTTCAATATGAAGATGGCATTTTTGGTAGGTATGTGCTCAGCTAGACTGATTTCAGAGTTGCAGACGTTATTAATGTTCTTCAAGGAAAAAGTGTTGATTCAGTCTGACCCTTCCTTTCCTGCTGAAGGTAGTGTTGTCATTTCACATTAGAGTGTCATGCTCCTGGTGCTGGGAGATGCCAGACGTTTTCATAGGTTGGATGTGCAGTGAGGTGTGTGTTACCTCAGAAGGACAGAGGAGTTTCACTGGTTGGACCATTTGTAATATTGGAAGACCTTAGGAAGGGGAAAATGGTTTTGAAAGCAAAGGTGACAGTATATATTGCATGTGGTCAGGATATTCCCTCAATTTTGAAGGTGCATTCCTCTTGGGCGGAGCATGTTCCTTTTCTGGAAATCTACAGAGTAGCTACTTGGCCAGCATTGCATTCCTTTATGAGACTCTTATCACTTGGATGTTCAAGCTTGGCAAGATGCGGACTCTGGGTCTGGTTTGTCTGGTACCCACCCATAAGGAGTACTGTTTTGGTACTTCCCTAGTTTGGAGGGACACTAAGGAAGAAGGAAATAGGTCTTAAATGCTAATTTTCTTTCCCTTAGTCCCTCCAGACCAGTCCAGAATTTGCCTAGAGAGATGTCCTGCCTAGAGATGGGTAACCTGTTACAATTGAGGTTGCGGAGGTAGTAAACTTGAGTTTTTTCAGTTATACCTTCACTCCTTGATAGCACACTGTAAATTGACGATTTTCACTGGTTTGTCTATTACGAGTTTTTCCCTGGTTTATTTATTTATTTATTTATTGCATTTGTATCCCACATTTTCCCACCTATTTGCGGGTTCATTGTGGCTTACAATACATTGTATTGATGGAAGTACAATCTGTTACAACATAATTATGGTTACATTATGAGGCGTTAAATTAAAACAAATCCCTGTATCGTTAAAGAGAATAAAACAATGGCAAAGAACAACAAAACAATAGAAGAACACCGGATCCTGATTGGGCAGCAGAGCGATAGCAAGAGATGGTTCGGGTATAATATTTTCTGTTTTTTACCTGTAGATTAGGTTTAAGCGTGTAAGATTGCGGGGGATAGAAGTACGGAAGAGGATGTATTGATGCATTGTTAACAGTGTGTGTGGACTTCATGTGTTTTGATCCTTTCGATATATTTTTTCAAAAAGATGGGTCTTTAGTAGTTTGCAGAATTCGGTTAGTTCGTGGTTGAATTGAGGGATAATATTTTGTGCTTTTAGTATAAGGAAACAATCTTGCTTTAATATGAAAATACAGGATATCAAGCCAGTAGTGTTCATCTGCTGGTAGGCGTACATATATCTACACATACTCACACATCTGGACAGATCTAAAGAGACTAAAAGGAAAGAAAAGTAGCAAGTAAAAACAAATTTTTCTTTGTGGTTGCTAGA
Organism: Microcaecilia unicolor; assembly: GCF_901765095.1. NCBI lineage: Eukaryota > Metazoa > Chordata > Amphibia > Gymnophiona > Siphonopidae > Microcaecilia > Microcaecilia unicolor. The sequence continues at coordinate 211,052,819 of NC_044033.1, forward strand.
CATCGGGAATGATCATATTTTGGCAGTTGCTTGCATGCTTGAAAGAGGCTCTGTAACATTTTGACTGGGGGGTAGAAGGAAGGCAGGGGGTCAGGGCATAAGATGATTACTAGGTATATGCATGTTATTACTAGTTGGCATATGCTATTATATGATACCAAATAACAGCACACGCAAACAGAATGGAATTAGAAAAAATAAAAACAAACTAAAGTTTCTGCCTGCACATCTGTAATAATTGCTAGTGCTGGGCAGAAAATTAGATATATGGGGCAATCAAGCTTTTCAGTCTTGAACATTAATTAAATGTCAAATCACAGCCCATAAATTTTCAATCATTGACTTAGTTTTAACTTGGACCTTGATAATTTACATTTCAGTCTTCACAAGCTACTCTTAAGCCCCATCATCACAAGGATGAAAATGATGAAACTGGTGCAGTTGGCCCTGGTTTGTGCCCTTCAATGAATAGGTTGTCATAGCACGGGGTAGGAATTGGGGTAAAGGGCAGAAAGGGACAGAGGTTATCCTCGTCTTAGGATTGCTAGTTAGATTCAGAATAAGAAGCTGATCTTCTGTTTGCTTTTTTTCTTCTTCAGAACAACACAGCCAAATTAGTGAAACAGTTGAGCAAGTCCAGTGAAGATGAAGGTAAAGACCAGCATTCTACCCCTACAAGACGACAAGCGAGTTTGTTTATGATTTCAGATGATAAAATTGAAACCAGTAGTATATGAGCCCTTAAATAATTACACAGAAACAGAAAGATGAGAGAGAGGTGAAGCCTGGCTCCCGAGTATAAGTTTAGCATTTAAATGTTTTGATTTCTAATTTATTAGCATACTTTGTTTCTTCTATCAAGATGAAATGTGAGCTTATTAAGAAAAGCAGAAACTTTTCCAGCTTTGTTTTACAAAGTTTTCTTCTCTCGAGCAAAAAGATCTGCCAGACTCCTCTAGGCAGTACTTGAGCAACGAATGATAGATCATATTTGTCATATTACCAGAAAGGCTACCCATAGACTCACCTGATTTCTGTGTTTCTATTTATTTATTTATTTTGTAAATAAGTATAACACAAAGCTAAGATTTTAGTTTACCCCCTCCCCAAGTCCACCCTTCTTGACCTTGACTTGTTTGTTTCTTCCTCTCTAAGAGCTCCGGAAGCTGGCAGGCATTCTAGTCGATGATTGGATGGCCGTCATACGGTTGCAGAGCAATGCCCAACCTGCAGGTATTAGAAGTACTGTCCTGTGCTTACAGCAGATGAAAATAAGTTATTTCTGACAAGACAGCAATGTTTACTAGGGATGTGCATTCTTTTGAAATGACATGGGAAATACCAATGACATTCCCATGTAATTTCATGTAGTTTTTAACCCAAAATGACAGGAAAAAATATTGAGATTTTGAGGTTTTCCTATGTCATCAATAGTGCTCACTATTGATAACATTGACCTGAAATGGAAAAATAATAAAACAAAACAAAAATCCCATAAATTACTTGGGGAAACTAAACAAAATGAATTTTGCCCTGCACACTCCTAGTACTTACAAAGTTTTTCAGAGTGCATCTGCTTAGCCAACCCTTTTATTTGGCAATTGTCTCTGTCTATGGTGGGAGAAAGAAAATCCTCTTTAAAATTAAAAATTGGAATCCACTGAAGGGCACAAGAAAATGTTAGGGGCTTCTGGTTAAGTTGCATCAAGATCTCTCACCCTATTTTTTTCCTTCTCCAAAACAGAGAGAGAGAAGAAAAAAAGGAGGGAAGAAATGAAAGGAAGATCCCCTGTCCACGAAAAGGCACAAGAAGTGAAGCCAGAGGTGAAGACTGAGGGAAACAGTGAGGAAAGCATTGAGAAAAAGAAGGAAAAGCCCAAATCATTACGGACCACTGCCCCCAGCCATGCAAAGTTCCGCTCAACTGGTGAGTCAGAAATAAAAGGAACATCTCTTACGGACAATGAAGGACAAATCCTGCCTATAAGTTTTGTTGTGTGATGTATCCCATTTGGTTTGAATACAGGGGAATGGATAGAGTTCTTGGGACAGAGAAGAGGCAGGAGTTAGAAGAACGGAGGGAACATGGCTGGGAGGATGGGAGAGAAATAGGGTCAAAAATAAATGCAGAAGTAAGTCCAGGGAAGATTTCTGAAAGATCCAAGCATCTGGTTGAGTTTTCTGAGGACTAAAGTGATAGGTGAGGAGATGAGGACTCTAATCCTTTTTACAATTACTGTGTGACATGGCTCCTTCATTTTCTTATACCTTTTGTTCCTGCAATCCCTTAGGTCTAGAAATGGAAGCCCCTCCTCCTGTTCCAGCAAAGAAAAACCTCAACACCATAATCTTGTCTGACAAATACAACATTAAGCCAGCCCCGCTGAAAAGGCAAAGGTATGCTTTTTCCTCTTAGTACTCTTGCGTTTCTAATTCATCTAACAGGGAGTTATAAATGATTGTGGAAGAAGAGCTCTATGGGGAAGTCCGATACCTACTTTACCTACTGCTAATCATTTCTATAGCGCTACTAGATGTACGCAACGCTGTACACATTATTATATTAAGGTACTTTCTCTGTAGTGGGCTTACAGTAAGTTTTTTTTGTACCTGGGGCAATGGAGGGTTAAGTGACTTACCCAGGGTCACAAGGAGGTGCAGTGGGAATTGAACCCAGTTCTCCAGCACTGCACTAACCATTAGGTTACTCCTCTAACTGATGTAACTTGCCTTGAGCAACTACTGAAAGGGCAGGAGCTAAATCCTAATTCCACATATAATTGTCTTAGGGCCAGGTTGTATACGTCCTGCTGTAAGTTATGATTCCTGTGGGATTTTGTTGATAAAGTGGCCTTATACCGGAATGGAGTGAGGAAGACAGGAAGGGGTGGATAGGTTATGTGGTGAACTGAGGAAACTCAGTAGTCTTTATTTTAATGCCTACAGTTCGGCATCAGGACCCTCAGAAGCACCGCCGGCAGAGAAGAAGTACAAACCACTGAACACTACCCCAAACACCACCAAGGAGATCAAAGTGAAGATCATTCCACCCCAACGTAAGTACTGTTGCATATGTGCTGTTCCCAGTACTTCCATGTGCTCATTTAGCTTATATTTTCTGCTACCTTGAGTGTGTAGCTTGGGAGCCAAGTATTGCCATACTGGGACAGACCAATGGTCCATCAAGCCCAGCATCCTGTTTCCGACAGTGGCCAATCCAGGTCACAAATACCTGGCAAGATCCCAAACAAGTTCAATACATTTTATGCTGCTTATCCCAGAAATAAGCAGTGGATTTTCCCCATGTCAGTTTAATAATGGTCTATGGACTTTTCCTGTAGGAAGCCATCCAGACCTTTTTAAAACCCCGCTAAGCTAACCGCCTTTACCACATACTCTGGCAACGAATGTGGTAACAAAGGATGTACAGCCGTAGGGAATGAGGTCTTCAAATCTTTATTGAAAGCACCAGTGAAATCGGACCTGACAAGGACCTTGTTTCGGTGGGCACAGCCACCAGCCTCAGGGGTCACAAGTATAATTGTGTAAAACATAGAAGTGAATCACTAGAAATGCGAAAAGTAGGTAGAAAGCCATAAAAACATATAAATAGAAGTCATATACGTGTGACTTTTGTTCATTAGCAAGCTGTATATAGTACATGCATTTTTGATGATATATCTTATTAGTACTTTATATATATCAGGTACATCAAAAATGCATGTACTATATACAGCTTGCTAATGAACAAAAGTCACACGGGTGCTAAAATTATATGCAAAACACATTTGTCAAAATATAAAAGTAAAAGAAATATGGATAATATAGGCTGAAGATCACACTTGTTGATTAATATTAAAAAAAAACAAAAACATTGTAACAGTGTAAAACACATACCTTTAGACTAGTATCAAGCAGAAAGCAGCATCTCTGGTGCACAAAGAAAACTGGACTTGGCTTAACTATGAACTGGTGGAAGGGAAGGAGAGACACGTAGATTGAATTGATTAAGCAGAGCTTTAACCGCACCATGTACTAATGGGACAGGGAAACAAAAAAACTTAAACTGAATCCTTACAAAGGGTGGCTGCACAGTAAACTAAAACATGTAAAGGGATGTGTAGAATCTTTACTGAGCACAAAGGGTGTGTAGAATCAATATAAAAAAAGAAGAAAAACTCATAAGTACAAACTGTAATACAAATCAAAAACCGGTAAGGGACCAGGAGTCAAACTAAGGTACAAATAAAAAAAACAGTGAAACTAAGAGTAAAAACCACAGCTGGTTACAGTAGCCATAGTGTTAAACCCGGTAAAGGCATTTGATAATACCGATAACAATTGCATATGTACAGGTGCTGATAAATGTATAAAATCTAAACATAAAGCTGCAAGGGACTTTTAAAAAGGGTAACTAAGGTTCTATTACCCTATTAATTTCCCGTTGTCTCTTTCCATTGTTCCATTGTTTTTTTCCCTTGTCCTATTCCCTAACGATACCTTGACTCTGCTTTCGCTTAAATTCTCACAATGTAATCCATAACTGAATTGTAACAAATCGTATTTCCATTATTTACAATGTATTGTAAGCCACACTGAGCCCGCAAATAGGTGGGAAAATGTGGGATACAAATGCAATAAAATAAATAACTACAATAAGCATACTGAACCAGGGGGATTTCATTACCTCAGTACACAGTGTATCTAAAGAGAAAGCACTGGAGATGCCGTCGCAGAACATCAAACAAACAGCTCGTCAAAAGCAGACACCTTATATCACTACATAATGTATGAGGAACTTGCATATGTAAAACCCGGGTGTAAGGTAGTGACATTGCATTTGATGCACATTCAAAAAAATGTAAATTGGTAGGATGTGAAAAGCTGTGAACCAGATAAACTGTATAAGAATCAGTCTATTAAAATTGGTTATAATATGTCTGGCTATAATCTATAAAAAGGTGGTTACATCATATACTAATAAACTATGAATAAGAATACTGGGAATATGTAGGATATAATAAATTCACAAGAAATAATTAATCTTAGATCTGCCGGAGTCCTTTCGAGGGCAGAATCGTTTTGAAGTACTGTTACTTCGTAAGATGTGTTTACTGGCTAGGAAATGTATTCTACAGTACTGGACGGTTAAAGACCCCCCAGCATACTGGCATTGGAGGAACCAGTTGCATCAGCTGGTTTCCTGGGAGGCTGGCGAGATTAGATTCTCACAGAGAAAGAGAATTGCGTTTCTGGCCCTCTGGGGTCCCTACTTACGCATCCTAAGCCCGAGAGGCCGGAGTTTACTTCTTAATGCAGGGTGAACTTCCTATGTTGATTTGGTAAAGATCCTTCAGGTTGGGAAAGGGGGGGGGGGGAGGTTGGGGGGATGGGGAGAGAAGGTTAGGGTGGGGGGGGGGAGGGGGGAAGTTACAGAGTGGGTTGGGGGGTTTTGAGAGGGAAGGAGGGACTTTGTTGTAGGGCACCTTAATGTTGATTATCTTTGGAATCTTGCTCTCTAGATGGGTATAGATTGTACTTGTTGACACTATGCGAGTTCCTTCCTGTAAGGGGAGTATTATGACAGGATGACATTGTGTATATTGCAGGAGCACTTCAGATATGTGTGGTGGATGGATTTGAGATTCTGCTGGATAATTGCTCAATTATTATATTGTTTGTCATCAATAATAATAAAAATTGTTGAAACATAAATTCACAAGAAATGACTGAATTCTATTTCTGCATTAAAGCCATGTGGTGAAAGTGATCCCATGTAAAAAAAAAAAAAAAAAAACCATCTTTCTTGGACTGTTCTCCACAATACTTTCATTTTCTTATTTTCCTCATTTTGCCTACTCTATATCAGGGGCGTAGCTGCTATGGGGCCATGGCCCCCGTAGATTTGGCCCTGGACCCCCCCTGCCAACAACCCTCAACCCCCCGCCGTCAACCTGCCGTCGCCATCTGCTACCTTTGCTGGCGGGGGACCCCAACCCCCGCCAGCCGAAGTCTTTTTGCTTCATTTGGTTTCTGAGTCTGTCTGACGTCCTGCACGTACACAACATGCAGGACATCAGACTCACAGAAACAGAATGAAGCCTTGCGATCTGCAGGGCTTCGTTCTGTTTCTGTGAGTCTAATGTCCTACACGTTGTACGTGCAAGACATCAGACAGACTCAGAAACCAAACGAAGCAAGAAAACTTCGGCTGGTGGGGGTTGGGGTCCCCCGCCAGCAAAGGTGGGCGACAGCGGGCGGGGGTTTGTCGGCGGGCGGGCCACAGTTGTTGGAGGTGGTTCTGGCGGCGGTGGGGGGTGTCGGCAATGGCAGCGGTGGGGGGGGGGGGTGGTCGGCGGTGGTGCCGGGGGGTGGCTAAAATATGCCCCATCACCTCGGCTCTGGACCCCCCTAACGGCGAAGTCCAGATACGCCCCTGCTCTATATGCTCTCCTACCAAATAGAATGGGGTTGATGGTCATGTCATATGTTAAAGTCTTATGGCCCACTTGTAATGTGATGTGCATATCCCTGTTTCCTGCAGCCATGGAAAGCTTGGGCTTTTTGGATGCACTGAATTCTGCCCCGGTCCCTGGTATCAAGATAAAGAAGAAAAAGAAAGTCATGTCACCTACTTCAACCAAGGTGAGAAGCTGAGAAGAAAGAGCTTATCGAGTGCTGTGGGAGTATTGCCTTTTGTGAATGACACTGTTCGTTCATTTCTGTATGAGAGCTAGGTGGCATGGTGCTTTAACTACTCGAGAACTTTTTTTTTTTATTATTATTATTAAGATCTTGGTTGCTCACAGCTGCTGACTGCTTGTTCTTTTTCCTATCCTCACAGTCAAGCCCTTTTGAAGTGAAGACTTCTACTGATGGAGTTACTCCTAAACTACCATCACCAGAGCCTGCCCCATCTGCAGAGCCCTTGGAAGTGGATCGACCTGGCACACCAGTCCCAGCTGTAGAAGTAGCAGAGCCCATGGAGATAGGTGAGTTACTAGACAATACAGGAGCTTTCTAAAATAAATGCCTAAGCCTGCATTCTGTTCCTGGTTTGAATTCTGCTATTTGAGCCAACCGTGGCAATTGGGAGTACTATATGCTCGGCCCTAGAGACAGAAAGAGCAAAGCACCGCCTGTTACAGCAGCACCTAGCATCTGTCCAGATGAGATCCAGAAAGAAAAGATTAAGGAGAATGACTATGCAATGGCATACTGATAACCATATGGGGCACGAATAAGGAGATCATTTATGTTTGGTTCCCTGGTGAGCCAGAGGGGGGAGGGAGTTAAAAAAGGAACACAAACTGTGGATGTGATGATAATATGCCTCTTCTCCCCTCCCTCTCCATCCCTATCCCTCTGTTCCTGCAGCCGCAGCAGAGCCAAGCTCTGCTTTGGAAGCTAAGCCCACAGAGAGTCCTGCTGATGCCTCTCAGCTCACCAAGAAGGGGAAGAAAAAGAAGACTGTATCATGGCCTGAAGAAAGCAAACTCCGGGAATACTTTTACTTTGAACTAGATGAGACAGAGAGGGGTGAGTGACTTCTGACACCTTGCGCCATGAAAGCCCCTTAACCAGACCTCAGCTGTGGTACTTTGTGCATATTTCTCCTGCAAATGTTGTCCTTGTGAGCATTAACAACAAAATCACCGCTGGGTACAGAACCCAGAAGTGTTCCTGAAACACACTACTGTTAATATACTCCTGACTACGCTGTGGCTAACTCTTGGCCCACAATCAGTGGTGCCATCACCAGCACATGGGGATGGGAGCAAGACAAGATATGGGAGATATATGTGATCATGAGGATTTTTTCTATATTAGGACTTCTCCTTATCTCTGGAATGACCTTGATGTAGTAGCAAATGGTCTTAGCATGTTTCTATTAAGTCTGGTCTGGACCAAAGAGACTTGCTTTGTTTTTACATGAATAGATGCTGTCCTCTTAGTATTCAGCTAGTCACTGCGTGCAGTTCTCAGTGCTCCTGAGTAGTCCCCAGTAATGCTATACCTGAAAATGATCCTTTACGGCATTTGCTGCAGACATTTATTTATTTATTTATTGCATTTGTATCCCACATTATCCCACCTATTTGCAGGCTCAATGTGGCTTACATAGTATGTAAACATTGTCATTACAGGATAGCAGATACATTTAGTATTGTGTAGAAATTAAGTGAGGGAAGAAGGAAGGGAGTGGTTAGGGTAATTATAGGAGGTGGGCTTTCTTAACTGAGTGGGTTGGTGAGAGGGACTAGTGTGGCTATCGGTTCTCATTGTAGGCCTTGTTGAAGAGATAAGTCTTCAGAGATTTGCGGAAAACAGTTGTTTCTTCGATTGTTCTTAGGTCTGTAGGCAATGCATTCCATAATTGCGTGCTTATGTAGGAGAAGGTGGTGGTGTGCATCTGCTTGTATTTGAGTCCTTTACAGCTATAAAAAAAAAAAAAAATCCTTTGCATCATAGGATCCAGTTGGCTTCCCAGCTTGTCTGTTGCAGAGAAAATATTTTTTCTTTAATGCAGGTTAATGACACCCCAGATTATTGTTTTGCAGTCAATGTGAACAAGATCAAAGACTTTGGTGAGGCTGCCAAGCGGGAAATGATGAAGGACCGACAGGCTTTTGAGACAGCCCGCCGACTAAGCCATGATGCCATGGAAGAGAAGGTGCCATGGGTGTACCCCAGGCTGATTGACTTGCCTACCATTCTGGTCGATTCTGGCAGCAGCAGCCAGGAAAAATTTACGCAGGCCGACCGGGAGAAGGGTATTCTCCAGGAGCTCTTCTTGTCCAAGGAAAGGTATGTGGAAGACAGGTTGTTCTTTGAAAGAATACTGCCCTTTTCCTCAGGGAGGGAGATGTTAAAAGATCTGCCCCTTAGGATTCATGTTGGGGGATGAGGTGGGGATTATTTAAAAAAAAACAATTCTTTCCTTAGTCTGAAATGGGGGTGTAGTGTGATGTTAAGGAGAATCCTTTCTCTTCATTTCTCTGCCCAGTGTACCAGATAGTCCCTACGAACCTGATCCTGAGACATATGAGCCCATTCCACCCAAGCTCATTCCACTCGATGAGGTAAGTCCATTCAACTCTTATCTCATGTTTTGATCCTTCATATGTATTTTAGTTCTTATGGTAGCCTCTTGGCAGTAAAATTCCATAAGTCTTAATGGAATGGGTCCGCTGTGGGTATACTCATTGAAGTACCAAAAGAAACCAGACTGAGTAAAGCTTAACCAGAAGTGTCCAGTATGATCCACTGATTGCTAATTTAAACAAGAAAAAAGTGATGGAACCAAAGCAAAAATGTTAACCTGTCCCTTCGTCAACATGTGACAGCACTCATTATCAAGCAGCAATGGCCAGTTTCTCTCCCCTTCCCCCTCCTATTGGTTTGTACAGTCCTTTCCACCCTTTTGCTAATGCTGTTCCTTTCCCCACACCTAGGAGAGCTCCATGGATGACAGTTGCTACCCAGAAACTATGGACCAGGGCCCTGCCTCCCAATCGCCTGATCTTGCTGGAGGGGCCAAGCTGCCTCCTGTCCTAGCCAATCTCATGGGTAGCATGGCTGCAGGAAAAGGCCAGCCTGGCCAGAATCCCAATTCAGCAGTGAACATGCAAGAAATTCTTTCCTCCATTATGGTAACTAGATACATTGTTGTACTAAAAATTTTTCTGGAAAATGTGTCTCATGGTCCCCTTTTTTATTTTCTATTATCTTCCTTCCTTACCAAAAGGGGAGGGGTGGTAGGCTGGTTCAGGAAATATCCTGAGACATACATAAGTATTGCTATAGTGGGACAGACCAAATGTCCATCAAGCCCAGCATCCTGTTTCCAACAGTGGCCAATCCAGGTCACAAATACCTGGCAAGATCCCCAAAAAAGTACAAAACATTTTATGCTGCTTATCCCAGAAACAAGCAGTGGATTTTCCCCAAGTCCATTTTAATAGTGGTCTATGGACTTTTCCATTAGGAAGCCATCCAAACCTTTTTTAAACTCTGTTAAGCTAATATCCTTTAAAAAAAATTCTCTGGCAACGAATTCTAGAGTTTAATTACACGTTGAGTGAAGAACCATTTTCTCCGATTCGTTTTAAATTAATACTTTGTAGCTTCATCGCATGCCCCCTAGTCCTAGTATTTTTGGAAAGCGTAAACAGATGCTTCACGTCTACCCATTCCACTCCACTCATTATTTTATAGCCCTCTTATAATATCTTCCTTCAGCCGTCTTTTCTCCAAGCTGAAGAGACCTAGCCTCGTCGCATCCCCTTTATCATTTTTGTCGCCCTTCTCTGCACCTTTTCTAATTCCACTATATCTTTTTTGAGGTGCGGCAACCAGAATTGAACATAATATTCGAGGTGCGCTCATCTTTGTTTTCCATTCCAGACTGTGTGGACCTTGGCTAAATGGCCTTTTTTGGGGGGGGGTTCTGTTTTCTAGGGAGGGCAGGCTGGTGCCAAGCCTGAAGAGCTAATGAAGCAAGCTGACTTTCCAGACAAGATCAAACAGCTGTTGGGGTCATTACAGAACCAGCCACAGGGCCCTGTTCCAGGTAAGAAGTGTGCCCAACTGTGTGCTTGATAGTAAGGATGTATCTCTTATTTGTCCTGTTTGTCCTAATTAGATTGTAAGTTCTGTTGAGCAGGGACTGTCTCTTCATGTTCAAGTGTACAGCGCTGCGTACATCTAATAGCGCTATAGAAATGATAAGTAGTAGTAGTAGTATTGAGCAAGAGCCCAGAGCTGGCCAAAAGCATTTGGATTAGGAGAAAAGAGTGCCTCCTATTAGCTGAGCAGACTTGGTGTGCATCATTGTGCTGATATGGCTTTTATGCACATTCTAAAGTAAATCTGACTTAAGAATGTCCTAAAAAAAATTCATCAAATTCTAGTGGGAGCATTTTTTAATTTTTTTAGAACTCTCTCTTTTGCAAGCATAGCCTGCCATATTTATTTTATTTATTTATTTATTTATTTATTGCACTTGTACCACACATTTTCCCACCTATTTGCAGGCTCAATGTGGCTTACAAAGATCTGTTATGGCATCACCATTTCAGGGTACAAAAGATAGTTTTAGGAAACAAAGTGCTGCTTAAGGGACCTTTGAGCATTACAGTTACCCTTACTAGGGTAGTGGTGTGTGTGTAGAGAGGGCAAAGGTAGCTACCTTTGGATAATAGCGCAAAGCCAGACAATTGCAGAGAATACATTTTAATGAACAAAGAAATCTGGCTGCAAAATTTAACAGAAGAATTCCTCTCTTTCCAGTGGGCCACCCCATGCAAGGACCAGGTCCCCTTCCTAATGGATTTCCACCTGCCCCAAAGAACATCCAGCACTTTCCACCTGGGGGACCTGGGGCTCCTTTTCCAGGTAAGTGCTTTAAAGTTTTGCGCTATCATATTTTTATTTCCCCCTGCACCCTGTGACAGACAAACAGTGGTTTTGTAGGTGCCATTTATATTTTGGGAGTGATGTGACTTTGCATGGGGAAGTTTTAGAAGCCATATTGGTCTTTGAGATAATTGTAATATATTTGTTTGTTTGTTCTAGTTTAATTTACTTTAGTTATAAGGTCAGTGATTTTTCTAAGTGTGTCTGTTCAATTTTTTTGCTTCAGGGCCACATGGAGGTCCTGGCGGTCCCGGGGGCCCTGTTGGCCCACGAATGATAGGTCCACCTCCTCCACCTCCCCAACGAGATGGGTACTGGGAGCAGCCAAATGAGAACATGCGCGGTGGCCCCCATGGGGGCATGCGAGGAGGGCCCTTCCACAGGGGCAGAGGCCGGGGAGGAGAGCCAAACTACAGGGGCCGAGGGGGCCGGAGTGGAGGTGGGCCCCACAGCGGTGGACGAGGGGGTCCTAACAATGGCCATGATGGAGGCCATGGAGGGATTCATGGCGGAGGTCATGGTGGCTATGGAGGTCATGGTGGCCATGGAGGAGGACATGGAGGACACGGGGGACACAGAAGTGGACATGGAGGTCATGGAGGAGGTAAGAGACTTTCATTTTTGCACAAAGAGCTGACCTTTGATTTAGCATGTAAAACTGAATCAAACAGGAGTCATGTAGCCAATTGTAACTCTGAAATTCTTCAAAGGAGGAATACATAGATGTAAAGGGGGGGGGGGGGGTTGCATCTGTTGTTAACAGCCAGTCCCTTTCCATGTGTTTTAACAGGGTGATGCAGTACTGAGAACTTGGTTTCTCACATGATTGGCTCCTGCTGTAACATTGCAAGCTACAGAAACTGACACGAGTGGTGCATACATGAAAATTGGGTAGCTTGATTCTGGTTTAAAACTAAGAGAAGTAAAAAAAAACTGTTTCAGATGGTGTTCTTGAACAAGGTCTTTATTGGGTCGTCGGTTTATTGATATGAATAAAGACCTTTGGATCGTTTTTTATTGATTTGAATAAAGACCTTTGGGTCATTTTTTATTGATTTGAATAAAGACCTCGGGGTCGTTTTTTATTGATGTGAATAATACCTTGTTCAGGAACACCATCTGAGAGAGGAGTTTTTTTTGATCCACTGTTTGTTCACTTGGCTTTCGTTTTTCTTGTGGAGAGGTCACCTTCTGTAGGTGTTAAAACTAAGAGGTTCATACCAGTTTTCAAAGCCTCAGCACCCTAATAGATGAATGACACCTGGCTTTTCCATGGAGCTAGAAGCTATACAGATTTGTTTCACAGTTGAACTGTACACTAAATTGTTAATGTAAATCTGGGTTTTCTTTCTTTTCTGGCAGACATGTCAAACCGCCCTACTTGTCGTCATTTCATGATGAAGGGCAACTGTCGGTATGAGAACAACTGTGCCTTCTACCACCCTGGAGTCAACGGCCCACCTTTGCGTTAGCAGTGGCCCAGCGCCTTGCTTCTACTACCTCCAGGATGTGAGCCGCATGGTGAAGGTCTCAAGCTTTCATGAACAATATGCTGCCTTCCTCTTATGGCTTCTGTGAGGCCTCTAACCCCTGGGGAAAGGGTATTTTACAAAATCCTTCCCCCTGCCCAAAGCTGCTTGATTGATGGGAGAGAGAGAGCCACGACGCCCTGTGAAGATCGTTCCCTCTTCAGCTCCTCTGAGGAGAGGCATCAGACATGCAGAGGCAAAAGCACTTGAAACTCCTTTATTTCATTAATTTATTTTACTACTGCTTTGCCACAATGGAAGAATCTGTTTTGGGGTTTTATTTTTTTTTGTTTGGTTTCTTTTTTCTCCCTTGCTCCTGTTCCCCTCCAGTCTTGAACTTTCTGGTCCCCAAAATCATGCATCTGGCCACCATTTTCTGAACGGATCTTTAAATACATTCATCCTGAGTTGTGTACGTTATTTCATCAGCCCTCTTGCTTTCCCCCCATGGCTGTGCGATTCTGGCTGTGCTTGAGGGAGTATGGGGATTTGTAAATATTACATTGACTGTGACAGACAAGGCAAAAAATAAGACACACTGGCATTAAATTGATTGTATGTTTGAGGTCTCGTACTATGAAGATGAGGGGGAAAAATATGCTTTTAATGGGATTTTTTGGTGTTCTTTGGAAATATGTTTGAAAGAAGAAAATTTTAAATGTATAATTTTTTTTTTTTTTTTTTTTTTGGGGGGGGGGGTATGGTAAAAATTACAAAAGAAACTATCCTTGCTGATTTTTCCAGCTGTTTAAACTTCCTTCCTGTTTGTGTTCGTCTTATTACAGTATTGTAAAGCATCAGCACTAATAAGAATCTTCATTCCAAGCCCACTCCTGCCCTACTACTGCCAAAGACATTTCCTTATGTCCTGTGCTTTCTGTTCTAAAGACTTTGGTTTATGAAAAGATTCTTTTCCTTCACCTTTGCGTCCTAAGCAAAAAGTGTTTTAAGACTCCTGATTTAAACCATTCCAAATTTCACTCCAGGCCTGACCCGGCAGGAGAGCCTCAACCATACAAATGTGCCCCAATTAGCTCATAGTAAAAGGTGGGATGGATCAGGTTGGTCTGTATTGTCTCCTTGCCTCTCCCCCCCCGAGTTTCTCCTCTAGGGCCAGTTTCTACACCTTACTTTTGCTAGGCATTTTCTGGGGCTTTGAGTAATGCAGGAAGAAAACATTTTACTACCATAAGTGCTAATTGGAGCAAGTGAGATGATTTTGTAAGGTATTGACTGTTCCTTTAGAGTTTACTGAGGTGGAAATATAGGAGGTCACCCTCTTAAATCTGGTCCCTGTAACACTATCTACTGCTTTTCAGGATATAGCCACAAAGAATATTTATGTGGTGCATTTTTTTATCTAAACAGTGAATTTATTTGCATGTGTTGGTTACCCTCAAACCCAGACCTGTTTGGTAGGGCTGTTGAGAATCGGATTTGGGAACCACAGATACTTGTGTGAAGGTTGTATTGCTGTTAGGTTTAGTATTATGCTTTACTGTTGTCTCTGTATAATAAATGTGGGGTCTAGGGAGGAATGAGGATATCTCTGAGATCCCATCTTTCCTGCAAGGCTTTACTTTACATTTTTGGTTCTTGTACCTGTGGCTGTCATTTTGGAAGAAATCCAGACACTTGTTTCCCATGTGTGTGATGTTATTTTAACAGTTGTGTGCTCTATGTACACTGGGCCACAGAAGAAGCTGGAGCTAGAACAAACCAAACAAAAAAAAAAAGAAGAAAAAAAAAAAGGCTGCTCTGAGGACATTTGTCTACAATCTTTTGTGTTTTGTTTTACAGTTTTTGGTTGGCCTGAACTGTGTATTAAAAACCTCTAAACTGTACTGTAACTAAGTGAAAGAAGAAAATAATCTGTTCTGCAGTATTGTGGGAATGATCACAGATGCAGTCTGGATGATTGAGTTGTAAAGATTGTTTTCTGTGAAAACGGTTTTTTGGGGGAGGGGAGGGAGAAGAGGGGGGGGTTTCTTAGTCTCTCATGGGGACATTTCCAGCTGTGCAAACATATCTGATGTGGATTTTTTTTGTATATTTTGTACATTAATAAACATGGGGAAAATTAAATCTATTTCTAATTATGTTTAGTAGCAATTGCCCCTTTTCTTCAGAACAGCTCACAGAATGAGCAGAGAGGAACAAAGTCACACACTGCACTGGTTGTAGCCATGAGATTGCACACATGATCTGCAGGTGTCCCTGATCTTGCATTCTGCCACAATGCTGCAACCATCACTTTGGATGGTATCATTTGAGAGTTCCATGGACAATAAGCCCTCCTGAGCATGTGCAGGTTCTCCCATACTCCACCTTGCTCCCTCTTCCCTTTTACTAGCAGATATGAAGCTGCATGCAGACCTTTCAGGGAAGGTGGTTGGATGAATGACTCTGCATTCATCTGCTGTCCATGCAGAGATCCCTTATTCTCTGTGAATAAGTACGATAATGCATACACAATGTTCCTTGAGCTGGAAACATGGAAAGTGAAGTTGTTTACCTGACGCGGGTTCTCTATAGACAGAAAAGGAATGCAGCCACACTTCATACTAAAGTCCTCTGACTTGGTCCTTTGGGTCAGAGCTCTCCCCTAGCTATAATAAACCTTTTGCTTACTGAGCATGTGCAGTTCATGCGTTGAGGTCCTCTTTTTCCCTTTTCTGTAGTTGTGTTCCCAGCCGAGTCTAGAAATATGCAGTAGAGGGGAAAGAAGGGGAGGGTAAGTGAGGCTGTATTCCCCTGCTGTCTATGGACATTACAAGGTAAACAACTTCCCTTTCTCAGAGACAAGTGGGGGAGATGCAGGCACACTTGATGGTGAGTCCCTAGCTGAGGAAAGCGAATCTGAAAAGCTGACTGGCTGGGTGTATCCACAAGACTGGGTTAAGCCCTGATCTAGACTGTTATTACAATCCACATAAACCAGCAGAGTGAGTATACAAACAAAACCATATCTTTTTTGGATATGGACTAACTTAAGATGGCCGCTACCAAGAGGTCACGGAGCAGGCTAGCTCTGTGAGCCGGGTCGATAATTAACTCGCTCAAAAGCAAGCCGCGCACCCCCCCAAACCCCGGACGGACCAGCAAACCGAAGGTCGACTGCTTCCGAACCCAACCGACAGTCTCACCTGAGGATTCCGTGGTCAACGACCACCTATCCGAGTTGCGCTGCAGGCCGGGTCATGGAGAGCTGCTAGGGGTAGGCCGCAACTCCCTCTGCTCGGACGGTCTGGCGACGCACTGCCATACCAGTAGGCAGAGACTCCCTCTCTGCCCAGAAAGATTGGCGACGCATTGCCTAGGAGTCCATCGGGAGAACACGAGCACTCTGACTGCTGTGCCGTTCAAGCTGTAGGGCCGGAGGGTCAGACGGAAACACTGCAGGACGAGCCGACTTCTTCCAAGGACGGGCTGCCGTTCGCAGATCTCCCCGGCTCTCACTGCCATAAAACAGCAGGATTACCAGACCTAGGCACCACCTCCACTGTTGGAAACACGACCGGACAGAGCGGAGGTGAGAGGAAACGCCGAGCGTGAGTGCAGTACATACAGGGATGGCTGTGCAACGGGAGCAGCCACAGTAGCGACATGTGAGCAGAGTGACCAGGACCCATTACCCAGAGCAGGGGGGGCAGCTTTACACCCATCCAAGTAGCGATACAAGCCTCTGCATCTGGGAGCTCATGGAAAGGATCCCACTAAAATAAAGGAACGACAACTTATAAAAATCCACACAACATCAAACACTGACCTCTACCAAATAATCCAAGCGGGATACATAAACGCCAGATCAGCAGTCAACAAAAAAAACAACAACAGGCTGGATCACAACAGACAATCTTGACCTACTACTAATCAATTAAACCTGGATACATGATCACAAGGACCCAATAATTTTAGACCTATGCCCCCCCCCCCCCAGGTTACAAAATTATTCACTGGACAAGGAAAGAAAAAAGAGGAGGCGGCTTAGCACTAATCTACAAATCTCACTTCACTGTAACAACGGCTGAGTCCATAACACCTAAACTTGAAATTGCCTCAGAATCAACCACATTTCGTTGCTCGACCACCTAAATGTTGTCCTATTTTATAGACCACCAGGTAATTGGCAAGAATTACCACTTCATGGACTTCATATCGAATACTTGCATAAATAACTCCAATCTACTCATAATAGGGGATATAAACATACATTTAGAAGACCCAACCGCAACCAATGCGCCTGAATGCAAGGACTTCCTCCAACTATGGGACCTTAACTGGCCTAACATGCAAGCTACCCACGTCAAAGGACACACAATCGATCTCTTTACACACAAACTATCTTCAGACTTGAACCTTAAACTAATAGATACAAAATGGACAGACATACCATGGTCAGATCACCACAAATTAAACCTAACCCTTCAGTGTCGGAAGAAAGACATATACCCCAAGCAAGAACGCACAACATACACCACGAGAGGCAAAATCGACCCTGTAACATTCTGGCAAGAGATCTACAAAAACGAATAGATAGAACAAACAGACTCCAAACATCTACAAAACTGTGACAAAAGATGCAGAAGTACACTGGACAAAATCGCACCACTACAAACAAGAACCACACAAGACACAACTCAATACCTTGGTTCAACAAAGAACTGAAAACACTAAAAACGCAAGTTAGGAGTCTAGAGAGAGCATGGAAAAAACTGAAAGATGAATACACACTTAGTGCATAGAAACAAATGCAAAGAAAATACAAATATACAATAAGACAAGCCAAAAGGACATACTACAAAACCAAAATAGGACCAGACTACAAAGACGCACATAAACTTTATCAGCTCGTAAATAAATTACTAGACACCACATTGGTAACCACAACCAGCACAGACACCCCATCAGCTGACAACCTCACCAAATACTTCAATGAGAAAATTATAAAACTACGATCCACGTTACCACTCAATACCAATGAACACGAAAAATTCATTGATTGCTTGGACCCAACTCCAGATGAATACCCAGCAGATCGTATCTGGATAAACTTTGATAGTAACATAGTAGATGACGGCAGAAAAAGACCTGCATGGTCCATCCAGTCTGCCCAAGACAAACTTATATGTGTATACCTTACCTTGAATTTGTACCTGTCCATTTCAGGGCACAGACCGTATAAGTCTGCCCAGCAGTATTTCCCGCCTCCCATCATCAGCTCTGGTACAGACCGTATAAGTCTGCCCTCCCCTATCCTAGCCTCCCAACCACCAACCCCTCTTCCCCTCACCTGCTCTGCCACCCAATTTCAGCTAAACTTCTGAGGATCCATTCCTTATGCACAGGATTCCTTTATGCATATCCCACGCATGTTTGAACTCCGTTACCGTTTTCATCTCAACCACCTTCCGCAGGAGGGCATTCCAAGCGTCCACAACCCTCTCCGTGAAAAAATATTTCCTGACATCTTTCCTAATTCTGCCCCCCTTCAATCTCATTTCATGTCCTCTCGTTCTACCGCCTTCCCATCTCCGGAAAAGATTCGTTTGCGGATTAATACCTTTCAAATATTTGAAGGTCTGTAGCATATCACCCCTGTTCCTCCTTTCTTCCAGGGTATACATGTTCAGGTCAGCAAGTCTCTCTTCATACGTCTTGGAACGCAAATCCCATACCATCCTCGTAGCTTTTCTTTGCACCTCTTCCATTTTTTTAACATCCTTCGCAAGATACAGCCTCCAAAACTGAACACAATACTCCAGGTGGGGCCTCACCAACGTCTTATACAGGGGTATTAAAACTTCCTTTCTTCTGTTGGTCACTCCTTTCTCTATACAGCCTAGCAATCTTCTAGCTACGGCCACCGCCTTGTCACACTGTTTCGTCACCTTCAGGTCCTCAGATACTATCACCCCAAGATCCCTCTCCCCGTCCGTGCCTATCAGACTCTCCCCGCCTAACACATATGTCTCCCTTGGATTTCTACTCCCTAAGTGCATCACTTTGCATTTCTTCGCATTGAATTTTAATTGCCATACGTTAGACCATTCTTCTAGCTTCCTCAGATCCTTCTTCATGTTTTCCACTCCCTCCGGGGTGTCCACTCTGTTGGAAATCTTGGTGTCATCCGCAAAAAGGCAAACTTTACCTTGTAACCCTTCGGCAATGTCACTCACAAATATATTGAACAGAATCGGCCCCAGCACCGATCCCTGAGGCACTCCACTACTCACCTTTCCCTCCTCCGAGCGAACTCCATTCACCACCACCCTCTGGCGTCTGCCCGTCAACCAGTTCCTAATCCAGTTTACCACTTCGGGTCCTATCTTCAGCCCGTCTAGTTTATTTAAGAGCCTCCTTTGGGGAACCGTGTCAAAAGCCTTGCTGAAATCTAAGTAGATTACGTCCATAGCACGTCCTTGATTTAATTCTCCTGTCACCCAGTCAAATAATTCAATGAGATTCGTTTGGCACGATTTCCCTTTGGTGAAGCCATGTTGTCTCGGATCTTGCAACTTATTGGCTTCCAGGAAATTCACTATCCTTTCCTTCAGCATGGCTTCCATTACTTTTCCAATAACCGAAATGAGGCTTACCGGCCTGTAGTTTCCAGCTTCTTCCCTATCCCCACTTTTGTGAAGAGGGACCACCTCCGCCGTTCTGCAATCCCTCGGAACCTCTCCCGTCTCCAAGGATTTATTAAACAAGTCTTTAAGAGGACCCGCCAGAACCTCTCTGAGCTTCCTCAGTATTCTGGGGTGGATCCCGTCCGGTCCCATGGCTTTGTCCACCTTTAGCTTTCCAAGTTGTTGATACACACTCTCTTCCGTGAACAGTGCTCTATCCACCTGGTTCTCAGGTGTACTTTTGCCAGTCCCTCTCGGTCCTTCCCCAGGATTTTCTTCAGTGAAAACAGAACAAAAGTATCTATTTAGCAAATTGGCTTTTTCTTCATCATTTTCTACATAGCGTTTCGTTGTATCTTTTAGTCTCACAATTCCCTTTATAGTCTTTCTCCTTTCACTAATATACCTGAAGAAGTTTTTGTCTCCCCTCCTTACATTTCTAGCCATTTGTTCTTCCGCTTGCGCCTTCGCCAGACGTACCTCTCTCTTGGCTTCTTTCAGTTTCATCCAGTATTCCTCCCCGTGTTCCTCCTCTTGAGATTTTCTATATTTCTGGAACGCTAACTCTAATCTTTATTTTCTCAGCCACTTGCTTTGAGAACCATATCTGTTTCCTTTTTCTCTTGCTTTTATTTACTCTCCTTACATAAAGGTCTGTGGCCCTGTTTATTACTTCTTTTAGCCTGGACTACTGTCCTTCCACTTCTCGTATGTCCTCCCAGCCCATCAGCTCCTTCCTCAGGTATTCTCCCATTTTGTTAAAGTCAGCTCGCTTGAAATCCAGGATTTTGAGTTTAGAGTGGCCGCCATCCACATGAGCCGTTATATCAAAACAAACCGTTTGATGGTCACTGCTTCCCAGGTGTGCAGCCACTTGGACATTTGACACACTATCCCCATTCGTGAGCACCAGATCCAACGTGGCTCCCTCCCTCGTGGGTTCCGTCACCATTTGTCTGAGCAGAGCACTTTGGAAAGCATCCACAATCTCTCTACTTCTTTCCGATTTTGCAGACGGAACCTTCCAATCTACATCCGGCAGATTAAAATCTCCCAACAACAGCACCTCTCTTTTCTTCCCCAACTTTTGAATATCAGCGATCAGATCTTTATCTAGTTCCTCCAATTGTGTCGGGGGTCTATAGACAACACCCACGTGGACCAAGGTTCTATCCTCTCTTTTTAAGGTGATCCATATCGCTTCTTCCTTTCCCCAGTTCCCTGTCATTTCAGTCACTGCGATATCATTTCTCACATACAGAGCTACTCCTCCACCTTTACGTCCCTCTCTATCCTTCCTAAAAAGATTATAGCTTGGTATGTTTACATCCCATTCATGGGAACCATTGAGCCATGTCTCTGTGACTGCAACTATGTCCAAGTCAGCCTCCAAAATCAGGGCTTGAAGGTCATGAATTTTATTGCTTAGACTGCGAGCATTTGTGGTCATTGCTTTCCATCTACATTTCCTAGTATGTGTTTTGGTTTTAGTGATTTGTGAGGGTGTTTTCTCTTTGGGTACCTTCTCATCTTTTTGTTCCCCTCCTTCCTTTTCCGCTTCAGTTTTATTTTCAGGAACATCACAGTGCTGTAGTGGAGCAAAATAATTTTGTAGTGGCAACATTTGTGCGGGCGGATGTTTCTGTGTCACATGACGAAGTCTGCCTGAGCCTACTGTGAACCATCTGTTCTTATGTGGTTTTATTCTTTGAGGCAGTGGTGAGAAGTTATGATTCTGCACACTCCTATAAGTTGCTTTAATTACATCTAATTCTTGCATTACTTTACAGAGCTCTTGTTTTAAAGTAGATAGCTGAAGACAGATAGGACAAGCTTTAAGTCTCCAGATGATTGGCCTTGAAACTAAAGCACCACAATTATTGCAGAGAATAAAAGTCATCCTGATTGGTTGAAATGGGTATGAACAGGTGTACTATGTTGGAGTAACAGCCTGCAAGGCTGCCTGTGTACGATTGAGTAAAGTTAATGAGGTTTGGTTTGTCTATAAATGTGTGGAAAACCCTGGGGTGGGTGGGATTTTAAGTCCCAAAAGTGTCAGCTAAGTGCTGTTATCAAGGGAATACTCTAGCTGAATGGACCCAAATGGTACAGTCTGAGCACAGAATTTTCAATTGATTTAACTTTTAAAACTGCCCTAGATATTACTAACTTTCCTTTTAAATAAATCTAAATATTCCCAATAATTATAGCAGTTTCAGTTATGTTAAATGCCTCTCCTCTCTATCAGAGTTTGGCAGGAACAGAAAGAAAGAAAGAAAAAGAGAGGTTTCACACTGCTAATTAAATTTATTAAGCAATAAGCATTAAAATTAAAGATATTATCAGGTATCTCACCTAAAAGCCAAGATAGTTGAGAAGTTTGGGATTTAGAGGTCAGAATTAAACCTTTCCTTTGCACGAGTTTGGTTCACTTCCAGCACCGAAGAAACCATCGCCCAAGCAATCAACAAACTTGCCAAATCTCACTGTAAACTGGATATATGCCCCAACAACCTAATAAAATTTGCCCCCCAACGCTTCATAACAGACCTCACGTCACACCTGAATTACATGCTACAACATGGACTTTTCCCCAAGGACAAAGGAAGTATACTACACACCCCTATACCCAAAGATTTAAAGAAAAAAAAAAAAACAAACGACACAACCAACTACCGCCCAGTAGCATCCATCCCTCTGGTAGTCAAACTAATGGAAAGTATCGTAACCAAACAACTCAACGACTACCTAAACAAATTCACAATACTACACGAATCACAGTCAGGATTTCAATCTAACCACAGCATTGAAACTGCTAGTTACTCTCCTAACCAAATTCAAACAAACAATTGCAACTGGCAATAACGTACTTCTGCAATTTGACATGCCCAGCGCTTCGACATGGTCAGCCACCAAATATTATCAAACATCCTAGAGTACTTTGGGATTGGAGGAAACTGCAAGATCATATCAAGTGATAGCAAATTCAAAAACGTCACCACCATGGAAACCTGAATGCGGAGTACCCCAAGGATCACCGCTCTCACCAACCCTCATTAACCTAATGATGACACCTTTAGCCAAATCGCTATCAAATCAAGGGCTCACAACAATGTCACGATCTGCATCCCGTTCAAACACGACCCAACCTAAATCACAAATGAAATCAATCACAGCCTCCAAATAATGAATTCATGGGCGGACACATTCCAACTAAAGCTAAACGCAGAAAAGACACAATGTCTCATTCTCTCCTCACAATACAACACGAACATACCCACCACCATAATCACCCCAGAGTACACCCTTCCTGTCTCAGACAGTCTGAAAATTCTTGGAGTAACAATCGACCGAAATCTCACACTCGAAAACCATGCGAAAAAACACAGCAAAGAAAATGTTCCACGCAATGTGGAAACTCAAAAGAATTAAACCTTTCTTCCCAAGGGAAATATTCCGCAGCCTGGTAGAATCAATGGTACTAAGCCACCTAGATTACTGTAATGCCATTTATGCCGGATGCAGAGAACAAATCATTAAGAAACTTCAAACTGCCCAAAACACAGCAGGTAGACTCATATTTGGAAAAACAAAATACGAAAGTGCCAAACCATTAAAAGAAAAACTACATTGGCTCCCACTAAAAGAACGAATTGCGTTCAAGGTTTGCACCCTAGTCCACAAAATCGTTCACGGAGAAGCCCCGATCTATATGTCAGACCTCATAGATTTGCCAACTAGGAACACAAAAAAATTAGCACACACATTCTTGAATCTCCACTACCCCAGCTGTAAAGGACTTCAATATAAAATCATATATGCATCCAGCTTCTCCTACATCAGTACTCAGCTTTGGAACGCATTACCAAAGACCATAAAAACAACGAACAACCTAACAATCTTCCGAAAACTACTGAAAACGGACCTATTCAAGAAGGCATACCATAACGATCCTTCCTAAATACCAGACAACTAGACGTTACATGAACTAGACAAAACCGAACTCTATGCCTGACTGACTACCTCGTTGCTACCAATATAAGCTACGCAAAACACACTACCACTTTATCTCTCATGCTGGAAATGTTCTTCTATAATTGACTATTTAACCTATGTTATAACTTATTCTATCAAGTAGGAACTTCTATGTACTACCACTCTATTTTCCTCTTTACCATGTATGTACCTTAATTGCAATATAATTTGTAATGCTTCACCCGGTAATGGCGATCACCATTACGGCATAATGTAAGCCACATTGAGCCTTCAAACTGGTGGGAAAATGTGGGATACAAATACTACAAATAATAATAATAATATGGTTTAATTTAAACTTTCTATACTGCTCAATCTGATATTCAGGTCTGGGCAGTGTACAATTATAATTAAAAAGTGAGTTTTTAGTAGTGTCCAAAACTTTTGTATGATAGTTCAGAACAAGAGTGGTAGTTGAAGATAGCTCCATAAAGAAGGGCTGAGGAAAAAGAAAGTTTCTCCGAGGAAAAACAGGCTGCTTGTTCTCACTGATGGGTGACGTCCGACGGCAGCCCCAGATCGGAAGATCTTCCTAGCAACAAAGTTTGCTAGCCCCCGCGTGGACATGCGCGAACCACGCATGCACGACTGTCTTCTCGCCCGTGGCGTGAGCGTGCTCCTCAGTCTCTTCTGCGGCTCAGGACGGCTGTTCTGTGTCCCAGAGAGGCCCCCGCTGTGTTTTCACCGCGTTTCTTTATCTTTTTCGCCGAGTTTCAGCGTGTTTACGACTTCGCTCGAGTTCTTCTTTTTAACAACAAAAAAGGTTTCCTTTATTTCTTTAGTTTTCTCTGTACGTTTGCTTTCTTTGTCGTGTCTTTTTCATTTTGGCCGCCTGTGCGGATTTTTTCCCCTTTTTTGGTGTTTCGGCACAATCGCGAATTTTGACCTCACCGGCGCGATTTTTCTGCCCATGTCCTCGAAGTCTGCCAGTGGCTTCAAGAAGTGCACACGGTGCAGCCAGAAAATCTCGCTCACTGATAGGCACGTCTCATGTCTTCAGTGTTTGGGGGCTGGTCATCGTCCCAACGCCTGCATGCTATGTCTTCAGCTGAAAAAGAGGACCCAGGCAGCGAGATCGGCTCAGTGGAACTTGTTGTTCAGAGCCCAGTCCGGTCCTTCGACATCGACGGAGCCAGCGGTACCAAGGTCATCGCCGGCATTGATGTTGGCATCGGTGCATCAACGTCCGGAGCGCAGGTGATGGCTGTCCAGAGATCCCACGCTGGTAGCAGTGAGCCATCGAGTGGGTCTCCACCTGCCTCGAGTGCTCCTGCGGTACAGACCCCCTGGGGCCGCCCTTCGGACCCGGCCCCGAGGAGACGTGTGGATTCCACGTCCTCCTTGTCGGTACGGGGAGGTACTGCTGACGTGCTTCGAGGGAAGGCGAAGAAGCACTGTCATCGGTCACCTTTCCGTCACGGTACCAAGAGCTCCGGGGCGCCGAGGGAATCGGCACCTGGAAAGCGTCGACGCCGGGAGGACCGCTCACCCTCCATTCAGGAGGTGTCGATGCGCTCTTCTCCGGACAGCCCGGTACTGCCTTTGCGCCCCAGACAGATTCTGTCATCATCACGAGCGCCTCCGAGCCATACTTCCAATGCGGCAGTTGGCTCCCCGCCCGTGGTGAGAACCGCGACGCTGGTACCGCTTGCGGCATCGGCATCCGCTGCCACCCAAGTTGACTCCCCGTTGACATCGCTGGAGGGAGCTTCGTCGCCGGCGGCGAGGGAGTCTTCTCCACATCGCCATACAGGACTTAGTTTCTCGGCATTGAGACGGGCTCGGCTTTGGACTGAAGTTCGTGAACTGGTGTCCGATACCGAAGGTGAGGCCTCGTGGGAGGCAGAGGAAGACCCCAGATATTTCTCTGATGAGGAGTCTTGTGGTCTTCCCTCTGATCCCACTCCTTCGCCAGAGAGAAAGCTTTCTCCCCCTGAGAGTCTGTCTTTCTCGACATTTGTCCGGGAAATGTCTACGGCCATTCCCTTCCCAGTAGTTACTGAGGATGAGCCCAGGGCTGAGATGTTCGAGGTCCTGGACTATCCTTCGCCACCTAAGGAGTCGTCCACTGTTCCCCTTCATAATGTCCTGAAGCAGATATAGTTGGCGAACTGGACGAAACCCTTAAGTAATCCCACTATTCCCAAAAAGATCGAGTCCCAGTATCGGATCCACGGGGACCCGGAGTTAATGAAGACCCAGTTGCCTCATGACTCTGGAGTTGTGGATCTGGCTCAAGAAAGTCAAGAGTACTAGGGATTACGCCTCGGCGCCCCCAGGGCGGGAGTCTCAGACTCTGGACTCTTTTGGGAGGAAAGCCTACCATTCTGCTATGCTCGTGTCCAAGATCCAGTTGTACCAGCATCCACTTGCGGAACCACGTGAGGCAGCTGACGGACTTGGTTGATAAGCTCCCATCGGAGCAGACCAAGCCTTCTCAGGAGGTGGTCAGGCAGCTGAAGGCGTGTCAAAAATTCCTGTCCTGGCGTGTTTATGACACTTTTGATGTTGCGTCCAGGGCCGCTGCTCAAGGTATAGTGATGCGCAGAATCTCATGGCTGCGTGCCTCTGACCTGGAGAATAGAGTCTAGCAGCAGATTACGGATGCTCCTTGCTGGGGGGATAACATTTTTGGTGAGCGGGTCGAACAGGTGGTAGAACAGCTCCACCAGCGGGACACCGCATTCGACAAGCTCTCCCACTTTTCTTCCGGTTGGAGGGGGCTGCCGTGGACGTCACCCAGTCGTGAGAACAATCAGCCTGCTGTCCTCGGAGAACACCTGCTACAGGTATGTATCATTCGCTGTCTGGCCGACAGGTTGAGCAGGATAATGCAACCTCACGAGTGGTCTCTCAACTCAAGAGTAGTACGCAAGATCTTTCAAGCGTGGGGCACCCCCTTGGTAGATCTTTTTGCCACTCAGGTCAACCACAAGGTCCCTCAGTTCTGTTCCAGACTTCAAGCCCACGGCAGACTAGCGTCGGATGCCTTTCTCCTTCATTGGGGGAAGGGCCTCCTGTACGCGTATCCTCCCTTCCCCTTCGTAGGGAAGACTTTGCTGAAACTGAAGGAGGATCGTGGAACCATGATTCTGATCGCTCCCTTCTGGCCGTGGCAGATCTGGTTCCCTCTTCTTCTGGAGTTGTCCTCTGAAGAACCGTGGAGATTGGAGTGTTTTCCAACCCTCATCACTCAAAATGAGGGGGCACTTCTGCATCCCAACCTCCAGTCCCTGGCTCTCACGGCCTGGATGTTCAGAGCGTAGACTTTGCCTCCTTGGGTCTTTCTGAGGGTGTCTCACGAGTCTTTCTTGCTTCCAGAAAAGATTCCACGAAGAGGTGTTATTCTTTCAAGTGGAAGAGGTTTGCCGTCTGGTGTGACAGCAAGGCCCTAGATCCTCGTTCTTGTCCTACACAGACCCTGCTTGAATACCTTCTGCACTTGTCCGAGTCTGGTCTCAAGACCAACTCTGTAAGGGTTCACCTTAGCGCAATCAGTGCTTTTCATTATCGTGTAGAGGGTAAGCCTATCTCAGGACAGCCTTTAGTTGTTCGCTTCATGAGAGGTTTGCTTTTGTCAAAGCCCCCTATCAAGCCTCCTACAGTGTCATGGGATCTCAACGTCGTTCTCACCCAGCTGATGAAACCTCCTTTTGAGCCACTGAACTCCTACCATCTGAAGTACTTGACCTGGAAGGTCATTTTCTTGGTGGCAGTCACTTCAGCTCGTAGAGTCAGTGAGCTTCAAGCCTTGGTAGCTCATGCTCCTTATACTAAATTTCATCATAACAGAGTAGTCCTCCGCACTCACCCTAATTTCTTGCTGAAGGTGGTGTCAGAGTTCCATCTGAACCAGTCAATTGTCTTGCCAACGTTCTTTCCCTGTCCTCATACCCGCCCTGCTGAACGTCAGTTGCACACATTGGACTGCAAGCGCGCATTGGCCTTCTATCTGAAGCGGACAAGCCCATTCAGACAGTCTGCCCAAATGTTTGTTTCTTTTGATCCCAACAGAAGGGGAGTGTCTGTTGGGAAACGCACCATCTCCAGTTGGCTAGCAGATTACATTTCCTTCACTTACGCCCAAGCTGGGCTGACTCTTGAGGGTCAAGTCACGGCTCATAGTGTTCGAGCCATGGCAGCGTCAGTGGCCCACTTGAAGTCAGCCAGTATTGAAGAGATTTGCAAGGCTGTGATGTGGTCATCTGTCCACACATTCACATCTCATTACTGCCTACAGTAGGCTATCCGACACGACAGTCGGTTCGGGCAGTCGGTGCTGCAGAATCTGTTTGGGGTTTAGAATCCAACTCCACCCCCCTAGGCCCGGTTTTATTCTGTTCCAGGCTGCACTCTCAGTTAGTTGGTTCTATTTAGGTCAATCTCAGTTATGTCCTCACCATTGCTAGGCCTAATTGACCAATGTTTGTTGTTTTGAGTGAGCCTGGGTGCTAGGGATACCCCATCAGTGAGAACAAGCAGCCTGCTTGTCCTCGGAGAAAGCGAAGTTACTTATCTGTAGCAGATATTCTCCGAGGACAAAAACCGGAACAAAAACTTTACGGGCGGTCCCGCACGCAGGGCACGCCCACCGTGCATGCGCGGCCGTCTTCCCGCCCGTGCGCGACCGTTCCCGCTCAGTTTTTTTTGATTCCACGCTGGAGAGAGACGTGTTGCCATCTCTCTCTTGGTCAGCCCCGGAAACCGGATAGCGGCCTAGCCGCGAATTTTCTCCTCTTTTATCGTGCGCGTTCGCGCTTCTTTTCTTTATTTTCTGTGTTTAAAAAAAAAAAAAGAAGTTGGTTTGTCCCCTCGTCGTCTTAGCCGCGGGAGCGCCTCGTTGTGTCCTTCTGGCCGTGCGGCCGTTTCTTTTTCGGGCGTGCTTTTCACAGCCACCATCGATGACTTTGACTTCGCCAACGTGATTTTTCCGTCGATGTCCTCGAAGGTCCCGAGTGGATTCAAAAAGTGTGGTCGGTGCGACCAGCAGATCTCGCAAACCGATACCCACGCTTGGTGCCTCCAGTGCCTTGGCCCGGAGCATAATACCAAGACGTGCACCTTGTGTCTCGGCTTGCGGAAGCGGACACAGGTGGCGAGGCAAGTTCGTCGGGACCAACTTTTTGGAACTTGCGCCGGCCCGTCGACGGCATCGGTGTCGACGGCCGGATCTTCGGTACCGGTACCGATGTCGACGAAATCGGCACCGACGATGGCATCGACCCCAGGAGCACAGGTACCGTTGGCCCGCCGGACCACCGGCGACGGTGGGGGTGAGCGGCCGCGCGGGCAGTTGGCCCCAGCCACTCCCTCTACCCAGGGCCATTGGGACCGAACCCTGTCAGACCCGATCCCTCGAGGCCGGGGGGGTTCTACCTCCTCTTCATCTTTGCCACCGAGCGCCGATGATGGGCACCGAAAGAAGACCAAGAAACATTGTCATCGGTCGCCCACGGCTCACGGGACTACTAGTTCCGGCGCCTCCAGAGATGACTCGACGCTGAGGAAGCAGCAGTGCCGAGAGGAGCGTTCCCCCTCGGTCGAAGAGGTGTCGCTGCGTCCATCCATGGGTGCTTCGGTACCGTCTCCTGGACCCGAGTAGCTTCCGGCACCCGCACCGGCCCCCCTGCCTTTCCCGACAGCGGGCCTTGACAAGTGCCTCCGAGCCATCCTTCCGGGGATTCTGGAAGGGCTGATGCGCCAGGCCTTGCCGGCACCGGGGGTGCTTGCGCCCCCGGTGCCATCGATGGAGGCGCCGGCGTGCTCTAGCCCGATGCCAAGGCCTCCGACACCGAAGCCGCTTGCGGTACCGGTGTCGACCGCCACGCAGGTGGAATCCCCGTCGACGTCGATGGAGGGAGCTTCATCCCTGCCGGCACAGGAGTCCACTGCTCGACGCCATCATCGAGGACGTGGTTCCTCGCAGTCGAGACGGGCCCGGTTCAGGTCTGAGCTGCAAGAGCTCATGTCCGACACCGAGGAAGAGGCCTCATGGGGGGAGGAGAAGGACCCCAGATATTTCTCCTCAGAGGAGTCTGAGGGCCTTCCCTCCGACCCCACTCCTTCACCGGAGAGGAAGCTCTCGCCCCCTGAGAGCCTCTCCTTTGCCTCCTTCGTCAGGGATATGTCTACTGTATATGCATTCCCTTCCCCGTGGTCTGTGTGGATGAGCCGAGGGCTGAGATGCTCAAGGTCCTCGACTATCCATCACCACCTAGAGAGTCTTCCACGGTACCGTTGCACAATGTCCTCAAAGAGACACTGCTTCGGAACTGGCTGAAGCCATTATCTAACCCCACCATTCCCAAGAAAGTGGTCCCAATACAGGATCCACTCTGACCCAGAGTTGATGCGGCCCCAATTGCCTCATGACTCTGCGGTCGTGGACTCTGCTCTCAAGAGGGCACGGAGTTCGAGGGATACTGCCTCGGCGCCCCCGGGGCGGGAGTCTCGCACTCTGGACTCGTTTGGGAGGAAGGCCTACCAATCTTCCATGCTCATGACCCGCATCCAGTCGTACCAGCTCTACACGAGCATTCACATGCGGAACAATGTGAAGCAACTGGCAGACCTGGTCGATAAGCTCCCTCCGGAGCAGTCCAGGCCTTTTCAGGAGGTGGTCAGCAGCTGAAGGCATGTAGAAAGTTCCTGTCCAGGGGTATATATGACACCTGTGATGTGGCATCTCGAGCTGCAGCCCAAGGTATAGTGATGCGCAGACTCTCCTGGCTGCGTGCCTCTGACCTGGACAACCCAGCAACGACTGGCGGATGTTCCTTGCCGGGGGGATAATATCTTTGGCGAGAAGGTCGAGCAGTTGGTGGACCAACTACACCAGCGGGAAACCGCCCTCGACAAGCTCTCCCACCGGGCGCCTTCAGCATCCACCTCTGCAGGTGGACGTTTTTCCCGGGCCAGGCAGGCTGCGCCCTACGCCTACAACAAGCGTAGGTACACCCAGCCGGCCCGAAGGCCTCCTCAGGCACAGGGACAGTCCCAGCGCGCTCGTTCCCGTCAACAGCGTGCGCCTAAGCAGCCCCCTGCGCCTCCACAGCAAAAGCCGGGGACGGGCTTTTGACTGGATCCATGGGAACATAGCCGCCATCAAAGTGTCCGTACCAGACGACCTGCCGGTCGGGGGGAGGTTGAAAGCTTTTCACCAAAGGTGGCCTCTGATAACCTCCGACCAGTGGGTTCTCCAAATAGTGCGGTGCGGATACGCCCTGAATTTGGCCTCCACTCCACCAAATTGCCCACCGGGAGCCCAATCCTTCAGCTCCCATCACAGGCAGGTACTTGCAGAGGGACTCTCCGCCCTTCTCAGCGCCAGTGCGGTCGACCCTGTGCCACCAGGGCAGGGATTCTATTCCAGGTACTTCCTTGTAGAAAAGAAAACAGGGGGGATGCGCCCCATCCTAGACCTGAGAGGCCTGAACAAATACCTGGTCAAAGAGAAGTTCAGGATGCTTTCCTTGGGCACCCTTCTACCAATGATTCAGAAAGACGATTGGCTATGTTCCCTGGATTTAAAGGACGCTTACACTCACTCACTCACATCCCGATACTGCCAGCTCACAGACAGTATCTCAGATTCCGCCTGGGGACACGGCATTTTCAGTATTGTGTGCTGCCCTTTGGGCTCGCCTCTGCCCCATGGATGTTCACGAAGTGCCTCGTGGTGGTCGCGGCGTATCTACGCAAGCTGGGAGTGCACGTGTTCCCGTATCTCGACGATTGGCTGGTCAAGAACACCTCGGAGGCAGGGGCTCTCCGGTCCATGCAGTGCACTATTCACCTCCTGGAGCTGCTGGGGTTTGTGATAAATTACCGAAAGTCCCATCTCCAGCCAGTCCAATCTCTGGAATTCATAGGAGCTCTGCTGAATTCACAAACGGCTCAGGCCTTTCTTCCCGAGGCGAGGGCCCACAACCTCCTGTCCCTCGCTTCCCAGACCAGAGCATCTCAGCAGGTCACAGCTCGGCAGATGTTGAGACTCCTGGGTCATATGGCCTCTATAGTTCATGTGACTCCCATGGCTCGTCTTCACATGAGATCTGCTCAATGGACCCTAGCTTCCCAGTGGTGCCAGGCCACTGGGAATCTAGAAGATGTCATCCGCCTGTCCCTCAGTTGCCGCAATTCGCTGCAGTGGTGGACATTTCGGACCAATTTGACCCCGGGACGTCCATTCCAAATTCCGCAGCCCACGAAGGTGCTGACGACGGATGCATCTCACCTGGGGTGGGGAGCTCATGTTGATGGGCTCCACACCCAGGGACTGTTGTCCCTCCAGGAACAGGATCTGCAGATCAACCTCCTGGAGCTCCGAGCGGTCTGGAACGCACTGAAGGCCTTCAGAGATCGGCTGTCCTACCAAATCATCCAAATTCGGACAGACAATCAGGTTGCAATGTATTACATCAACAAGCAGGGGGGCACCGGATCTCGCCCCCTGTGTCAGGAAGCCGTCAGGATGTGGCGTTGGGCTCGTCAGTTTGGCATGCTTCTCCAAGCCACATTCCTGGCAGGCGTAAACAACAGTCTGGCCGACAGGCTGAGCAGAGTCATGCAACCGCACGAGTGGTCGCTCCATTCCAGAGTGGTACGCAAGATCTTCCGAGAGTTGGGCACTCCCTCGGTGGACCTTTTCGCCTCTCAGACCAACCACAAGCTGCCTCTGTTCTGTTCCAGACTACAGGCATATGGCAGACTAGCGTCGGAAGCCTTTCTCCTCCATTGGGGGACCGGCCTCCTGTATGCTTATCCTCCCATACCTTTGGTGGGGAAGACCTTACTGAAGCTCAAGCAAGACCACGGCACCATGATTCTTTTAGCGCCTTTTTGGCCCCGTCAGATCTGGTTCCCTCTACTTCTGGAGTTGTCCTCCGAAGAACCGTGGAGATTGGAGTGTTTTCCGACTCTCATTTTGCAGAACGATGGAGTGCTTCTGCACCCCAACCTTCAGTCTCTGGCTCTCACGGCCTGGATGTTGAGGGAGTAGATTTTACTTCGTTGGGTTTGTCTGAGGGTGTCTCCCGTGTCTTGCTTGCCTCTAGAAAGGATTCCACTAAAAAGAGTTACTTTTTTAAGTGGAGGAGGTTTGTCGTTTGGTGTGAGAGCAAGGCCCTAGAACCTCGTTCTTGTCCCGCACAGAACCTGCTTGAATACTTTCTGCACTTATCAGAGTCTGGCCTCAAGACCAACTCAGTAAGGAATCACCTTAGTGCGATTAGTGCTTACCATTATCGTGTAGAGGGTAAAGCCATCTCTGGAGACCCTTTAGTCGTTCGATTCATGAGAGGCTTGCTTTTGTCAAGGCCCCCTGTCAAGCCTCCTGCAGTGTCATGGGATCTCAACGTCATCCTCACCCAGCTGATGAAACCTCCTTTTGAGCCACTGAATTCCTGCCATCTGAAGTACTTGACCTGGAAGGTCATTTTCTTGGTGGCAGTTACTTCAGCTCGCAGAGTCAGTGAGCTGCAGGCCCTGGTAGCTCATGCTCCGTATACCAAATTTCATCATAACAGAGTAGTACTCCGCACTCACCCTAAGTTCCTGCCAAAGGTGGTGTCGGAGTTCCATCTTAACCAGTCAATTGTCTTGCCAACATTCTTTCCCAGACCGCATACCCGCCCTGCTGAACGTCAGTTGCACACATTGGACTGCAAGCGAGCGTTGGCCTTCTATCTGGAGTGGACACAGCCCCACAGACAGTCCGCCCAATTGTTTGTTTCTTTCGACCCCAATAGGAAAGGGGTCGCTGTCGGGAAACACACCATCTCCAATTGGCTAGCAGATTGCATTTCCTTCACTTACGCCCAGGCTGGGCTGGCTCTTGAGGGTCATGTCACGGCTCATAGTGTTAGAGCCATGGCAGCGTCAGTGGCCCACTTGAAGTCAGCCACTATTGAAGAGATTTGCAAGGCTGCGACGTGGTCATCTGTCCACACATTCACATCACATTACTGCCTCCAGCAGGATACTCGACGCGACAGTCGGTTCGGGCAGTCGGTGCTGCAGAATCTGTTTGGGGTTTGAATCCAACTCCACCCTCCAGGACCCGATTTGTTCTGTTCAGGCTGTACTCTCAGTTAGTTGTTCTTCGTAGGTCAATTTCTGTTATACCCTCGCCGTTGTGAGGTTCAATTGAACTGGGTTCTTGTTTTGAGTGAGCCTGAAAGCTAGGGATACCCCAGTCGTGAGAACAAGCAGCCTGCTTGTCCTCGGAGAAAGCGAATGATACATACCTGTAGCAGGTGTTCTCCAAGGACAGCAGGCTGATTGTTCTCACCTACCCTCCCTCCTCCCCTTTGGAGTTGCGTTTGTTTCCTCATTCTTTTGCTAGTCATTCAACTGAGCGGGAACGGTCGCGCACGGGCGGGAAGACGGCCGCGCATGCACGGTGGGCGTGCCCTGCGTGCGGGACCGTCCACAAAGTTTTTGTTCCGGTTGGTGGGGGCTGCCGAGGACGTCAACCCGGTCGTGAGAACAATCAGCCTGCTGTCCTCGGAGAACACCTGCTACAGGTATGTATCATTCGCTTTCTCCGAGGACAGCAGGCTGATTGTTCTCACAAACCTGTCCTCCTCCCCTTTGGAGTTGTATCTTCCCTTGTCTTTTGCTTTCTACTGGACTGAGGAATATGCTCGTGCTACGGGCGGGAAGATGGTTGCGCATGCGCGGTTTGCGCATGTCCGTGCGGGGGCTAGCAAACTTTTTTGCAAGGAAGATCTTCTGATCTGGGGCGGCCGTCACCCATCAGTGAGAACAATCAGCCTGCTGTCCTCGGAGAATACCTGCTACAGGTAACTTCGCTTTATTGTGCATTGCTGTGAATATACTGCTGAGTGGGAGGCATCAAAGAAATTGATTTTTGACCATCCCTCCTGCTGCATTAGGGGACTTGCAGTACTGATTCAATTAGGAGGATCAAACACTACAAATCCCATACTGCTTTGGGATGTAAGGTCAAAAGCTCTCCGGCCTTGATCTGGGTAACTTGGCATCTCTGTTTCCCTTACATTTAGGCTCGGCCCATGAGTTATTACCGAAGCCAAATCTCTTCCCCCTCTTTTAATTCATCATAGAGGAAGGCCACAGTGATGCCTCTTTTAAGCATAAGGTTGTCACAGATTCCTTCAAAATAGCTTGGTCCAGGCCTGAGTTTATCCCATTGCATGCAGGAACTTAGGGAAAGCAATGGGGACATCAAGAACTGCAAGCCTCTGCATTCAATGGGGGTAAACCCAGGACTCGATCAACCCTGTTGGGCACATCTGGCTCCAGTTGGCAACACTATTGAAGCAACACATGCACATGACCCTAAAATAAGTGGACGCAGGCTCCTATTTGGCCCCTTCAAAACTAGGCGTCCTGGGCAGTTGTCTATGCTTAAATCTGGGTCTGGGAAGTACCAACTTTTGAATTGCTTTAGCGTACCGCAGAGGTCCACGCTGGTATAGAGATTTGATCTACACACCCTCCCTCCTAGCTGTTTAATGAGCCTTGAGCCCTGATCAAAGATGGCTGTTTCCTGCCCTTCCGCTGCTACAGGAAGTGACGTCACTGAACCGCTACACTCAGAACAGAAGCCGAAGTATCGGGTGCCTGGTGACCATTGGGAAGGGCGGAACTGCATTGTTCTCGAGGCGGGGGTGGGGCGGGC
Organism: Microcaecilia unicolor; assembly: GCF_901765095.1. NCBI lineage: Eukaryota > Metazoa > Chordata > Amphibia > Gymnophiona > Siphonopidae > Microcaecilia > Microcaecilia unicolor. Next base: position 211,088,095 of record NC_044033.1, read on the forward strand.
CGTGCTGCAGCGTTCTCGCGGCAGGGGGGGCGCCTGGAGACGGTATTGTGGGAGGGGCGCTAGCCGACAGTTCGTGCGGTGCAGGGGGGGGGGGGGGGTGTCATGGAGTTCCCGTTCGATATCCATAAGCTGCTGGTGGAGAGGATCACGGTGCTGGGCCCGAACTTGCGGCCGGCGAGAAGACCATTCACCGATAGGTAACCGTAACAACCGGAGTTGGAGGGAGGAGAGACACAGGCAGGGCGCATGGGACTTAATGCACCTTCACTGTACCACACTCAGTCTCCAAAATCCTTCACCTCATTTCACCCCCTAGGGCTGTATGCCACACCTCCCCTTTCATCTCCTGGAGCTGTATATGCCACACCCCTTTCATAGGGCAGTATGCCATACACCCCCTCCAATATCATCCACCTTCACCCCCTGGGGCTGTATGCCACACACCCCTCTAATATCCTTCACCGTACCACACCCCCTTCTTATATCGTTCATCCTCATCCCCTGGGACTGTAGACCACACCCTCAGTTTACCACACCCCCCTCTCATCCTCCACCTTTCCCCCTGGGTCTGTATACCATTCCTTCATTATACCTTCATCCCCTGGCAGGACTGTTTTAATCTTTTCTTATTCAAACAGTGAACAATCTAGGACTGATGTACTAGATTGCATTTTGATATTAGTCTGAATTATATACAAATTCACATTAAACACTGTCAATGTTGTTTTGGATTTTTTTTTTTTAATTATTTTCTGGAATTTGTAGAAAGTAGGGTTACGATGTTTCCCTTAGCTTGCCATGCAAAATAATAATAATTCAAATTTTGGTTTCTCCTCAGTAACAGCAATACAAAATCTTTCCAGTGCCAAATATATTGTGAGGTAGTACTAAAGCTTGCAAAAACTCCTCTGAATCGTTATAGCAAAGCTTCCATAACATAAGTAGCATTAACGTACAAGAATGTTACATTGTAAAAGCTGTCTTGAAGATGCAGAATATGCATGTATTGAGGAAGCTAAACAAGTCAGAGTGTTACAGAAAACCACACAGAAACTAAATGCCAAGAGAATCCCTCACCTTGGTTAAACAGACACAGCACAAAGACAGACCTTCAGCAATTACAGAATAAAAGACCAAAAATTAGAAATGAAAGTCCTGAGAAACCAGAGACTCTACGACTAGTGCAACAAAGGAGAATAGTTTAAAAAATGGATTTCCTCCTGTGCTGTGCAAAATAAAAAGGTGTAGGAAATGCACATTCCCAAGCCCTGACATTTGTCCAGGAACTAAAAAGTGAGAATAAAGACTTCTTTATACCACTATTATGTGGCAGTTTATTTTTCTAGTTGGGATGGATCCTGGTCTCTTTCCACTGTCCTTCCAAATCATACTTATTTAATATTTATTTAGATTTTGCTCACACCTTTTTCAGCAGTAGCTCAAGGTGAGTTACATTCAGGTACTCTGGGTATTTCTCTGTCCCAGGAGGGCTCACAATCTAAGTTTGTACCTGAGACAATGGAGGGTTAAGTGACTTGCCCAAGATCACAAGGAGCACCAGCAGGACTTGAACTGGCCACCTCTGGATTGCAAGACCCGTGCTCTAACCACTAGGCCACTCTTCACTTAGTGTCAATTAAATGCTTGTTAGCTAGAATAATTAAGTCATTGGAGCCCATTAACTAATTATTTTGGGCACCCGATCTGGGATCTGCAACCTTTATAGAGTCCAGGGGTAAATGCTTCAAAGCAAAATTAATGATGTGGTTTTGCTCCAATAATACTCCTGCCTTCCCCCTATTTCCCAGTCTAATAGCTGTCTCATTCAAGATGCCCAATAGTGCCAGGTTATATTTATTCATGTATTTCCAACTGCCCTTCCAACGAACTATGTGCACTGCCACAATAGAGTTTTAGCCAACTTGGGTGGTCTCCCTCCTCCTCCCCCTCCCCCAGATGAAAAAGTAGTAATTTTTCTGGAGACTAATCAGAATAGGTTTTGATGTATTCAAAGGCAATGTGTGAAACAAAAATAGTAAGAGAAAAAAATATTCATTTTAACCACAGCTAAATGCCCCTCCATTTACTCAGGTCTGTTCTAATTTGCTGGAATATTTTAGAATAATTCTTTGAGTATAGCAAGGTCAAATATGTAATGATTTCTTTCTCCGAGGACAAGCAGGCTGCTTGTTCTCACGACTGGGTGACGTCCGCGGCAGCCCCCACCAACCGGAAAAAGCTTCGCGGGACGGTCGGCACGCAGGGTACGCCCACCGCGCATGCGCGGCCGTCTTCCCGCCCGTGCGCGACCGCTCCCGCCAGTTCCTTTTTTTCCGCGTCTGGAGAGAGTCGTGCTTTGCCGCTCTCTCTATTCTCAGCTGCCGGAAAGTCGATCGCGTTTACGCGAATCGTTTATTTTTTTCGTTTCTATTTGTTTTGGACACCGCCCGGTTTTCTTTAAAAAAAAAACCAAAAAAAAAAAAACCTGAGCGTGTGGAGCACGCGCTCCCCTTTTCCCTCGCTTCTAGCGGGGACGCCGCGTTGCGGCCTAGTGGCCGCACGGTCGTTTTCCCCTTTTTCGAGGTGTGATTTCCGCCACCATCGACGACTTTGACTTCGCCGACGCAATTTTTCCGTCGATGTCCTCGAAGGTCCCGAGTGGATTTAAAAAGTGTGGTCGGTGCGGCCGGCCGATCTCGCAGACCGACACCCACGCTTGGTGTCTCCAGTGCCTCGGGCCGGAGCACAATCTCAAGTCGTGTCCCCTGTGTCTCGGTCTCCGGAAACGGACTCAGGTTGCGAGGCAAGTTCTACGGGACCGTCTTTTTGGAACTTGCGCCGGCCCCTCGACGTCGACCTCAACGGCATCGGTATCGACGCCCGGTCCTTCGGTACCGGTATCGATGCCCGAGACATCGGCACCGATGGCATCGACCCCAGGAGAACAGGTCCCGTCGGCCCGCCGGTGAGGGTAGAGGTGAGAGGCCACGCGGGCAGTCGGCCCCGGTCACTCCCTCAGCCCGTGGTCCACGGGACCGAACCCTGTCTGACCCGGCTCCTCGAGACCGAGGGGGATCGTCCTCCTCCTCCTCCATACCTCCCGGCGCCGGTGACGTGCATCGCAAGAAGGATAAGAAGCGCCGTCACCGGTCGCCCTCGGTGCATCCGGACATCGGAGAGGAGGCGACGCCGAAGCGTCCACGTCGAGAGGAGAGGTCCCCGTCGGTTGTGGAGGTACCGATGCGTCAGGGTTCCGGCACGTCGGTGCCGTCTCCTGGCCCCCATCAGCTTCTGGCGCCGACACCCCTACCGGCCCCACCGCCTTTCCCGGCAGCGGGCCTGGACGAGTGCCTCAGAGCCATCCTCCCAGGGATCCTGGAAGGGCTGATGCGCCAGGCTGTGCACCCCCGGCGCCGATGACTGTGGCGCTGGCGAGCTCTAGCCCGGCGCCGGGGCTGTCGACACCGCCGCCGCTTGCGGCGCCGGTCTCGACCGCCACGCAAGTGGAGTCCCCGGCGACGTCGATGGAGGGAGCTTCGTCCCCGCCGGCGCGGGAGTCCACCGCTCGATGACACCGAGGCCTCGGTGCCTCGACGTCGAGCCGGGCCCGGTTCAGGACTCAGCTACATGAGCTTATGTCCGATACCGAGGATGAGGCCTCGTGGGGGGAAGAGGAGGACCCTAGATATTTCTCCTCAGAGGAGTCTACGGGCCTTCCCTCGGACCCCACGCCTTCACCGGAGAGGAAGCTCTCGCCTCCTGAGAGTCTCTCCTTTGCCTCCTTTGTGCGGGATATGTCTATCAGCATTCCCTTCCCCGTGGTCTCTGTGGAAGAGCCGAGGGCCGAGATGCTCGAGGTCCTCGACTATCCATCACCACCTAGAGAGTCCTCCACGGTACCGCTGCACAATGTCCTCAAGGAGACACTGCTTCGGAACTGGATGCGACCGTTAACTAATCCCACCATTCCCAAGAAAGCAGAGTCCCAGTACAGGATCCACTCTGACCCAGAGTTAATGCGGCCACAATTGCCCCATGACTCGGCGGTCGTGGATTCTGCTCTCAAGAGGGCACGGAGTTCGAGGGATACCGCCTCGGTGCCCCCGGGGCGGGAGTCTCGCACTCTGGACTCGTTTGGGAGGAAGGCCTACCAATCCTCCATGCTCGTGACCCGCATCCAGTCATACCAGCTCTATATGAGCATCCACATGCGGAACAATGTGAAGCAGCTGGCGGATCTGGTCGATAAGCTCCCGCCAGAGCAGTCCAGGCCTTATCAGGAGGTGGTCAGGCAGCTGAAGGCGTGCAGAAAGTTCCTGTCCAGGGGTATCTATGACACCTGTGACGTGGTGTCTCGTGCTGCGGCCCAAGGTATCGTGATGCGCAGGCTCTCATGGCTGCGTGCCTCGGACCTGGACAACCGCACCCAGCAGAGGCTGGCCGACGTCCCTTGCCGGGGGGATAACATTTTTGGTGAGAAGGTCGAGCAGCTGGTGGACCAACTGCATCAGCGGGAAACCGCCCTCGACAAGCTCTCCCACCGGGCGCCTTCAGCATCCACCTCAGCAGGTGGACGTTTTTCCCGGGCCCGGCAGGCTGCACCCTATTCTTTTGCAAAGCGTAGGTACAACCAGCCGGCCCGAAGGCCTCGTCAGGCACAGGGACAGACCCAGCGCGCTCGTTCTCGTCAACAGCGTGCGCCTAAGCAGCCCCCTGCGCCTCCACAGCAAAAGCCGGGGACGGGCTTTTGACTGGATCCACGGGAACATAGCCGCCCTCAAAGTGTCCGTACCGGACGATCTGCCGGTCGGGGGGAGGTTAAAATTTTTTCACCAAAGGTGGCCTCTCATAACCTCCGACCAGTGGGTTCTCCAAATAGTGCGGTGCGGATACGCCCTGAATTTGGCCTCCCTGCCTCCAAATTGTCCTCCGGGAGCCCAATCTTTCAGCTCCCATCACAAGCAGGTACTTGCAGAGGAACTCTCCGCCCTTCTCAGCGCCAATGCGGTCGAGCCCGTACCACCCGGGCAGGAAGGGCAGGGATTCTATTCCAGGTACTTCCTTGTGGAAAAGAAAACAGGGGGGATGCGTCCCATCCTAGACCTGAGAGGCCTGAACAAATTCCTGGTCAAAGAAAAGTTCAGGATGCTTTCCTTGGGCACCCTTCTGCCAATGATTCAGAAAAACGATTGGCTATGTTCCCTGGATTTAAAGGACGCATACACTCACATCCCGATACTGCCAGCTCACAGACAGTATCTCAGATTCCGCCTGGGCGCACGGCACTTTCAGTATTGTGTGCTGCCCTTTGGGCTCGCCTCTGCCCCACGAGTGTTTACAAAGTGCCTCGTGGTGGTAGCGGCCTACCTACGCAAGCTGGGAGTGCACGTGTTCCCATATCTCGACGATTGGCTGGTCAAGAACACCTCGGAGGCGGGAGCCCTCCGGTCTATGCAGTGCACTACTCGACTTCTGGAGCTGCTGGGGTTTGTGATAAATTACCCAAAGTCCCATCTCCAGCCAACACAGTCTCTGGAATTCATAGGAGCTCTGCTGAATGCCCAGACGGCTCAGGCCTACCTTCCCGAAGCGAGGGCCACCAATCTCCTGGCCCTGGCCTCGCAGACCAGAGCGTCTCAGCAGGTCACAGCTCGGCAGATGTTGAGACTTCTGGGTCATATGGCCTCCACAGTTCATGTGACTCCCATGGCTCGTCTTCACATGAGATCTGCTCAATGGACCCTAGCTTCCCAGTGGTTCCAAGCCACCGGGAATCTAGAAGATGTCATCCGCCTCTCCACCAGTTGCCGCACTTCACTGCTCTGGTGGACCATTCGGACCAATTTGACCCTGGGACGTCCATTCCAAATTCCGCAGCCCACGAAGTGCTGACGGCGGATGCGTCTCGCCTGGGTGGGGAGCTCATGTCGATGGGCTTCACACCCAGGGTCTGTGGTCCCTCCAGGAAAAGGATCTGCAGATCAACCTCCTGGAGCTCCGAGCTATCTGGAACGCACTGAAGGCTTTCAGAGATCGGCTGTCCTACCAAATTATCCAAATTCGGACAGACAATCAGGTTGCAATGTATTACGTCAACAAGCAGGGGGGCACCGGATCTCGCCCCCTCTGTCAGGAAGCCGTCGGGATGTGGCGTTGGGCGTGCCGGTTCGGCATGCTTCTCCAAGCCACGTACCTGGCAGGCGTAAACAACAGTCTGGCCGACAGACTGAGCAGAGTCATGCAACCGCACGAGTGGTCGCTCCATTCCAGAGTGGTACGCAAGATCTTCCGAGAGTGGGGCACCCCCTCGGTGGACCTTTTCGCCTCTCGGACCAACCACAAGCTGCCTCTGTTCTGTTCCAGACTTCAGACACACGGCAGGCTAGCGTCAGATGCCTTTCTCCTTCATTGGGGGACCGGCCTCCTGTATGCTTATCCTCCCATACCTTTGGTGGGGAAGACCTTACTGAAGCTCAAGCAAGACCGTGGCACCATGATTCTGATCGCGCCCTTTTGGCCTCGTCAGATCTGGTTTCCTCTTCTTCTGGAGTTGTCCTCCGAAGAACCGTGGAGATTGGAGTGTTTTCCGACTCTCATCTCGCAGAACGACGGAGCGTTGCTGCACCCCAACCTTCAATCCCTGGCTCTCACGGCCTGGATGTTGAGGGCGTAGACTTCGCTGCGTTGGGTCTGTCTGAGGGTGTCTCCCGTGTCTTGCTTGCCTCTAGGAAGGATTCCACTAAAAAGAGTTACTTTTTCAAGTGGAGGAGGTTTGTCGTTTGGTGTGAGAGCCAGGCCCTAGAACCTCGTTCTTGTCCTGCACAGAACCTGCTTGAATACCTTCTGCACTTATCAGAGTCTGGTCTCAAGACCAACTCAGTAAGGAATCACCTTAGTGCGATTAGTGCTTACCATTATCATGTGGAAGGTAAAGCCATCTCTGGAGAGCCTTTAGTAGTTCGATTCATGAGAGGCTTGCTCTTGTCAAAGCCCCCTATCAAGCCTCCCACAGTGTCATGGGATCTCAACGTCGTCCTCACCCAGCTGATGAAACCTCCTTTTGAGCCACTGAATACCTGCCATCTGAAGTACTTGACCTGGAAGGTCATTTTCTTGGTGGCAGTTACTTCAGCTCGTAGGGTCAGTGAGCTTCAAGCCCTAGTAGCTCACGCTCCATATACCAAATTTCATCATAACAGAGTAGTGCTCCGCACCCACCCAAAGTTCCTGCCGAAGGTGGTGTCGGAGTTCCATCTTAACCAGTCAATTGTCTTGCCAACATTTTTCCCCAGGCCGCATACCCGCCCTGCTGAACGTCAGTTGCACACATTGGACTGCAAGAGAGCATTGGCCTTCTACTTGGAGCGGACACAGCCCCACAGACAGTCCGCCCAATTGTTTATTTCTTTCGACCCTAACAGGCTAGGGGTCGCTGTCGGGAAACGCACCATCTCCAATTGGCTAGCAGATTGCATTTCCTTCACTTACGCCCAGACTGGGCTGGCTCTTGAGGGTCATGTCACGGCTCATAGTGTTAGAGCCATGGCAGCGTCGGTGGCCCACTTGAAGTCAGCCACTATTGAAGAGATTTGCAAGGCTGCGACGTGGTCATCTGTCCACACATTCACATCACATTACTGCCTCCAGCAGGATACCCGACGCGACAGTCGGTTCGGGCAGTCGGTGCTGCAGAATCTGTTTGGGGTGTAAATCCAACTCCACCCTCCAGGACCCGAATTTATTCTGGTCAGGCTGCACTCTCAGTTAGTTGTTCTTCGTAGGTCAATTTTCTGTTGTACCCTCGCCGTTGCGAGGTTCAATTGACCTGGGTTCTTGTTTTGAGTGAGCCTGAGAGCTAGGGATACCCCAGTCGTGAGAACAAGCAGCCTGCTTGTCCTCGGAGAAAGTGAATGATACATACCTGTAGCAGGTGTTCTCCGAGGACAGCAGGCTGATTGTTCTCACCTACCCTCCCTCCTCCCCTTTGGAGTTGTGTGTTTCATCCTTCTTTTGCTAGTCATTCAACTGGCGGGAGCGGTCGCGCACGGGCGGGAAGACGGCCGCGCATGCGCGGTGGGCGTACCCTGCGTGCCGACCGTCCCGCGAAGCTTTTTCCGGTTGGTGGGGGCTGCCGCGGACGTTACCCAGTCGTGAGAACAATCAGCCTGCTGTCCTCGGAGAACACCTGCTACAGGTATGTATCATTCACTACCCCCAAGTATCGTGTTCCCACATTAGCCCACTGAAATGGAAAATTCCTGTTTATTTAATTTATTTATTAGGATTTATTTACAGCCTTTTTGAAGGAATTCAAGGCAGTATACAGTAAGAATAAATCAATCAAACATAAGGAATAGACATTTACAGCAGTAAAAATATTCAAATAACAATACAAAGTATGGCATAGTTATTACTTACAATGTCAACACAATACATAATAGAAGATTTTAATAGACTGCTTAGGGTATAAGCAAAGATGGAACATATAGATATGTAAGAGCGTAAGAGGAGTTATAAAAAAAGGGGACTAATTTAAAGAAAGTTGCCTATAAGGTCAGAGAGATGATTAAATGTTATCTCAACTAGGGTAGGAGTGAATAAACATGTCCTGCTGCAGTATGTGCAGCCCATGTCACTCCTTGGGTGTGCGTGTGTGTGAGCGAGACTAACAAGTTAATTACTTGTTCCATTAAAGGCTTGGTTGAAGAGCCAAGCTTTCACCTGCTTCCTGAAGTAGAGATAGTCTTGTGTTAAGCAGAGCCTTTCAGGCAATGCATTCCAGAGTGTGGGGGCTACTCTGGAGAAGGTTCATTTGCGGGTATCACATTGTGTAATGTCTTTTGGAAAGGGTATGGTGATAGTCCTTGGAAAGGACCTTAGTGTTCTTGGAGGTGTGTAGAGGATCATCCTATTCTTCAGGTTCTCGGGGGAGGGGCATTTCCTTTAAGGGCCTTGAAGATCAGACATAGAGTTTTAAATTTAGCCCTGTATTGTACTGGTAGTCAGGGTTGATTTTGCAAAAATGGTGTGATGTGGTCACATCGCTTGCAGCATTCTGAATCAATTGGAGCTGGTGCAGGCCCTTTGCAGTCAGACCTTTGTATAGTGTATTACAGTAATCCAGTCTTGATGTTATCATGGCATGCACAACTTGCACAACTGGGATAAGATTTACCTTCTTGATGTAAGGAGAGAAGCAGCGTAGCATTATTACTGGGAATGTCGGCCCTGGTGACCCAACAAACAACAAAAAGTCTTAAAAGAGAGTTGGTACTTTTGTTGCTGGTTCCCCACTGTATGACCTCTAATGTTAGAGTTATCTCAAATTCTCTACGCCAAAGGCTCACTCTGTGAATAGTTAAGCTCAGGAACTCGTTGCAGGAGGATGTGGTTACAGTGAGTTTAAAAAAGGTTTGAACAAGTTACAAAAGAACATAAGTATTGCCATACTGGGACAGACCGAAGGTCCATTAATCCCAGTATCCTGTTTCCAACAGTGGCCAATTCAGGTCACAAGTACCTGGCAAGATCCTAAAACAATACAATACATTTTATGCTGCTTATCCTAGAAATAAGCAGTGAATTTTACCAAGTCCATCTTAATAATGGCTTATGGACTTTTGGGAAGCTATTCAAACCTTTTGTTAAATCCCGCTAAGCTAACTGCTTTTACTATACTCCCTGGCAAAGAATTGCAGAATTACATGTTGAGTGAAGCAATATTTTCTCTGAATCGTTTTAAATTTACTAAATTGTAGCTTTGTTGCATGCCCCCTAGTCCTAGTATTTTTGTAAAGAGTAAACAAGCGGTTCATGTCTACCCATTCCACTCCACTCATTATTTTATAAACCTCTATCATATCTCCCCTCAGTTGTCTTTTCTCCAAGCTGAAGAGCTCTAGCCACTTTAACCTTTCCTCATTCGGAAGTCGTACCATCCCCTTTATCATTTTTGTCTCCCTTCTCTAATTCCACTATATCTTTTTTGAGATGTGGTGACCAGAATTGCACACAGTATTTGAGGTGCGGTCGCACCATGGAACGATACAAAGGCATTATAACATCCTCGTTTTTATTTTCCATTCCTTTCCTAATAATTCCTAACATTCTATTTACTTTCTTAGATCCTATTTCTGGTTGGTGACTCCTAATGTGAAACCTTGCATTACGTCTTGATAGAAGTCTATAAAATACTGAGTGGAGTGGAACGGGTAGACGTGAATCGCTTGTTTACTCTTTCCAAAAATACTAGGGCTAGGGGACACACAATGAAGCTACTGAGTAGTAAATTTAAAACGAATTGGAGAAAATATTTTTTTCACTCAACGTATAATTAAACTCAAATTCATTGCCAGAGAATGTGGTAAAAGCAGTTAGCTTAGTGAGGTTTAAAAAAGGTTTGGATAGCTTCCTAAAAGAAAAGTTCATAAGCCATTAATAAAATGGACTTGGGAAAATCCACTGCTTATTTCTGGGATAAGCAGCATAAAATGTATTGAACTTTTTTGGGGATCTTGACGGGTATTTGTGACCTGGATTGGCCACTGTTGGAAACAGGATGCTGGGCTTGATGGACCTTTGGTCTGTCCCAGTATGGCGACACTTATGTACTAATTTGCAATAATTAGAATTTATGCACACAACTCGCTAAGCGTATTCTGTAATGAACTGTGCCTAAATTCTAATATGCACAGTTCAAAAGGGGTGTTTAGTGGGCATTCCAAAATTTACGCGAGTAGTTATAGAATATGGCCCAGTTTGTGTAAATCTATGTGCAGGGATTTACGCCACGTTTTAGTTGATGTAAATGGAGGTGCGTAATTTTAGGCACTGGGATATCAACTAAGCATATTCTATATACTGCACCTAAATCTAGGCACAACTTATAGAATATGCTTAGGCGGAAGCGTTTACCATGCAGATGTTTTAAGTGCCTTATATTAATCTGGCCCACTATGCCATATGTATATTGAAATTTGTATATGTTTGCTGCTGTAATTGTCTGTTGCCTATGTTTGGCTTATTCTCGGCAGGAGCATAGCCAGAGCCCGAGGTTGGGGGCACATTTTGAGTGCTGCTCGCCCCCCCCCCCCCCCGCCTTGCCTCACCTCCTTGCCGCTTCCCCTCACTGCCTCGTTGCTCTCCCCGCAAAAACAAATACCTTTGCTGGTGGGGGTCCCCAACCTCCACCAGCCGAAGCCTTCGTCAGTGCCAGTCTCTGGTGCAGCCGCATTCGCTGCCCTGCTCTTCTTTCTTTTTGCTCCTCCTCTGCATGCTGACACTCCCGAAGGAGGAGCAAGAAGAAGGAAGAGCAGGGCAGCGAATGTGGCTGCGCCGGAGACCGGCGCTGAAGAAAGCTTTGGCTGGTGGGGGTTGGGGACCCCCGCCAGCCAAACCAGAGGCCTGGACAAAATTTGCGGGGGCCCAAGCCCTCGTGCCCCCCCCCCCAGTAGCTACGCCCCTGATTCTTGGTGTACACCGCTTTGAGTGAATTTCTTCAAAAGGCAATAAATAAATCCTAACTAACTAAGGGGTACTTTTACCAAGCTGTGGTAAAAAGGGTGCTGTGGTAGCAGGTAAAAAGACATGGCCTTAAGGTAAGATTATTCTTACCATGTGATCATGCAGGGGGGGGGGGGGGAAGTACTTACTGCCTTAAGGACTCCCGTAGTAACCTGGCGGTATCTAGGGCTGACTACTGCTGGGTTAGCGCCACACTAGAAATTCCGGAATTATTTTCTGTAGTGCCAGAAATAGTGCTCTCGAGGCAGAACTACCGGCGGCGGCCACATTGGACCAGCAGTAGTTCCAGGTTGTCACGTAGCGACCCTTTGGTAAACAGGCCCCTAAGTAAATAATCCCTCAAATGAGAGGAGCTCTTATCCCTTAACACAGGGCTGGGCAGCCGTGGTCCTCGAGTGCCACAACCTATTCAGGATTTCCACAGTGAATATGCATGAGATTGATTTGCGTACAATGAAAGCGTGCATGCAAATCGACCTCATACATATTAATTGGGGAAATCCTGGAAAACCCAGCTGGGTCGTAGCCCTCGAGGACCATGGTTGCCCACTTCTGCCTTAACATTCCATTCCATCTGTGTCTTCTAGCCTGCATGTACTGGGCTAACAATGCACGTAACAAAAGAACAATATTACCGGGGGTAGGGGGGGTGGGGGAATTCATAATAGACTCTTTCTTAGACTACAAGTGGCAGGGAGATTTATCTGTGGAGCCCAAATGCAAACTATTACAGTAGTCTAGCTGTGAAGTAAATAAAACCTGTACCAATGTTTTCAATGTTGTATTGATGTTTGAAAGCCCTACTGATATCATTCTCAATACATCACATTACCTTAAGATGTTAATGTATCCGATTAGTTTCCCAGTTCCAACAAGCTTTTAATCAGGTGGTTAGGTGATTTCGTTGAGGGTTACCCCATATGAGTCAGGGGCAGTGAGATCGGAGCTGTGCTCTCACATCACATAGGGAGAATTGGTAGCAGCCTTGTGATTAGGATCTGGGTGTGCAGGCCTCAAGGCTCTGTAGGCCAGCTGCTGTGTAATTTCTCTGACTGACCTATGTGTTTTCCCCCAACAGGGTGGACTTTCAACGTCAGATCACGGTGATCCTTGATGAGATGGGCAAGGCCTCTGCCAAGGTAGCATGGCTCAGCCTGAAAGACCAAAAGTCTCTCTTAAATTGATTAAGATAACTGGCTCAGGTTTGGACTTGTTGAACCTCAGCTTCCGACTATAGCACTGCTGCTCACTTCGCTGCACCTGCTGTGCGGTTGTGTTGTGTGTGTGTGGGAAGCCTGCATGGCTGCTGTCCTCGCTGGATCTTTTCTGCGGTGGCTTAGTGTGTGTGTGTATGTGTGCGAAGCTTGCACTGCTGCTGCTTGTGTCATACCTGTGCTGCAGTGGGGCAGCATGTGTGTGCGAGAATCTGAGCACTGTGCCGGTAACTTGAACAACTTCGATTTTTTTTTTTTTTTTAGGCCCAGCACTTGTCCGCACCCATCACCAGCACTTCACGACTGCAGGGAAGTGATCATCGCCTATACATCCTGAAGGACTGCAGTGCTAAGAAGTGAGCTCCCGTTTTCACCCCTTAGGCTTCTTTGAGTTTCTTCTGTTTCCCAGCAGACCTCTCTGCCCCTCCTTTGAAGATGATAGAGCACAGGTGTATCAGTATAAAGGCCACTCAAGTTTATTTGGATTCGTGTGAGTTGCTGTGCATGGGGGGTGGGGGGGGGTGAATGACTTAAAACACACTTTTAACGTGGACCACCTCCTAGTTATATACAAACGTTCATTCCTTAGCGTACCTCCGGACTGGCCCAGAATGTGACTGATGGGTTGTGCGCTCTTTCCAGCACGTGGAGACTGAGAACTTCTGACTCTAGAGAGCCAATAAGAGCTGTTTCCAGCTAGAGAAAGATCCAGTATTCTCAGTCTCCAGCAGGTGGAAGGTGGTGAGCCCTTCAGTCTCATTCCTTGCTTTCTTCTGTGGTTTATTTTTATTCGGTTGCTTATTTTAAGGCTTAGCAGAGGGTCCCTCTGTGTAGGGTTTTAGATTTTGGCTGTGCATCCGACATTTTTGCCTGTTGATGGAGGCTGAGGCCCGTGGGGGTCTCTTACAACCTCGGGGGTGTCACACTCGGGTGGCCGTTTCCCTCCTGTTCATTTGTGTGTTTAAGGCTGCAAAATTACTTCCTTTACACAGTTAAAGAGTTCTGTGTTGGCTATGTAATTTGCTCTGATAATATTCTCTCTCCCTTGCAGTGCTGGAAAAGGCACAGTGATTGGTTTCCTCAAGGTGGGCTGCAAAAAGCTCTTCGTGCTGGTAGGTTGCTTCCTGTAGCTCAAGGAGAGTCACAGGGCCGTGGTGGTGTGTCTGGGGAAGGGGAGAGCACAGCAGTCTGTGTAGTGGAGACCAGGCAGGGGGAAGGGAGGAACTGCAGCAGTTCTGTGACTGGGAGTTCACCCTCATGGAGACCAGGCATGGAGAAGTGGGGGATGAGGAGTAAGGCAGTCCCGGTGGCTGAGATTCACGGAGAAAAAATATGTTGAGAGGAGAGGAGCAGGAGAGGGCGATGATATCTTTGCCTGGGGTCACAGTTGTTCCTTTCTTTATGGCCACTAAGAGCTCCCTCCCCCTCCTCTCTCTTGCAGGATCGCCACGGGGCGCATAATGAGATGGAACCACTGTGTGTGCTGGACTTCTATATCCACGAAGCCTTGCAGCGGCACGGTTATGGGAAGGAGCTCTTCCAGTACATGCTACAGGTACCCAGTGCCTTGTTACAGATGCCAGCCCTTGCGAGGGACTCATCACCTGCGGCTTTCGAATTCATATCCAGTTGGCCTGCATCTAGGACTATTTGTATATGGTCTTTGGCTCTTGTTATGGGAATCATCGCATTTGGTCTACCTCTGTACTCTGGCTGGCTCTCATCAGGGAGTTGTAGTCAGGGCCGCCGAGAGGGGGGGGGCAGGGGGGCAGAATTCCCTGGGCCCGGGACTCCAAGGAGGGCCAGGCGCCAGGGTCTCTCACCCTCTCCTGCTCCCAGGCCACCGGCGCCACAGTCCCCAGCCTCCACCTACCTACCCTCAGCTCCCTTCTGTCTGCCATCCGACCATCTTAATTAAAAAAAAAAATCTCGAAATCGGCAGCGCAGCGCCTTCTGTGTGAAAGTGGCAGATCATCTCGGTGGGCCTTCCCTCACTGTGTCCTGCCCTCCTCTGATGTAACTCGGCTGAGTCGAGTTGTAGTGCTGTTCAGTAAATCTTCTAGATCATACAGCATCATTGTTTCATTGTGTCACCTTCGCTGTCTCCCAAAAATAACAGTAAAGACCATATGGCCTATCTGGCCTGCCCTTCCACACCATCTCTTGCATGCTTGTCCCACTATTTTCTGAGTTCAGGTACAGTCTTCATCTGCCACTCCACACATCCACCACCCTTTCTGTAAAGAAGTATTTCCTTAAATTTCTGCTGAATCTATCTCATTTTACCTTCACCCTATGCCCCTTCATTCCAGAGCTTCCTTTCAATTGAAAGAGACTTGCCTCCAAAGTATTTATAGCATGGAAGTATTTAAATGTCTCTTATCATATCTCTCCTCTCCTGCCTTTCTTCCAACGTATACTTATTAGTATCTTTGTCTATCCCTTTTTGGCATCTGCTGTTACCATTCACCTTGTCTTTCTGTCTGTCTGTGTCTCTTGGATACCAGCAAGAACGCCTGCACCCATCACAGCTGGCTGTGGATCGACCCTCAGAAAAGCTGCTGTCCTTTCTGCGGAAGCATTACAACCTCAGGTCCACCATCCCTCAGGTGAGTGCCAAAGGCAGCTGAAGCCCCCCCTACCCACCTGTAAATCCTGCCCCTTCCCATAGTCACCCAGCTTTTTTATTTGTTTCACTAGGTGAACAACTTTGTGGTGTTCGAGGGCTTTTTCCAGGGGA
Organism: Microcaecilia unicolor; assembly: GCF_901765095.1. Classification (NCBI taxonomy): domain Eukaryota; kingdom Metazoa; phylum Chordata; class Amphibia; order Gymnophiona; family Siphonopidae; genus Microcaecilia; species Microcaecilia unicolor. The sequence goes on from NC_044033.1 coordinate 211,103,572, forward strand.
GGAATGGTGAGTTCTCCAGCTACCCCTCAAAGCGTGGATTTCCAGGCAAAGAGTAGAGTAGTCACACAGGAAACAGTGAAAGTTACTAAAGGATGAAATTTAGTCAATGCTCTTGAATAAAGAGTTTATTGATCAATCTACAGACTTGACAAAAGTCCAGAGACTTTGTTTGTGCTAGTCCAGAGAATCAATAGTTCACCACTTTTGTATTTCAGTTTAACTTACAACGGCGGTTTTTCATCTTCCTGCCAAGAAACATTACCGACATGGATTGATCTCAACCTAGAATCCTGAGTTTAGACTTTAACACTGGCAGCATTTAAGACTCCTGAGGCAGGCCCTTTGGCCGAAACATGGGCGTGTCGAGTCTGTAGATTGATCAATAAACTTTTTATTCAAGTAGATTAGTTTCCATGCCATGTATCCAAGGGGTAAGCAATGGCTTTCCCCTGATCTACCTTAATAATGGTTAATGAATTTTTCCTCCTGGAATCCAAGCTTTATTTTTTTTTGTTAAACCCTGCTATACTAACTGCTTTTATGATATCTGGCAGTGAGTTCCAGAGCTTAACTGTGCACTGAGTGAAAAAGTACTTTTCTCTTAATTCTTTTAAATGTACTGCTTTATAACTTACTACTACTACTATTTAGCATTTCTTTAGCGCTACAAGGCATACGCAGCGCTGCACAAACATAGAAGAAAGACAGTCCCTGCTCAAAGAGCTTACAATCTAATAGACAAAAAATAAATAAAGTAAGCAAAGCAAATCAATTAATGTGAACGGGAAGGAAGAGAGGAGGGTAGGTGGAGGCGAGTGGTTACGAGTCAAAAGCAATGTTAAAGAGGTGGGCTTTCAGTCTAGATTTAAAGGTGGCCAAGGATGGGGCAAGACGTAGGGGCTCAGGAAGTTTATTCCAGGCGTAGGGTGCAGCGAGACAGAAGGCGCGAAGTCTGGAGTTGGCAGTAGTGGAGAAGGGAACAGATAAGAAGGATTTATCCATGGAGCGGAGTGCACGGGAAGGGGTGTAGGGAAGGACGAGTGTGGAGAGATTCTGGGGAGCAGCAGAGTGAGTACATTTATAGGTTAGTAGAAGAAGTTTGAACAGGATGCGAAAACGGATAGGAAGCCAGTGAAGGGTCTTGAGGAGAGGGGTAGTATGAGTAAAGCGACCCTGGCGGAAGACGAGACAGGCAGCAGAGTTTTGAACCGACTGGAGAGGGGAGAGGTGACTAAGTGGGAGGCCAGCAAGAAGCAGATTGCAGTAGTCTAAACAAGAGGCTGCCACTACACACTGAGCAGAAGATGTAAATTTATTGTCCATGGTGATGCCTAGATCCTTTTCTCGGGAGGTGACGTTAGCACTGTGAAACTAGGGTTTATTCTTCCTACATGATTAATTTTGTAGTTGGCTGCATCAAATTGGGCAAGTTAAATACAGATTGGACTATATCCTTATTGGAAATAGTGCTACTACTGGTTTGGTATTTTTTTCATGTAGCCACCACTCTGTAATCCCTCTTCCAAACTTTGTACAACATTGCTGCTGCTGCCTGAAGCATTTTGGTTGTTTTTCTGCTGCAGTCACCTGCCTGTGAGGTTTCTAGTATAGCTATCTGATCCGGAAAGGGTACCTGTTATGATTGGGGTTAGAACCCCTCAAACGTACCTTTTTCCTGGTGGTCAGCTTAGCTGGCTTCTGTTTCTTTTGTTTGTCCTTTCTGAGCAGCTGGTTCTCTCTCTCTGTGCTGGCAGCTTCCAGCAGCATGACTCTAATTGTTTCACTTTACCACAGCTGTGTGGGTGGACTGAGTTAGCTCTACTTCTCTTTGGGTGTACTGGCTTCAAGTGCTTCACAGTTTTGCATTGGTGTGGGTTGGGCCTCTCTGGGTCAGTGTGCTGTTGCCTGGGGCTAGGGAGTGTGATATCATCAAGGAGGGCCTTGATAAGGAAGTGGTGTTGTTTCCTTCAGAGCCTTTGCAACGGTGGTGTTTGCTTTAGGTAGGGTGGTGCAGTGTGCACTTCTGACTTTGTGTCTAGTTTCCCTGCTTGCTTTTGCTAAGGTCCAGGTTAGTGTTAGTGCAGTGTGCACTGGTGTTTGTGTGTTTAGCTTTCCTGCTTTTCCCTAGTGGTTCCCCTGCTTTTCCCTCTTGGTTTGGAAGCATTGCTGTGTGTAGGGCTTTGGAAGCTCTGTTACTGTTAGAAGTACTTCAGGGTTTGGTGTTGTTGGGAACACTACAGATTTTGCTGTTAGAAGTACTTCTGGTGTTTGTGCTATTGGGAGCATTGCAGTCTTTGCTGTTTGGGTTTTGGGTGCTGTAGAAAGCACTTCAGTTTGCTGTTAGAAGTACTTCTGGGTTTGGTGCTGTTAGAGGCACTTCAGTTCGCTGTGAGAAGTACGTCAGTAGCTTGGTGCTTAGTGGAACCTGGGTTAGGTTAGTGCGGTGGTGCACTGCTGTAGCGTGGGGGTTTAGGAAGCTCCTTTGCTAGCGTGTGTTTGCTTTCCTGCTTTTTCCTTGTGCCTTCCCTGTCTTCCCTTTTAGTGCTAGGAGCTCTTTTGGTTGTTTGGTGCATATGAGCACCTTAGTTAGTTTAGAGTTGTAGAGCACTGCTTGTAGCTTGGTGCTTAGTAGCACCTGTGTTAGCTTGTGTATTTAGTTCCCTGCTCGGTTAGTTTAGGGCTTAGGAAGTCCCCTTCTTGAGCAGGGCTTAGGAGCTCCTGGTTAGTATAGGGCTTAGGAAGTCCTTTTGTCAGTTTACTGTTAGGAACACTCCTGCTGGTTTAGGGCTTGGGAACACTTAGATCAGTTTAGGTTTAGGAGTACTTCTGTTTCCAGTCCTGGTCCCTGTGTCATCCGGTATCCAGTAAGTCCTGCCAGCTACTCGAACCCAGGAGCTCAACTCCTGGGGGGCTTAGTAGCTAAGCGCAGGTGAAGCTGTTCGGACCAGTCCAGTGTGTTCCAGTCCGGGGGATTCCAGTCCAATGTTCTAGTCCGGTGTCCTCCAGTCCGGGGGATTCCAGTCCGTGTGTTCTGGTTGCTGGGCGGTGCCTGCAGTCCCTGCTGGTGCCGGTGTGCTTGCCCAGCGTTGGTTGGTGGGTTTTGCCTGCTGCTGTCACTCCTCGTCAGCAGCCCAAGGGCTCACGTTTGCTCCAGAGCCCGGCCCCGCGGGCTCTGAACCTGAGAACCTGACAGTACCTTCCTAGTTCTAGGGAAGCTTGGATAACTGTCCAGAGAAATGTGACAGTGAGATGAGGGAAGTGGTCTTGATTAAGATCCATACTTTCATATGGAAGGAGCTGCCACTGTTCAGCCATTACAGTTACATACACGGAAGTGTGAACGTGCGACTCGTACATCACTTTACATATTAAGAATTAAAGGCGACTTGGATTTAGCCCCTGCCTTTCTCAGAAGGTGATGATAGAATATGCTGCTGTATTTCCTGTTACCTCAGTGCTTCTGACCCCCCCTCGTCTCAGGACCCTCCCCCCTCTATCCGCGCCTCCCTCCCTCTGTCTCTGTGGCCTCCGAGTGCAAGGAGGACGTGTGCGGGTGCCCCAGCCATTCCCCGCCCCAGCCATTCCTACGTGGCAGCTACTGTTTAAAAAGTTTTGAATAGTGAGAGCAGACAGGTTCTCAACCCAGCCCTTGGGACACACCCAGGCAGTCAGATTTTCAGGGTATCCACAATGAATATGTGTGAGATCATTTGCATGTACTACCTCCATTGTTTACAAGTCTATCTCTTTTATATTCATTGAGGGTATCCTGAAAACCTGACTGACTAGGTTGAGAACTACTGGTGTTGGGGGAGGGGGGAAAGCCACTTCTCCTCCCCACATCACCTCTTGAATTTGTTTTACTATGAGAAATGGGTGTGACCCCAGAATTCTACCCTGTCCTTGCCGGGAAGGTGTGCCAAATCATGCAGTACCAAGGGAAATGGAGGGGAGACCCAGTGGCGTTCCGACGCTGGCTGACACCCGGGGCGGATCGCTGATGCGCCCCCCCAGGTGCAGCGCCCCCCCCCCCCCGGTGTAATGACACCCCCCCCCCCCCCGGGGTGCACGCCGCTGGAGGGGTGCCGCGGCGCGTTCCTGTTGCCCTGTCGGCTCCCAGTTTGCATGTGTTCACTGCTTCCTCTGCCCCGGAACAGGAAGTAACCTGTTCCGGGGCAGAGGGAGCAGTGAACACATGTGAACTCGGAGACAGGGCGACAGGTGCGCGCCACGGTACCCCCCCCCCCCCAGCGGCGTGCACCCGGGCCGGACCGCCCCCACCGCCCCCCCCCCCCCCTTGGTACGCCACTGGCGAGACCTGCTGACCCTTTGGCCTCTTTTCCCTAGGACCCTGTCCTGTCTCTCTGCACATCCTCTGTCTCTCTCTTTTCTTATAGCTTCTGCTGGAAGAAAGTTACCTGCAAAGCGACCTGAGGAAGAGATCAAGCCATACTCCTTAACAGATCGTGACTGTAAGGGCATTCAGAGTCACGCTGTGCATGTATGAAAGCGATTCAGAAGGCAGTCAAAATGGAATTTTTAGGACCCCCCCTTGTTGTCTTGTACATTCCATTTGTTAAATGTTCATTCCCTTGAGAAAAATGTTTTCCATTTATGAAAGAACGTTGCTTTAGTAATGAAATGAAAGTGTGACGTGGTGTTAGTGTACTGTTCATCATCAAATTTTCTTTTTCTCATCAATGCTGGCAAACTGATACATAGAGAGCATGAACACAGTATGAACGACTGATGGTTGGAGATAGAGAAGGGGGAAAACTGTAAAATAAACCATAATAAAAGGTGTAGAGAAAACACTGGGACAAAAAGAAAGAAGACCTAATAATATGAGCTAACGAAGCAGCGATATAACCAGGAAGCCATTTTACTAAGCTGCGTAAGCGTCTACGCGCACCCAACATGCACCAAAATGGAGTTAGCGCACGGCTACCGCGTGGCTCTTGCAGTAATTTCATTTTTTCCAGGCGGCCGATATTTATTTTCAGCCACGCGTATTGGACACGGGTAAAGTGACATTCGGCGCACGTAGGTCATTACCGCCCGGTTACCGCGTGAGTCTTTACCGCTAGGTCAGTGGTTGGTGGTAAGATCACAGACCCATAATGGACGTGCAGGAATTTTGATTTTGCCGCACGTCCATTTTGGGCAAAAATTTTAAAAAGCCATGTTTTACAGGCGCGCTGAAAAATGATTCTGTGCGCACCCCAAACCCGCACGTACACTACCACAAGCCATTTTTCAGTGCACCTAAGTACTGGAGGAGTGGCCTAGTGGTTAGGGTGGTGGACTTTGGTCCTGGGGAACTGAGGAACTGAGTTTGATTCCCACTTGAGGCACAGGCAGCTCCTTGTGACTCTGGGCAAGTCACTTAACCCTCCATTGCCCCATGTAAGCCGCATTGAGCCTGCCATGAGTGGGAAAGCGCGGGGTACAAATGTATAAAAAAAAAAAAAAAAAAAGGACCCCCAGGATACCTATAAATGTATGTGCTTTCTCAGTGGAATGCTGGTTCCCTCTTGTGGCTATTCTTAAGAATGCAGCCCTATTAATTTTATTTTCATTAGTTAATTATTAAGATTTATTTACTGCTTTTGTGAAGAATTCCACCCCAGGCGGTGTACAGCAAGAACATAGGAAATAGACAATTACAGTAGTAAACATATTCAAATAACAAGGAGAAAAGGGATGGGATTTGATATACCGCCTTTCTGTGTTGACAGTCAAAGCAGTTTATATATTATAAACAGACTAGTAAAAGAGGCCCGTTTCCAACAGAAAGGAAACGAGCGCTAGCAAGGTTCCAGGGCTCCCTCCTCCCCCCCTTCCTTCCTCCCTCTCCCCCCCCCCCTCCCGCTCTCATCTCAGGACCCTTCCACCCTCTCGTCTCATGACCCTCACCCCCTCTCTTGTCTCAGGACCCCCCCTCTATCCGCGCCTCCCTCCCTCTGTCTCTGTGGCCTCCGAGTGCAAGGAGGATGTGTGCGGGTGCCCCAGCCATTCGTACGTGGCAGCTGCTGTTTAAAAAGTTTTACCTCCTGCTCGGCCGGCAACACTGAAGTCCAGGAAATACAGATGCCGCTTCAGGCAGGCTGTGGTTTTGCTTCTGTTTCTGCAGTTCCTGTGGTCCCGCCCTTCCGCAAACAGAAAATGAGGGCGGGACCAGAGGAACAGCTGAAACAGAAGTGAAACCACAGCCTGTCTGAAGCGGCGTCTGTACTTGCTGGCCGAGCAGGAGGTAAAACTTTTTAAACAGCAGTTGCCACATACGAAGGGCTGGGGCACCCGCACACGTCCTCCTTGCACTCGGAGACCACAGAGGGAGGGAGGCACTGGGTGGCGGAATTCGGAGGAGAGGGCAGTGGGGCTGTCGCAGCCTGTGGAACTCGGACGACGGGAGTGGAAGGAGGGAGGGAGGTTGGGGATCATGGAACTCAGGGGGGGGGGGCATTTGGTTACTCACCTCCGGTGGCTGCTGCTGGGTTCCCTTCCCTCTCACTTCCCATTGGTCCGCCCTGTGACGTCATCCCCAGGGCGGACCAATAGGAACTCTTATGAACGGAGGTGCAAATTATTATATAGGATACTTGTTTTGTATCTGGGGCAATGGAGGGTTGAGTACATAAGTACTGCCATACTGGGACAGACCAAAGGTCCATCAAGCCCAGCATCCTGTTTCCAACAGTGGCCAATCTAGGTCACAAAATACCTGGCAAGATCCCCAAAGAGTACAAAACATTTTATACTGCTTATCCCAGAAATAGTGGATTTTCCCCAAGTCCAATTTAATAATGGTCTATAGACTTTTCCTTTAGGAAGCCGTCCAAACCTTTTTAAACTCTGCTAAGCTAACCGCCTTCACCACATTCTCTGGCAACGAATTCCAGAGTTTAATTACACGTTGAGTGAAGAAAACTTTTCTCCAATTCGTTTTAAATTTACTACTTGCCCAGAGTCACAAGGAGCTGCAGTGGGAATTGAACCCGGTTCCCCAGGTTCTCAGCCCACTGCGCTAATCATATTATGGCATAGTATGATGCTTACAATGTTAACACAATACACATTGGAGATAGAAATAAGAGTGACTAACTTCAGGAAAAATTGGCTAGGAAGTTAAAATGTGCTGGTAAGTGATGTCGGCAAGAGCAGGAATGGACAAGGAAGTCCTGCTGTTCGTTAGGTTGATAAAGTAGTCTCACATTGAATTTTTCTCTGACAGAGGTACTCGGTCTGCTATGTTTGCACCCATCCTCCACTTTCCCACCCTCATCCCAGTTTTGTGACCTAGGCCCCTCCCCACCATGGAGAAAGCGTAACTCAAGTCTCTCTCTTGCCTCCTTGCAGTCCTGAAGGAAGAGGAGGAGCCACCCTGGCCCTTCAATCAGTCCCGATCACTAACTCGTTCTAGCAGCGTGGGATGCTCCCCGACCAGAGGGGGCACACCCTCTCCGTTGAATGAACAGGACGTCATAAGGGGCCTGCGCCTCTGCCGTCCCAGCTCCCATCGCCAGCTAATGAATGGGGACCACGAGATGACCCAAAAGAGGAGAACCAGGTAAGGAGGAAAGGCAGTCTTGCTAGAATTGTCTGGCTCTACATTTAATATCCCTAAAAAAAACCCATCAACAGTTCCCTCTCTTTTGCACTAGACTGTCACAGCACTGGTGGGGTTGAAGTTTGGCACTGTAGCTTGAACCTACACTTTCTCTGCAGTCTTGAATTTCCAGCCTGTTAGAATCATGCATAGCATTGTAAACGATGAATATACTTTATTTTCATATGAAAGTGATATTAATTACTCCCTCCATTAATTGTCATTGCATACAAATGGAAATCAATTCACGAAACCAACCCCAGACATTAAATAAATGCTTTTATGAGGAGCAAATGATATTAATTACTCCCTCCGTTAATTGTCATTGCATACAAATGGAAATCAATTCACGAAACCAACCCCAGACATTAAATAAATGCTTTTATGAGGAGCAAATGATATTAATTACTCCCTCCGTTAATTGTCATTGCATACAAATGGAAATCAATTCACGAAACCAACCCCAGACATTAAATAAATGCTTTTATGAGGAACAAATGATATTAATTACTTCCTCCATTAATTGTCATTGCATACACATGGAAATCTATTCACAAAACCAACCCCAGACATTAAATAAATGCTCTTATGAGAAGCAATCAATATTGGAATATGTTAATAGAGTTGAAAAAGAACCTCAGCATATTCTTGTGGTTTTTTATTTTACTTCATAATTGCTGTGTTTGGCATTAATCATCGATTCTCAAATCCAATAACTGAAATTAATTGATTTTATTTTTTTATATGCAAATAAAATATTTCTTAGCAAGAACAAATACCTGACATGGGATCAGTGTTTAGTTAATCCAGCTGCCTCAGTGGTCAATGCTCGCACTGTTTGACTCCACATCGCCACTGGTTGAGCAGTTGATTGCTCCTTCTTCCAAGTTGGAATAGAAGTTATGTGGATATGTGGAATGCCCTCCCACGGGAGGTGGTGGAGATGAAAACGGTAATGGAATTCAAACATGCTTGGGATAAACACAAAGGAATCCTGTTTAGAAGGAATGGATCCACGGAATCTTAGCATAGATTAGGTGGCGACGCCGGTAATTGGGAAGCGAAACTAGTGCTGGGCAGACTTCTCGGGGCTACGCCCTAATCGTGACTGAATAGATAGGGATGGGCGGGAGTGTACATTTTAAGGGGCTTCAACGTTAGCTTCAGAAATTTTAATACAAGAAGAGTGCTGGGCAGACTTCTACGGTCTGTGCCCTGAGAATGACAAGGACAAATCAAACTCGGGTATACATATAAAGTGTCACATACCATGTAAAATGAGTTTATCTTTTTGGGCAGACTGGATGGACCGTACAGGTCTTTTATCTGCCATCATTTACTATGCTACTATGTTACCTCCGATTATAGTTGGATTAACAAAACACTGAGCCCCTGCAGGCAAATATTATATTTAGCATTATTAATGGATTGTTAAACATATTTAATTATTGGATTTGGAAACCAATGACTGATTTCAAATACAGCGGTTCTAAGCCGGGGGAACCTCAGCATATTATCATGATTTTTTTCTGCACTATTGACATGTTTTTTTTTCTACACACACAGCCGCAATAGAGCTCTCAGAATGTGTTTTTTTTTTGGCTAATGCTAGTGTGTAGTTCTGATACCACACAGAAGTGATTTTGCTGAATGAGAATGTGTAATATCCTAAGCCAGTCTATACATATGGTTAGTTATCTTTCTTCTCCCTCCTCATCCCTTTCTTTCCCTTCCCTCTCAGTTCTCTCAGTCGCCCAGATAGCATCCACCATTGACTTTGTCCGACTTGTAACATCTCCTGTTTTTTTCATCGATCTGTCTTTATTAATTTCAACACTGGAGGTTTTTATTCTTTATTTTTTAATGACAAGAAAGCTCCTGGATGTTTTCTAACATTTATGTGAATATAATATTTTATTTATTTAAAAAAATGAAAGAGGACTTTATACATCTATGGGGACATGAGGAACATGAGCTGATGTGACTTTTTTGTACCTGTGCTGGCAGGGTCACACGTGTAAAGGGTGAAAATGGACATTAAACCAACAACGTGGTGTTTAAAAACTGACGGGGTGTGACTGATAATATCACTAATAGTTTTTTAAAATGCACTCTTACCTCCTTTCCTGAGGGACTGACATCATCAAAGTCTTTTGGCTCCCGACTTTTGTTTGGTTCCTGTCATGTCAGTGTTAACTTTGTCAGAGCCTCTGACGTCATAAAGCCTTGCCAATTATACTTCTTGAAAAGCTCTGATGTTATAAAGCCTCTTCAGCTTCTACAGTGGTGGAAATAAGTATTTGATCCCTTGCTGATTTTGTAAGTTTGCCCACTGACAAAGACATGAGCAGCCCATAATTGAAGGGTAGGTTATTGGTAACAGTGAGAGATAGCACATCACAAATTAAATCCGGAAAATCACATTGTGGAAAGTATATGAATTTATTTGCATTCTGCAGAGGGAAATAAGTATTTAATCCCTCTGGCAAACAAGACCTAATACTTGGTGGCAAAACCCTTGTTGGCAAGCACAGCGGTCAGACGTCTTCTGTAGTTGATGATGAGGTTTGCACACATGTCAGGAGGAATTTTGGTCCACTCCTCTTTGCAGATCATCTCTAAATCATTAAGAGTTCTGGGCTGTCGCTTGGCAACTCGCAGCTTCAGCTCCCTCCATAAGTTTTCAATGGGATTAAGGTCTGGTGACTGGCTAGGCCACTCCATGACCCTAATGTGCTTCTTCCTGAGCCACTCCTTTGTTGCCTTGGCTGTATGTTTTGGGTCATTGTCGTGCTGGAAGACCCAGCCACGACCCATTTTTAAGGCCCTGGCGGAGGGAAGGAGGTTGTCACTCAGAATTGTACGGTACATGGCCCCATCCATTCTCCCATTGATGCGGTGAAGTAGTCCTGTGCCCTTAGCAGAGAAACACCCCCAAAACATAACATTTCCACCTCCATGCTTGACAGTGGGGACGGTGTTCTTTGGGTCATAGGCAGCATTTCTCTTCCTCCAAACACGGCGAGTTGAGTTCATGCCAAAGAGCTCAATTTTTGTCTCATCTGACCACAGCACCTTCTCCCAATCACTCTCGGCATCATCCAGGTGTTCACTGGCAAACTTCAGACGGGCCGTCACATGTGCCTTCCGGAGCAGGGGGACCTTGCGGGCACTGCAGGATTGCAATCCGTTATGTCGTAATGTGTTACCAATGGTTTTCGTGGTGACAGTGGTCCCAGCTGCCTTGAGATCATTGACAAGTTCCCCCCTTGTAGTTGTAGGCTGATTTCTAACCTTCCTCATGATCAAGGATACCCCACGAGGTGAGATTTTGCGTGGAGCCCCAGATCTTTGTCGATTGACAGTCATTTTGTACTTCTTCCATTTTCTTACTATGGCACCAACAGTTGTCTCCTTCTCGCCCAGCGTCTTACTGATGGTTTTGTAGCCCATTCCAGCCTTGTGCAGGTGTATGATCTTGTCCCTGACATCCTTAGACAGCTCCTTGCCCTTGGCCATTTTGTAGAGGTTAGAGTCTGACTGATTCACTGAGTCTGTGGACAGGTGTCTTTCATACAGGTGACCATTGCCGACAGCTGTCTGTCATGCAGGTAACGAGTTGATTTGGAGCATCTACCTGGTCTGTAGGGGCCAGATCTCTTACTGGTTGGTGGGGGATCAAATACTTATTTCCCTCTGCAGAATGCAAATAAATTCATATACTTTCCACAATGTGATTTTCCGGATTTAATTTGTGATGTGCTATCTCTCACTGTTACCAATAACCTACCCTTCAATTATGGGCTGCTCATGTCTTTGTCAGTGGGCAAACTTACAAAATCAGCAAGGGATCAAATACTTATTTCCACCACTGTATGTTTTGATTGGCTTCCGAGAGACCAGTAAGCATTCTGGTATCATAAATTGTCTTTAATTCCTGGGTTTTGATTGGCTTATGAGAGATTAGTAAACATTCTATTGATCTGGGAGCCTCTGATTTCAGCTCTGCTGCTGTATGCCTACCATGTCACTTGATTTTTTTGTTTCTTTTTAAATTTTCAATAAAGTTATAATTTTTAATCATAAATTGGAGCGCAAGTGTCTGTGTTAATTTAAAGTACATGAATAGGAGGAAGATGGTTGTGAGGGACAAGACATGCAGATATGCACATCCTAGGGTGGTGCAAGATGCCATAAATGGCTAAGGCAGTGGTTCCCAAACCTGTCCTGGGGAGCTCCAGCCAGTCAAATTTTCAGGATATCCACAATGAATATTCATGAGTTAGATTTGCATGCATGAATATTTATTGTGGATATCCTGAAAACCTGACTGGCTGGGGTTGGGAACCCCTGTGCTAGGGTATGGTAGTCAACAACAGTGCCCCCCCCTTTTCCTGGTTGGGTGCTAGTATTGCAGGTACTAACACCTTCCAGCGCAGTTTAGAGCTGCCTCCTGCTGATGCCCATTGATAGCATAGGGAAAGAGATTATGATAAAATGTGTGTTATTAATTAAAAGAAGATTTTTTTTAAACCCTCACTGAAGCACACTTAGTGGGTGGTGAGACAAGCTCCAGCCCTTGAGTTTCTGACTTACCTCTCCTCTGGTTATTTTTATTCCAGTTTAAGATTTTGTGTTTTGGCATCACATCACATCCCATAACATTACCTTTTTGTGTTTCCATTGCTCCTTTTTGTCATCCTATCTGTCTTCCCTTGCTGGTCCCCCATACCCTGATTTCCTTCATATGTAATTTCCCCTTCTTTCGATCTCTCTTCCAACATACCCCCCATCTCCTGTTCTTTCTGCCTCGCTTTCCCCTTCCTTTCTCTCTTTCCCTGTTTTCTCATTCAGTGACGATGCCATCGGGAACATGCAGCAGTCCATGGGAGCACTCAGGTGTTTGTACAGCCGCTACGGAGAAGCAACGCCCCTCCTTCCACACCCAGGAGTCCAGATTGACATTGACCCCAAAGCAGGTCGGTGAAAGCCCAAGAACTCTGCCAGCCCCCTCTGCTATTCTCGCATATAATTTTCTCCCACCCTTGGGGACTAAAGCCAGCAACCACCCCCTTATTCAGGCCAGTGAAAAACTTTATTTTCACATGAAGGTGATATTAATTACTCCCTCAAGTAATTGTCATTACATACAAATGGAAATCATTCAAGAAGCCAACCTCAGACTGATCCTTTCTGATTCAGGAGTCCACATACACAGAAACTTACCTGCTTCTGTTTTTTGTGTATTCTGGATTTAAAACAATATGACACATAAAACCCATGGAACTAATTAACTGAAGGGTTGAATAGCAATAATTATCTGCACGGGTAATTAGGGGCATTTAATGCCCCATCTGGGTGCCTCGTAGACCACCCTGTGTGGGGCATTTATTAGTGGCTAATATTCTACTCAAATTCTTTCCCAGTAGTAATGATCACTAAAGAAAATTCTTCTGTCCGCAGAGTCGTTGGGGAAAGGAGACCACGAACTTCCCAAGTCAAGGGGCAGGTTGAACAGCGCAGATTCTCGGTAAGGATCAACCCATTTCTCGCATTTTAATTTTCAAGTTTTAGATCACTTATCTAAAAAAAAAAAAAAAAGTAATACAGTATACCAAACTATGTAAATTTACCAGGTAACATTAATGTGAATTCACCGTAGGCTCCTGACCATTACACCAACCAACCAGTGAGGGGAAAGTCAACAAATAAGACAGTTCACAAATTCAGCACACTGTTCTCCAAAGCTCCTCCTCCTCCCTCCTCTTCTCTGAGAAAGGGCCAGAACAGTGGATTGGGGGGGGGGGGGGGGGGGGAGGGAGCTTCATGAATATCAGCTCCGAAAAACGGCAATTCTTCCTCTGCTCTTGCTCGCTGGCAGTCGACTATTGAGGGTTCCTTCTTTTGGTTGGTGCCCAGCTCCCTAGCAAATTTTTTTGCAGAGGAATCTCTGAAAAGGGTTAAAAGATTGTTGAAAATGTATTTTTTCTTCCAGGTGGTTAGTTTGCCCAATACTCAGGATGGGTGGGGAGAAGCTTATCAAAGGGTATTGATTAGATTGTTATTTATATGGTGGTGGTTCTTGTTTGTCTGATGTACTGTATATAATCAACTATAAGTCAAGAAATTTATGGATCGTGCTATCTATGGGTAACTCCCTACAGCGCTAAGAAAATCAATTCCCCCCCCCCCCCCCCCCACGTCAGTGGCATAATCTGGAACCTCTCCTTCCACTAGCCCACGGTTTGGCATCTCACTCCTCACCTTCCTTTCGCTGTGAACCTTCAAACCTCTCTTCCATAGAGCAGTGGTAGTATAGCGGTACACCTAGGCCTCTTCTTGTTTGCTCCAGAAGGCTCCCTCTGACTTGTCCTGCCCAGGGTTGCCAGGTGGAAAATTTTTTTCCCACCCAAAGGAGCCCAAATCCAGCCCCAAACCCGCCCAAACTCAAACCCCGCCCCTGACACCCCCACCCCCGTGTCATCACCCCGCCCCATCATCAACCCCGCCCACGCCGTCATCGGCCCCGCCCAGAACGTCACTAACCCCGCCCACAATGTCACTAACCCCGCCCCCGCGGCCGAAAAAACCGCCTAAAAAACCGCCCAAAAGACAAAAGAAGCCCAAAAATTTCCCGCAGCGGGTTGCGGAAAACTGCCCAATTGGGCGGTAAAACTGCCCACCTGTCAACACTGGTCCTGCCCCCTCTGACTCAACTTCCTGTGTGTACATGGGCGGGAAAGGTCAAAGGGAGCACTCTGGAGCAGACAGCAGGTGGCCTAGGTGTACTGCTGAAAGGAATGTGCTGTGTATACTGTTACATGGACTGTGTGGGTGGAGGGAAAAGACATTTTTGGGTGTATGTGTGAGGAGCAGCACAGAGACAGATATAGTGGCTGTGTGTGTGTGTGGGGGGGGGGGGGTCAGCAGTGAGATATGTGCTGAACAAATTAGGACATGCCTATGTGTGTGTGTGTGGAGGGGTACAGATATAGGCAGGATACAAATACATGATTGGTATGGTAGGGACACGTTTATAGCCTCAACTTATATCATCATCATCATAATTTATTTGATATACTGCAGGGACTATACAATATTTTTTATGCAGTGTACAATATAATGGCTGCAGAGAGCAGAATAAATGGATAGCAAATGTGAAAGGGTGGAGAAAGAGTAGAATTTTGAGGATAGCTAAGGAGGCGAGAGCGAGGCAAATCTGAATAAATGATTTGTAAGAAATGCTTTAAAGGTGGTGAATGAGGGCTCAAAATGGATTTGGGAAAGAAGGGAGTTCCAGAGCATGAGACTGACATAGCTGAAGGCAGAGGCACAGGTAACAGATGATAGAGAGGGAAGGGAGAGAAAGCAAACATGCGTTGGAGGAATGGAGCATGCGATGAAAAATGTAAGGGGCACAAGGGAAGCAACCTTTGAAAGCGAGGGTCAGGCGTTTGAAATGAATATGGGAAGAGGTAGCCAGTAGGGTAATATGGTCGAAAGGGTGACCATTGTAGAGTAAACATATAGCTGTAGAGTACACTATTTGCAGACATTTAGTGGAACATAGTGGTAAACCAGCATATAAGGAATTGCAGTAGTCCAAGCGTGTATTAACTAATGCAAGAAGCAGTGGGAGTGACCACAACAAATGGATCAGGGATGACAGCAGCAAGTTCTTTATTGAAGACACAGGAACTCAAATGTAGAACAGAAGCCAAAACTTCACAGACTGAGGACCCAACATGGGCCATGTTTCGGCTACAGAGCCTTCTTCAGGAGTCCTACCACATAACAAGCAAGGCTTATACACTCAAATAATACAAGACTGACAAGAAATGGGGATAAGCTAACTGTCTGTGTTAATGAAATTGCAGTGGCAAGGTCCGAAACAAAAATGCAACAATATTTGGCTATTTTTAGTCCAAAAACTGCCCTAGATGAATATGTGGTAGGTCTATCCTATCTTGTGTTGGTGCTTCTTTCTGTTTTCTAAATATGTTTTTATATTGTAAACTGCAGTGATCACAAAGCCAGGAAGTATAGCAACAACGAATTGCCTAGAAATGTTAATGGATAGGTGGGATAAAAATATTAAATTGAAATGTGAACTTTCTCTCTAGCTACTACTACTACTAATCATTTCTATAGTGCTACTAGATGTACACAGTGCTGTACAGATTATATATAGGTATTTTCTCTGTCCCCAGGGGCTCACAGTCTTAATGTTTTTGTGCCTGGGGCAATGGTGGGTTAGGGACACAAGGAGCTGCAGTGGGAATCGAACCCAGTTCCCCAGGATCAAAGTCCGCTACACTAACCATTAAGCCAGTTCTAACAGTGGTGTCCAGATGATAGAAATATCAGGCTAGTGACCCCTCACCCCTGTGTGCCACTTTTCCCTGGAGTACATACTTTACATGAACCGGACCTAAGAGTAGTACATTAGTAAGGCAAGCCCAATCACCAGCCACCCTTTAACTTGTTGCTAGGAGAAGGTGTCTTGTCAGGCCAATCAGATGAAACAAACTGTAGATTACAGTTAAAGTGACATCCTTATGTTAGCAGGCAGAAGGGAAACCAAGAAATCTGAATATACGAAATGCACAAAATCCCATCTAAAAACAGCAGTGAGAATGACGCCCAAAGATTGTGCTCGTTTGGAGGGGGTAAACTGCAGTGAAGGGTTAAAACAGTTGAGGATGCAAGAAAATAGGACATAAAGGTAAAGGCAGTTAGCTTAGCAGAGTTTAAAAAAAGGTTTGGCCGGATTCTTAAAGGAAAAGTCCATAGACCATTATTCAATTGGACTTGGGGAAAATCCACTATTTCTGGGATAACCAGTATAGAATGTTTTGTACTTTTTTGGGATCTTGCCAGGAATTTGTGACCTGGATTGGCCACTGTTGGAAACAGGATGCTGGACTTGATTGACCTTTGGCCTGTCCCAGTATGGCAATACTTATGTACTTATAAGTCTGGGAAATTAGCTTCTCACCCCTCTCTTCCTCTTGGGTTACACAGAATTGATTGTACAGTGGACGTAAAACCAGAATCACAACCACTGGCCAGTCCTTACGACTCCCCAGAGCCACTACAGCCAGAAGCTCCAGAGGACAGCACAGACAAGACACCACAGAATGGTGACACAGAAACCCTTAGACTATCTCCAGTGACCTTTGTTCATTCTTGTGCCAAGGACCCTGCTGGACAGGAAAGAGAGCAGCCCAGCCCCTGCCTGCAACTGGTTGTAACAAACCCTGCCCCACAGCCGCTCCTGCAGAATCCATGGAACAGCAGTCACTCCTGGACTGTTGGACTTCCCGTTGATGCACAATGGATCCGCCGGAAGCATGAGTACAGGAACACCAGACCATGGTGAAGAAGGGGTGGGGGGGGGGGACCTTGGGCCTTACAATCACTTAAATGCACTTTATTCTTAAAACATTTTTTACATTTGCCATTCAGATAAAATCATTGTTTTATACAAAGATGGCTGGCTCTGGTGTTTTGTAATTTGCAGTGGTGACACAGAAACCCTTAGACTATCTCCAGTGACCTTTGTTCATTCTTGTGCCAAGGACCCTGCTGGACAGGAAAGAGAGCAGCCCAGCCCCTGCCTGCAACTGGTTGTAACAAACTCTGCCCCACAGCTGCTCCTGCAGAATCCATGGAACAGCAGTCACTTCTGGACTGTTGGACTTCCCGTTGATGCACAATGGATCCGCCGGAAGCATGAGTACAGGAACACCAGACCATGGTGAAGAAGGGGTGGGGGTGGGGGGGGACCTTGGGCCTTACAATCACTTAAATGCACTTTATTCTTAAAACATTTTTTACATTTGCCATTCAGATAAAATCATTGTTTTATACAAAGATGGCTGGCTCTGGTGTTTTGTAATTTGCAGTGGTTTTCAGTCCAGTCCTCAGGGACCACCTGGCCAGTTGGGTTTTCAGAATATCCACAATGAATATGAATTAATTCAACTTTTGGACTAATGTGTTAACGTTACTATGTTAAATATTTCACAATCCAGTTTCATTTATATCAATTTTTTAATTTTAAGTAATTACCTTCTTTTCCAATCTATCCTAAACACAAACATTAAACACAAATCACATATCACCTAACACATCTTCTCAAAACAGCAATCATCTGAACTATCTCATAAAATATTGTCACTCATAACTTATTGTCCACAATAGTCAGTGCACGATGCAACAATATGTTACACCGTTACCCAATGTTCGATTTTGGCAACTTCCCAATCTGTTCAAAATATGTAGTCCATCAACCGCCGTATTTGGTCCAAACGATATTCACCAATCGTATGTTAGTCCCACCGATGTTCAACAACCGTGTATATGCTACGATTGCTTCAATATACTGTTGATTTCAAATATTAATAGATGTGAAATCTTCATAGACCATATGTTTCCAAAGGAGACTTGTCTGGCTCTTACTACCATATTTCACTCACATTCACTCCACTGTTAGGTCTCAAAACAGGCCGTGTTTCATTATTCTTCTTCAGGAGACCTTAATTAGCTTCATTAGAGCACCGGGCACACCCAGGTTTCTCTCTGTATTCACGTCGAACTGGGTTGCCTCTCCAACTAACCTTAACTTGATATCTTTATGCAAGAACAAATGTGTTAGTAGAGCATAGCGTTAATAATGATATGTTATGTGTCCTATACTGTTTATTGTAAGCCACATTGAACTCAAATTTATTTGGGATAATGCGGTATTATGTAAAAAAAAATATGTAAGAAAGGGGAATTAAATAATATATATGTTGAATTACATTAACCTGCACTGTAAGGTTTAAGGACATGTGCTCAAAACATAAAGACCCCATATATTTAACTTTAAAATGTTTATTTACAATACAGGTAATGCAATAATGTTAAGAAGAGGCAGTTTTTAGGACTCTTTCACAAGGGAAATGTGCTTTACAAGATTAGAAAGTCTGAATCAGGGGTGTAGCCAGACACCCAAATTTGGGTGGGCCTGGGCCCAAGATGGGTGGGCAGAAGTACTCCGCCTTGTCCCACAAGTGATTTTGTCTCTCCCTCTCTTGCCTGCATCCATATGGTCTCTCAAACATCCACCCTTCCCTGAATACCTTTTTATGTTTAAATCTTTTTATTAAGATTATCAAGGATTATACTTGTCCAAGATTGCCAACAGATAAAAACGAAAAGACTTATACATCAAATAGCTACCCAGCATCTATTGAAGAATGGTTTCTTTTGTTAACACCCCCCCCCCCCATACTAACCAAGCAACCATCTATCCAGTCTCATAACTACTGAAACAACAAGCAAACATTATCATTAGTCCATTGTACCCATAATGATCCCCCCACCTCTCCTCCCTCCCCTCCCTCTTTCTCTTCACCCTCTCTCCCTCAAAAGTTCTGGGCTTGGGATCTGGTGTCACTTCTGTAGGATCGTTGAAGGTGCTATTGTTCTCTCGACGCTCCACTTCAACCTGTGTAGAATCCTCTGCCTGGTGTGGGGCTGAAGGGTAATCCAGTAGTGCTCCCACACCCTGCGAAATGCATTCCGCTCCTGTTCTGAATGAGCAGACTTAGCAAGTCCACACAGTTCCAGGTGTAACAGTTCTGTCATCTTTGTTCTCCACAGTTCTCTTGTGGGTGCCTGAGTCTCTTCCTGAATACCTTTTAAATAGCAGATTTGCACCGGCAGCGAGCAGCAACTAATACACACTGCTCATGTTGGCCCCACGGCCTTTCCTCTGATGTAACTTCCTGTTTCCACAAAGGCGAGAATACATCAGAGGGAAGGCTGCAGGGCTGGTGCGAACAATATGTATCAGTTGCTGCTTGCTGTAGGCAAAGATCTGCTATTTAAAAGGTATGCAGGAGGGACAGTTGGGAGTTTTCGGCTGGTGGGGCTTGGGAATCCCTGCCAGCCACATTATAGATGTGCTGCTATTGGGTGGGCCTGAACCCAAAGTGGGTGGGCCTGGGCCCACCCAAGCCCACCCTTGGCTACGCCACTGGTCTGAATTATAAATTAAACTGGATTAATAGTAACTCACTTTGATGACGGAGGCTGCTGGTTGGAGTGATGAAGGAGATCCTTGCTGGAAAAGAAGTCTTTTTGTTGCAGAGTTGTTGCTGGAGCCTGGAGAGAGTCTTATCTTGGATGTGTGTGAAGTCCAGCAAGGTCCATGGAGGTGCAGATCAGGAAGCAGCAGAGAGGCAAGAGGCAGAGTGAACTGAAAATGTTCCAGGCTTTTTATAATTTCTTGTTGGGCGATAGGCTGGTCAGGTGGGGTGCACTCGATCCAATGAGAACTCAGGGATAGCTGAAAACTGGTTCCATTTAGTTTTGAGATAGAGCATGGTAACTGGTCACATGTTTTAATGACATAATAAGAGTTTCTGTCTGGACATCTGCTGGTAGTGACAGGACTAGGCTTTCTTTTGTTACCCCTTTCTTTTCTACCCCTGAAATCTCAACCAGCATCCAGACCAAGGTTTCAGCCTGCCTATCTGATTCGCTGCCTGGATGTCTCAACGCCATCTAAAACTTACATGGCCAAAACCGAGCTTCTCATCTTTCCCCCTAAACCTACCTCTCCTCTCCCCCCTTTCTCTATTTCTGTGGATGGCACTCTCATTCTCCCTGTCTCATCTGCTCGAAACCTTGGGGTCATCTTTGACTCTTCTCTCTCCTTCTCTGCTCGTATTCAACAGATTGCCAAAACCTGTCTTTTGTTTCTCTATAACATTAGCAAAATCCGTCCCTTCATCTCTGAGCACTCTGCCAGAACCCTTATTCACACTCTTATCACCTCTTGTCTTGATTATTGTAACCTGCTTCTCACCGGCCTCCCTCTTAGCCATCTCTCTCCTCTTCAATCAGTCCAAAACTCTGCTGCGTGACTCATCTTCCGCCAAATTCGCTATGCTCACATTAGCCCCCTCCTTAAGTCACTTCACTGGCTCCCTATCCGTTTCCGTATTCAGTTCAAGCTTCTCTTATTGACCTATAAGTGTATTCACTCTGCCGCTCCCCAGTACCTCTCCACTCTTGTCTCTCCCTACGCCCCCCCTCGAGTACTCCATTCTGTAGATAAATCTCTTATCCGTCCTCTTCTCCTCTACTGCCAATTCTAGACTCTGTTCCTTTTGTCTTGCTGCACCTCACGCCTGGAATAGACTTCCCGAGCCTGTGCGTCTACCCCGTCCTTGGCCATTTTCAAGTCCAAACTTAAAGCCCACCTTTTTACCACTGCTTTTGACTCCTAACCACTACTCACTTGCCCTGTCCTTTATCCTCACCTATTTATTCCCTTACCCTTAATAGTTCTGTCTGTTTACCTGTCTTATCTAGATTGTAAGCTCTTTGAGCAGGGACTGTCTTTTTGTGTATGGTGTACAGCGCTGCGTATGCCTTGTAGCGCTATAGAAATGATAAATAGTAGTAGTTACATTAGATGGTAGATGGGCTTTTCAGTCTCTGAGTCATTGGCTGTGAGTTTCATCCAGTCTTTTTGATTGCTCTCAATATGCAGACTTTTGTTCTTTGGAGATGTGTTGATAGACTGTAAGTATCCACCTGGCTAGCTTTTCTTATCAGTAGTCTCCAGGTGGAAGGTGAAAGTCCAATTTATCTGATAAGGTCTTTGCAGCCGTATATTTTATATATACACTAGTAAAAAAAGGCCCATTTCTGGAGCCAATGAAATGGGTGCTAGCAAGGCTTTCCTGTGGCCCCCTCCCCACCCGTCGTCGCGTCGTCGATATGGGTGAATTGCTCCGCCTCCGCCCTCAACGTCATAACGTTTGACGCGAGGGCGGTGAATTGCTCCGCCTCCGCCCTCAACGTCATAACGTTTGACACAAGGGCGGGGCCCAGAGACTGTGATTTTCGAGGCTTCAGTGACGTCAGCAGCCAATAGAACGTTGAGGGTGAGTTTTATATATATAGACTTGTATCTGATTCCAGCAAAATCAATAACTGTGAAAATTCCTCATATCATGCTACAGCGGGATATAAATGTCACAAATAAATAAATGTGCTTGAGGGAGCTGATATGTGCGGGCCAAGGACACAAATGATGATAAGGTGGAGTCATCAAACAATGAACCCCAGGTCAACAAGCTCTCTTCTTCCCTGGTCCTAAAGACTGAGGAAGATAGACTGAGGGGGAATAAAGAGTTATAGCGAATAGGTGTGAATCAAGATACTGAAAGTCTGATTGCTTGCACATAGAATCCCAAAGCTACAAGGTGTGCAAAGTTGTGGGGCAAGCTTCCACAGCTAAGGCTCAGCAGCATTTGGAGAGCCATAGTAGGTAACGAGTCACTTCTCCTACCATGTCTTGCTCAGTCCGTAGCCATAGTTTGAGTGTAAGCTTGGCACATTCTACTGCAGCCCTCACTCGATCAGCCGTGTAATAGTGACTCAAATTAGGAACACCTAAACCCCCATTTTCCCTGTCTCTATAGAAGACTTTCCTGGGAAGTCTGGGCTTCTTATTGAACCAAATAAATGTAAATATTTCATTCTGAAAGAAATTAGTGACGATACTTGGAAAAGATATACAGCATGATGCAAACAAAGTAACCCCCTACAGTAATTTTGCCATTTTCTCAGCAACCGTTTTAAATTTCAGCGAGAAATTTTACACTCTTACTTAGTCATCATTGTGATGAAATAGTGTGTTTTAAGCCTGTAAAATGTATTAGATATTTCCCTGTTTTTTTTAATCTTTTATTTTGCATTTTCAAAGTTATACAAGCCAGAGCTCAAACACTACAATTCTCCAAAGTGCATTAACTGATCAAATCTTAACCAATATCAATAATGTGTCTTCTGATATAATTCCCATGCCCCCCCCCCCTCCTCTCAACTCCCCTATTTCACTCTTCTGCAAATTATATGGCATTAGGGTTTTACAGTGGAAGCCATCCAGGCTGTATAAGGTTGATATTTCCCTGTTTTAATTATTTCCCGAAGTGTATTTCTCCTATTTGGCCTGCAGGTGGTGTTTCTTTCCTGTAAAGCTATTATGGGGAACTGAATGTTCTTTTTATTTAACACAAGCAGGAAGCAAGCAGCAATATACGTTTAAAACTTGACTGAGCTCTGATTGGCCTGGAGTTTGAAATTAACCAGCAGTTGTTGCTGCCTGGTTGTTGCTTCAGTTTTAGCTTGGGAGAAGAGAGAGAGCTCTTTGCTGAAGCTCTGTAAAAAACAGTTATATTTGATAACTGGTGAACAGCCGTATATGTCCTGATCTCCCCAGGTACTTTCTAGGAAGTATGCAAATGTTTAGTTAGTTTTCTAATTGATCCATTTTCAGTTACTTGTTATTGTTTGCTATTTGCACATTTTGTTTGTCAAGTGTTCCAGGTTCTGAGAATAAACACAATTGTTTGTTCTGCTTGTCTGGATTGATAAAGAATCTTGGTGGTTTGTGTGTTGGGTCTGTAAGTGCTTTCTAGGAACTGTGGGACCACTGGGAGTGTGGCTCCAGTAATCTAGAAATCACTGGGGATAATTTGAGAGAGTGAAACTCTCCCAGAGGAGGTTGTGACCCAGTCGGTGGGAGAAGGGTGCTAGTGTAGAGCACAAGGTGCAGGTGGACCTGAGCTGTGCTGGGGATAGGTTTGATTGAGAACAGGAGACGGCATGAGATCAAAAGTTGAAGCCAATTAGCGTAGACTGTGTCTTCTCTCCTCCATGCAGCTGTCTTTCCACCTACACTCAAAGCAAAAAAAAACAAACAAACCTACAAGCTGCTTCATCCACAGTGTCATTCTTTATTGTTAGTAGCATTTTTATTTAATCTCACATATTTTCAAACATGTCAGCTTGTGCAGCATACGGTTGTATACAGAGGACGTATAATAACGGACTATTTTTTCATAGGTAGAGTAGTAATTTGTTATAAATTGTAATCAGTTGTCATTGGGAGGGGCTGGTTATAGGGACACCCTAGTATGTGTTATATTTGTACAGAGACTTTTTTCCTTCTGGTAGAGGGCCACTAGAACAGACATCATATTATAAGAATCAGGTGCTCAAATTTTGTGTTTCTATCTACTTATTTATGACATTTATATTGCACATTAAACATGAATTAGGTTGAAACCTGGGAGCATTTAAAATCTGTGCCTAGATCAAAAGAGAAAAATGGTTTGTGGGAACTTACTCCTTTTGTTTTGTAGAATGCAGTGGTATATTACAAAAATGCACTTAATATTGTTTATTACTACTATTTAAAAGAGAGATATTCAATAATGAAGGCAGAGCTACCTTCATGTAGAAGTCTAGAGTCAGTCTAAATGTGCCAATATTTTCCAGTTCTGTGATATATATATTTATTTCTTCAAGTCTGTTTGGTTCAATAAACAGGATATCCTTACTGAAATTTGGCCATGTATTTATTGTATAGAACAGTGTAGAAAAATGAGCACAAAGTACAGCCTTTATTAGAGCGATTTCCACCAGCTACAATAATTTTTGAAGCTGTTTTAGTGATACTCAGTTTTGATTTCATCATGATTATATCTACATATGGGATGCTTTCATAGTAACATAATAGATGACGGCAGAAAAAGACCTGCACGGTCCATCCAGTCTGCCCAAGAAGATAAATTCATATGTGCTACTTTTTTATTTGTACTGTCCTCTTCAGTGCACAGACCGTATAAGTCTGGCCAGCCCTATCCCCGCCTCCCAACCACCAACCCCGGCACAGACCCTATAAGTCTGCCCAGCACTATCCCTGCCTCCCACCACCGGCTCTGGCACAGACCGTATAAGTCTGCCCAGCACTATCCCTGCCTCCCACCACCGGCTCTGGCACAGACCGTATATGTCTGCCCAGCACTAGCCCCGCCTCCCATCCACCAGCTCTGCCACCCATTCTAGGCTAAGCTCCTGAGGATCCCTTCCTTCTGCACAGGATTCCTTTATGTTTATCCCACGCATGTTTGAATTCCGTTACCGTTTTCATCTCCACCACCTCCCGTGGGAGGGCATTCCAAGCATCCACCACCCTCTCCGTGAAAAAATACTTCCTGACATTCTTCTTGAGTCTGCCCCCCTTCAATCTCATTTCATGCCCTCTCGTTCTACTGCCTTCCCATCTCCGGAAAAGGTTTGTTTGCGGATTAATACCTTTCAAATATTTGAACGTCTGTATCATATCACCCCTGTTCCTCCTTTCCTCCAGGGTATACATGTTCAGGTCCGCAAGTCTCTCCTCATACGTCTTGTAACGCAAATCCCATACCATCCTCGTAGCTTTTCTTTGCACCGCTTCAATTCTTTTTACATCCTTAGCAAGATACGGCCTCCAAAACTGAACACAATACTCCAGGTGGGGCCTCACCAACGACTTGTACAGGGGCATCAACACCTCTTTTCTTCTGCTGGTCACACCTCTCTCTATACAGCCTAGTAACCTTCTAGTTACGGCCACTGCCTTGTCACACTGTTTCATCGCCTTCAGATCCTCAGATACTATCACCCCAAGATCCCTCTCCCCATCCGTACCTAGCAGACTCTCACCGCCTAACACATATGCCTCTCTTGGATTTCTACTCCCTAAGTGCATCACTTTGCATTTCTTCGCATTGAATTTTAATTGCCAAACCTTAGACCATTCTTCTAGCTTTTTCAGATCCTTTTTCATGTTTTCCACTCCCTGGGGTGTCCACTGTGTTACAAATCTTAGTATCATCCGCAAATAGGCAAACTTTACCTTCTAACCCTTCGGCAATGTCACTCACAAATATATTGAACAGAATCGGCCCCAGCACCGATCCCTGAGGCACTCCACTACTCACCTTTCCCTCCTCCGAGCGAACTCCATTCACCCCACCCTCTGGCGCCTGTCCGTCAACCAGTTCAACACTTTGGGTCCTATCTTCAGCCCATCCAGTTTATTTAAGAGCCTCCTGTGGGGAACCGTGTCAAAAGCCTTGCTGAAATCTAAGTAGATTACGTCTATAGCACGTCCACGGTTCAATTCTCCGGTCACCCAATCAAAGAATTGGTCAAAGTGACAAGTAAAAATAAAAAAAATGTTTTGTCCTCCACCTGCAACAGCCTGTGAGCAACTTGAAGCCAGTGGGGCCCGGGTACAGTGGAGTACTGCCTGCGCGTGTTGGAGCTGTACAGTGGCATCGGGTGCATGCATCATGCGCTGAGAGGTGAGAGCAGCCACCATGTGCTCTCTTCCTCTCTGTCTCGGATTCTGACTTTGCCCTTCCCACTGTCAACACGCCTTCGCCTCTTACTGTAATAAGGCAATGTGCGTCTTGTGTTGCTCACTGCCCCCCCAAACTGGCCTTGATCCTTGCACCCCAATGTATACACACTGTACATTCCCTCACCCTCAGTGCTCTATTCATTTCTGGAATAGCTTTTCACTTAGCCTACTGCACTAAATGTTTAACTACTAGCATTCTTCCACTACTCATGATGTATTGTAAGCCACTTTGAGCCTGCAAAGAGGTGGGATACAAATGCAACAAATAAATAAATAAATAAATAAATTTCTACCCCCACCCCACAGCCACAAGCACATTCCTGCAACAACCAAGGTTAGCAAGATCTTGGGGGTAGCTGGGGAGAATAAGCAGGTTGAAAAAAGTTCCAAGTTACCTTGTAGGAAATAATCACTGCGTTTGAGATTGCAGTATTTCTGTATTCTATGTCCATAAAGCTGCATGCATTTAGATTACATTTTATTATTCCCATGTTAATTCCCTTATTTGACCTGTCTTGATTTTTTTTTTTGTTACATTTGTACCCTGCGCTTTACTACTACTACTTAACATTTCTAGATGGCAGGCTCAATGTGGCTTACATGGGGCAATAGAGGGTTAAGTGACTTGCCCAGAGTCACAAGGAGCTGCCTGTGCCAGCAATCAAACTCAGTTCCCTAGGATCCCCAGGACCAAAGTCCACCACCCTAACCACCAGGCCACTCCTCCACATTAGATTGTATGCACTGTTGAGCAGGGAATGTCTCTTTCATGTTTCATTGTACAGTGCTGTGTACATCTAGTAGCACTATAGAAACGATAAAGAGTAGTAGTTTTTGACATTTTACGGATAGACCACGCATAGGCAGTCCATTATTTCTAATAATCGTTTACTATTGCTTTTAGCTTTCAATAGCGTTTGAAATTGTTTTGGGTGTACTTGTGACTCCGCCTACTGGCTTCAACCCATATAATGGGCTAGATAGCCTCATACCGTCTCCCATGCTTGAAAAGCTCACATGTCCCTGTCAGGCAGCATAGAGTCGCGCATAGGCGCAGTTGAGGATCGTAAGCTCCTCCTGTTGTCCGGACAGGACCGCGCACTGGCGCAGGCGTTGCTCATCGCCCAGCAAGTGACGTCGTGAAGGAGGCGGGCGCAAGGTTAGGCGACGGTTACCGGCTCGAGGCAGCGAGTGTGCGCTGGTTGTGTTTTTGGGTGCAGATTAAGAGGCAACGGCACGTGCTAATCGTTAAGCAGGCAGGCCTGCTGGTGAGGAAAAGTGAGGAGGCGGTGGTAGGGGGAATGTGGCTATGCCGCTGCGGCCGGGCCCCTGGAACTGGGGTGGGGGCTCTGCGGCTGGTCGGCAGCGGAGGAGGAACTCCATCAACCCCGGGGCCCGGCTGCCCCCGCCGCAGGAGGCTGAGCGGCGAAAGCCCTGCGCAGGTGAGTGTAGCGGGAGGCGGCGCGGACACGTGCCCGGCGGCGCGCGCGGCTCTCTCAGTGGAGGTGAGGTGAAGGGCAGGGCGGCCTGTTCCCCTCTCCTTCCATCTTCCTCGCACACCTCCCACTAGCACCGCCCCTTTATTTATATCTTCTGCCCCGCCCCTTCCCTATTTCCCACCGTCTCAGTCTCCACGGTTAGGGTTTCACTTATCAGGCAAAGTTGTTGAAAGGGTGGTGAGTAGTTGTGGGGTGCCTAGGCCAAAGCTTCAAAACCCTTTCCTGGAGAGACACACACACCTCGTGTCATCAGTCAGATTTTCAGGATCACGATCATGAATATACATGAGACAGAGTTGCATATAATGGATCCCTGCTAATTTGCAAACGTATCTCGTGTATATTCATGATGGTAAGCCCGGGAACCTGACTGGCTAGGTATGCCTGCGAGAGAGGGTCGAGAACTGGGTGTTTACACTAAGGGTGCCAACTGGATCTGAATTCACAGGACTACGTTGATCCAGCTCTTGGGTTTTCCCAGTTGCATGCAGGCACTTGTAGTTCTGCTCGTTGTTTTTATTTAGTTCAAATCATTTTTATTGAATTCTCAAGATGATAAAGGCTGAAACAGCTAATAACAATCAGATGGGTGAGGAAAACCCCAAAGTCATTAATAAAGCTCAGGAATGTAAAACATCAAATACCTTTTTTAGAGAGCTTTGTATACCAATGCCCATAGTTTAGGAAACAAATTTCTAGATCTAGAGGCTGTAATGGTAGAAGCCGACTTGGCAGTCATTGAGACGTAGTTCACAGAGAACCATGAGTGGGATATAGTTATACCTGGTAATCTATTCAGGAAGGACAGGGTAGGAAAAAAGGGTAGAGTAGTATTTTATATGTTAAGAATAATATTAAAGTGACAGAATTTCAGGACATACAGGGTAAGGAAGAAGCACTGTAGGTTAATCTGAAAAGAGGGAATAGAAAATCTATTTACATTGGTGTGATATGCAGGCCTCCCTCACAGTCAGAAAAAATGGACGGAGATGTAATCGAAATATTTGCAAGATAGCTAGGAAAGGCGAAGTACTACTGATAGGTGATTTTAATATGCCAGATGTTGATTGGGGCATCCCTGCTGCAAGGTCATCTAGAAGCAAGGGAATCTTGGATTCTCTACAGGAAGAATTGTTCCAGCAGTGGGTAACGGAAGCCATGTGGGATGGAGCTGTTCTAGATCTGGTGCTTACAGATGGGGAGAGTGTTTCTGATGTTACGATGGGAGATCATTTGGCATCAAGTGATCACTGAATGATGTAGTACAATATTATGACACAAGAGGAGAGGGCTTATTCAAGATTGAAGGTCCTACCTAGACTTCAAAAGAACCAACTGTCAAAATGGGGGAATTTCTCAAAGAAGAGGTACGTGGATGGGAACATGTGAAGGAAGTAGAACATCAGTGGACAAAACTGAAAGGAGCTATTTTAAAGACTACAAATCTTTATGTTAGAAAAGTACATAAAAGTAAGAGGAAAAGAAGGCCACTCTGGTTCTCAAACGTCGTAGATGAAAAGGTAAGGGAAAGATGGTTAGCCTTCAAGATGACTCAGAAAGAGGAAGATGGGCATTCCTGCTGTTTCCCTGGGTCCAAGAGCAGCTATTGCTGTCTTGGATGCAGAATTACTAATTAAAGGGGAAACACCTTTTTGCCTTTGATTAGTGTAATGTAAACCCCTGACACAGCCTTTTGAGGTGAAATGTGGCCACGTTGGGTATCTGAAAATAAATCACCTCAGTTATCCATCTTTTAGTGCTATAGCTTCTCTTGTTTGTCTTCAACCAAAGTGGTTTACGTATACTGTTTGCAGGGACCTTTCCTGTCCTTAGTGGGCTCAAAATCAAAGTTTTGTACCTGGGGCAATGGAGGGTTAAGCTGATTTGCCCAGGGTCACAAGGAGCTGCAGTGGGAATCGAATCTAGGTTCTCAGTCTGCTGCACTAACCATTAGGCTACTCCTCCATTCTAAGTACATAAGTAATGCCACACTGGGAAAAGACCAAGGGTCCATCGAGCCCAGCATCTTGTCCACGACAGCAGCCAATCCAGGCCAAGGGCACCTGGCAAGCTTCCCAAACGTACAAACATTATATACATGTTATTCCCGGAATTGTGGATTTTTCCCAAGTCCATTTAGTAGTGGTTTATGGACTTGTCCTTTAGGAAACCATTTAACCCCTTTTTAAACTCTGCCAAGCTAATCGCCTTCACCACGTTCTCCAGCAACGTTTAATTACGCGTTGGGTGAAGAAAGATTTTCTCTGATTTGTTTTAAATTTACTACACTGTAGTTTCATCGCATGCCCCCTAGTCCTAGTATTTTTGGAAAGCGTGAACAGACGCTTCACATCCACCTGTTCAATCCACTCATTATTTTATATACCTCTATCATGTCTCCCCTCAGCCGTCTCTTCTCCAAGCTGAAAAGCCATAGCCTCCTTAGTCTTTCTTCATAGGGAGGTCGTCCCATCCCCACTATCATTTTAGTCGCCCTTCGCTGTACCTTTTCCAATTCCACTATATCTTTCTTGAGGTGCGGCGACCAGAACTGAACACGATACTCAAGGTGCGGTCGCACCATGGAGCGATATAATGGCATTATAACATCCTCACACCTGTTTTCCATACTTTTCCTAATAATACCCAACATTCTATTCGCTTTCTGAGCTGCAGCAGCACACTGAGCAGAAGGTTTCAGTGTATTATCGACGACGACACCCAGATCCCTTTCTTGGTCCGTAACTCCTAACGTGGAACCTTGCATGACGTAGCTATAATTCGGGTTCTTTTTTCCCATATGCATCACCTTGCACTTGCTCACATTAAACGTCATCTGCCATTTAGCCGCCCAGTCTCCCAGTCTCGTAAGGTCCTTCTGTAATTTTTCACAATCCTGTCGCGAGTTAACGACTTTGAATAACTTTGTGTCATCAGCAAATTTAATTACCTCGCTAGTTACTCCCATTTCTAAATCATTTATAAATATATTAAAAAGCAGTGGTCCTAGCACAGACCCCTGAGGAACCCCACTAACTACCCTTCTCCATTGTGAATACTGCCCATTTAACCCCACTCTCTGTAATTATTATAATGATAGAGGTTTATCAATATTCAGAATAGTTCTGCAAATAAAACATTCATAGAACGTAGGATGTAAAGTTTCAACCGAGGAGTTACAGTGCCAGCAGAGATTATTATTAGCATGTAGTTTTGCTTTATATTTCCCTTCTGGAGTCCATAAAGCTGTATGAGCTAAGAAGTACATAGATGGGAGCAAGCTGGCTGATTGTGTTCTGGAAATTCTTGTTCAAACGGTGGCCCCTTGGTATTGAATATGTTGTAAGATTCAATTTTGCAGCCCAGTGGGAAATCAGCCTGATGGAAATATGGAGTGATTTATCAGTTTGTAGGTAGGTGAGAGAATTTTTCCTTCGGTCACCAGCTTTGTACAAAGCACATATATTGAAGATGTCTTGTAACGTATTTATTAAGTTGTAGCCAGTTAAAATATTGTGAAGAAGGTAACTTGTATTTTAGAGACAGTTGATTTGAAGTTATAGAATTGTTGTTTATGGCTAAGATCCATTGAGAAAATTCCATAAGAGTTCTAAAGTTACCGATAATTGTATTAAGGTCGATGAGGAATTTTGGGTTGTACCATAATGACATGGGATGACTTCCAGCTGTTTATATCCATATAATTGTCAATAAACAACAAAGTAAATGAGTTTCTAAATATAATTTAGAATAACACAAGAAGTAATAAGTTATATAGGGATAGGGAATAGTAATATCTCGTTCAAGTTGTAACCAAATTGCATCAAAATCTACATTAGCATCAGATAACCAGAAGAGTCCATACTACTACTACTACTTATCATTTCTATAGCGCTACTAGATGTACGCAGCACTGTACACTTGATGCGCCAAAGAGGCTCCCTGGTGTGTATAAAAGTTGGGAAAATTGACACCACACTTTTCTTTGGAAGCTTTAAAGGGCCCTTTTACCAGGCTGCGGTGAAAGAGGCCCTGTGTTAGCGGCAGTGGCTCTTTTTGCTCTGAGCCAGGGCCCCTTTTACTGCAGCAGGTAAAAAGCCTGAAATAAAATGGCCATGCGGTAAGTTTGCACTTGCTGTGCGTCCTTTTCTCTGGGGGGGGGGGGGGGGGGCACTTACCACCACCCATTGAAGTGGCAGTAAGGGCTCTGGTGGTAATCTCCTGTGGAAATACATTTTTTATATTTCCATTAGTGCTGGAAATGGCGCACACTAGGGGTGAAACTAGCGCTGGCACCCGGGTTGGGCCAGCAGTAGTTCTAGATTCCCCTAAAAGTCTTAAGAGCAATCCTGGGTACCTTATTTTTCCACAAAAAGTTACCAGTGTAGTGTCTGTTGTCTTATAGAATTCTTTGAACAGAGACTTTGAAGCAAAATGTCATCAAAATATAGTTGGTTTGAGGAGTCAGGTACCATTTTAATAGTATCTAATCTGCCCCACCAAGAGAGAAGCAGTGGGGACCATTTAATTGTTGTTTCATCTATTATATTAAGAATTTTTTTTTTTTTAGTGTTAATTAAGGGAGTCTGCTCCGCATCTTTATTAAGCCATATACCTAACTATTTTAATTGTAATATGTTGCCAATATTGGATTGGGTTTTGAATGACTTGAGGGGCATTATTTCTGAGTTTCCCCAGCTTTTATATCCTGAAAAGGAAGAAAATCTTTCAACAGTATTCATTAAGATGTCCTTTTACCAAGCTGTGCTAAAAAGTGGCCAGTGCTGGTGTCGGCATGTGCATTTTCCACACGCTGTAGTTACTTTCAGCATGGCAGTAAAATGACACCTTGCCATATTGTTTTTTAATGGCCATGCGATAATTTCCCCATTCCTCAGCAACCCTCCAGACCGGTCAAGACGCTTGGGTTATGTACTCCTACCAGCAGAGGGAGACTGAGAACACTAAAACTGTATCAATGTATACAGTGGTGGAAATAAGTATTTGATCCCTTGCTGATTTTGTAAGTTTGCCCACTGACAAAGACATGAGCAGCCCATAATTGAAGGGTAGGTTATTGGTAACAGTGAGAGATAGCACATCACAAATTAAATCCGGAAAATCACATTGTGGAAAGTATATGAATTTATTTGCATTCTGCAGAGGGAAATAAGTATTTGATCCCCCACCAACCAGTAAGAGATCTGGCCCCTACAGACCAGGTAGATGCTCCAAATCAACTCGTTACCTGCATGACAGACAGCTGTCGGCAATGGTCACCTGTATGAAAGACACCTCTCCACAGACTCAGTGATTCAGTCAGACTCTAACCTCTACAAAATGGCCAAGGGCAAGGAGCTGTCTAAGGATGTCAGGGACAAGATCATACACCTGCACAAGGCTGGAATGGGCTACAAAACCATCAGTAAGACGCTGGGCGAGAAGGAGACAACTGTTGGTGCCATAGTAAGAAAATGGAAGAAGTACAAAATGACTGTCAATCGACAAAGATCTGGGGCTCCACGCAAAATCTCACCTCGTGGGGTATCCTTGATCATGAGGAAGGTTAGAAATCAGCCTACAACTACAAGGGGGGAACTTGTCAATGATCTCAAGGCAGCTGGGACCACTGTCACCACGAAAACCATTGGTAACACATTACGACATAACGGATTGCAATCCTGCAGTGCCCGCAAGGTCCCCCTGCTCCGGAAGGCACATGTGACGGCCCGTCTGAAGTTTGCCAGTGAACACCTGGATGATGCCGAGAGTGATTGGGAGAAGGTGCTGTGGTCAGATGAGACAAAAATTGAGCTCTTTGGCATGAACTCAACTCGCCGTGTTTGGAGGAAGAGAAATGCTGCCTATGACCCAAAGAACACCGTCCCCACTGTCAAGCATGGAGGTGGAAATGTTATGTTTTGGGGGTGTTTCTCTGCTAAGGGCACAGGACTACTTCACCGCATCAATGGGAGAATGGATGGGGCCATGTACCGTACAATTCTGAGTGACAACCTCCTTCCCTCCGCCAGGGCCTTAAAAATGGGTCGTGGCTGGGTCTTCCAGCACGACAATGACCCAAAACATACAGCCAAGGCAACAAAGGAGTGGCTCAGGAAGAAGCACATTAGGGTCATGGAGTGGCCTAGCCAGTCACCAGACCTTAATCCCATTGAAAACTTATGGAGGGAGCTGAAGCTGCGAGTTGCCAAGCGACAGCCCAGAACTCTTAATGATTTAGAGATGATCTGCAAAGAGGAGTGGACCAAAATTCCTCCTGACATGTGTGCAAACCTCATCATCAACTACAGAAGACGTCTGACCGCTGTGCTTGCCAACAAGGGTTTTGCCACCAAGTATTAGGTCTTGTTTGCCAGAGGGATTAAATACTTATTTCCCTCTGCAGAATGCAAATAAATTCATATACTTTCCACAATGTGATTTTCCGGATTTAATTTGTGATGTGCTATCTCTCACTGTTACCAATAACCTACCCTTCAATTATGGGCTGCTCATGTCTTTGTCAGTGGGCAAACTTACAAAATCAGCAAGGGATCAAATACTTATTTCCACCACTGTAAGCCACCTGCCAACCCCCAAGCAGCCAGTAAATCTCAGTCTCCAGCAGAGGGTACACGTGCAGCCTGAGCAGTCAGTCTGGTCTGGTAGGCCTGGGATTTGTTTTAGGCCTTTTGTTGGTTAGCACCCTGTACTTAGAATCTGTGTCCTTCGGGGAAGTGGGTTCGGTGGGGCTCCGTTTTTCCCCTGGGGTGTCACACCCAGTGATCATGTCCCTCCCCCTGCTGTGCTCTCCTGAGCAGTCAGCCCTGTGCCTCGGCTCCTGTGTGATTGCAGGAACCTTGAGAGCCATAGCCCTTGTCAGCTTTTAGCAACTGGGCTGGGAGGTAAGAAGCCAGTTGAAAAAAAAAAAAAGAAAAGCTCTGCTTGTTTGTTTTGGGGCTGACTGGGAAAGCTACAGTGCGTTTGTGAGAGAGAGTAAGCCTGGGCGCTGCTGCCTGTTGGGTTGCTTACCTCCTTTCTTCCCTGAGGGATGTCAGCGGGGAAACCGTCCCGTTGCTGGTTCTGTGCGCGCTGAGGTGTGGATGCGCCGGGGGCACAATGCAGTCTCTGTGGGGAGCCGAAACCGCCTCTTTCTTCGCTTCCGGTATTGTCTGCAGAGCTTTCTGGGGTCAGCTCGGGCTCTGTTGATACGTCTTTGCTCCTGGGTGCTGTAGCGGCGGTTTCAATTTTGGCGGGAACCGTCGCCATCTTGGATTCCTCTGGCCCTGCAGTTCCGCTTCAGATGTTGCAGGATTTTCAGGTGCAGAACATAGGCTGGTCTTCTGAGTGCTCAGGGGCATGGGATTCCCACCTGATTTTATTTGGTCGATGTTCCAGGCGTGGAAGTCAGGATCCCAGCAGGCAGACCTTCAGAAGGGGGTAGGTCCCTCTAGTTGCCAAGCACCCTAGTCTGGAGTGGTCAGAAGACCATGAGTTTTTATCCTTACAGCACTCGGAAGAGGAGTGCAGTGATCTTGGAGATGACGTTCTTTTGGACACCTGTCCTGAGGAGGAGGGGTCCTTGCCAGGTGAGTGAGGATCTTTCATAGAGATGAGCTGGCTGAATTGATTGATCAGGTGGTTGCTACACTTAAATTTGATTCTCCTGAGACCACGGTGTGGAGGTAAAGCAGGTAGACCCGTTGGTTAAGGGTATTCTTCGGTCTTCCCGTTCTTTTCCCATTAATAAAGACCTCACAGATATGGTCATGCAGGAGTGGTCTTCCCCAGATTCTGCTTGTAGGGTGGCTAGAGCTATGGCGAGGCTTTATCCTCTTCCACAAGAGGATAGGGACTCCTTAAAGTCTCCTACAGTAGACGCGGTGGTGATGGCGGTCACTAAAGCCACTGCTATTCCTGTTGATGGGGGGCTGCGCTCAGAGATCCTCAAGATAGGAAGTTGGAATCCTTTATTAGGCGTAGTTTTGATCTGTCCGCCTTGTCGCTGCAGACCTCGGTGTGTGGAGGTTTAGTAGCTCGTGATTGCTTCCGCTGGGCTGAAAAACTCTTAGATGATCCGGCGGTGGATAGATCTTCC
The DNA here is from genome assembly GCF_901765095.1 of Microcaecilia unicolor. NCBI lineage: Eukaryota > Metazoa > Chordata > Amphibia > Gymnophiona > Siphonopidae > Microcaecilia > Microcaecilia unicolor. Next base: position 211,139,043 of record NC_044033.1, read on the forward strand.
TGGGTGCAGGAACTAGCCAAGCTGGAGATGGGCTCTTCTTTCTTAGCGGATGCTCTTTATGATTTGCTGCGAGCGTCGGCAAAAAGTATGGCATTGGTTGTGGGAGCTCGTCGGGCTCTTTGGCTTCGAGGTTGGGTCGCAGATCCGGCCTCTAAGTCCAAGTTGTGTTCTCTCCCCTTCAAGGGTTCTGTGCTGTTTGGGGATGAGCTGAATAAGTTGGTACGCGGTCTTGGGGATGCTAAGGTACCGTGCCTGCCAGAGATGCGTCCCAGAACAGGTGGTTGAGGGCTAACGGGCTGTGGTCGTCTGCGAGATGCTCGGCGGTACAGACCGGATAGGGCATATGGTGCGCCTAGAGGGCGATTGTTTTTCAGCCTACGCAGCCCTTTCATGGAGGCCGCCGGGGAGGTCGGGATGCATCTTCGGTGGGTTCCGCCTCGTTGTGTGCCTCACAACGAAGGTGTGCATGTCCAGCGTCTGGTTCGCGTGGGTGCTCGTCTACGTCAGTTTGACCACAGGTGGACCCACATCACGTCGGATCAGTGGGTGCTCGAAGTGGTACGCGATGGGTATGCCCTAGAGTTCGATGGCCCTCTTCCCAATTTTTTTTTTCTGGGATCTCTGTGTCGCTCTCATCTCAAGGCCAGGGCAATTCGCCAAACCCTCCTTCGGTTGATCAATCTGGGGGCTGTGGTTCCCGTACCCACCTCAGAGAGGGGGCGGGTTGTTACTCGATTTATTTCGTGGTTCCCAAGAAGGAGGGTGCCTTCTGGCCTATTTTAGATCTTAAAAGGGTCAATGGGGCGCTGAAGGTTCCCTCCTTCCGGATGGAGACTTTGCGTTCGGTCATCGTAGCGGTTCAGTCGGGGGAGTTTCTCACTTCATTGAATCTGACAGAAGCCTATCTACATATTCCCATCCGGGCGGCGCATCAACGTTTTCTTCGTTTTGCGGTCTTAGGACAGCATTTTCAATTCTGTGCTCTGCCGTTCGGTCTTGCGACATCGCCTCGTACCTTTTCCAGGTTCCTTTTCCAGGTTTATGGTGGTCGTAGCAGCGGCATTGAGGAAGCAAGGAATCTTGGTCCATCCGTATCTCGACGATTGATTTGAGCCAAGTCAAGGCAGGAGAGTGTAGAGGCGACCACGAGAGTGGTGAGTTTCTTGGAGTCGCTCGGTTGGGTAGTGAACTTGGACAAGAGTCACCTAGTTCCGTCACAGTCCCTGGAGTATCTGGGAGTTCGTTTTGACACGTTGAAGGGGCTCGGATTGTCAAGATGCAGGCTCTGATTCGTCAGCTTTGCTCCAAGAGACTTCCTTTAGCTCGCTCTTATCTGCAGGTATTGGGTCTCATGGCAGCGTTGATAGAAGTAGTTCCGTGGGCCCGGGCTCACATGCGGCAGTTAGTCGTCCCTGCTGGATCGCTGGTCTCCTTAGACTCAGGACTTGGAGGAAAGACTCTTTATGCCGGATGCTCCCCGCCTCAGCCTTCAGTGGTGGCTTCACACGCCAAATCTGGAGAAGGGCATGCCCTTGGATCCTCCGGACTGGATTGTTCTCACCACGGATGCCAGTTTGGGAGCTTGGGGGGCCCATTGCCTCGGACAGGTTGTCCATGGCAATTGGTGGTCGTCTGAAAACGCGGGCAATCCGTTTGGCTCTCCAGGCTCTTCAGTATCTTCTAGGCGGCAAGGTGGTCCGGGTTCTGTCCGACAATGCCACGGCCGTCGCATATGTCAGTCATCAAGGGGGCACGAAGAGTCGAGTGGTCGCCAAGGAGACAGCGGATCTAATGCGTTGGGCGGAAGTTCATCTGCAGTGTCTCTCAGCAGGTCACGTGGCCGGCGTGGACAATGTGAGCGTGGATTTTCTGAGCAGACACACATTGGACCCCAGAGAGTGGTCGCTTCATCGTCCGCTGTTTCATCGTCTGGTGACGGAGTGGGGTCTGCCTGTGATGGACCTAATGGCGACGTCCGCCAATGCTCAGGTGCCCCGGTTTTTCAGTCGTCGTCAGGATCCACGGTCCAAGGGGATCGACGCCCTGGTGCTTCCATGGCCTCCTCAACAGCTGTTGTATGTGTTTCCTCCTTGGGCCCTAGTAGGTCGTGTAGTTCAGAGGATAGAGCGGCACTTAGGCATGGTGATTCTGGTAGCTCCGAATTGGCCTCGTCGTCCGTGGTACGGAGATCTAGTGCGTCTGGCAGTTCTGGGTCCGCTGTCTCTGGAGGAGTCGGTGTTGTTAGTGCAAGGCCCCATAGTGATGCCCGATCCGTCTCCGTTCTCGCTTTCGGCTTGGCTCTTGAGAGGAACAGGTTGCAGAAGAAAGGGTTTTCGTCCAGAGGAATTAATACTCTGTTGCAGTCCCGTAAACGGTCCCTCTCCGTCGCTTATGTTCCTGTGTGGCGAATTTTTGCAAATTGGTGTCAGGAGCGTTCTTATTCTCCTTGGCGCATTTCAGTTCCCGGAAGTGCTAGAATTTTTGCAAGATGGTGTGGATAGAGGTCTCGCTCTTTCCTCTTTGAAGGTATAGGTGGCGGCTTTGGCTTGTTTCCGTGGGAAGGTACAGGGTGTATCCTTGGCCTCTTCTCTGGACGTGGTTTGTTTTTTTGCGGGGCGTGAAGTTGATTTGTCCGCCGCAGCGTCAGGTGGTTCCTCTGTGGGATTTGAATCTGGTGTTGGAGGTGTTGGTGGGTTCCCCCTTTGAGCCTTTGGTTTCGAGTACTTTTAAAGATTTCACTCTGAAGACGGTGTTTTTGGTGGCTATTGCTTCGGCTTGGCGGATTTTGGAGTTGCAGGCTTTGTCATGCTCCTTTTTTGACTTTCTAAGGAAAAGGTGTCCCTGAAGCCCGTTCCATCCTTTTTACCTCAGGTGGTTTCCTCTTTTCATGTGAATATGGACATTTCTTTGCCGGTTTTGGGCAATAGGTCGGGAGATTCGACTCAACGCCGTTTAGCTAAATTGGATGTTCGTCGACCTTTGCGTTCCTACTTGACAAGGACTCAAGTGTTTTGGGCCTCTGTTAGGTTGTTTGTGTTGTATGGGGGACCTAAGAAGGGTGCTGCAGCTTCTAAAGCAACGATATCCAGATGGTTGAAAGAGGCAGTTTCTTCGGCATACTTGCTCAAGGGGCGTGAGGTGCCTTCGGTACTTAAGGCGCATTCTACTCAGGGGGTGGCTTCCTCCTGGGCTGAAAGTAGTTTGATTCCTCCTCAAGATATTTGCAGAGCGGCTTTCTGGTCCTCTCTGCATTCTTTTGTGAAGCATTATAGGATTGATGTGTAGGCTAGAGAGGATGCGAGTTTTGGTTTGGCATTCTGACTTCTGGTTTTTGGGGTTCCCACCCTTAGACTGTTTACTGCTTTGGTACATCCCAAGTGTCTTGACCGGTCTGGAGGGTCGCTGAGGAAGGTGAAATTAGGCCTTACCTGCTAATTTTCTTTCCTCTAGCCCCTCCAGACCGGTGAAGAACCCACCTGGTATGTTTTAGTCTAGTGTGGTCTGCAGACTGGTTTTGGTTTTGTGCCTCAGGGTTGCTATGACTGATAGGTCTTTAGTTCTGGACTTCTCGTTTTCTGAAGTTCAGTGGTAGTAGCCTATGCGTTGTCAGGGGCAGACCGCAGCGCTTTGGTGTTCGGTCGACAGAAGCACATTCGTGTCTGTTTTGAGACCTCTCTAACCTCATCTCTATTCCTCTACTCCCCTCCTCTTCTCTGCCCTTCTCTTGCGCCCTATGGAATGCCCGCTCTATCTGTAACAAACTCCCCTATATCCAGGACCTCTTTATCTCGCGTCACCTCCATCTGCTCGCCATAACAGAAACCTGGCTCTGCCCTGATGACTCTGCTTCAGTCGCAGCCCTGTGCCATGGCGGTTATCTATTTTCACATACTCCTCGCCCTGCTGGCCGTGGGGGCGGTGTTGGACTACTTCTCTCTCCCTCCTCCAGATTTCAACCCCTTCTTCCACCTCAATCTCACTGTTTTTCCTCCTTTGAAGTCCACTCTATCCGCCTTTTCTCTCCTCTGCCTCTTCGAATAGCGGTCATTTATCGTCCCCCTGATAAGTCCCTTTCATCCTTTCTCAGTGACTTTGATGCCTGGCTTGCCTTCTTCCATGATCCTTCCTCCCCCTCTCTCATCCTTGGTGACTTTAATATTCCTGCTAATGATCCTTCCAACTCTTATATTTCCAAGTTACTCGCTTTAACGTCGTCCTTTAATCTCCAACTATGCTCCACCTCCCCCACTCATCAAAATGGTCACTGTCTAGATCTCATCTTCTCCTCCAACTGTTCACCCTCTAGTTTCCTTGCCTCCGATCTTCCCCTCTCTGATCACCATCTTATAACTTTCACACTTAAATCTCCTCCCTCCCAGTCCCGTCCTATCCTATCTAATTTATCTAGGAATCTTCACGACATTGACCCTTCATCTCTATCCTCCCATGTTTCAAACCTCCTCTCTACTGTGGCACCATCCACGTCTGTCAACGAGGCTGTTTCTTCTTACAACAATACTCTATCCTCTGCCTTAGACACTCTTGCACCTTTGATGACCCGCCCTGTAAGGCGTACAAAACCCCAACCTTGGCTGACTTCTAATATCCGCTACCTACGTTCCTGTTCCCGCTCCGCCGAACGCCTCTGGCGGAAATCTCGGGCCCTTGCTGATTTCTTACACTTTAAGTTCATGCTGACCTCCTTCCAATCTGCTCTTTTACGTGCCAAACAGGATTATTATATCCAACTGACCAACTCTCTTGGCTCTAATCCTCGACTTCTCTTCACCACATTGAACTCTCTCCTCAAGGTGCCCCCTCCCCCAACTCCCCCTTCACTATCTCCTCAGACCCTTGCTGAATTCTTTCACAACAAGGTTCAAAAGATAAACCTTGCTTTCTCTACCTCACCAGCTCTCCCTCCACTAGTCCGTTCCCCTCTCTCTCCTTCCCCTCATTCCCTTTCCTCCTTTCCTGAAGTTACTATTGAGGAAACTACACTTCTCCTTTCTTCCTCAAAATGTACCACCTGTTCCTCTGATCCCATTCCCACCCACCTTCTTAATGCCATCTCTCCTACTCTTATTCCTTTTATCTGTCACATTCTCAACCTCTCACTTTCCACTGCGACTGTCCCTGCTGCCTTTAAACATGCTGTGGTCACACCTCTCCTTAAGAAGCCTTCACTTGACCCTACTTGTCCCTCTAATTACCGACCCATCTCCCTCCTTCCTTTTCTCTCCAAATTACTTGAGCGTGCTGTTCACCGCCGCTGCCTTGATTTTCTCTCCTCACATGCTATTCTTGACCCATTACAATCTGGTTTTCGCCCTCTCCACTCAACCGAAACTGCGCTTACTAAAGTCTCCAATGACCTATTACTGGCTAAATCCAGAGGTCAATATTCCATCCTCATTCTTCTTGATCTTTCCGCTGCTTTTGACACTGTCGATCACAGCATACTTCTCGATACCCTGTCCTCACTTGGATTCCAGGGCTCTGTCCTTTCCTGGTTCTCTTCCTACCTCTCCCTCCGCACCTTTAGTGTTCACTCTGGTGGATCCTCTTCTACTTCTATCCCTCTGCCTGTCGGCGTACCCCAGGGTTCTGTTCTTGGTCCCCTCCTCTTTTCTATCTACACTTCTTCCCTTGGTTCATTAATCTCATCCCATGGCTTTTCCTACCACCTCTATGCTGATGACTCCCAAATCTACCTTTCTACCCCTGATATCTCACCTTGCATCCAAACCAAAGTTTCAGCGTGCTTGTCTGACATTGCTGCCTGGATGTCTCAACGCCACCTGAAATTAAATATGACCAAAACCGAGCTTCTCATTTTCCCCCCCAAACCCACCTCCCCGCTCCCCCCGTTTTCTATTTCTGTTGATGGCTCTCTCATTCTCCCTGTCTCCTCAGCTCGAAACCTTGGGGTCATCTTTGACTCTTCTCTCTCCTTCTCTGCTCATATCCAGCAGACCGCCAAGACCTGTCGTTTCTTTCTTTACAACATCCGTAAAATCCGCCCCTTTCTTTCCGAGCACTCTACCAAAACCCTCATCCACACCCTTGTCACCTCTCGTTTAGACTACTGCAATCTGCTTCTTGCTGGCCTCCCACTTAGTCACCTCTCCCCTCTCCAGTCAGTTCAAAACTCTGCTGCCCGTCTCATCTTCCGCCAGGGTCGCTTTACTCATACTACCCCTCTCCTCAAGACCCTTCACTGGCTCCCTATCCGTTTTCGCATCCTGTTCAAACTTCTTCTACTAACCTATAAATGTACTCACTCTGCTGCTCCCCAGTATCTCTCCACACTCGTCCTTCCCTACACCCCTTCCCGTGCACTCCGCTCCATGGATAAATCCTTCTTATCTGTTCCCTTCTCCACTACTGCCAACTCCAGACTTCGCGCCTTCTGTCTCGCTGCACCCTACGCCTGGAATAAACTTCCTGAGCCCCTACGTCTTGCCCCATCCTTGGCCACCTTTAAATCTAGACTGAAAACCCACCTCTTTAACATTGCTTTTGACTCGTAACCACTTGTAACCACTCGCCTCCACCTACCCTCCTCTCTTCCTTCCCGTTCACATTAATTGATTTGATTTGCTTACTTTATTTATTTTTTGTCTATTAGATTGTAAGCTCTTTGAGCAGGGACTGTCTTTCTTCTATGTTTGTACAGCGCTGCGTATGCCTTGTAGCGCTATAGAAATGCTAAATAGTAGTAGTAGTAGTAGTAGTAGTAGTAGTTCTGAGTACAGGGTTCTATGTATTCGTTTTATGTGTTTGATTGTTCTTTTCTGCTTTGTTACTGATTTACTGGCTGCTTGGGGGTTGGCAGGTGGCTTATACATTGTTACAGTTTTAGTGTTCTCAGTCTCCCTCTGCTGGTAGGAGTGCATAACCCAAGCATCTTGACCGGTCTGGAAGGTCTAGAGGAAAGAAAATGAGCAGGTAAGGCCTAATTTCACCTTAGCGAGTGGTCATTACTGCGCTATTGCCACCTATTTAGGAGGCAGTAAGGGCTCCTGCGCTGGTAGAGCGTGATAATGTACCCACACTACCTGATTAGTGCAGGCACACCTATTCTCTGCCCATGGGCATGCCTTCTGTCCTGGAAAATAAAAAATATTTTCCAAAATATTTTCCAGTGTAGGATTAGTGCGCACTGAGCAGGAAACTACCATGGGATGCCTCAGTGCGTCCCGAAGTAGTGCCCTTTTAGCGCGCACGGTCAACCTACCACGCCTTGAAAAGAACTCCTAACTGTGGAATTGATCTGTGGTTGACCTAAAATCAAGAGTAAATTATCAGCATAAACTGCAACTTTAATCCCATTAGATGTACTAATGCCAAAAATATTTGGGGTTTTAACATATTACTATTAATAGAGGTTCAAGGGCTAGGTTGAAAAGGAGAGGAGATCGTGGGCATCCTTGTCTCATTCCATATCTAATCAAATGGATTTAGTTAGTTATTGATTAGTATCTGGGAAGACAGATTATTATATGGTATTTGAAGCCAATTGCAGAAATTGAGGCCTAGATTAAACCACTCTACAGTTTTGAAATTCTGCTCTGTGTCCATCTGGACCTGGTGCTTTATTTGCTGCCATTGATTTAATAGTGATTCTAAGTTCTTTCCCAGATAGAGAAGCTCCCAAGGTTTCCTGCTGTTTATTAGTGAGAGTAGGATGATCCACATTTTTGAGGAAAGAGTCAATCATATCTGAATTTGGATCATCCTCTTTCACTAATAAACAGCAGGAAAGTTTGGGAGCTTCTATATAGTTTGTAACTGGCCATTTTACTAGTTAAATTGTTATATTGATATTTTACTGTAAATAGTTCTTTAAGTATTGTTGATGAAGAAGATGTTTGATATTTAGCTTCTAGAATTGTAATTTTATCTTCAAATCCAAGGTTATCAAGTTTCCGTTTCTTAGAAGTATAACTGATTATTTCTTATTTAAAGGTGGTTTTAATTGTTTCCCAGAGTAGTATGGCATCATATTCAAGTAGGGGGATTATATAGGAAGAAAGTGCTGGATAGATAATGGTGTGGGGACAAAGTTTGTCCTTGCCTTGCCCCCGCAGGTTTTGTCTCCATCCCCATGGGCTCTGTCCTCATCTGCAGAAGCCTCGAACAATTATGATTTTACATTTAAATCTTTAAAAAGTATAAAAAGGAACAATATGCTGTGCAACTATTGTGTATACATTTAAAATAGAAAATAATAGCAACAGTGAGCAGCTATAATAACCCTCCTCACCACCACCCTCTACCCTTCCCCAACCCCAGCAATAGCTGATTTCTACTACCCCAAGGAATCCTAATCCACCCTGTTAAAATGTCCAGGGGTACAAAATACTACTACTACTACTACTATTTGACATTTCTAAAGCGCTACTAGGGTTACGCAGCGCTGTACAACTGTTCTGTATGCCCTTGAGGGGAGAAATATGCCCTATGAAGCACTGTCTAGCTCTCCTGTCTTCCACAATCCTTCCTTCAGTAGAAGTTGTCTTCTTAGAAGATGTACTGGTAGCAGGATGTACAGCATCCCCCATGCAAATTTTGCTAGTTGTAGCCAGCATATTTGCTTGTTTTTCCAAAACATCAAAATATCGTTGTCTGCATCACTCAAACATAAATAATAGTCCAGTTCATTAACAGGCTTCAAAGTAGAAAATGACTTAGGGACAAAGAGTGTCCCCGTCCCCATGCACGCTGTCTGCATCCCTGCTCTGTCCCCATCCCCGCGGTTACAGCGGGTCCCTGTTTCATTCTCTAGTGCTGAAGAGAATCAGGGTCCAGAAGAAGGCCATTTGTTAAATCTCCCTTGAGATTTCCTGAATAGGTCTATAATGTCAGAGATACATCAGCATGATCAGAATTGGAAAACTTGTACAGGCAGCCACATCTAATATCTATTTTGGTATATGTTTCATGAGGAGCAGAGTAAAATTATCCTGCATGGGTTAGTGAGATTTAGGACCCTGTTTACAAAGGCATGCTAGCGTTTGTAGTGCACACAAACTATGTAGATACCCATTATATTCCTGTGGGTATCTACACGGTTAGCTCATGCTAATTTTTAGCATGTGCTAAAAATGCTAGCGCACCTTTGTATACAGGGTCCTTAGATTTGAAATAAGGTTATTTAGCTCTCCCCATGAACAAGATTTACCACACTTTGAAGAAGACTGTCTATCTAAATTTAAACATAGTATAAAAGGAGATTAAAATCACCAACTACAATAAAGCAGCAGTCATTATTTTCAAGCAAAAATTGTGACAATTCTCTGAAAAAAATCAGGGCTGACCATATTAGGAGCATAAACATTCAAAAATAGATATTTAACATTTTTAATATAGCCTTTTACAGCTATCCATCACCTGTGGACGCTTTTTGAGACTCAAAAAAGGAAAGGTTTTGTTAGCTAGTGTAGAAACACCATCTTTAGTATGGAGCCAGGAGAGTGAGCCTGCTCAATTTCCAATTGAGGCTCAAAGGAAAGATCTAGGATTTTCAGGAGCCAAGAGGAAAGAAAGGCAAATCATATCAGTGCCTCAGAAGTTTCTAGCAATCCCAAAATTCTGATGTTGCTTCTATGATTGCAGTTAGAGAAGTCTCCAGGTTGAGATGAATCTTCAGGATATTAAATTTCATTTTGTTTAGTTTTCTGTGCTGTTTGTTCCAAAGCTGATGTTCTCCGTTCCAAATTATTCAGTTCTTGTTAGGTAGATTACATTTGGAAAATGTAGGATAAAAATGCATCTATAAATAAATAGTTTCTCTTATGTATATGCATTGTGGATATTTTGAAAACCAGATTTACTTAGCGTGTCCCAAAGACTGGGTTGAGAACCCTTGCTTCCATATCATCAAGCTGATCAATCCATAGACTGGTGGGTTGTGTCCATCTACCAGCAGGTGGAGATAGAGAGCAAACTTTTGCCTCCCTATATGTGGTCATGTGCTGCCGGAAACTCCTCAGTATGTTCTCTATCTCAGCAGGTGGTGGTCACACACAGCAGCAGCTCTGGCTAGGCCTCCAAGCCTAATTTTTAGGTTTTGTTGAGTGCCTGGGGTTGAGGGCTCTTTTGAGCAAGTGCAAACCTGGTGGTACCAGGTCCCTCCTTTTCTCCCCCCTCCCGCTGGCTCCGTTAAAGAAAAAAAAAAAAAAAAAATTTTGAACGTCCTTAAAGGCGTTTATTTCGACGTTTATTTAAGCGTCTATTGCAGCTACTCACTGGGACACCAGGTCGTTACAACTCGGAGCGGACAGCAGGTAATTTTTACCTTTTTATAGCGGGCAGGGGGTTCCCCGATTCTTCTCCTCGTGGCATATGGCGTCGGAGGGCGAGGGCGCAAAGGGTCGCTCCCCGGGTCGCTTGAGCGCTTCTAGAGGGGATGCGGGGGTCTTAAAGCCTGATTCGCCCTTGTTGGGTGACAGTTTCGTGACCAATGAATGTCCCGGTCATTCCTCCGGCGTGGCGGTTTTTCCCGCCATAAACGCCCATCCCCCCCGCTCCTCGCCTCCGCCATCTTGGCCGGCCACGCGGCTCGGACGGCTTCTTCTTGGGCCGCCCTTGAGGTTGGAGACATTAATGCCATGAACGCCCTTAATTTGGGCGACGGCACAGAAGCGGCTAAAGTTAAGAGCCGTTCTTCCCGCGCGGCTCCTTCGCGGAGTTTCGCGCCGGACGCCATTTTGGATGCGCAGCATGTCTCTCCCCCGCTATTGTGAGCGCCGGTTGAGGGTGCGTCTAGGGCTGTTGCCCAGGCTGCGGAAGTGCACAGTCTGGGGGGTTTCTCCCCCGAGTTTGTTTTGCTGCTGCATCAGGCCTTCCTCATGCACAACGCTGCCCCTGCTCCCTCGTCTGGTAAAGAGGTTGAGGTTCCCAGAGGTAAACGCCCTCGGGTTGATTCCCAGGCCTTGGAGGAATTTGTCTCCTCCGATGTAGATGAGGGCAGCGTGTCTGAGGTCTCCCAACGGTCCTTTGCGGATTCCTTGGAGGAGACGGATCCCCGCTCGGATGGAGCGGATGACCCCTCTGCAGCTCGGCTTTTTAGCCCAGAGGATTTGCCCAACCTGTTGTTACAGGCCATGGACACTTTGAAGATTTCCTCTCCGGAGGACGTCTCTCCCTCAGCCCCTGTTGGCTCTGCCATTATGCTGGGGACGAAGCGCCCGCCTAGAACCTTCCACGTGCATGATGCCATGCACACCTTAATTTCGGCTCAATGGGATGTCCCAGAAGCGAGCCTTAAAGTGGCTAGGGCTATGTCCCGCCTCTATCCTTTGGCTGTGAGTGAACGTGAGGCCTATCTGTGGCCTACCGTGGATTCTTTAATCACTGCGGTGACTAAGAAAACGGCGTTGCCGGTGGAAGGTGGCACGGCCCTAAAGGACGCCCAAGACAGAAGATTGGAGGCGGCCTTAAGGTCGTCCTTTGAGGCGGCTGCTTTAAGTTTGCAGGCCTCAGTTTGCGGCTCCTATGTGGCCAGGGCGTGCCTGACTATGGTGCAGCGGGCTTCCCCCTCAGATCATTCCTTGAGGGCTGATTGGCCGGCCCTGGAATCGGGCTTAGCCTATTTGGCAGACTTGCTGTATGATGTCTTGAGGGCCTCAGCGAAAGGCATGGCTCAGACAATCTCTGCGCGGCGGTGGCTTTGGCTGAAACATTGGTCTGCTGACCACGCCTCTAAATCCCGCCTGGCTAGGTTGCCTTTTAAAGGCAAGCTGCTCTTTGGGGTCGAGCTGGACAAAATCGTGACCGATCTCGGCACGTCTAAGGGCAAGAAATTACCAGAGGTGAGGGCTCGGGCTAGTACTCGTCCCGGTACCTCCAGAGGACGGTTGCAGGAAGCCCGTCGGTACCGCCCGGGCAAGTCGGGTTCCTCTGCCCCCTCTTCCTTCAAGAGGAATTTCTCCCCCAAGCAGCATTCCTTTCGCAGAGACCGCCGTCCCGGAGGTGCTCCCTCCGGTCCTCCCCCAGGGTCTCGTACCCAATGACGGGGTCTTGGTCCACGCCCCAGTGCAGATTGGAGGACGGCTGTCCTCGTTTCTGGGCGAGTGGACCACAATAACTTCAGACGCGTGGGTGCTGGAAGTCATCAGAGACGGCTACAAACTAGAGTTCTGCCGACCCTTAAAAGACGGGTTTGTACTCTCTCCCTGCAAGTCTCCGGTCAAAGCTGTGGCAGTGCAGCAGACCTTGGACAATCTGATCCGCCTGGGCGCGGTCGTTCCGGTGCCAGAAAGTCAGCTTGGCAAGGGACGTTACTCCATTTACTTTGTGGTACCAAAGAAAGGAGGTTCTGTCCGGCCTATCCTCGACCTCAAAGGGGTCAATCGGGCCTTGAAAGTGCGGCACTTTCGCATGGAGACTCTCCGCTCTGTTATAGCGGCAGTGAAGGCAGGAGAGTTCCTGCCATCCTTGGACATCAAGGAAGCGTACCTGCATATTCCCATCTGGCCTCCTCATCAACGCTTTCTGCGTTTTGCAGTCCTGGGACGACACTTCCAGTTCAGAGCCCTCCCTTTCGGGTTGGCTACTGCTCCGCGGACCTTTTCCAAAGTAATGGTGGTCATCGCGGCCTTCCTACGAAAGGAAGGGGTACAAGTCCATCCTTATCTGGACGACTGGTTGATCCGAGCCCCCTCTTATGCAGAGTGCGGCAAAGCTGTGGACCGGGTAGTTGCTCTTTTGAGCTCCCTGGGATGGATCATCAACTGGGAGAAGAGCCAGCTGCGCCCGACTCAGTCCCTGGAGTACCTGGGAGTTCGATTCGACACCCAAGTGGGCAGAGTGTTCCTGCCAGACAATCGGATTGTCAAACTTCAGGCTCAGGTGGACCAGTTCCTAGTAGCCTCTCCCCTTCGGGCTTGGGACTATGTGCAGCTGTTGGGCTCTATGACGGCCACGATGGAAGTTGTGCCCTGGGCCAGGGCTCATATGAGACCACTTCAACACTCTTTGCTGCAGCGCTGGACTCCGATGTCGGAGGATTATGCTGTGCGCCTTCCCTTGGACCCAGCAGTGCGCAAGGCGCTGAGCTGGTGGATGCAGACAGACAAGTTGTCTGCGGGAATGCCTCTGGTGACCCCAGAGTGGATTGTCGTCACGACGGACGCCTCGTTGTCGGGCTGGGGAGCCCACTGCTTGGGAAGGACAGCGCAGGGGCTCTGGTCTCCTGCAGAGGCAAAGTGGTCTATCAACCTCCTGGAACTCAGAGCCATTCGGTTGGCGCTTTTGGAGTTCATCCCGGTACTGGGGTTGAAGCCTGTACGGGTCCTGTCGGACAATGCCACGGCTGTGGCCTATGTCAACCGCCAGGGAGGTACCAAGAGCGCCCCTCTAGCCAAGGAGGCTATGAATCTTTGCCAGTGGGCGGAAGCGAACCTGGAGCAGCTTTCAGCGGCCCACATTGCCGGAGTCATGAATGTCAAGGCGGACTTTCTCAGTCGCCATACCTTGGAGCCCGGAGAGTGGCAGCTATCTGCTCAGGCGTTCTTGGACATCACGAAGCGCTGGGGCCAGCCGAGCCTAGATCTGATGGCGTCATCGGCCAATTGCCAAGTGCCGCGCTTTTTCAGCAGAGGACGGGACCCTCGATCCCTGGGAGTAGATGCTCTTCTCCAACAGTGGCCGACACAAGAGCTTCTCTATGTGTTCCCGCCCTGGCCCATGTTGGGCAGGGTGCTAGACCGGGTGGCAAAGCATCCCGGCAGGGTAATTCTGGTGGGTCCGGATTGGCCCAGGCGTCCCTGGTATGCGGACTTGATCAGGCTCTCAGTCGACGATCCTCTGCGGCTGCCAGTGGAGCAGGGCCTGTTACATCAGGGTCCCGTGGTGATGGAGGATCCCTCCCCCTTTGGTCTTACGGCCTGGCTATTGAGCGGCAGCGTCTGAGGAAGAAGGGCTTCTCAGACAAGGTCATCGCCACTATGCTGAGAGCGAGGAAGCGCTCTACTTCTACGGCTTACGCCAGGGTTTGGCGTATCTTTGCAGCGTGGTGTGAAGCAGGCTCACTTTCTCCCTTCACTGCTCCAATTTCTTCAGTGTTGGCATTCCTGCAAGAAGGTCTGGAGAAAGGCCTGTCGCTCAGTTCCCTTAAAGTCCAGGTAGCGGCTCTGGCTTGCTTCAGGGGCCGCCTGAAGGGTGCTTCCCTGGCTTCGCAGCCAGATGTGGTGCGCTTTCTCAAGGGAGTTAATCACCTGCGCCCTCCTCTGCACTCAGTGGTGCCTGCGTGGAATCTCAACCTGGTACTAAGAGCATTGCAGAAGCCGCCTTTTGAACCCTTGTCGAGGGCATCTCTGAAAGACCTGACGTTGAAAGCAGTCTTTTTGGTGGCTATCACTTCAGCCAGAAGAGTTTCCGAGCTCCAGGCGCTCTCATGTCGAGAGCCTTTTCTGCAGTTCACTGAGGCAGGAGTGACTATTCGCACAGTGCCTTCCTTCCTGCCCAAGATTGTTTCTCGCTTCCATGTGAATCAGCAGCTCTGTCTCCCTTCCTTTCGTAGGGAGGACTACCCAGAGGAGTACTCTGCTCTTAAATATCTGGATGTGAGACGAGTCATCATCAGATACTTGGAAGTGACCAATGATTTCCGGAAATCGGATCATCTGTTTGTCCTGTTTGCAGGTCCTCGTAAGGGTCTGCAGGCTGCTAAGCCTACAGTGGCAAGATGGGTCAAGGAAGCCATTGCAGCGGCTTATGTGGCCGCGGGGAAGGTGCCGCCTATCCAGCTGAAGGCTCACTCCACGAGAGCTCAGGCGACCTCGATGGCAGAGGCCGGATCCGTCTCCTTGGAAGAGATATGCAAGGCGGCAACTTGGGCTTCGGCTCATACATTCTCCAAGCATTACCGTTTGACTGTGGCTGCACGGGCGGAGGCCCGGTTTGGAGCTTCAGTGTTGAGGTCAGGGATTTCAATGTCCCGCCCTGGGTGAGTACTGCTTCGGTACATCCCACCAGTCTATGGATTGATCAGCTTGATGATATGGAAGGTAAAATTATGTATAATCATACCTGATAATTTTCTTTCCATTAATCATAGCTGATCAATCCATAGCCCCTCCCAGATATCTGTACTGTTTTTATTCTGGTTGCATTTCAGGTTCAAGTTTAGTCTTCAGTTACTTCAGAAAGTCTTCGTGTTCAAGTTTTTTCACTTGGATTCTTCAAGAGTTAAGACGAGTTTGTGTTACAGTGAGCTGCTGCATTCCTCTCCCCTCCGTTTTACGGGGCTGGATTGAGACTTAAAATTCTGCCGGCACTCCCTCCCGCTTCGTGCGGCTGTAGGGCAGCTTTGTACCCCTCCCGCTTCGGCGGTGTTAGGGTCAGTCAGCTCCTCCCGCGGTTGCGGTTGCAGGATAAGCCAGATCCCCCCGCATCGGCGGGTGTGGTGTCCCTCCCCCGCTCCGCGGGGATGAGCTGGACGGATTCCCCTCCCCCACTTGTGTGGGGATGAGCTGGGTTAATTCCCCTCCCCCGTTTCGGCGGTGGTGAGCTGGGCAGAGTGTCCCTTCGTGGGTGTAATTCTCTAAGTGCTGAGTCCTGCGGATGGAGCTTTGATATCGACATACTGAGGAGTTTCCGGCAGCACATGACCACATATAGGGAGGCAAAAGTTTGCTCTCTATCTCCACCTGCTGGTAGATGGACACAACCCACCAGTCTATGGATTGATCAGCTATGATTAATGGAAAGTGTAGATTTACACCCTATATGTGTGTAAATAAAGAAACTGACACCTGTTATAAAAAGAATAATCAAAAATATTTTTATTTTTATCAACTGTTCTCCGTCGAACAGAGGCAGGAGGGTAACGCCCACCTGGAAGCAAAGCCTATATTTATCGATAATACAAAGATTTATATATATTTGCTTAGCAGGAATACAGAGATATATATTTGCTCAGCTTTGATATTGCTTTGCTCAGGTCACACATATGCTACTCTGTTTATATTCACTTTCTTTCACACTGAACCCAATGTGTACGTCATCAACCCTCTCTCTTTGAAGCTCGTTCTCACATTTCTTATCTTACAAACACATTCTTTCTGGTACCTTGCACAGACTCTCTCTCCCCCCTTTACAGCCTCCTGTCTCCGCTTCACAGTAGGCTGCTCATCTCAAGGTTAATTCTATAACTCCCTCTTCGTTCTATGACTTCATTATTGTTTTCACAAGCCTGTGGACTCATATCTCTTTTGCCTTTAATGCCTGCATTCCACTGACCATAGAAACTTCATACAATTCAACAGTTTTTCATTATATTTCTGTTCATTATTATTAACAAAAGAAAATTATCAGGTATGATTATACATAATTTTACCTTTGACAGCTGCACTTTCCTGCCCCAAGAAATTGCTGCCCTAGGCCAGTGGAGTACTCCTTGCCAGTCAGGTTTTCAGGATATCCACAAATATGCATGAAAGAGATTTGCATATAATGTAGTATATGCAAATCAGGTTCTTGCATATTCATTGAGGATATCCCGAAAACCTGACTGGCAAGGGGTAATCCAGGACCGGATTTGGGGAAACTCCTGCCCTTGGCAACTCCTGTTCTTACCTAATCAATGGTTAGGTTGGCCCTGGCCCTGGGTTTGCTCAACAGTGTTGGTCCAGGCCTGGTTTTACCTTGTTGCATGCAGGGACTTGCTTTTCTTTCATCATACAGTTAAGGAAATCTGGACTACAAGCCTGCATGAAGTAGGGATAAACCCAGGCCTAGTACAGCCCTGTGTGGTAGATCTGGAACTAACTGGCAACTCTGTCATCTGCCTGTTCCTTTTACTGTGTGTGTTGAGAGGTTTGGAAGTCATTGCAGCAGTATGCGCTGGGATGTCTGTTAAGTTCTTGGGGGAGGAAGGGGGTAAAATTAGTTTTAACTGTTCCTCTAAATAAAGTAGTTCATTTGGCACAGGATAGGAAATATGCCTTTTCCTGTCTCATAGCAGTTGCTTAGCATCCGGTAATTGAGACCACTCCCCCCCACCACCACCACCCTGCTAGCAAGAGGAGATGGTGGACTGGGAGCAAATTTTTGCACACCTCCATATTTGTGCCCTGTGTGGCTACACACAGCCCTTAGTATGGTGCTGCTTGAAACCTTAAAATGTAGTTGTGATTATGATAATTTGCACTGGGGACATTTTTTTCAGGTGAAAGGTTTCTTGAAGGTCCTATTACATTTATTTATTATTTATTTTAAAATTTTATACACCGCCTAATTACTATGTGGTTTACAAAAAACCATACACAGTAAAGCAAAATCTCACAAAACAAACAATTAAGATCTCATCAGACAAATATTACTGCTTGTCAAAGAACGCCTAGCATCCACCCGGGGCTAACCCTGCGGCTACCTAGAGGGTCTGTCCCAGCAAGAGCGATTTCCTCTTCTTGGGCTGAAACTGGAGCACTCTCCAAGTGATATACTGGGACATTATCTCTAGGTGCCTGTATCAAAAAATAAAAATGACAAGGGGCAAAGTACTGTCTTTCCAACTGCCTCGACGTATAGTCATATCGATCAAAAAACCAGTCTCCCAAATGCCGCAACAAACAGGCTGTGTTATACCGCTTGAGATCCGGCAACCCCAAACCCCCTTCTCTCCAATGCCCCATTAACAAGGACAGCGGAAGCTTAGCTTTCTTCCCCCCCCCCCCCCCCCCCCCAGCAGTATCGCCCAACTATACGATAAAGTGACTTAATGTCTCGCTGATATAAAGAAACAGGCAAGAGTCTTAAACAATATAACCATCTGGGGAACTCTACCATCCGAAACAGCTGAATATGCCCATATAATGTAAGAGGTAGAGACACCCACCTGCGTAACCTGTCCTCTGTTTCTCATAATAGTCTCGTCACATTCAGATGGTATATGTCCGATACTTTCATAGACAGCCGAAGCCCCAGATAACGAATAGACTCCTTTGCCCATTGAAGCGGGAAACTCGCTCCCCACTCTCTCCTCTGAGCCTCCCCAGAAGCCAATGCTAAAGATTTAGTATAATTAAGCTTAAATCCCCAAATTCGTGAAAAAGTTCCAACAAAGCCGGAAGTGACTGAAACGGATGTGTAAAACGAACCAGCAGATCATCCGCAAAGGCCGACAACAAAAACTCCGAATCACCTATCCCTCTGATCTCTGGATGTAAATGTATCGCTCTAATTGAACCCCTTCTTTATCTTTTATTTTTTCTCCTCTCTTTCCCTTAGTACCAGGACTCACACTGGGACCCTGTGATACAGCTGTCGAATGAATTCCTGCACCCAGATCCTCTGGCCTTGCCTCAGAGACACCGCTACATGGAACTTGCCATGGCTGCATTCCTTGCCCCTTCTTACAGGTTGTGTCCTACAGGCTGCCCGGTGAAAGAAGTCCCAGTGCCGTGTTATACTAAAGATTGCAAAGGGAAGATCAGGATGTCGCTCTCACTCAGAGCCCAAGGCCATGAAGCCTTCTCCACAGTGCTAGACTTAAAGAAGCACCAGACGCGGCCAAATGTGCTTCGTCAACACCTATCGGAACTACAGCTACAGCCACCTCCGGAACTGCTTGTTGGCGCAGTCACCACTGTGGATGGATGCAGAGAGGATGATATTGTTGTGGAGTCTGGGGCCTGTGACCTGAATGGCTGCTACTTAGATTCCTTCTGCAGCCTTTTTGACAATGAGCTGTGCAGGACTCCATACCATGCCAATGGCCTGAGCCCCAGCCAGCTGCTGTCCTTCCGAGCAAAGGGAAGCGCAGGAGCAGCCCATGTTCCAGGGAAAGACAGTCCCAACATGGAGGAGCATCTCGCTGTGATGTATGAAAAGCTGCGGTGTGAGGTGAGCCCCAGTGACCATCTACCTGTAAAACTGTTGGAGGTCGATTTTAAACCGTTAGAGGGGGGTGGAAGCATTCGTGAAAAACTACCACATAGTAATGCCACCAAAAAAAGAGCCAGGGATGAGAGAGCACCTAGAGCTGAAAAGAGAAACAAGCTTGCTTCTCCCCAGCTTCTTTTTTAGTTGCTGTGAAGAGCAAAATGAAAGGGTCTGGTTTCCTGTAGTGGATGTTCTCCGAGAACAGCAGGGTGCATAATCTTACTGATAGACAATGTCATTCGATGGATCCCAGCCTGGGAGTCGTTCTTCAGCAATATTCCAGAAGCCTTTGACAGTGGCACATCACGTAAGCGCATGCCTTCATGCCTATCACCACACAGGACCAGAAGAGTCTAATACTATAGCTGAAAGAATACAGCTCCAATGGGAGGGGGGCAGGGCAGTCAGACTGTGCATTCTGCTCGGAGAACACCTGCTACAGGAGAAGTAACTTTGCTTGCTCTGAGGACAAGCAGGATGCAGTTATTCTGGCTGATGGGAATACCTAGCTACTAGGCTCTGTCTGACACAAAAATAAGGTGAAAAAGCCAACTGTACACAAGTAAGTAACAAACATAAAGTTTTTTGGACAACCTGTCGTCATCTACTATGTTACTATGTATGAGTCACGGGCACTAATTATGAAATGGTCCTTCTGTACCAGATGCACCTTTTAAAACCATTGGGAGTTTTCTGGGACACAGTGAGAAAAATATCCACAGCAAAATCAAAGGCTTGATGGTGAAAAACTCCTGCTGGGGTGCCTGAGGCCTAAGGGGGTCTAGTGGGCCGTGGAAAATTAGAAGTTTTTCAGCATTTCCAGGTTTTCTAACTAGTGAAATAAAATGGAACAGAGAGTGAGCGAGCGAGCGAGCACGCACTGACCCCATTCAAGCACTTACAACCAAGTAAAGAACACAGAAAACCCGCAATTGTGATGAGAAAAATCTCTGAAGGTGCAAGCTGTGTGGAAGGAAGCAAGAACTCTGTCCAGACTGCTATGTGAAAAGACAAAACTGATCTGGTCCCGTGTGGCCAGGGTAGGCTGGCAAGTGCATGTGTGCACAGTGAGCCACTCTCAAAAGCTTCTGGAATGGTCATTGGGGAGTGATTCTCATACTGAGATCAGTCAGAATAACTGCATACTGCATCCTGCTTTTCCTCAAAGAACTGTTTTCCTGTTCCCATCACTCCCTGCAGTAGCTTGAGCCAGAATTTGGAGCTCAAGGCTAAGTCTTTGCCCACATTATTATTGTTGAACTGTGTTACAGGTATTTGAATAAAAGACCTTTAGATCTAAATGTAACCCCCCCCCCACACACACCAAACCTCACATTCTCACACCTTTTTGCTGCTGTTGCTTCCTGTGTGACGGGGGCCTAAAACATCAGGGGTGCAACCTGTGAGATTTTATCCTGTGGCAGATTGTAAATTTTATCTTATACTTTGGAGAGTAGCAGCTGATCCTTTCTCTGCCTTCCTTTCTTAGCTACCAAACTTCTTCTTGAAAATACACGACTATGGGATATACTCGCAGGACGTGGAGTTCCACAATGAAATTCTGCGCCTGAGGACACGGTCAGTAACCAGGATGATACCTCTTTACTCCTAGCTTTCTCTGTTGTGCTTGTCTGTCTTTCTGGAGGTCGAGCTGCCCTTTTAAGGGG
Source organism: Microcaecilia unicolor (assembly GCF_901765095.1). NCBI lineage: Eukaryota > Metazoa > Chordata > Amphibia > Gymnophiona > Siphonopidae > Microcaecilia > Microcaecilia unicolor. Next base: position 211,159,604 of record NC_044033.1, read on the forward strand.
TTTGGGAGTTAGTCACTTGTATTTCTAATGTTGGGGTAGTGCAGCAATATCATGGTTTCAGGATCCTCAGGAGGCCTGCAGAACTTGATTGGCCCATGAGATTGCTGCACATCGTAGGAACATCTATCTATCTATCTATCTATCTATCTATCTATCTATCTATCTATCTATCTATCTATCTATCTATCTATCTATCTATCTATCTACCTATCTACTTATCATTTCTATAGCGCTACAAGGCATATGCAGTGCTGTACATCATACATGAAAAGACAGTCCCTGCTCAAAGAGCTTACAATCTAAATAAGACAGGTAGACAGAACAACTAAGAGGCAAGGGAATAAAGAGGTGAGGATAAAAGGACAGGGCAAATGAGTAGTGGTTAGGAGTTAAAAGCAGCGTCAAAGAGGTGGGCTTTTAGTTTGGACTTGAAAACGGCCAAAGACTGGGCCAGACGTACAGGCTCGGGAAGTCTATTCCAGGCATGAGGTGCAGCGAGATAAAAGGAACGGAGTCTGGAATTAGCGATAGATGAGAAGGGGACGGATAAGAGAGATTTATCTACAAAACGGAGTACCCGAGGGGGGCGTAGGCGGAGACAAGAGTGGAGAGGTACTGGGGAGCGGCAGAGTGAATGCACGTATAGGTCAATAAGAGAAGTTTGAATTGAATGCGGAAACGGATAGGGAGCCAGTGAAGTGACTTAAGGAGAGGGCTAATGTGAGCATAGCGACTTTGGTGGAAAATGAGTCACACAGCAGAGTTTTGGACTGATTGAAGAGGAGAGAGATGGCTAAGTGGGAGGCCGGTGAGAAGCAGGTTGCAGTAATCAAGGTGAGAGGTGATAAGAGTGTGGATAAGGGTTCTGGTAGAGTGCTCAGAGATTAAGGAACATGGTGGATTCCTGCACACTTTAAGGGGAATGTTGATCTGAGGTAGAGAATGACACAGGGACCGGGACCTGTGGTAACCACAGGGACGGGGTGGGGTAGGGGACAAACTTTGTCTCTGTGTCATTCTCTAGTTAGAGGTCATGTGCTGCATTCTCAGCTGCTCTCACACGTTTGTCAAGCTTGCTGTTGGTCACATGCTGCAACTGAGCTTCCTCAGCAACCCTCCAGACCGGTCAAGACGCTTGGTTATGCATGCCTACCAGCAGAGGGAGACTGAGAACACTAACTTCAAACTGAGTACATATAACCTGTGCTAGCCCTCTATCTCCAGTATTTTCTCAGTCTCAGCAGAGGGTAGACATGCAGCCTGTGCAGCTTGTCCGGTCTGGTAGGATTTAGGTTCCGTTTTGTGAGACTAGTTAATTTTCAGTTATTTTCTGGGGATAAGTTGGTGAAAGAACAGTTAATCCCTGTGCCTGGAACTCTGTGGTGTGCAAGGGGTTGGTAGGTCCGGTGGGGCCTGCCATTGTCCCCTCTGGGGTGTCACACCCGGGTGGCCGGGTCCCTCCCCCCGACTGGCTCTCCCGTTTTGGGCAGCGTTGTGCCTCGGCTGCAGTGTTAATCCTGCAGCCTTGAGTGCCATTCAGATTATAGCAGCAGGGCTCAAATAAAGTTAAAAAAAAAAAAAAAGAGCACACCTCGTGTGGAGAGCTGCAGGAGCTGCACTCCGGTGTTTCCGGAGTTGTTCAGCCGGGCTGGGAGAGCTGAGCCAGTAATTAAGTGCCGGTGAGTGTTGTTTCTTTCTTTTATTTTCGCCGGTTGTAATCAGCTGTTTCTGAGGCGCGAGTATGTCGGGGAAGTTGCTTCGTTGCCGGCTGTGCGCGCGTCGGGGTGTTGACGCGGCTGGCGGTCCCTGCCGGTTTTGTGGAGAGCCCAAGGCCCTATCCCTCGCGCCACCGGTGTTAGCAGCGGAGGTTCCTTCTGCGGGATCGCAGGAGGTTTGTGCGGCTCAGTTTGGCGCTTCAGCGGCGGTCCCGATTTTGGCGGGAACCGCCGCCATCTTGGACGCCCTGTCTCTTATCAGAAGTATTTTTCAGCCGTGTCAATTATCAGAAGTATTTTGAGCCGTGTTCTGCTATGTCTGTTCATTTTGTATTCAGTATGGTCGGAGAACTTTCTTTGACTCTAATATTCTGCAGAGTGGGACGCCTGGGCGTTTCATCTGTTTAAGCACACTGTTGGTGTTTAACTATTAGTTTTCCAGGTACAGGGGTTCTATTAGTTTCAGAGTTACTGTTCCAGGGATTTGTTTCTCTGCTTTGCTAAGTGTATACTGGAGATAGAGGGCTAGCACAGGTTATATGTACTCAGTTTGAAGTTAGTGTTCTCAGTCTCCCTCTGCTGGTAGGCATGCATAACCAAGCGTCTTGACCGGTCTGGAGGGTCTAGAGGAAAGAAAATTAGCAGGTAAGGCCTAATTTCACCTTTTTTTTTCCCCACACACTTATCTGTCTTTCTAGGGGTCGTGCTATGTATCAGGCTTCTCTTACTCTCTGCCGGTTCCTAGCCTGGAATTACTTTGTAGATCTGCACATGGAGGTGCTGAAACTAACCCAACACCCAGAAAACTGGACGATCCAGGCCCGCTGGCGGGTGATAGGTCTGCCCCTCCATGTCTTAATGTTTCGCTTCTACAAGAGGGACAAGTCTGAGCTGTACAGGTGAGGTGTAGCTGGGGACATCTGCGGTCTTAGAAGTGTCTGAGCTGGTTAGGGATTCCTTTCCCACTTTCACTATTCTCTTTATATTCCAGGACTTATGATGCATATTCCACCTTCTATGTGGGGCCTGATGGACTGATATACCGGCATAAGGTCGATAAGGTGAGTTAAAGGGGCTTCAGATGGCAAGTCTGTCATGATTAAGCAACTCAGGTGTGGCAGCAACAAGTGACTTCCTTAGCGTCCCTCCGGACCGGACCAGGATTGGACTGATGGGTTGTGCTCGCCTACCAGCAGGTGGAGACTGAGAAAAAACTCTGACTCTAGAGAGCCAATAGGAGCCCTGGCCATGTGACCTTAGCCCCAGTATTTTCTCAGTCTCCCAGCAGGTAGGAAGTGAGCCCATTAGTCTCTCTCCTTTTCTCTTTAGATATTACAGATATTTGTGATAATTCTTCTGTGCCTGGAATCTTATTTAGAGGCTTGACAGGGTTTCCTTTCTCTTCTTTCTTTGACAGCCTCGGGGGTGTTAAACTCGGGTGTCTCGAGTCCACCCCCCTTCCTCCCCATCTCCCTGGCTTAGCAGGGAAGGGCCGTCCCTTTCTCTGGAAAGGTGTACCGTCTTTGGGAGAGGCAGCCACTTTTAACAGGTAGCTGCTTTAAAAGAATTAAATCAAATAAAAGGAAATTCAAAGAAGCAGCCTTTCTTTCCCCAGACTTCTAACGAGCAGGCAGCTCCAGTGTTTTATTATGATTGAGGGGTTATAAAAAAAAAAAAACAAACAGAAGAAAATAATTCAGTATCTGTGACTTTAAACAGCGATTTTTCTCGTCAGATTTAATTTCCTCCATTTTCTTGCGTTTTGGCGGCGGCGGCAGTTTAAACAAATGAAAAGAAAAAAAAAAAGAAAGGTGCGAACCGCGTAAGCGCGGCCACCTGTTTTTTCCGATATGGCTTAAAAGTTCAAACAGCTGCTGTCGGTCAGCGTCGCGCAGTTCACGCAGCCGGAACGTGTAAATTTTGCTCTCCCTTCTAGGTTTCTTCGGGTCCGGTGCTGCCTCCGGTTTTTTCGGGGCCTTTTTCGCCGGCTGTTGTTTCTTCAACGTTCCACTGGGCTCCGCTTGTTCGGAGGTGTCGGGCGCGCTGTCGATTGCCACGGGGCCAGTGGCGCGAACAGCGGCCATTTTGTTTCTCCCTCCATCTTATCAGTCGGGGATCTCTCTGCTGAAGGTAAGGCTGCAGTTCATAGAGCAGTTCGGCTCCAAAATGTGTACACTTTTGTATGTGCTGAACGGCGTATTCTAAAATGCTCTTCACATCAGCAGGCAATATTTGGTTGAAAGGGGGCTCCTTTCATATATGGATATATAACAAGCTTTTCTTCTTTTAAGTTTCTATGTATCACGGGGCTGTTAACACTAGTTTTTTCTGGTGCTCAGTCATTTTTCATTGCCTGGTGGAAAATCTACATCTTATCATAATATAATATCATAATTCATTTCAAGCATTTTCCTCAATAGCTGTAGTATTATACAGTGTTTTAAGAACTTTAGAAACTTTCTCTATAGGCATAGAGTAAATTTCTGTCTTTCTCATTCCCTGATGAATAGGACTACATTGTCTAAGAGTCAATTGATTGGTACTTTGCAATTCTGACCATAATATCTTAGTTCCTTTCAAGCATTTTACTCCATGCCTATGATGTTATATAGTGTTTTAAGAACTTAACAGACAATCACTCTCAATGGCTGTAGTGTTATACAGTGTTTTCTTTTTCCGGCTTTAAGAAGCCTTCTCTAGAGGCATACAGTATATTGTTCAGATGCCATGGGGATATATCAGCTCTTTCATATTCTCTGAGGGACAGTCCTGTCTACCAAGCTCCCAGTCACTCAGCTGCCTTAGCAGGCATGCTTTATTCATGTCTTCCCTTCTTTTCCAACTGCCTTGAAGCCTCTCATATTTCATTTTAGCTTTCTTCTGGTTTTTACAGGACATATGGTCACTTAGAGAATAAAGTCATCCTTTCACTTAAAGATAGTGGACGGTCCTCAAACCATCTACTCGTGTTTGTCTCTACTCTATCAGTTCAGCATTGGCAGATTATAAACATCCTGGTTTGGTCCAGTATGCCTATACATACCATCTGCTATCTCTTCCTCTTCCTTAGAGACCTGATGTTATATCAAGCTTTCTTGAATTCAGATACAGTCTTGTCTACACTGCCTTCACCAAGTGGCTGTGGCACAACTTCACTTTTTTCGTTACAGGTAATTTCCAAGTTTGTCCTTTTTCATTTTCATTCTATGCGCCTTCACTCCAGAGTGTTCTTTCAATTGGAAGGGGATTCACTCACTTCCTGTGTATTTATACCATAGGTACATAAGTATGGTTATGCTGGGTAAGGCCTAAAGTCCATCAAGTCCAGCATTCATATCTAATGGGCATAGGTACATAAGTTTTGCCATTCTGGGGAAGCTCAAATGTCCACCTTTCTACAGCCAGAACAGCATTAAAGAAAAAAAAAAAAAAAAAACCTCTCACGAGAGTATCGAACAGAAATCTCTGCTCCAAAAGCAAGGCTTTGCAGTAATTCTGCAAACTAACGCATACAATATTTGCCATGGCTGTTCACCACTAGGAACACCGGGGACCCTGGGCCTAGGTTCGGTGTTTTAACCTGAAACAAGCTCAACATTCATATCTATTGGGTGTGAGTCTGGTACTACTACTACTACTACTACTTAACATTTCTAGAGCGCTACTAGGGTTACGCAGCGCTGTACAAATTAACAAAGAAGGACGTTCCCTGCTCAAAGGAGCTTACAATCTACATCTCAGTGAGGGAGGACGCATGACCGTGGTACGTGGATTAGTGGTATGTGGATTAGGGAGATCCAAGAAATTACAGGCCGGTGAATCAGACGTTCATACTGGGACAATTTTTTTCTGTCCGGAGCGTACTACCATAGCTGGTGGACTCCTATATTCAGAACTTTCTATATTCAGAACTTACCCAACTATGGAACGCCATAGAGATAGGGTTGGAGTTTGTAGCCCTATTTAACTGGTGTCCTTGGTCACCCTTCCTCTTCTCCTCAGGGTCCAGAGAATGGCTAGTTTTTTGCTTATGCATTAACCGGTCATTTTCAGCAGTACTCTCTCTTCCGTTCTTTTATAGATCTAAGAGGATGTTCATTGCGCTCTTAGGGTCATTTCATTCTTACCTAGACGACTGCCTAATTGGAGAAAGTCTTATCAGCAGAGTTCTCAGGTCACGCACCGGGTGTTGCATTTCTTACAGTCTCTAGGTTGGGTGGTGATTGTAGCCAGGCCTCTCATTTGATCTCTCATTTGATCTCTCATCAGATATCTCTGATTTTCTCTTTGTTTAGTCAGGTTGGCGCACAGTCTTTTGTCTCCTCTGCAAACATCCCAGTTTATATTTTTCTTGGTGACCTTGGGCCTTCGGCCATTTTCTCGCTCTATTCTGCAGAATGCAATTTTACTTTCTAATGCCCAAGAAGGAATTTTCCTTCATCCTATTGCGAATCTCAGGGTCATCAATCGCGCTATTTAAGTGTCATCTAGTTATCTCAAGAACCTTAGTTCTGTCATTGGGATGCTTCGTGCAGTACACTTTTTGGCAGAAGCTTGTTTTTATATATTTTTTTTCTGGGGGACCTCAGCAATTCGTTTTACCTTCGGGTGAATTTTGTTTTCCCTACTGACAAACAAGGCGGAGAGAGCTATGTTGGTCCTTGCCATGGCAATGGGTTATGTCATCCGCCAAGGAGGAGTTAAGAGTATACTCTTGAGTTTGTACTCATTTTTTCTTAGTTGTGTCACCCTGCATTTAGGTGAATGGACTCTCATTTTTTCAGCCTTACTTCCTCACTGCGACATTTCAGGGCTATCTCTTTTTGCCTTCAGGCTCACGAACATTTCTTGCTTCTTCCGTTCAGCAACAGTCTTGACGGAGACAGGGACAGATGCCAACGTCCAGCAGGGGTTTTTCAACCTTCTTTATGCGTTTCTTCCATCATCTCACTAGGTGTTTACGCAGAACCAAGGCACCCTTCTACATCCGGACCCCCAGTCACTCAAACTTATGGCGTGGTTACTGGGTCTGCAACATCTTTGATATTTTCGCAGGAAGTACTTCAAGTTTTAATTGCTTCCAGACAGAAATCTACATTAAAGTCCTATGAATCAAAGTGGCGACGGTTCACTCTGTGGTACTCCTCTCGCCACTTCATTCCACAAACAGTATCCATTTTGCATGTTTTGGAATATCTTCTGCATCTTGCGAAATCTTGTCTGTCTTACTCATCCATTAGAGTTCATTTGGCAGCTCTATCAGTGATGCATGATACTGTTGACAACCGCACGCTTATGCAGCATCCACTGTCAAAGCGGTTTCTTAAAGGAGTCCTGCACCTGTACCTCCCGCTTCGTCCACCAGCTAGGTGAACTAGGTGAACAGACTCTTAAAGTTCTGTTTTCTAGTAGCCATAACTTTTTCTATAAAGTTTTCCTCTTCAAGCAGTATTTCCCAGTAGCCATTGCAGCAAGTAGATCTATGTGTGGAATACTTCTACAGTTGGTAACTTCTTTTCGGTCTGCTGTAGTTTAAAGTTTTCACCTTTCCCAATCGGTTTTTTCTTATTGGTTTTGTCCTTCTAGCCAGTAGGCGTAAAAGTTTTTCATTGTTTCTAACCCGCTATATCGCGAAGGATCAAGGAAATGAGAATGTCTATTTCTCTTCTCGCTGAGAGGGCAGTTCCACAGCGTATTACAACATATTCCACAACTTCAGAAGCGGGCTCTATTCTTACTACGGCGATTTTTGGTGCTCTCGGTGCACATTGGTAAGTTGGCAACTTAGTCCTAGTTTCATTTTATTTTGCTCATTGGGACACACTACATGTTAGTTGTCGCCAGGTGGTCTATGCAGCATGAACATTTCTCTGCAGTTTTCATAGGGTCCCTCCCTTCAGATTACTGCTTTGGTACTTCCCATCAGTCCAATCCTGGTCCGGTCCGGAGGGACGCTAAGGAAGGAGAAATTAGATCTTACCTGCTAATTTGCTTTCCTTTAGTCCCTCCGGACCGGACCAGGCCCCTCCCATGTTCTCTCTACTCTTTAGCTTCTTTTATTAAGTAGGAAGTGTATTCAGTAGGAAGTGTATTCATTCCTTTACGATTCGTGGAACAATACTATATATATACAGAACTTTACGTGGTCTATACCACATCTCTGGTGGTTGCTGGTGAGCTCAATTGCTGGAATCTATCTATAAAACCTTAAATACGCCATACCACTTCTCTGGTGAGAGTTGTGGCTGAGCTCAGTTGCTGGAATATCTATAAAACCTTAAATATGATTTACCACTTTTCTGGTGAGAGTTGCTGGTAAGCTCAGTTGATGGAATATATATAAAATCTTAAGTGGGCCATACCACTTCTCTGGTGAGAGTTGCGGGTGAGCTATATTATACGTGAGCCATACCACTTCTCTGGGGAGAGTTGCTGGTGAGCTATATTACATGTGAGCCATATCGCTTCTCTGGTGAGATTTGCTGGTGAGCTATAGTACAAGTGAGCCATACCACTTCTCTAGTGAGAGTTGCTGGTGAGCTGTAATACATATCGGGCCATACCACTTCTCTGGTGAGAGTTGCTGGTGAGCTCTGATACTTGGCGTTGCCGAGTGCTTTGTGGCTGCTAGGATTCCATACGGCACAGAAGGTCTTTCTTTCTTTCCTGCTTTGTTATTCAAATACTGAGGCTAAGGTCACATGGCCAGGGCTCCTATTGGCTCTCTAGAGTCAGAGTTTTTTCTCAGTCTCCACCTGCTGGTAGGCGAGCACAACCCATCAGTCCAATCCTGGTCCGGTCCGGAGGGACTAAAGGAAAGCAAATTAGCAGGTAAGATCTAATTTCTCCTTTCCTCTTCCTTCGCAGGGGGAAGCTGAGATTTTTTTAGGAGGCCTGGAGATTAATTTAGGATTTTAAAGCTATTATTTGGAGGACGGGGTGTGGTTCCTCTTTTAAAGACATAGATTTTGACCTTTCAAGGTCTCCAGTTTCTGAGCTCCTGTCATTTATAATGAGGTAGCCTGGATATTAAAATGCCTGCACTAATCTTTGTCCCCCTTTTCCTTCTATGCAGCTGATGCCAGCACAGCCCCCTGTGAACAGGGTGAAGCGCTTGTTGGCTGGCCTGCTCGTGGCCCTGGGAGTGGCCGAGGACAGACCTGCTTTGAATTGTTTACTCTGGCATTTATCATGGAGAAATGGTCAGAAGCACTGATGAGATCCGGGACAGTGCAGAGTGACTGACTGATTAGTAATGGAGAGGCCTTGAGCTAGGATCTCTCTGTATGACAGCGGTTCACTATGTGGAAGCGTCTCTCCTTACCCCTTCTCTGGCTCTCAGAAGGGCAGTTTACACATACAGCTCATCTCTCCAAAATCCTTCACTGCTTCCCCATCCCATGAGAAGAAATCTAAATACATCTAATTCCGCCCAAGAGGCAGCCCAGCTTTATGCACGTGCTTTTTTCTCTCTCATCATGGGAGGTTTACGGGGGGGGGAACCTTCAAAAATGGATACTATAGTGTGGTTATAGAAATCTATATTTAATGTTTATATTACATGTGTAATATAAGCTGTGCAGTATGTAATATATACTTGTGTATATTTATGATTTGACATATTCTACAGATTTACACCCACTAATGTGTGTGTGTGTTCACCTCTTCCTTTGACACCGGCCTAATTCTTTTTCGATACGGTCATGGTATGCTGCATGTTTCTTAGTAAGAGAACTTATTTGTTCTGAAAGACATAGGGGGAGAGACGTGTGATGTACATAATTAAAACTATAAGTAGCATCCATCTGGCTGCTTAATGAGCTTTTATTTGAGGTACAGTTTCTGGTATTGGAAGGAGGTTCTTTTGAAGCCAGTTGTTCTGTTGCCAGCTGCTGGGTGGAGTGAGTGCATAGGGACCAAAGGAAAGAAAACAAGCAGGTAAGATCTAATTTATTTATCCACAATAGGCTAAACTATTCATGCAGCCTGTATACAAGTGGATTTCTGATCATGCAGTCTCCTATTGTTAAAACGCGTGGCTGTCCCTGAAACAAAAGGTGCACAGATGTCTTCCTTAACAGGGCTATGGAGTCAATACATCAAACCTTTGACACTGACACATCTATTTTTGTACTGTCTGATTACAACTATAAGATGAAGATAAGAGGTTGTAGGCTCTGGAGTAATCTAAGAAAATACTTTTTCACAGAAAGGGCAGTGGACACGTAGAATAGCCTCCCTGTGGAGGTCGTGGAGACAAGGACTGTGTCTGAATTTAAGAAAGCGTGGGGCCTTGTAGGGAAAGGAGGGGATAGTGGTTACTGAGGATGGGCAGACTAGATGGGCCATTTGGTCCTTAGCTGCCATCATGGTTCTATGTTTCTAACAGAAACTGATTAGAGGCTTTAAATTTGTTCTGGATCTAAAATATTGGTAAATATTGTATTTATTAGTACATAAGTAATGCCACACTGGGACCATTGAACCTGCTGTTTGTGGGAAAGCACGGGGTACAAATGTAATAAATAAAAGACCAAGGGTCCATCGAGCCCAGCATCCTGTCCACGACAGCGGCCAATCCAGGCCATGGGTACTTTCAGATCCAGAACGAAGCTGGATAGATACACCTCTATCTTTTGTTCTGGATCTAAAGTACAGGTAAATAGAACTTTACATCCAGGACAAAGCGAGAGATCTATATAAGCATAAACAATTTTTTAATGAAGTGTTTAAATAAATTGAAATAAATAAATGTCCCAGCTGGTGGTAAGAGAAGATGTACTGTAGGATACTGTCCAGGATGTGACCACAGCCTTCACAACAGTTTAACAAGGATAAAATAGTACCAAATAAATCTGATTGATTAAGTGGCTTTTGAAAATTACCCTCATCTGGAGTGCTCCCTTTGCAGAAAAAAGGTTTAGTATTTTAAAGTGTAATGTACAATTTATACATTTTATCAGGATTGTTCATCATCTCTCCAGACCATTTCCGATGAGTGGATATGTGCTATTAGCCAGTATTTGTATTGACAAAGCAATATCAATGAGAAAAAAAGAACAACAGTTCCCCACGTAAGCAAGGGGAAGAAAGAAACAACCATAAGAAATTCAACTGTTCTCCTTACGGCTGAGCTTAATATGCTGTACACTGGTGTCTAATGTAAGGTTTTACACAGGGTTAGCTATTGTACAAAACCGTGCAGACTTTAGTCACATGCTACTGTTTGTGCTAGCTCTCTGCATCTGCCTGTAAAGTTTGAACTTTGGCCAGTTACTATTTAAAAATAACCCCCCCCCCCCCCCCCATGCTTTGCTTGTAACCAAGTTACTGTGATAATAAAAAGCCAGTTTTATCTTCATAGATCATTAGATCAAATAGAAAAATAATACACTTCTGTAATGACCTCACATTCAAAGTATTGTCTTTAGGTCTGCCCTGTGGTTCTCACGTCTTGGGGTGGTGGACACAAGGCCTGGGAGGAAGTTTGATGTGAATGTTCTGTGGATACTGGATTATGATAAAGCAGTCAGCTAGAGAGAACCATGTCATGTAATGCCTTAGTGCTACCCCTAGCACCCACCTGGAGTTAAACCTAGCACTGCCCAGGCCCACCTGCATCTGTGCACATGCCCCTACACTGGCATACCGTTCACCTGCCTGCTGGGTCCCACATGCCTCTGGACAAGTTCTCCCACCTGCAAGTTATTCCCCCGGTGGTTGCTAGGGGCAGTGGAGCCACAGAAAAAATGAAGATACATACCTGTAGCAGGTATGCTACAGTTATGTATCTTCATTTTCTCCAAGCACAAGCAGGCTGAATATTATCACTGATGGGGTATCCATAGGGCCCAGACTCACTCAAAACAATGAACATTGGTCAATTGGGCCCAGCAACAGCGAGGACATAACTTAGATTGACCTGAAAAGAAACACAAAGTGAGAGTGCAGCCTGGAACAGAACATAAATGGATTCTTTAACCCCAAACAGATTGTGCAACACTGCCCAAACCGACTGTCACATCGGGTATCCTGCTGAAAGCAGTATTGAGATGTGAATGTGTGGACTGATGACCACGTGGCAGTCTTGCAAATCTCTTCCATAGAAGCTGACTTCAAGTAAGCCACTGACGCAGCCAAGGCTCTGACATTATGAGCTGTGACATGGTCCTCTAGAGTCAGCCCAGCTTGGGCATAACTGTAATCTGCTAGCCAATTGGAGATGGTGCATTTACAGAGGGCGAGTCCCCTCCTGTTGGGATTGAAAGAAAGAACTGGGCAGACTGTCTGTAGGGCTTAGTCCGCTCCACGTAAAAGACCAATGCTCTCTTACAGTCCAAGGTGTGCAACTTGTCCTCACCAGGGCAGGTATGTGGACGGGGGAAAAATGTTGGCAAGACAATTGACTGGTTCAGATGGAACTCCGACACCACCTTCGGCAAGAACTTAGGGTGAGTATGGAGGACTACTCTGTTAATGGTGAAATTTGATATAAGGTGCATGAACTACCAAGGCTTGGAGCTCACTGATTCTGCGAACTGAAGTAACAGCCACCAAGAAAATGACCTTTCAAGTCAAGTACTTCAGCTGGCAGGAATTCAGTGGCTCAAAAGGAGCTTTCATCAGCTGGGTGAGAACGACGTTGAGATCCCATGACATGGGTGGAGGTTTGACAGGGGGCTTTGACAAAAGCAAACCTCTCACAAAGCGAACTACTAAAGGCTGTCCAGAGATAGGCTGACCTTCTACACATTGATGGTAAGCACTGATTGCACTAAGGTGAAGTCTTACAGAGTTGGTCTTGATTCCAGACTGTGATAAGTGTAGAAGGTATTCAAGCAGGGTCCGTGTAGGACAAGAAAAGGGATCTAGGGCCCTGCTGTCACACCAGACGGCAAACCTCCTCCATTTGAAAGAATAACACTTTTTCATGGAATCTTTCCTGGAAGCAAGCAAGACTCGGGAGACACCCTCCGACAGACCCAAAGAAGCAATCTCTAAGCTCTCAACATCCAGGCTGTGAGAGCCAGAGACTGGAGGTTGGGATGTAGAAGCGACCCCTCGTTCTGGGTGATGATGGTTGGAAAACACTCCAATCTCCATGGTTCTTCGGAGGACAACTCCAGAAGAAGAGGGAACCAGATCTGATGGGGCCAAAAAGATGCAATCAGAATCATGGTCTTGCTTGAGTTTCAGCAAAGTCTTCCCTACTAGAGGTATGGGAGGATCCGCATACAGAAAGTCTGTCCTCCAATGCAGGAGAAAGGCATCTGACGCTAGTCTGGCGTGGGCCTGAAGTCTGGAACAGAGTTGAGGGACTTTGTGATTGATCTGAGTGGTGAAAAGATCCACCGAGGTGGTGCCCCACGCTTGGAAGATTTCGTGGACAACAACCATGTTCAGAGACCACTCGTGAGGTTGCATGATCCTACTCAACCTGTCGGCCAGACTGTTTTTGACATCTGCCAGCTACGTGGCTTGGAGAAACATGCCGTGGTGGTGGGCCCAAAGCCACATCTGGACGGCTTCCTGACACAGAAGGTGAGATCCGGTGCCCCCCTGCTTGTTGGTGTAATACATTGCAACCTGACTGTCTGAATTAAAATGGTTTGATTGGACAGCCAATCTCCGAAAGCCCGATCGCTCGTAATTCCAGGAGGTTGATTTGAAGATCTTTTTCCTGAAAGGACCAAGCTCCTTGAGTATGAAGTCAATCTACATGAGATCCCCACTCTAGGAGGGATGCAACTGTCGTCAGCACTTTCTGCGGCAGAGGAATGGATGTCCCAATGTCAGATTGGATCGAATGGTCCACCACTGAAGGGATCTGCAAAACTTGGTGGAGAGATGGATTACATCCTCTAGATCCTGTGGCCTGGTACCACTGGGAAGCTAGGGTCCATTGAACTGATCTCATATGTAGGCGTGCCATTGGAATTGCATGAATTGTGGAAGCCATGTGCCCTAAAAGTCTCAACATCTGCCGAGCTGTGATCTGCTGAGACGCTCAAGCCAAGGACACTAGGGCCAGGAGAGTGTCTGCCCTTGCCTGGGGAAGATAAGCTCGAGACTTCCGTGTGTCTAACAGAGCTCCAATGAACTCCAATTTCTGTACCAGGACAAGGTGGGATAATTGATTACAAACCCCAGTAGCGCCAGCAGTCATAGTCATCTGCATGGACTATAGAGCCCCTGCCTCTGAGGTGCTCTTCACCAGCCAGTCGTCGAAATAAGGGAACACATGCGCTCCCAGTCTGCGTAGAGATGCTGCGACAACTGCCAAGCACTTTGTGAAGACCCTGGGCGCAAATGAGAGACCAAAGGGTAGCACACATTCTCCGAGGACAAGCAGGCTGTTTGTTCTCACGACTGGGTGACGTCCGCGTCAGCCCCCACCAACCGGAAGAAGCTTTGCGGGCGGTCCGCACGCAGGGCACGCCAACCGCGCATGCGCGGCCGTCTTCCCGCCCGTGCGTGACTGTTCCCGCCAGTTCCTTTTTTTCCGCGACTGGAGAGAGTCGTGCCTTCGCCGCTCTCTCTGTTTTCAGCGCCGTAAAAACCGTCGCGTTTACGCGAACCTTTTATTTTTATTTGATTTCGTTGCCGCGCGCTCCACTTTGCTTTTCTTTAAAAAAAAAAAAAAAGGAGCACGCGCTCCCATTTTCCCTCGTTTCTAGCGGGGGCGTCGCGTTCGATTTCTTTTTCGAGGTGTGATTACCGCCACCATCGACGACTTTAACTTCGCCGACGCGATTTTTCCGTCGATGTCCTCGAAGGTCCCGAGTGGATTTAAAAAGTGTGGTCGGTGCGGCCAGCCGATCTCGCAGACCGACACCCACGCTTGGTGCCTCGGGCCGGAGCACAATATCAAGTCGTGTTCCCTGTGTCTCGGTCTCCGGAAACGGACTCAAGTTGCGAGGCAAGTTCTTCGGGACCGTCTTTTTGTAACTTGCGCCGGCCCCTCGACGTCGACGGCATCGGTATCGACGGCCGGTTCTTCGGTACCGGTATCGATGCCCGAGAAATCGGGGCATCGACCCCAGGAGCACAGGTCCCGTCGGCCCGCCGGTGAAGGTAGGGGTGAGAGGCCGTGTGGGCAATCGGCCCCGGTCACTCCCTCGGCCCATGGCCCTCGGGACCGAACCCTGTCGGACCCGGTTCCTCGTGACCGAGGGGGATCGACCTCCTCCTCCTCTGCTCCACCTGGCGCCGATGACGGGCATCGCAAAAAATCAAAAAAGCACCGTCATCGGTCGCCCTCGATGCACCAGGGTTCCGGTGCCGGCAAGGAGTCGACGCCGAAGCGTCCGCGTCGAGAGGAGAGATCCCCTTCGGTAGTGGAGGTACCGCCGCGTCAGGGTCCCAGCACTTCGGTGCCGTCTCCTGGACCCGAGCAGCTTCTGGCACCGACGCCTCTACCGGCCCGCAGCGGGCCTGGACGAGTGCCTCCGAGCCATCCTTCCGGGGATCCTGGAAGGGTTGATGCGCCAGGCTGTGCCGGCACCTCGGCGCCGTTGACACCGCCACGCAGGTGGAGTCCCCGTCGACGTCGATGGAGGGAGCTTCGTCCCCGCCGGCGCGGGAGTCCACCGCTCGACGACACCGAGGCCTCGGTGCCTCGACGTCGAGCCGGGCCCGGTTAAGGACTCAGCTACATGAGCTTATGTCCGATACCGAGGAAGAGGCCTCGTGGGGGGAAGAGGAGGACCCCAGATATTTCTCCTCAGAGGAGTCTGCGGGCCTCCCCTCTGACCCCACGCCTTCACCGGAGAGGAAGCTCTCACCCCCGGAGAGCCTCTCTTTTGCCTCCTTTGTCAGGGATATGTCTATCTGCATTCCCTTCCCCGTGGTCTCTGTGGATGAGCCGAGGGCTGAGATGCTCGAGGTCCTCGACTATCCATCACCACCTAGAGAGTCCTCCACGGTACCGTTGCACAATGTCCTCAAAGAGACACTGCTTCGGAACTGGATGAGACCGCTATCTAATCCCATCATCCCCAAGAAAGCGGAATCCCAGTACAGAATCCACTCTGACCCAGAGTTAATGAGGCCCCAATTGCCCCATGACTCGGCGGTCGTGGATTCTGCTCTCAAGAGGGCACGGAGTTCGAGGGATACCGCCTCGGCGCCCCCGCGGCGGGAGTCTCGCACTCTGGACTCGTTTGGGAGGAAGGCCTACCAATCCTCCATGCTCGTGACCCGCATCCAGTCATACCAGCTCTATACGAGCATCCACATGCGGAACAATGTGAAGCAACTGGCGGACCTGGTCGATAAACTCCCGCCGGAGCAGTCCAGGCCTTATCAGGAGGTGGTCAGGCAGCTGAAGGCGTGCAGAAAGTTCCTGTCCAGGGGTATCTATGACACCTGTGACGTGGCATCTCGTGCTGCGGCCCAAGGTATAGTGATGCGCAGGCTCTCATGGCTGCGTGCCTCTGACCTGGACAACCGCACCCAGCAGAGACTGGCCGACGTCCCTTGCCGGGGGGATAATATTTTTGGTGAGAAGGTCGAGCAGCTGATGGACCAACTGCATCAGCGGGAAACCGCCCTCGACAAGCTCTCCCACCGGGCACCTTCATCATCCACCTCAGCAGGTGGACGTTTTTCCCGGGCCCGGCAGGCTGCACCCTATTCTTTTGCAAAGCGTAGGTACACCCAGCCGGCCCAAAGGCCTCGTCAGGCACAGGGACAGCCCCAGCGCGCTCGTTCTCGTCAACAGCGTGCGCCTAAGCAGCCCCCTGCGCCTCCACAGCAAAAGCCGGGGACGGGCTTTTGACTGGATCCACGGGAACATAGCCGCCCTCAAAGTGTCCGTACCGGACGATCTGCCGGTCGGGGGGAGGTTAAAATTTTTTCACCAAAGGTGGCCTCTCATAACCTCCGACCAGTGGGTTCTCCAAATAGTGCGGTGCGGATACGCCCTGAATTTGGCCTCCCTGCCACCAAATTGTCCTCCGGGAGCTCAATCTTTCAGCTCCCATCACAAGCAGGTACTTGCAGAGGAACTCTCCGCCCTTCTCAGCGCCAATGCGGTTGAGCCCGTACCACCCGGGCAGGAAGGGCAGGGATTCTATTCCAGGTACTTCCTTGTGGAAAAGAAAATGGGGGATGCGTCCCATCCTAGACCTAAGAGGCCTGAACAAATTCCTGGTCAAAGAAAAGTTCAGGATGCTTTCCTTGGGCACCCTTCTGCCAATGATTCAGAAAAACGATTGGCTATGTTCCCTGGATTTAAAGGACGCATACACTCACATCCCGATACTGCCAGCTCACAGACAGTATCTCAGATTCCGCCTGGGTGCACGGCACTTTCAGTATTGTGTGCTGCCCTTTGGGCTCGCCTCTGCCCCACGAGTGTTTACAAAGTGACTCGTGGTGGTGGCGGCGTATCTACGCAAGCTGGGAGTGCACGTGTTCCCATATCTCGACGATTGGCTGGTCAAGAACACCTCGGAGGCAGGAGCCCTCCAGTCCATGCAGTGCACTATTCAACTCCTGGAGCTGCTGGGGTTTGTGATAAATTACCCAAAGTCCCATCTCCAGCCAACCCAGTCTCTGGAATTCATAGGAGCTCTGCTGAATACCCAGACGGCTCAGGCCTTCCTTCCCGAAGCGAGGGCCAACAACCTCCTGTCCCTTGCTTCGCGGACCAGAGCGTCTCAGCAGGTCACAGCTCGGCAGATGTTGAGACTTCTGGGTCATATGGCCTCCACAGTTCATGTGACTCCCATGGCTCGTCTTCACATGAGATCTGCTCAATGGACCCTAGCTTCCCAGTGGTTCCAAGCCACCGGGAATCTAGAAGATGTCATCCGCCTCTCCACCAGTTGCCGCACTTCACTGCTCTGGTGGACCATTCGGACCAATTTGACCCTGGGACGTCCATTCCAAATTCCGCAGCCCACGAAAGTGCTGACGACGGATGCATCTCGCCTGGGATGGGGAGCTCATGTCGATGGGCTTCACACCCAGGGTCTGTGGTCCCTCCAGGAAAAGGATCTGCAGATCAACCTCCTGGAGCTCCGAGCGATCTGGAACGCACTGAAGGCTTTCAGAGACCGGCTGTCCTACCAAATTATTCAAATTCGGACAGACAATCAGGTTGCAATGTATTACACCAACAAGCAGGGGGGCACCGGATCTCACCCCTTGTGTCAGGAAGCCGTCGGCATGTGGCGGTGGGCTTGCCAGTTCGGCATGCTCCTCCAAGCCACATACCTGGCAGGTGTAAACAACAGTCTGGCCGACAGACTGAGCAGAGTCATGCAACCGCACGAGTGGTCGCTTCATTCCAGAGTGGTACGCAAGATCTTCCGAGAGTGGGGCACCCCCTCGGTGGACCTTTTCGCCTCTCAGACGAACCACAAGCTGCCTCTGTTCTGTTCCAGACTACAGGCCCACGGCAGACTGGCGTCGGATGCCTTTCTCCTCCATTGGGGGACCGGCCTCCTGTATGCTTATCCTCCCATACCTTTGGTGGGGAAGACCTTACTGAAGCTCAAGCAAGACCACGGCACCATGATTCTGATAGCGCCCTTTTGGCCCCGTCAGATCTGGTTCCCTCTTCTTCTGGAGTTGTCCTCAGAAGAACCGTGGAGATTGGAGTGTTTTCCGACTCTCATCTCGCAGAACGACGGAGCGTTGCTGCACCCCAAACTTCAGTCCCTGGCTCTCACGGCCTGGATGTTGAGGGCGTAGACTTCACTGCGTTGGGTCTGTCTGAGGGTGTCTCCCGTGTCTTGCTTGCCTCTAGGAAGGATTCCACTAAAAAGAGTTACTTTTTCAAGTGGAGGAGGTTTGTCGTTTGGTGTGAGAGCAAGGCCCTAGAACCTCGTTCTTGCCCTGCACAGAACCTGCTTGAATACCTTCTGCACTTATCGGAGTCTGGCCTCAAGACCAACTCAGTAAGGAATCACCTTAGTGCGATTAGTGCTTACCATTATCGTGTGGAATGTAAAGCCATCTCTGGAGAGCCTTTAGTTCGGTTCATGAGAGGCTTGCTTTTGTCAAAGCCCCCTATCAAGCCTCCTACAGTGTCATGGGATCTCAACGTCGTCCTCACCCAGCTGATGAAACCTCCTTTTGAGCCACTGAATACCTGCCATCTGAAGTACTTGACCTGGAAGGTCATTTTCTTGGTGGCAGTTACTTCAGCTCGTAGGGTCAGTGAGCTTCAAGCCCTAGTAGCTCATGCTCCATATACCAAATTTCATCACAACAGAGTAGTGCTCCGCACCCACCCAAAGTTCCTGCCGAAGGTGGTGTCGGAGTTCCATCTTAACCAGTCAATTGTCTTGCCAACATTCTTCCCAAGGCCGCATACCCGCCCTGCTGAACGTCAGTTGCACACATTGGACTGCAAGAGAGCATTGGCCTTCTACTTGGAGCGGACACAGCCCCACAGACAGTCCGCCCAATTGTTTCTTTCGACCCTAACAGGCTAGGGGTCGCTGTCGGGAAACGCACCATCTCCAATTGGCTAGCAGATTGCATTTTCTTCACTTACGCCCAGGCTGGGCTGGCTCTTGAGGGTCATGTCACGGCTCATAGTGTTAGAGCCATGGCAGCGTCAGTGGCCCACTTGAAGTCAGCCACTATTGGAAGAGATTTGCAAGGCTGCGACGTGGTCATCTGTCCACACATTCACATCACATTACTGCCTCCAGCAGGATACCCGACGCGACAGTCGGTTCGGGCAGTCGGTGCTGCAGAATCTGTTTGGGGTGTAAATCCAACTCCACCCTCCAGGACCCGAATTTATTCTGGTCAGGCTGCACTCTCAGTTGTTCTTCATAGGTCAATTTTTGTTATGCCCTCGCCATTGCGAGGTTCAATTGACCTGGGTTCTTGTTTTGAGTGAGCCTGAGAGCTAGGGATACCCCAGTCGTGAGAACAAGCAGCCTGCTTGTCCTCGGAGAAAGTGAATGATACATACCTGTAGTAGGTGTTCTCCGAGGACAGCAGGCTGATTGTTCTCACCTACCCTCCCCTCCTCCCCTTTGGAGTTGCTTTTTCATCTTTTTGCTTGTCATTCAACTGGCGGGAACGGTCACGCACGGGCGGGAAGACGGCCGCGCATGCGCGGTGGGCGTGCCCTGCGTGCGGAACGCCCGCGAAGCTTCTTCCGGTTGGTGGGGGCTGACGCGGATGTCACCCAGTCGTGAGAACAATCAGCCTGCTGTCCTCAGAGAACACCTGCTACAGGTATGTATCATTCACTGTACTGAAAGTGCTGAGTTCCCAATCGAAATCAAAGATACTTCCTGTGAGCTGGGCGGTTCGAGATGTGGGTATAAGCATCCTTTAAGTCCAGAGAGCATAGCCAATCGGTTTCCTAAATCATGGAAAGAAGGTGCCCAGGGAAACCATCCTGAACTTTTCTCGGACTAGGAATTTGTTCAGGGCCCTTAGGTTTAGGATGGGACGCATCCCCCCTGTTTTCTTTTGCACAAGGAAGTACCTGGAATAGAATCCCAGCCCTTCTTCCCTTGGTGGAACGGGTTCGACCGCAATGGCCTTTAGAAGGGCAGAGAGTTCCTCTGCAAGTACCTGCTTGTGCTGGGAGCTGAAGGACTGAGCTCCCGGCAGGCAATTTGGAGGGTTGGATACCAGATTGAGAGTGTATTGTAACCGGACTATTTGAAGAACCCACCGGTCAGAGGTTATAAGAGGCCACCTTTGGTGAAAAAAAATATCAACCTCCCGCCGACAGGCAAGCCATCCGGCACGGACACTTTTTCCGATGCTATGCTGCACTGGAGCCAGTCAGAAGCCCATCCCTTGCTTTTGCTGGGGAGCCCTAGGGGCCTTAGGCGCACGGCATTGACGGGAATGCGCATGCTGGGGCTGAGCCTGAACCAGCTGCCGAGAAGTAGGAGTGTACCTACGCCTGTTATAGGAATAGGGAGCACTCCTCTTCCATCCAAAAAACCTCCTGGAACAGGAGGCGGTAGCAGAAGACATCTGGCGGGAGAGAGAATCCATGGTGTCATGATGCTTTATCTGATCGACCATGTCCTCTATTTTTTCTCCAAAAAGATTAGCCCCCCCCCCCCCCGGCAAGGAACATCTGCCATTCGCTGCTGGGTCTTCTGATCCAGGTCAGAGACACACACAACCATGAGAGTCTGTGCATCACTATACCCTGAGCAGCTACTCGGGATGCCACATCAAAAGTGTCATAAGACCCCCTGGTCACGAATTTGACACGCCTTCTGCTGCCTGACCACCTGGTGAAAAGGTTCAGCAAGCTCCAGAGGAAGTGCTTCAACTAAACTGGACAGTTGCCTCACCAAGTTCCGCATGGATGCTCAGGTAGAGCTGGTAAGTTTGGATCTTGGCAGCGAGCATAGCGGCCTGATAAGTTCTCCGCCCAAAAGAATCTAATATCCTAGACTTTCTGCCTGGGGGCGCCGAGGCATAGTCTCTAGGACTGTTGGCTCTTCTGAGAGCAGAGTCCACCACCATGGAATCATGAGGAAGTTGGGCCTTCACTATTACAGGCTCTCCATGGACTCTGTACTGGGACTCAGATTTTTTGGGGACAACTGGATTAGAAAGAGGGTACGACCAATTTCGCATAAGCACTTCCCTCAGTGTATTATGCAGGGGAGCCATAGCAACCTCAGGCGGAGAAGGATAATCTAAGACCTCGAGCATCTCAGCCCTGGGCTCATCCACAACCTCCTAAGGAATGGAATGTCCTTAGACATTTCTCTAACAAAAGATGAGAAAGAGACTGTCAGGTGGAGACATTCTACTCTCAATTGGCGGAGTAGGATCAGAGGGAACCCCACACGACTCTTACTACTACTACTACTACTACTATTTAGCATTTCTTCCTCCAAAAAGTATCTGGGGTCTTCCTCATCTTCCCACGAGCGCTCCTCATCGGTATCGGACAAGAGCTCCCTAAGAGTAGCCCGAACCTGAGCCTGTCTCAACGTTGAGGATCGACTACCTTGTGGGGAATGTCGAGAAGTTGACCCCGGAGTCTGGTGAAGCTTCCTCCACCGACGGCGAGTCAACCCGGGTGGCAGCCGACGCCGGTACCGCAAGCGGTACCAAGGACGGGGACCTCCGCACAGGCGATGGGCCAGATGCCGCCTCCACAGTCGGTACGGAAGGCGCAAGCACCCCCGATACCAAGGCAAACTGGCGAAGCAACCCTTCCAGAAGCTCCAGAAGAAGGGCCCTGATACGCTCGTCGAGAGCTTCCATCAGTAAAGGCTGGGGGGCCGGTGCAGGAGTAGGTTGCAGAGTCTGAAGGGGCTCGAGAGCCGGTACCAGGCTGCCAGATGACCGACGCATTGGCACCTCCTGAATGGAGGGTGAGCGGTCCTCCCGGCGTCGACGCTTCTCAGGTGCCAACTTCCTCGTCTCCCCGGAGCTCTCGGTAGCGTGCATGGAAGGAGAACGATGACGGTGCTTCTTAGCCTTCGCTCAACGCCCTCGAGACTCGGTACTGAAAAGGACATGGAACCGTCACGCCTCCTCAGGACCGGGTCTGACGCAGGTCGGTCCTGGGGGGCCTGCATAGCAGTAGGCCTCGAGATAGGTGGAGACCCACTCGATGCCTCACTGCTCCCAGCTTCATGCGGTCTTTTGGCAGCCATTACCTGGATTCCCGCTGTCAATGCTTCCCTCAACGTCGATGTTGAAGGACCGGACCGATCTGAAAAACGTTTCTCACACTGAGCCTCTCGAGCCACATGGGTCCGTTTTTTCATCAATTTACACAGCTTAGAAGCAGCTGGAAGATGGTCGGGCCCAAGACACTGGAGACACCACACGTGGGGGGTCGGTACTGGATATGGTCCGGATGCACCGAGTACAATGCTTGAAGCCGCTGGGTGTCCTCGATGACATGGAGGGAAAAACGGCGGTCGTGAAATCAAAAGGCTCGAAGGTGCCAAGAAAAAAGGGCACAAAAAAGGAAAAAAACAACCCAACTGAGCAGCCTAAAGGGTGCCTGCGTCGAAAAAGAAGGAAACTTAAAAGGAGGGAGAAAACCTAAGAAATAAAGGAAAAACTACTACTTTTTTTTTTTTTTTTTAAATTTGGGAAGCAAACAATTTGAAAAAAGAAAAAGGAAAAAACAGAAGCGATAACGCTAACTGGGGTCTCCTGAGCCGATAAAGAGAGTGTAAGCAAATTCGTGTCTCTTTAGAACGTGGATCAAGAAGAACTAAAGGAGACATGCTTGTGTCGCGAGCGGGAACCTGCTTGCACATGCGCGGTGCGTCTTGACCCGTGCGACGTCGCGTTCTGGAAAGTTCTTTTTTTTTTTTTATAAGTCCAGGGCCGTCGCGGATGATGACCCATCAGTGATAATGTTCAGCCTGCTTGTCCTCGGAGAATACCCATAAACCAAGAACACAAACTTCCAGATTCTTATTCAGGCCAGAACATCAGAGCTAAACATAGGTTTATTACCAAAAAATATAGAATAGTGAATGGTAAAATTTTAAACAGCAAACAAATAAAACAACAAGGATTTGGTGTTAAATCTAGCTGAACACTTTTTACTACCTAAGTAGTACCTGTGGAGGTCAGGAAAAAGAAACTGCTCACAGGAATTGAACAGGGCCTCAATGCAGAGGTCTACTCCCGCCACACTCCCAACTGAGACTGAGGTTCTAGCACATTCTAGGCTAGGTCTTTGGCTTCAGGACCAGTTAGGACAGAGCATTAGCATTAAGGATGTTTAACCAGTGACACTGCAGGCTACTTTTCCCTTTTGGGGAATGTAGCTGAAAAGAAAACAGACCTCTGTTACAGTTATAATGCCTTGGGTCAAACAACACCTGTTGGCCAACCAAGGGAAATACACTGAAGGAAAAACGTGTCATAGGGCAGCAATACAAATCGCAAAGCATGGGAGCCCCCTGTTCTGCCACAAACCCCAACTTTAACTCTAAATTAGAGCTGAACCTAATAGGATATTTTACTATTCAGCCAAAGATGAATGAGTATTGAGCTTTAACATAATAAATAAATAAAAGCAGTGTGAAATCAGAGATCAAGTGTTTATTTCAGTAGACTTTAGCACAGTAGAGCCCCAGATTATTCATATTTAAATTGCTATTTGGCTGAATATGAATAATGTATTTGGGGCAGGATCAAATATGAATATTTGGTAAAGCCCTAGTGGAAAGTAAAAATGGGGCACAAGTATTTATGAAAAGGATGTTCACACAGATTCTGATATAAAAATGCCACATTTTTGGAGCTGTGAAGGAAGTTTCTCTTTGTTCCTGGAGGTTGCACAATTCAACTAGTAATTTTGTACATTCAAGAATTTTGAGTTTGGAAAGTGAAGTCAGTTCAATATATAGAGAGTATGGCTGCATTTCAATTAAAAATTTTAATTGTGATTAATCGCATGACTAAAAGGTCCAATATCTCCCTCTGTCCCATCATCTCTCCCCACGTCCAACATTTTTCTGTCTCCCTTCTCTCCACTCCCAGGTCCATTATCTGTTTCCATCCTTCTCTCTCTCCGATTGACTAGAATCTCTCCCCTGCCCAGCCTTTGCTTCAACTGTTCTCTCACTCCCTGGCAGTGATACTTGTACACTATCGGTCTGCTGCGAGGCTTTCCCTTTGGCCTGCCCCAGCTCTTCTGATGTAACAGTTAATTAGATTTGTGCATCACAACTTATTCTGTTTTCTCACACCCTACTGGTATGTATAAGAATTTATCCCTTATTAAACACTGATTTCTGAACCTTTCATATGCAGGATGTAGTAATCCATCTCCAAAATCTCAGTATTACAAGCTGCATGTTAATTACTGTTAACACTTAACATGTTTATTAGTCACAATTTAAAAAAATAATAAAAATCATGGCTAATAAAATTAATCATGCAGCACCATCTCCCCCCCCCCCCCCCCCAGCAGCAATATTTTTTTTATTTTATTTTTGTTACAATTGTACCCTGCGCTTTCCCACTCATGGCAGGCTCAATGCGGCTTACATGGGGCAATGGAGGGTTAAGTGACTTGCCCAGAGTCACAAGGAGCTGCCTGTGCCTGAAGTGGGAATCGGACTCAGTTCCCCAGGACCAAAGTCCACCACCCTAACCACTAGGCCACTCCTATCTTACCTGTGGCCTGCTTTCCCTCTGACCCCTCCCAACACTTGCAGAAATAGGAAGTTAGTTTCAGATACTATTGCCGTCTAAATTGTCCATTTCTAGGCGTCTCAGATGTTGCATATGGTCTCTAAAGAGTCACACTGCCCTCATATAAAACATCTTTATTTCATCATCATTAAGCCATCCCACTCTGGAAAAAAAAAAAATCAAACCACAGGGAGTTTTGGCTCCTGTCATGGTTTCTCAAATAAGAACTCAAACTGCCGGGGGGGGGGGGGGGGGGGGGGGGATATTAAGGAATTTACACATAAAGATGAAGCACAATTGGCAGTTAGAAACATGGTCCATCAAGCCCAGGATCCTGTTTCCAACAGTGGCCAATCCAGGTCACAACTACCGGGCAAAATCCTAAAAAAAAAAAGTACAAAACATTTTATGCTGCTTATCCCAGAAATAATGGTCTATGGAGTTTTCCTTTAGGAAGCTGTCCAGAGTTTAATTATACATTGAGTGAAGAAAAGGTTTCTCTGATTCGTTTTAAATTTACTACTTTGTCGATTCATTCCATGCCCCCTCCTAGTATTATAAAAAAAGAGTAAACAAACCATTCACAACTACCCAGCCGTCTTTTTTCCAAGCTGAAGAGCCCTAGCCAGCCTTTTCTCATAGGGAGCCATCCCATCCCTTTATCATTTTAATCACCCTTCTCTGTACCTTTTCTAATTCCACTATCAGGCTCATTTTCGAAAGGGATCGCCGTCGGGAGATTGCCGGCAATCTCCTGATCCCGGCCAAATTGGTATTATCGAAAGGCGATTTTGGCCGGCCCCAACTGCTTTTTCGTTGCGGCGCCGGCCAACCTTCAAGGGGGTGTGTTGGTAGAGTAGCGAAGGCGGGACGGGGGAGTGGGTACGGGATGGCCGGCTTCACCTTATAATGAAAAAAAAATGGCCGGCTCGAACAAGCATTTCGCCAGCTGGACTTGGTCCATTTATTTTTAGGACCAAGTCTGAAAAAAGTGCCCCTACTGACCAGATGACCACCGAAGGGAAGCGGGGATCACCTCCCCTTACTCCCCCAGTGGTCACCAACTCCCTCCCACCCAAAAAACCCAAACTTTTTTGGCCAGCCTGTATGGCAGCCTGAAATGTCAAACCCAGCTCCTTTACAGCAATATGCAGGTGGACCCAGGCCCATCCTCCCCCCTACCTGTGCCACTTGTGGTGGTTAATGTTGAGCCATCCAAAACCCACTGTACCCACATGTAGGTGCCCCCCTTCATCCCTTAGGGCTATGGTAATGGTGTAGAGTTCTGGTGAATGGGTTTTTTTTTTTGGGGGGGGGGGGGGCTCAGCACCCAAGGTAAGGGTGCTATGCACCTGGAAGCTATTTTTGTTTTTTTAAGTGCCCCCTAGGATGCCCGGTTGGTGTCCTGGCATGTGAGGGGGGGCCAGTGCACCACAAATGCTGGCTCCTCCCACACCCAAATGCCTTGCATTTCGCCGGGTTTGAGATGGCCGGGCCTGGTTTCCATTATGGCTGAAAAACGAAGCCGGCCATCTCATATAAACCCGGCAATCCTGCTCTAAACCCGGCGAGCAATTTGGCCAGCGCCAAGCATATTTTGAAAATACGCTTGGCTGCGCCCTGTCACAGAGCCAGCCCTGAAGATGGCCAGCCATCGATTTGGCCGGTGCCGTTCAATTATGCCCCTTTATATCTTTTTTGAGATGCGGTGATCAATAAAAGGGATGTGTTCTTCAGAGCAAATGCTTTGAATCAGAAACTCAGTAACTTTTTTGTACTGTTCAGTGCTGGTATGGAAGTGGTAGCAGTTTTGTCCATTTGTTGTTGTAGTATCAACTTATACAAAAAGGCACATAGGAGTATAGGCTGACGCACAGCTCCATGAGTCTATGCTGAGCTTAACACAAAGTGGAGGGATGCAGCAGCATGTAACTTCAAGGTGAAATTAGATCTTACCTGCTAATTTTCTTTCCTCAGCGACCCTCCAGACCGGTCAAGACGCGTGGGTTATGTCCTCCTACCAGCAGAGGGAGACTGAGAAAACACTAAGCTTTTGAAGCCTGTATATATAACCTGTGCAGAACCTCCACTAGCCAGTATACCCCTGACAAAGCAGAGAAACAAAAAACACTAACAACAACTAGCAACCCTGTACGTGGTCACAGTAAACTGCAAAAACAAGAAACATCTTCCGCTTGCTCTTACGGAAACATGTTCCTTTGCCTTTGATAAAACAGTTGGGCTTCTACAGGTGGACTATCAAAGAAGAGCCCCACCTGTCCCGGACTCCTATCACAAAACAGAAATAAACAGTCTGCAATTAGAGAAACAACAATTTACAGCAGCCAAGAATTATCCAACAAACACACCTCCTGGCCTCCAATACAGACAGGGCGGGCTCTTGACCGGTCTGGAGGGTCTAGAGGAAAGAAAATTAGCAGGTAAGATCTAATTTCACCTTCCTCAGCGACCCTCCAGACCGGTCAAGACGCGTGGGACGTACCAGAGCAGTAACTAACTTATGGGAGGGACCTACTAAGGCCAGAGGTAAAAATTGCTGCCCCAAAGCGCACCTCGTCCTTTGCATGCACAGGAATCCTATAATGCTTCACAAAGGAATGCAACGAAAACCAAACCGCAGCCCGACAAATATCTAACAGAGAAATCATACTATTCTCCGCCCACGAGGCTGCCATTCCCCTAGTGGAATGAGCAGACCAGCCCCTAGGCACCACAGGACCCTTCACCAAGTAAGCAGATGCAACCGCCTCCTTCAACCACCGTGCTATGGTCACCTTAGGAGCCGCTGCACCCTTCTTTGGGCCACCATGAAGAACGAACAAACGGTCAGAGGCTCTGAAGTCCTGAGTTCCAGAGAGATAACAACTCAAAACTCTCCTGACATCCAGCTTGGCAATACCACGCTGCTCCGAATCTCCAGCCATATCACCCAACACTGGCAGAGAGATGACCTGATTAACATGGAACTCGGAAACCACCTTGGGCAAAAAAGGAAAGCACCGTCCGCAACGAAACCTTTCCCTCAGAAAGGACAAAAATGGTTCCCTAAAAGACAAAGCCTGAAGCTCTGAAACACTCCGTGCTGAAGTAATCGCCACCAACAAGACCGCCTTTAAAGATAAATCCTTACAAGATGCCGATACCAGAGGCACAAACGGAGGCCTGATCAAAGCATCCAAAACTAGCTTCAAATCCCACGGAGGCACCATCCGTCACTGAGGCGGACGCAGCAACTTAACACCCTTCAAAAAACGCACTACCTCAGGCACAGACGCGAAGGACTTTCACTGAAGCTTCCCACGAAAACATGACAAAGCTGCCACCTGAACCTTCAGTGTAGACAAGGCCAGACCTCTATCAACACCATCGTGCAAAAATTCCCAAACTTCCGCCACCGAAGAGTGAAACGGCCGAACTCGATGGTCTTCACCCCAGTGCTCAAAGATTCTCCAAACCCGGACATACGCCAAGGAAGTGGATCGTCTACGGCAACTCAACATTGTAGCAAAGCCACTGGACGAAAGCCCCTTCTTCTTCAACTTGTGCCGCTCAAGAGCCAAGCCATAAGCGAAAACCGAGCCGGATCCGGCATGATTATCGGGCCTTGACACAGAACTGATCCCAACAAAGGCAGGGCCGCCGCCCCTGCCAACCGCACCAGGTCTCCATACCATGGTCGACGCTGCCAATCCGAAGCTACCAGAATCACCCGACCGGAGTGATGTTCGATGCGCTATATTACTCGACCGACTAACAGCCACAGAGGAAACACATACAGTCACTCCCGAAGCCAAGGCAACAGAAGAGTGTTGATTTCCTCCGCTCAAGGGTCTCTTCAGCGACTGAAAAAAAAAAAATCTCTGAACTTGCGCATAGCGAGCCGTTGCCCTAAGATCACCGAAAGTCCCCAGACCGACACAACTCACTGGAACACTGACCGAAGAAAAGACCACTCTCTGGGATCTAGAGTGTGCCTGCTGAGATAATCTGCATCTATGTGACCTACCCCAGCCACATGCGCTGCCAAGAGAGCCTGAAGATGAGTTCAACTGCGCCGCCAAGGCTCTTTGTTCCCCCCTTGACGGTTGACATATGCTACTGCCATGGCATTGTCACAGAGCACTCGGACTGCCTTGTGGCGAACCACCGACGTCAAGGCCTGGAGCGCCACCCGAATGGCCCGAGTTTCCAGCCGGTTGATGGACCACTCTGCTTCTGCCCGAGACCACCGGCCTTGAGGTACCTGACTGAGACAATGTGCCCCCCAACCTTGCAGACTGGCATCCGTGACCATTACCAGCCCCTGTGGGGACTCCAACGGCATTCCTTTCCCAAATTGCGCGGACTGAGCCACCAGCGGAGACTGAGACGAGGGGCCACCGACAGCGGACAACACATTTCCAAGTCCTGCGACAGAGGGGACCAACGACTGAGCAGAGCTGACTGTACCTGACGCATGTGCGCCCTGGCCCACGGAACTACCTCTATGGTCGCCGCCATCAGGCCCAGGACCTGACGATAAGTATGGGCCGTCGGCGCCTTCTCTGCAAGGAACCGACGAATCGGACCCTGTAACTTGGAACCAAAAGGCTGCACAAAGGAAAGTGAAGATAAGCTTCCGTCAAATCCAGGGAAGTGAGAAACTCTCCTTTCCTGACCGCACCAGTGACCGACCGCAACGTCTCCATCCGGAAAGAGGGCACCTTGAGTGCCGCATTGACCCTTTTGAGATCTAAAATGTGACGAAAAGTGTCCTCTTTCTTGTGGACCACAAAATAGATCAAATAGCACCCTGAGCGTTGCTGATCTGAAGGAACAGGAACCACGGCTCCCAACGCGAGCAGCCACCGCAGAGTGTCCCTCACTGCTGCCCTCTTGCTCCAAGACCGACAGAGGGATTCCAGAAACACTTCGGGAGAACAGCTTTCGAATTCCAGCGCACATCCGCCTCGAAACACCTTGAGAACCCACTGATCTGACCTGATTTGGGCCCAACTCTGGTAAAACAGACTCAGCCGAGCCCCAACATGCACCAGAGCCTGAGCCCGCACACCTTCATTGGGAATTGTGGCCTGAATACTAACCTCCCGCGGAAAAAGCCACGCCCTCCGCGACGACTCTCACGAAAGAACTGTGTGCGCTGGAAAAACCGACCCCTAGAGGTCCTACTACTATTAAACATTTCTATAGCACTACTAGACTTATGCAGCGCTGTACAAATTAACATGAAAAGACAGTCCCTGCTCAACAGAGCTTACAATCTAAATTGGACAAACAGACAGCTAGGGGTAGGTCCCACTCGATCTGCCCGGCCTATACCGCTGAGCCTCCCTAAACCGTCCCCGAGAGGAACTAGTTCTGGCCCCTGCCTTGAACCGAAAATCTGGAAGCCATAGAACCTTGGTATCACTAAGACCTCACACTAACTTGTCCAAATCTTCTCCAAAGAGCATAGCTCCCTTAAGTGGCAGAGACCCACAACCATAGCCATATTTTTTGTCTGAAGTAGGCAACAAATCATAAAAGCCTCAGACAAAAAGGATGAACCCATGTCCAAGTCGACTAACTCCTGACCCCCAGAAGAACCAACATCTACTGAATCATCCAGGAGCTTCTCGGCCCAACGAAAACATGCCCGAGCTACCAGACCCCCACAAACCGAGGCCTGCAGGGCTAGAGCCGACAAAACAAAACTACGCTTGAGAAAAGATCCCAACTTCCCATCCTGAGGATCACGGAGAGCCGTTCCTCCATCAACCGGGATAGCAGTAGCTATAATTACTGCCGTCACTACTGCATCTACCGTGGGAGCCTTAAAGGAATCCCTATCGTCCTGAGGGAGGGGATAAAGCCTCGCCATTGCCTTTGCCACCTTACACGGCAAATCCCATTCCTGACAAATCATCTCCCGGAGATCCTTGTTCATAGGGAAGGATCACGCCTGACGCTGAATGCCCTTCACCAACGGATCCTGGACAGTTTCCCCCAACGCCACCTCAGGACCAAACTGAAGGGTGGACGACACCTGATCTATGAGTTCTGACAGCTCATCTCTATGGAAAATCCGCACTACTGAAGGATCCTCTCCAGGAATCCAACAATCCTGCTCCTGAGAGCCGTCAATTCCATCTGACTCCCCCAGATCACTAAGCGCAGCTTCTGCAGCTACAGGAGAAAAACATTGCCTGTCCTCTGACCACTCTAACCGTGGTCTCTCAGCCAAGACGGAAATAACCCCCTCTTCCAATTGGGGGGGGGGGGGGAGGGGGGGGGGTCCCGATCTCCAGGCCTGATACCGCGTCCAGACAAAATCTGGAGGAAAGCCCACCATTCCTGGACCGTCATTAGGCCCTTTTGTGCCAAAAACGGAGGCCGCAGGCCCAAAACCAGCCGGCTCCATGGGCCGCGTCAGACTCAAGATGGCGGCTGTTCCCGCCGAAACTGTTCCCGCTGACAGCGGCCCTGCCTACGCTCCCGCTGACCCGGAGACTCCCGACACCATCGATCCCTCCGCGGTCAAGTCGGGGGGGTGCCGCAGCCACCTTTATAGGTGCACCGCAAAGCTACACTGAGCGCCCGGCGCCTCTACCCCTCGCCACGAGCACGCGCGACATCGGAGGAGCTGGGCCGCCATAAACCACGAGGGAAGGGAAAAGCTGTTCCGCAAACGCGCCAAACCAAAAACTCACTCACACTGCAAAAGCACTGGAGAAAGCGCTGCTCTCTCGTTCCAGCAAGGAATCAAAACCCCCGTTCGGTCCGCTGAAAATAAAGAAATAAATGCCCTTAAAGGCACAGTACTCCAACTCTGGCAGCTGGAAATTGTAAGGCACTCAAGGCTACAATACTGAGAAAGCAGCCGAGGCACAAAGCTGCCAAGCAAAACGAAATAGAATAACTGACCTTAAAGGCACAGTACTCTAATTCTGGCATCTGGAAATTGTAAGGCACTCAAGGCTACAATACTGAGAAAGCAGCCGAGGCACAAAGCTGGCAAGCAAAATGACATAGAATAACTGACCTTAAAGGCATCGTACTCTAACTCTGGCATCTGGAAATTGTAAGGCACTCAAGGCTACAATACTGAGAAAGCAGCCGAGGCACAAAGCTGCCAAGCCAACAGAAATAGAGAGCAGCACAGGGGGAGGGACCCAAACATAGGTGTAACACCCCAGGGGGAAAAACTGGGCCCCACCAGACCCAGGGCACCAAAGCACTTTTTTTTTTTTTTTTTTTTTTTTTTTTTTTTTTACACACACGTACAGGGTACTGCAACAGAATAAGTTTGGAAGGAAAAAATCCTACGACCCAATGACAAACTACCTCACCAGATTATTGGAGACTGCACAGGCTGTCAACTGCTACCTCTGCTGAGACTGAGAAAATACTGGCTAGTGGAGGTTCTGCACAGGTTATATATACAGGCTTCAAAAGCTTAGTGTTTTCTCAGTCTCCCTCTGCTGGTAGGAGGACATAACCCACGCGTCTTGACCGGTCTGGAGGGTCGCTGAGGAAGCTGCTGTTAATCACAGCATGGTGCTCTATCCCACCAATATAATCAAATAGCCCTTGAGCACAGAAGTTGAGAAGCCCTCTATTCAATATGAGTACTTCCCATGACTGATCTTCTCCTCTTATGGGCTATTTGTTAATGCAACTTTTTTTTAGCCACTGCACTGCTGAAGTGGATGAGAATGCTCAGGATGTGTTTATTGCCAGTTTGGCACTGTTTATAGTTGATCTTCTACTCTGCTACAGGGACAAAGAAGTTTCTTCTATACTCCACCTGAACACCAGTAAAGCTGGGCTGTTTTATTTATAAAATAAAGCCAAATAAATATACAAAATTCAACACCCCCCTCTCACTGCATTCAAATCTTGAAACTGTCAACTTTTAGGCTCCCACACAAACAGAAGAGTGTCTTTTGTTAGCCTTCAAGATCAGTTTGCCCTCCACTGCTAGTCCCAGGGCCGCAGGACTAGATCAAGCTCTTAGCAGCTGTAGCCTTGGAGCTTCATTAGTACTGGCTTAGATGCACACCACCGTGTCCTGTCACCTCGAAAGCATCCTCAGCCCAGCTCTTCCCGCGTCTTCCCTATTTTCTTGGGCATTTTCTTGCTGGAAGCGTCTTCCAGGTCTTTGGACTTGTAGTAGTGTGGAGCCACTTCCAGTAGCCAGGTACTGTCGATTTCAATGATCTGTGCAGGGTGAAAACCAAAAGTCCGCTATAAAACAGCTTTGCGAGGAAAGGAAAAAAATGAGCTCAAGCAAAAAAAAGATTGTTAGGCTTGCTTTTGAAAATGCACACCAACTAGGTTAATAAAAAAACCTTGCAGTTTATTACTATATTTCTTGAAAATTTCCATTACATTTATGTTGATATGTAAATGTAAAAAGTTATAAAGCATTAAAAAAAAAATTGCAATTTGGCATGGAGCAGGATACAATTAGCAATCTGCCCACGCGGGGCTGCAGACTTTCACGGTGAAACCTACCATGTGTACAAAGCACATGCAGTGCGCTTACACATTCATGCCCACTCAAAAAACAGGCACATGTGCATGAATTTGAAAACAATCTGTAGCAAAATTTTTCCTCCTGCAACCTAAACATACATTACTCTATTTTTACACATATTTCCCCAGATTCTATAAATGGCGACTAATTTTCACAACGAAATTGGCACACATAGCAGATTTGTGCAATTATCGGTACTAATTGGCACTCATTAGGATTTGCGCTCATAACTCGCTAAGTGTATTCTATAAAGCAATGTGTGGTCAATCAGACCATGTGGATCTCAAGAGGGCATGGCCATAGGAGGGGCATGAGCATGCCTAAATTAGTCATGTGCTTTTCCACCAGGGTTTAGTTGGCGTAAGTGACCGTGACTAAATTTTCTTGTAGGATCTGGCACTATACATCCTATATAATAATTTGCACCTCCAACGTTCCATGTCTGGCTTCGTAACATCTCCTGATGTCAGCCAGCCTCCAGCGTTCCCTTCCCCCTCACTGTCCCGCCCTCGCGTCAAGACGTAATGATGTCAGAGGGCGGAACAGTGAGAGGGAAGGGAATGCTAGAGGCGAGCTGACGTCAGGAGGGATGTTACGAACGGGACGGAAGCCAGCGCCAGCCAGACAACTTTCAGGTAGAAATAGAGGGGAGGAGAGAATCGCAGGACATCGAGGGTAGGAAGGGCAGGGCAGAGGAGAATTGATGGACATGGGAGGGACAGTAGAGGAGGAAATCACGGGACATGGATGGGAGGGCAGGGAAGAGAATTGCTGGACATGGAGGGGAGGGCAGGGGAGAGAGAGAGAGAAAAAAAAAAAAGCTTACATGACAGCCTTCCTAGGGCCCGTTTCATTGTTGAAACAGGCATGGTTCCACTAGTATTCTATAAACTGTGCCTAATGTTAGGTGGCGTATATAGAATCTGGCCCATAATATGCACAAATTATTTTTATTATTCCAGTTCTTGTATTCCGTTTGTACCTGTTCAGTTCAAGGACAGATCACAGTTAATCAGGGATTCCATGGCGTCCCACAGATCAATTCAGAGACTTGTGGGTTATGTCCCTCTACCAGGACGTGGAGATATAGCAAACCTTGGAGGTTCTCTTTATGTGGACCTGTGCAGCCAGCTGAACCTCAGTATTCTCTCTATTTAGCAGGTGGAGGGACATCTCTGTGCAGCTCTGGTTTGATCTGGCTACTGGTGTACTTTGGGCCTAGCTTAGCACAGACAGGGGTTGAGTGGCTGTTTGTAGCTTGTGGTGTACACCTGGTGGTGCCAAGTCCCTCCCGGTCACCCCCTACCTTTCCTCCGTTGCCCGGGGCTGTTGGCCTGATCAGGTGTTTCCTTTCTTTCCTGACTTAAAAAAAGGTAAGAGACTTTGTTTTTGTTTAATTATATGGAGGAACTAGACATTCTGCCGAGTCAGTTTTGGGGCAGGTGTTTGTGGAGCATGTCAGTGCCTTCTGAGACGGCTAAGCGTTGCTCCCGGTGTGAGGGCCAGAAAACAGCATCGGGGGAGTGTGAGTCCTGTCGCCGTCAGCCCGCAGCAGGTGTTCAGTGCGATGGGAGTTCGCCTCAGGCGTCCGTGAGTCGGAAGCACAGGGGGTAGTTTTGGCGGTTTCCTCGGGACAGTTAGTGCAGCGCGCATTGGCGGGCGCCATTTTTTTCCTCTCAGGCATGACCCTCCGCACGTGGCGGTTGATAGGTCCCTACGGTGGATTCCTTAATCACAGCTGTCACTAAGAAAACCACTCTCCCTGTGAAGGGTGGCATGGCGCTCAAGGACCCTCAGGATTGTAAATTGGAGACTTGCTTGAAGCTGTCCTTTGAAGTAGCAGCCCTTTCCCTGCAGGCCTCAGTTTGTGGCTCTTATACGGTGCGGGCATGCTTATCGTGGGTACAGAAAGCCTCCTCTCCGGAAGATCTCGTGGCTGTTTTGCTGGCCTTGGAGTCCAGTTTAGCCATCCTTGCGGATCTTCTTTATGATCTTTTGAAGGCTTCAGCCAAGGAGGTTTCCCTAGCGGTCACCATCCGTTGCTGGCTGCGGTTTGCTGCATTGGGCTGCAGACATGGCCTCTAAGTCACGTTTAGCAA
Source organism: Microcaecilia unicolor (assembly GCF_901765095.1). Classification (NCBI taxonomy): domain Eukaryota; kingdom Metazoa; phylum Chordata; class Amphibia; order Gymnophiona; family Siphonopidae; genus Microcaecilia; species Microcaecilia unicolor. The sequence continues at coordinate 211,195,087 of NC_044033.1, forward strand.
GGCTTCCTTTTACTACTACTACTTATCATTTCTATAGCACTACAAGGCATACGCAGCGCTGTACACCATACATGAAAAGACAGTCCCTGCTCAAAGAGCTTACAATCTAGATAAGACAGGCAGACAGACAGAACAATTAAGGGTAAGGTAATAAAGAGGTGAGGATAAAAGGACAGGGCAAGTGAGCAGTGGTTAGGAGTCAAAAGCAGTGGTAAAGAGGTGGGCTTTAAGTTTGGACTTGAAAACGGCCAGAGAGGGGGCTAGACATACAGGCTCTGGAAGTCTATTCCAGGCGTGAGGTGCAGCAAGATAAAAGGAACGGAGTCTGGAATTCTCCGAGGACAAGCAGGCTGCTTGTTCTTACTGATGGGTGACATCCACGGCAGCCCCTTCAATCGGAGATCTTCTCTAGCAAAGACGTTTGCTAGTGCATGCGCGACCGTCTTCCCGCCCGAACTCGCTCGTGTTAGTCAGTCTTCTTTTTTCCGCGCTCGGGACGGCTATGTTTAGTGCCGTTCTGTGCCCTGAGGAGACCCTCGTGCTTTTGCTGCGTCCTTCCGCTTCGGAAGCACCCCTTTTTTCTTAGTTTTCACGTTGTGTGTTTGTGTAAAAAAAAAAAAAAAAAAAAAGAACTCCTTTATTTTCAAGTTTGTTTTTCCCCGTCAAGTTTCCTTTCGCTTTCGTCAGCGGCCCTGTTGGCCGCCCGTACGGGTTTTTCCCTTCTTTTTTTGGTGCCCTTTGCCATCATCGCGGATTTTGACTTCGCCGGCGTGATTTTTCCGCCCATGTCATCGAAGCCTCCTAGCGGCTTCAAAAAGTGCACCCAGTGCAACCGGGTTATCTCGCTCACTGATAGGCACGCTTTGTGCCTTCAGTGTCTGGGGGCTGGGCACCGTCCTCAGGCCTGTAATCTCAGTCTTCTGTTGAAGAAGAGAACTCAGGTGGCGAGATTGGCCCAGTGGAACGTCTTGTTCGGGGCCTCGCCTGGTGTTTCGACGGTCACAGTATCGAGGTCATCGGCCGGTGCATCGACGTCTGCTGTACCGAGGTCATCGACCGGTGCTCCGGCGTCTACGGTACCGGGATCATCGTTGGTACTGATGTCATCGGAGGATGCCTCTTCATCGGGAATGCATGAGGGCTGTCCATTCCCCTGCTGGTGGCGGTGAGCCCTCGAGTAGGTCTCCCCCTGCCTCGAGGGCTCCTGCGGTACAGCCCCCCCCCCTCCCCCCGGGATCGACCTTCTTCGGACCCGAGGAAGAGACGTTTGGATTCGACGTCCTCCTCGTTGGTACTGGGAGGTTCCGGTGACATGCTTCGTGTGAAGGCAAAGAAGCATAGACACTGGTCACCTTCCAGACGTGGTACCGAGAGCTCTGGGTCGCCGAGGGATTCGGCACCCACTAGGCATCGACGCCGGGAGGACCGCTCACCCTCCAATTCAGAAGGTGTCGATGCGCTCCACCTTGGACAGCCCGGTACCGCTTCCGCCCCTCGGACAGATTCTGAGCTCCTCGCCTGTGCCGGACTCCCAGCCTTCCTAGACAGCCGCTCTAAGCGAGAGCCTCCGGGCCATCCTTCCAGGGATCCTGGAGGAGCTGTTGCGCCCTTATCCAGTACCGGGGGTGCTTGCGCCGCAGGTGCCGTCGAGTGAGGCGACGGCTGGCCCCTTGCCCGTCGTGAGGTCTCCGATACCGCTTGCGGTACCTGCGTCGGCTGCCTCCCAGGCAGACTCCCCAACGACATCGATGGAGGGAGCTTCACCGCTGCTGATGCGGGAATCTGCTTCTCGACGTTCCCACCGTGGCCATGTGTCTACGGAGTCCAGGTGGGCACGGCTTCGGACAGAAGTCCATGAACTGGTGTCCGACACCGATGGTGAGGCCTCGTGGGAAGCAGAGGAAGACATCAGATATTTCTCAGATGAGGAGTCTGACGGTCTTCCTTCTGATCCCACTCCCTCCCCTGAAAGACACCTTTCTCCTCCCGAGAGTCTATCTTTCGCGGCCTTTGTCCGGGAAATGTCTACGGCAATTCCCTTCCCTGTGGTTACGGAGGATGAGCCAAGGGCTGAAATGTTTGAGCTTTTGGACTATCCTTCGCCACCTAAGGAATCGTCCATAGTACCTATGCATCATGTCTTCAAGAAGACAATGCTGGAAAACTGGGCGAAGCCGCTAACTAATCCCCACATTCCCAAGATCGAGTCCCAGTATCGGATCCATGGGGACCCTGAGTTGATGCGGACTCAGTTGCCTCACGACTCTGGGGTTGTGGATCTGGCCCTTAAGAAGGTCAAGAGTTCTAGAGAGTATGCTTCGGCGCCCCTGGGCAGAGACTCTAAAACCTTGGATTCTTTTGGGAGGAAGGCCTACCATTCCTCAATGCTTGTAGCCAAAATCCAATCTTACCAGCTCTACACGAGCATTCATATGCGGAACAATGTGCGGCAGTTGACGGACTTGGTGGATAAGCTCCCTTCTGAGCAAGCTAAGCCTTTTCAGCAGGTGGTCAGGCAGCTGAAGGCGTCGTAAATTCCTGGCCAGGGGTGTTTACGATACTTTTGATGTCGCGTCCAGGGCCGCTGCTCAAGGTGTGGTGATGCGCAGACTCATGGCTGCGTGCCTCCGACCTGGAGAATAGGAGTCAGCAGCGGATTGCGAATTCTCCTTGCCGGGGGGATAATACTTTTAGTGAAAAGGGAGAACAGGTGGGAGAACAGCTCCACCAGCGGGACACCGCATTCGACAAATTCTCCCGCCGGGCGCCTTCAGCATCTACCTCAACTGGTAGACGTTTTTATGGCAGAAGAAGGACTGTTACCTATTCTTCTAATAGGCATAGGTACAATCCTCCATCTCACCAGCCGGCTGCCCAGGCCAAGCCCCAACGCGCTCGTTCTCGTCAACAGCGTGCGACTCAGCAGGCTCCTGCGGCTCCCCAGCAAAAGCAAGGGACGGGCTTTTGACTGGCTCCAGCAGAGCATAGCCGAAATCAAAGTGTCTGTGCCGGACGACTTGCTGGTTGGGGGGAGGTTAAAACTTTTTCACCAAAAGGTGGCCTCTCATAACCTCCGACCAGTGGGTTCTTCAAATAGTCTGGCTAGGATACTCCCTCAATTTGGTTTCCAAGCCTCCAAATTGCCCACCGGGAGCTCAATCCTTCACCTTCCAGCACAAGCGGGTACTTGCAGAGGACATCTCCGCCCTTCTCAGCGCCAATGCGGTCGAGCCCGTGCCACCGGGGCAGGAAGGGCTGGGATTCTATTCCAGGTACATCCTTGTGGAAAAGAAAACAGGGGGGATGCATCCCATCCTAGACCTAAGGGCCCTGAACAAATATCTGGTCCGAGAAAAGTTCAGGATGCTTTTTCCCTGGGCACCCTTCTTCCCATGATTCAGGAAAACGATTGGCTATGCTCTCTGGACTTAAAGGATGCTTACACTCATATCCCGATACTGCCAGCTCACAGACAGTATCTTCGATTTCGTCTGGGAACACGGCACTTTCAGTATTGTGTGCTACCCTTTGGTCTCGCCTCTGCGCCCAGGGTGTTCACAAAATGCCTGGCTGTAGTCGCGGCGTCTCTACGCAGACTGGGAGTGCATGTATTCCCTTACCTCGACGATTGGCTGGTGAAGAACACCTCCGAGGCAGGAGCTCTACAGTCCATGCAGATGACTATTCAGCTCCTGGAGCTGCTGGGGTTTGTCCAAAGTCCCACCTTCTTCCTGTTCAGAAACGCGAATTCACAGGGGCTCTGCTGGATTCTCAGACTGCTTGTGCCTACCTCCCGGAAGCGAGGACCGACAATCTTCTGTCCCTTGTTTCTTGGGTACGAGCATCACAGCAAATCACAGCTCAGCAGATGTTGAGATTGCTCGGCCACATGGCCTCCACAGTGCATGCGACTCCCATGGCCTGCCTCCACATGAGATCAGCTCAATGGACCCTAGCGTCTTAGTACCACCAAGCTGCGGGGGACCTAGAAGACGTAGTTCTACTGTCCACGAGTTTTCTTCAGTCCCTCCAGTGGTGGACAATTCGGTCCAATTTGACTCTGGGACGTCCTTTCCAAATTCCTCAGCCTCAAAAGGTGCTGACGACGGATGCGTCTCTCCTGGGGTGGGGAAGCTCATGCCGATGGGCTTCACACCCAAGGGAGTTGGTCCCTTCAGGAGACAAGTTTACAGATCAACTTCCTGAAATTATGAGCAGTCTGGAATGCTCTAAAGGCTTTCAGAGATCGGCTGTCCCATCAAATTATTCTAATTCAAACAGACAATCAGGTTGCCATGTACTACATCAACAAGCAGGGGGGCACCTGATCTCGCCCCCTGTGTCAGGAGGCCGTCAGTATGTGGCTTTGGGCTCGCCGGAATGGCATGTTTCTTTAAGCCATGTATCTGGCAGGCGTAAACAACAGTCTGGCCGACAGATTGAGCAGGATCATGCAACCTCACGAATGGTCGCTCCATTCCCGAGTGGTACGCGAGATCTTCCAAGTGTGGGGCACACCCTTGGTGGATCTCTTTGCCACTCAAGTCAATCACAAGGTCCCTCAGTTCTGTTCCAGACTTCAGGCCCACGGCAGGCTAGCGTTGGATGCCTTTCTCCTGGATTGGGTGGGGGAAGGCCTCCTGTATGCTTATCCTCCCATACCTTTGGTGGGGAAGACTTTGCTGAAACTCAAGCAAGATCAAGACACCATGATCCTGATCGCTCCCTTTTGGCAGCGTTAGATTTGGTTTCCTCTTCTTCTGGAGTTATCCTCCGAAGAACCGTGGAGATTGGAGTGTTTTCCGACCCTCATTACTCAGAAATAGGGGGCGCTTCTGCATCCCAACCTCCAGTCCCTGGCTCTCACGGCCTGGATGTTCAGAGCGTAGATTTTGCCTCCTTGGGTCTTTCACAGGGTGTCTCCCGAGTCTTGCTTGCTTCCAGGAAAGATTCCACTAAGAAGAGTTACTTCTTTCTATGGCGGAGGTTTGCCGTCTGGTGTGACAGCAAGGCCCTAGATCCTCGCTCTTGTCCTACACAGACCCTGCTTGAATACCTTCTGCACTTGTCCAAGTCTGGTCTTAAGACCAACTCTGTAAGAGTTCATCTTACTGCGATTAGTGCATACCATTACCGTGTGGAAGGTAAGCCTATCTCTGGACAGCCTTTAGTTGTTCGATTCATGAGAGGTTTGCTTTTGTCAAAGCCCCCCATCAAACCTCCTACAGTGTCATGGGATCTCAATGTCGTTCTCACCCAGCTGATGAAACCCCCTTTCGAGCCACTGGATTCCTGCCATCTGAAGTACTTGACCTGGAAGGTCATTTTCTTGGTGGCTGTTACTTCAGCTCGTAGGGTCAGTGAGCTTCAAGCCCTGGTAGCTCATGCTCCTTATACCAAATTTCATAATAGAGTAGTCCTCCACACTCACCCTAAGTTCTTGCCAAAGGTGGTGTCAGAGTTCCATCTGAACCAGTCAATTGTCTTGCCAACATTCTTTCCCGTCCGCATACCCGCCCTGCTGAACGTCAACTGCACACATTGGCCTGCAAGAGAGCATTGGCCTTCTATCTGGCGCGGACACAGCCCCACAGCCAGTCCGCCCAAACGTTTGTTTCTTTTGATCCGAACAGAAGGGGCGAGGCTGTCGGGAAATGCACCATCTCTAATTGGCTAGCAGATTGCATCTCCTTCGCTTACGCCCAGTCTGGGCTGACTCTTGAGGGTCATGTCACGGCTCATAGTGTTAGAGCCATGGCAGCGTCAGTGGCCCACTTGAAGTCTGCCACTATCGAAGAGATTTGCAAGGCTGCGACGTGGTCACCAGACCACACATTCACATCGCATTACTGCCTTCAGCAGGATACCCGATGCGAGTGTCGGTTCGGGCAGTCGGTGCTGTAGAATCTGTTCGGGGTTTAGAATCCAACTCCACCCCCCTAGGCCCATTTTTATTCTGTTCCAGGCTGCACTCTGTTAGTTGAAGAAGTTAGGTCAATCTCAGTTATGTCCTCGCCATTGCGAGGCCCAATTGACCTTGTTTGTTGTTTTGAGTGAGCCTAGGGGCTAGGGATACCCATCAGTGAGAACAAGCAGCCTGCTTGTCCTCGGAGAAAGCGAAAGCTACATACCTATAGAAGGTATTCTCCGAGGACAGCAGGCTGATTGTTCTCACCAACCCGCCCGCCTCCCCTTTGGAGTTGTGTCTTCCCTTGTTTTTGTCTTGCTTTTTACTGGACTGACGAACAAGAGCGAGTTCGGGCGGGAAGACAGTCGCGCATGCGCGGTATGCGTGCGTGCGCGAGGGCTAGCAAACGTCTTTGCTATAGAAGATCTCCGATTGAAGGGGCTGCCGTGGACGTCACCCATCAGTGAGAACAATCAGCCTGCTGTCCTCGGAGAATACCTTCTACAGGTATGTATCTTTCGCTTTAGCAGCAGAGGAGAAGGGGACAGATAAGAGAGATTTATCAACAGAATGGAGTACCCGAGGAGGGGCCTAGGGAGAGACAAGAGTGGAGAGGTACTGGGGAGCGACAGAGTGAATGCAGTTATAGGTCAATAAGAGAAGTTTGAATTGAATGCAGTAACGGATAGGGAGTCAGTGAAGTGACTTAAGGAGAGGGCTAGTGTGAGCATAGCGACTTTGGCGGAAAATGAGTCGCGCAACAGAGTTTTGGACTGATTGAAGAGGAGAGAGATGGCTAAGAGGGAGGCCGGTGAGAAGCAGGTTACAATAATCAAGACGAGAGGTGATAAGAGTGTGAATAAGGGTTCTAGTAGAGTGCTCAGAGATGAAGGGACGGATTTTGCTGATGTTATAGAGAAAGAAACGTCAGGTTTTGGCAATCTGCTGAATGTGAGCAGAGAAGGAGAGAGAGGAGTCAAAGATGACCCCAAGGTTACGAGCAGATGAGACAGGGAGAATAAGAATGCCATTCACAGAAATAGAGAAAGGGGGGAGAGGAGAGGTAGGTTTAGGGGGAAAGATAAGAAGCTCATCTTTTGGCCATGTTAAGTTTCAGATGACATTGAGACAACCAGGCAGCGATATCAGATAGGCAGGCTGAAACATTGGTCTGGATGCGAAAGCCAGATTGGAGTGGGTCAAGAACAGCTTGAGATGAGAGAAAGTCAAGACAGCGGCAGTGAATGGCGCGTTCAAGTAACTTGGAAAGGAAGGGGAGGAGGGAGAGGGGTCGATAGTTGGAAGGACAGGTAGGGTCAAGTGAAGGCTTCTTCAGGAGCGTTTAGGGGAAAGCTTTTGTTTGGGACATAGAACAGATTGTGAGGGACCTTGGTGACTCTAAGGGCCAGCGCCTCCTGGAGGACAGGTCCAAGTTTGTACGACCAGCGGGACCTAGACCTAAGTTTAGGGATACACGGCGTTACCGTCCAGGTTGTGGGGCCTCTTTTCAGAGAGCAAGGTCTTCTCAGAGGCCTCAGCCCTTTCGAGGTGACAGGCGGGCCTTCCTTTCCGATAACAGAAACCAGCCAACAGCCAGGTCCGCCCAATGATGGGGCCCTGGTCCCTATCCAGCTGGTTATTGGGGACAGACTGTCCCTATTCCTGGTGGAGTGGACCAGGGTAACATCCGACCAATGGGTCTTGGAGGTTATCAGAGACGGCTACAAGTTAGAATTGGCTCGTCCGATAGTAGACTCCTTTCTAGAATCTCCTTGCAAATGTCCTGCCAAGGTGCGGGCCGTTCGACACACCCTCAACTTACAAATGCTGGGTGCCGTCCAGCCCGTACCCCCAGCAGAAAGAGGGTGCAGTCGATACTCCATTTATTTTATGGTGCTAAAAAGGGGCGGTTCTTGGCGACCCGTCTTAGATCTCAAGTGCGTCAACAGGTCCTTACGGGTTTGGCTTTTCCCCATGGAAACCCTTCGATCGGTGATCGCAGCGGTACAGCCATGGGAGTTTTTGACCTCTCTCGATCTCAAAGAGGCCTATTTACACGTTCCAATCTGGCCTCCCCACAGGCGCTTTCTTTGCTTTGCAGTGCTCGGTCATTATTTTCAAAGTAGTGCCCTTCGGCCTAGCCACAGCGCCTCGGACCTTTTCCAAGGTCCTGGTAGTAGTGGCGGCCTATCAAAGGAAGGAAGGAAGGGATTCAGGTCCATCCCTATCTAGACGACTGGCTTATGCGGGCATCTTCTTTCGAGGAGAGTCGGCGGGCAACCGACAAAGTGGTCGGGTTGCTTCAGTCGCTTGGTTGGGTGATCAACTTCCCGAAGTGCAGTAGATAGTTGCCACTCTCACTCAATGGCTCAATTTCTATCTTCTATCCAGCAAATTTCCCCCAGCGGGAAGTGACCCATTCCAAAAAAAACCCCCGAATCATACTTGTCTGATGTAAACAACTACTGCCCAATTGCTTTCATCCCTTTAGCCATGAAAATCATGGAGGGTTAAGTGGCGGAACAACTGGACTCTCTTCTACAAAAATTCAACATACTACAAAGAGCTTTTCTCTAAAGGCCAATGTACTATCATAATCTAATTCAACTTATGTAGCACCCTTTCACCTGGCTGACTTTGAACTGATGACTCAAATTCTAAATAACTTCACCATACAATGCCCAGTTCTATCCTGGTTCCAAGATTCTCACCACTCGCTGATATCGTGTCAGAAAATACGGAGTTCTTTTTAACAGATGGAACTCCCCCCCCCCACCAGTAGGGTCCCACAGGGCTTCCCACTCCCTATTCAACTTATTAATACAGTCCCTGAGGGCCCCCCTGGATCAAGCCAAGATAAACCACTTTATATATGCAGACAATATCACCGAGATTACCCAGTCTCACAACTGTGGTCAGACACACTTATTCCTCAGCAGATCCTCTGTCCACAGACTCAAACTAAACAAGAGCAAAACCAAGTTCCTATGGTTGGGCCCTGAATCTACATTCAAAGATCTTAGGAGTTGAGAGTGATCACCTAATGACAATGCAGAACCACACCCAGTCAACCATTAAACAAGCCTGAGAAAATTGTGAGTACTCAAAAATACCCCATCGCCCCTAGGCAAACATCACTCCCTCAGTTATCCCATCTATCTGTAATTCCTGGCCTAAATTGACCAGTCCTCAATTAACTGTGATCCGTCCTTGAACTGAACAGGTACAGACGGAATACAAGAACTGGAATAATAATAATAATTTGTGCATATTATGGGCCAGATTCTATATACGACACCTAAAAAAAAAAATCAGCACTGGAAAAAACCGCACAGCACTATTCTATAAACCTCACCTAACATTAGGCGCAGTTTATAGAATACACATAGCACCAGATCCTACAAGAAAATTTAGTCGCAGCCATTTACGCCAACTAAAACCTGGTGGAAAAGCACATGACTAATTTAGGCATGCTCATGCCCCTCCTATGGCCATGCCCTCTTGAAATCCACACGGTCTGATTGACCACACATTGCTTTATAGAATACACTTAGCGAGCTATGCATGCAAATCCTAATGAGTGCTGATAATTGCACAAAATTTGCCAATGGAACACTAGTCACCATTTATACAATTCGGGGGGAATATGCGTAAAAATACAGTAATGCCTATTTACTAAGAACACACAAATAGGTCCCCACTCTTTCCTGCCCTCTGCCACGGAACTGATCCTCTCCTCTCTGCTTTTTTTTTTTTTAAGATGGCTGCCAAGACTTCCAGCGGCAGCCTCGCAAGACTTCATGAGGCCACCACTGGATGTCCTGGCAGCCATTTTAAAAAAGCAGAGACGAGAGGATCAGGGTTGTGGCAGAGGGCAGGAAAGAAGGGGAGGGGGATCTTTTCACTAGACTACCAGGGTACCTAGAGGTATGTGCTGGGAAGGCATCCTGCACTCAAGGGGAGGGAAGGCACTTCCATGGGGATCCCGAGGACCTGGGAGGGGATCCCCATGGTACCCACTCCCATGCAGCTCTCTAAAAGGAAAGCGTAATGTAAGTTATAAAAAGAATTAAAAAGGGAAAAGGGTATATGCTGCCAAACAAAGGAAATAGGCCAACGAGATCCCTGTAAAATGAAACTGTAAACTGCTTAGGTCTAAACGGAAAAGCAGAATGTCAAGTAGTTTCCAAGTGAGAACAGAAGACAGGGGGTTAAAATGATGACCATCCAATGAACCTAAAGACCAAGAAGGGAAAGATAAGTGTGAAGGACCTTATGAACTATCATCAAAATAAGCTAAAATATGTGAGTTCCGTAATAGTTGAAGGCAGGGGCACAGGACATAAGAACATAACCATACTGGGTCAGACCAATGGTCCATGTCACCCAGTATCTCATTTCCAAACAGTGGCCAAGCCAGGTCACAAATACCTGGCAGAAACCTGAAGAGTAGCAACAGTCCATGCTTCTAATCCCAGGATGAGCAGTGGCTTCCCCATGTCTGTCTCAATAGCAGACTATGCAGTTTTCCTCCAGGAACTTGTCCAAACCTTTTTTAAACCCAGGTACGCTAACTGCTGTTATCACATCCTCCGGCAAAGTGTTCCAGAGCTTAACTAGTCATTAAGGCACTGACCTGTCGCATGAACTCCTTGGTGGTAAACACCAGCTCATGGTAAATGAGCCAGCGTGGCTGCTCCTCAAACAGGCAGCTGTTGGGATGCACGTAGACAGTCTGCTGGTGCTTCACCGTCTTGTACCCTCCCCGCGTCAGTCGTGCAGTATGGTAGAAATAGCCTGCTGTAATCGCCTGCATGGGAGAGAGAGTGAGATTAGAAGACAAGGATCCTGCTCCATAGGAGTGGAAAAGTATGAGAAAGTCTGGGCTCTCAACAATGCTAACATTGGTTCAATGATCTGTACTGAGGGCAGTATGCACAGGGTCAGTCACTGCTTAAAGCTATCTGGATAAGGCAGAGGTGTCATACCAATCAGGTTTTCAAATATCCCTTAATGATTATACATAAGACATCTTGGTATCTAGTGGAGGAATATGCATGCACTGCATTAGTGATATCTTAAAAATCTAACCAGGGTTGTGGTTTGACGCTCCTGCAGTAAGGTATCTAAATAGCCTTAAGTGGGTTTTTTGGCCATACTATCTGTTCAATGAATATGAAGTCCTGCTGTAAATGAATAGCTATCAATACAGTCCTACTTAAACAGATAATGGTAAAATTCAGTGTTTTCCTCTTTATTATTTATTAGCCCTGACGTAGAAATGTCTCCTAAATGAATAATTTTTTGGCTACATCTTAACGTGTCCGGCCATAAAGATCTGCATTTACTGGCCCCAATTTAAGGAAAAAAAATAAATTTAACTTTAGAGTTATTTTTAATACTAAGATTGCAAAAGTTATTGGACTTCTTTTAGTATGACTGTCAGAACACCTTTGTGAGGTCATGACCCCCAAAACTCTAGCAGAAAGTGAGGGTCTAAGCTGCCACCACCCCATCCAAAGGCCAAAGCAGAGCTGTAAATGAAAGTACAGTAGTAAGGGTACTAGAATAAGATTTTACACAACAGTTAAAGGAGACCAAGTCTGAGCCACGGAAATACCCACCATTTCCCATCACTCACTTTCCTGATTGGGATGTTGTCGCTTTCACAGGATGCGAGATCAATCTCAATCCTCTCCATCAGCCCCTCTAGCTGCTCCCGTACGTCCCGGGCTCGTCTCATTGAACGGAATTGGATGAAGTTCTCATAGCACCACTGAGTGGAAAAGCCACTTTCTACCCACTATGCGAGAAAACAGGGAGAACATAGGAATAGAGCCTGTCACCTCTAGGACACTGGGAACTGGAGGATTCAGGGGATAGGAGGATACTGGAGGGCTAAGGACATGGGCACAAGGCCTCATATCTCACTCTTTTCTCACCTGTGTATAAACATTCAGCAGCACAAGGTGATCCCCGCCTGGCACAAAGAAATTCATCCTGGCATTGTCAGCATGCACCACCTTGTCTTTGGGGCGGTAGAAGATAGCGTTGTTCACCGACAGCATCGCTGCAATGGTGAGGATTTGTTCTGAACATTTATACCTATGAGAAAATGAGAAGAACTGGATTCCACACACCCACATCCTCTCAGTGCAGAGGAGCAGAATTAGCTTCCCCACTCCCCAGGATTCCAGGTTTCCACATGGAGCAGCTCTAGGCCAGGATTTATGGTGCCCTTATCCCCTCCAATGTAGGGACAGTCTATTCTTCCCCCTCCCCCAGTGTATTTTATTCTCCAGTCTTGCTTGTCAGTGAGAAAGACAATTATTCAACATTATACATAGTACAATATGGGGATTTTTAAGCTCATTCTATGGATTTGTATTATGCCTTATTCCATATAGATTCAGAGCAGATTACAAAGAAGAATTCAACTTCACTTAGCCAAGAGTTAGAAAAGTATAGAATAAAAAATGTAAAATAATTCCATTAGTCAATTCTTCAAAAATATTTAAAAATAATTATAGGGTCAATATTCCAAGCAATTTATGTAGCTAGAAATGGCTGCTGCCCAGTTAAATCGCTTGTTTGGGGTATCTGCTGACACTCAGCAGCATTTAACCGGTTATTGCTACTGGGTATCAACACCGACTGCTAAACTCAAAAGTCAGTACTTTACTGCCTAAGTTAAGCAATAAAATCGAACCACATAAAATTAATTCCTGTCTTTATGTGGTGTGGCTTAGGTGATGGGAGATCACTCCAAACCTTAGCCTTACTAGTGGGAAGACACGTAACGAAAGGAGAAATTAGGTCTTGCCTGATCATTTTCTTTTCATTACTCCTTCCCACTATTCTAGGACCTGTGGGCTAGTTGTGTTCATCAACCAGCAGGTGCAGATAGAGAATTGAAAACTGAGCTAATACTCTTGGCATCCAGTCCAGCTCTCACTATTTACAAAGGCAAGCAATAAGGAGAAACTAAGAATCAACACAACCACCTTAAACAACTCTCTAACTTAATGCTAAACAGACAAACAAACGTGTGTGGACCTCTTTCATCTCTGGATAACATGTAGAGAACAAGTGCAATATTCAGCCCTTAATGGAATATGATGAACTGCATAAGATAGGACAGCTTTTTATGCAGGCCAATTTATGCGGTCATCTTATGGGGTTAAGGGCTGAATAGCAGCACATAACTAAGTGCCAACTCTGCCCTGGAACACCTACAAGTTAGCTGGTTTCAGCTCAGGTGCTAATTGCTAATATTCAGCAGCATGAACCAGCGGTTAGCCATAGACAAGTGGTTTAAATGGTCAGGAGCCTCCCCAGGCCATTTAAGTCACTTTGAATTTTGGGTGGAAACTTAATTATAGGGATAGGCATATCTTGTGACTTCTCACCAGATTACAAAATAAAAAATCTGTGTATTCCAAAATGGTAACAAACCAAAGAGGAAAACAACCAGGCAATGGTCTTCAGCTGCTCTAATCATTATACAGTCACTGCCAAAGAAAGACAACCCCAGGCCTTCACTTACTGTTCTGATGCCAGGATCATTTTGGAGAGCATAGGATCCACAGGAAGTTCTGCCATCCTCCTGCCGAGCTAGAAACAGAAGAACTATCACTGACAAGTAGCCCAACATCTTATCCAATGGAGGAATGATAAAGGTTAACGAATCAGGCACACAACACAGAGGAAAGGACACCTTCAAACAGTATGCACGAGGAAGGTGCAGGTTGTCTAACACTACTTTTGGGCTCATTCTAACCTAAACTGGCACAAATTTCCTTTTAACCCTGTACTGCATGCTGAGTCCAGTCTGAAGAAAGGGGGCTTTCTCTTTCCAACCCAAAAGAAAAGAATGTGAAGGTCTGCTACCTTGGTGAGTTCTCCCAGGTGATTAAGAGCCCCCAATGCATACAGCTGCTCCAGCGCCAGCACCAAAGTTTCATGAGGAGGAGGGTCCATGAAATCAAAGCGAATGAGATCATTAATCCCTGTGCACAGAGAGAGAGACCAACCCTTTATTACTGGCAACAGCAATGATATCAAAATGTCCAGGTCTTGCCCCCTCTTCCCCCTCCACTTGCTGGATCTAGGAGCAGGACAGGAGAAAAGACAGCAGGATTAACATAAATGGCTTTTCTTAGGAGGGATCAGGATGCACTGAAGAGAGATGAACCTGGCAAGCTGTATTATACATCATACATGGTTCTATGATGTGCTGCACAAATTTGATCCTTTGAATTGGTAACAACTTCCTAGATTTGACTTCTTCTAAATTATGCGGGCAGTGCTACCTAGATAAGTGCTGATGAGAGGGATATTCAGCGGTCTTAACTGCAGACTGCCACTGAATCTGTCCTTTGATCACCTTGGCCCTATCCAGTGAGACAGAAAAACACAGAAGGGCACAGTGCAGCTTCAGCACTTTAGTATTTTTCTATTTCCAACTGCTGGCCAATGGGCGTAACGCTGTCAAGTTCTGCACTGGTATGGTGGGACTAAAGGAAGGAAAGTTAGCAGGTTATCTTCCACCTGCTGAGGACAGAAAAATACTGAAGTGCTGGAGCTGCACAATGTATTTATAGGGCAGTGAACCCTTTTAGGTTTTTCTGTCTCTACCTGCTGTTTGATGGGTGCAACACTTACGGGTTCGGGACTGATCTGGTGAGGATTCTAAGGAAGCTCCTATTTACCATCATTCTGTCCAGGAAATTTTCAGGGGTCAAAGTGTGGGTCACACAAAACTCCAGAACACGGTCTAATGGAGATAATGTGAGACAGAGATCAGACTGCTAGCTCACTGTAGTGGATGACATAGTTTCTAGTGGACAGCCTATACTGATCCAGAGCTATAGTTCTGTGCCGATTCATCCCATTGAAAAGCTCACCTGTGATCAAGTGAGAGAGAAAAAGAGCAACCACACAGGCTGTACCCAGGCTCTTCAGCAGTTTGACCTTGTTCCTTAAACTAATGACGCAAGAGTTAGAATACAGGACCCATACCCAGGCTCTTCAGCAGTAGCACCACATTCCCCAGGTTGGTTCTCTGGATTTCAGGCACCGTGGTGTCCTCCATCTCGTTCTTGTATGCCCAGGCTGTGTAGAGACGGAAACACTTCCCAGCAGCCACTCGCCCCGCCCGGCCTGCACGCTGATTCGCTGAGGCCTGTTGGAAAGCAGTGCAGGCAGAGATGAAATCTGATTCAGAGAGAGAACCAAAAGGAAGAGAGGAAGGATGGAAAGGAGGGTCAAAAACAGAGAAAAGGAAGAAATGAGGTACACTAGTGCATGGAGCAACTGTATAGGAAGAGGGACAGCATACAGAAAAGAGGCTGAATGCTATTATGCTGGCACAGGGAATGACAGTGGGAGAGAAAAAAAGAAGTACGAGAGATGCAGGCAGCAGAAGATCAAAGCTGTTACCTTGGAGCAAGGCGTGATGATAAGGGACTCCATGCCAGTACGGGCATTGTAGCTCTTCTGCTTGCAGAACCCAGGGTCAATAACATAAATAATTCCATCAATAGTCAGCGATGTCTCTGCAATGTTTGTGGCAACGACAACCTGAGAAAAGGGGGAGGCAAAACCATGTACACATATCCATTTTCCAAAACCAAGAAAAGGTGAGAATCCACACCAGAAAAACAAACCAGAAGAGCCCAAAAGAAAACCAGATCACCACCGGACACAGAGAAGCCTCGTGGTAAGGAAGTGAGGGGTAAAGCCCAGGATGGGCAAAGAGGATCTTCAGCGGCGGGGGAGTGAAGAGTAAAGCCTGGTACAGAAAATTCTCAGCATAAAGAGAGTAAGAGTAAGCCTGGGATGATATAGAAAATTGTCAGCAGTAACGGGGCCAGTAGAAAAGCTGGACTCAAGTAGGGGAGGGAGGGAGAATGTGCGGAAGATGCCTGGGCCGGGAGTGCATATCAGTAGAACTGTTTATTGTAAAAAAAAAAAGTTTTAATGTATATTCCACCTTATAAAGTGGGTTACACATTATAAGAAGCCCAATACAATAAAACTATTTTTTAAAACTATATAAAACTGATTAATACATCTAATCACCTCAACACATACGCAGACGACGTAACGATCTACATCCCATTCAAACAAGATTTGCAGGAAATCTCCAGTGATATTAACCAAAGTCTGTACATCATGCACTCATGGGCGGATGCATTCAAGCTCAAACTTAATGCAGAAAAAAACCAATGCTTAATACTCACCTCTCAACACAATACAAGCAAATTCACCACCATAAACACACCAAATTTGACACTCCCTGTCTCGGATACCCTAAAAATCCTTGGAGTGACTATCGATCATCATCTAACACTGAAGAATCATACGAATAACACAATCAAGAAAATGTTCCACTCAATGTGGAAATTAAAAAGAGTAAAACAGTTCTTCCCAATGACAGTCTTCCGTAACTTGGTACAATCAATGGTGCTCAGCCACCTAGACTACTGTAATGCACTATACGCTGGCTGTAAAAAGCAGACAATCAAGAAACTTCAGACAGCCCAGAACACCGCAGTCAGACTTATATTCGGAAAAGCAAAATATGAAAGTGCTAAACCACTACGAGCAAAGCTACACTGGCTCCCACTCCAAGAACGCATCACGTTCAAGATTTGTACACTAGTTCATAAAATCATCCATGGAGACGCCCCAGCCTATATGTCAGACCTGATAGACCGACAAGGAACGCCAAAAGATCAGCCCGCACATTCCTCAATCTTCATCTCCCAAGCTGCAAAGGTCTAAAATACAAACTTACGCATGCAGCAAACTTCACCTACTTGAGTGCCAAGCTATGGAATGCACTGCCACACAACCTGAGAATGATCTACGAACTAACAAACTTTCGAACATCACTGAAGACCCATCTTTTTAAAAAGGCATACCACATAGATAACAAAAATAAATGCATACATCTCCCACACCTTTACTCAGAACTATTTTCATAATATCTGCTTGCTTTATACTTCTACTATATCACTCAAAATCTCTATTTTACAATAAGTAACTACTTCTATTATATCTGCTTGCTTTAAACTTCTAAAATGTTATTCAGTATCTCTATGTAACAATAAGTGATTACGTTCTAATCTATTACCACCTAGAACGATACATTGTAAGCCACATTGAGCCTGCAAAGAGGTGGGAAAATGTGGGATACAAATGCAATAAGTAGTCCCAAGTAGCCAGCATTACAGTAGTCTAATTCCGACAACACTAACGATTATGTAATCATTCTAACATCTTGGAGCACATCAGGGTAGCAGCTTGAAGAGGAAGGTGACAGACTGCTGTTAACCAGGAAATCACCCAAGGCCCCCGTTTTAGTGGCGCACAAGATCTGTAACAAATTCCTTTCTGGGTGAAGATTTTATATTACGGATACACAGTTGAGTGGTAAAATGTTAATAGAGTCGCTTAATTAAAACAAATGTCATGGTCTGACCCAGTGTGGCACTTATGTTCTGAAGTGGCTCTATTAGCATTTTTAATACTTGACTATTCATCCAATTACTCCACAGAACATCAAAATGGTCCACTCTCCAGCTGTGGTGGACCAATTACCAGAGTACTCCCTTGTTTCTTTTTTTCCTGCGTGAATGTTGCTTAATATTTTATATTACAAATATCCTGTAAAATATAGAGGCAAAACACCAGCACAGTGACCAGATCAATCCAAAGAACCAGTAGGCAAAGTGGTTGAAGAGGAAGCAATGTTTATTGAAGGACCTGCCATGGAGTGTGTTTCGGCACAATTGCTTGCCTCAGAGGTCATCGACAAATGTCACAATCACTTATGATGTTTTAGAACAATTAACAACAAAGCTGTTAAATTAGAAAGATCGACTACAGTACAAGCCATCTGTGTTTTGGATAAAGATCAGGCTTTGTTCCTAACTGCTCTAGAACAACATAACTGATTGTCAATGACTGCTGATGCAGGAAGTTGTGTTGAAACCAGGGTAGGAATGGTCTGGATCGCAGTTCCACCACTTCTTTTCAGACGCTGGAGCAACAGTCTTTGCTTCAGTCCCTCTCTTTCAGGCAACCTGCAGAAAAGGGGATGGAAGAGGCAGAGAGCAGTCTTTTCTTCTCCCTAATCCATCCCTTCTTTTTCTGTTGCCCCTGCCATTGAGCCACCTTTTCGCTTTCGTCCAGCTCCACAGTTCCACTTCCTTTATGGCTACAAATTAAGCCCTGGCCAACACACAATCCACATTGTGTCCTTCAGCAATTGCTTCCTTCCTCTTCAACTATTTTGCTTTTTGTGGCTGACTATACTTTTCTTTGGTTTGTTCCTGTAAAAAATATACATAATTTTAACACTTAGAAATGCATCACTAGAAATGTCTAAACACCTGAATTCCCCCTCCCCCCCCCCCCCCACAGATGCCTATTGTTCACGTAAACTTAGTGAGCAATGCTGACTTGAGAGGCTATCTGAGGTGGGGGGGGGGGGGGGGTTATTCTTTGAGCTGTGACCATAAGCCCAAATATCTTCTGCAGTTTTATGCAACAAGGCAAAGAGAAATTGAAAAATATCCAACTTGCTTACATGCATTCATCAAAACTAAGCAAATGACGCTCTTGGGAGAGGGTCCCTGCAATCTCTGGTACCTTGCGGGCTCCTGGCGGTGTGGGCTCAAAGATTTTGGCTTGCATGTCAGAGGGCAGGTTGGCATAGATGGGTAGCACCAGCAGTTCTGCAATCTTTGACCCAAGCCGGCGGCATCGCTCCTGCAGCATCTCACAGCACGCCTCGATTTCTTCCTGTGGGGGAAGATGGGACATGTGAGGAAGAGGGATGGGACAGAGCTAGCGGGTGTGGTTCCTGCCCCCTACTCTGATTAGATGCATTTGATGAGGTCTTACCTGGCCTGTGAGGAAGACGAGGATGTCACCAGGCGCTTGTGTGACATGAATCTGCAGGACAGATACCACACAGGCTTCCAGGTAATCTGCCTCTGGGGCCTGCAGAGACAACAAACCCAGAATTAAAATCAGCCACCCTGGGCAAGCTAACACTCCACAGTCTTATGTCAATGCTTCAAAACCTGTCCTGGGGGACTGTTGGGTTTCCAAGATATCCCTAATGAATATGCAGGAGGGAGATCCGCATGCCTACCACCTCCATTATAGGTAAAACTCCTCATGCATATTCATTAGGGATAGCCTGAAAACCCAACTGGCTGGTGCTCCCCCAAGACAGGTTTGAGAACCACTGCTTTACGTAATGGCTTCAAAGCCCTTCAAAGCTAAAACACATTAGCAGGAGTCACAAGTGCCTCCAACTATCTGTGCAGGCTGTGATGTCATAAGAAATGTCAAATATAGGAGGGGGTGGGGTAGAGGCAAATGAAATATTTAAAGAAAAGAAAAGTGCCAGGGTTCCTCCCTTGGCTGCATCCCTTTTGTGGACCCACACCAAGTCTTCCAGCAATTGTCAGCCTGTGGCTTTTCCTCTTACCACCATCCTCCCCGCCCCAGTGGTTGCCTGTTACCTTAGTGTAGTAGATGTCCACAGGGAAACGGCGACCTGGGATGCGGAAGATAGGAGCATCATCAAAGAAAGCAGAGAAGCGCTCCGTGTCCAGGGTGGCGCTGGCAATCAGCACCTTCAGGTCCGGCCGGAAGCGGGCGATGTCCTTGATCAGGCCGAAGAGGATGTCTGTGTGCAAAGTGCGCTCGTGGGCCTCATCTATCACCACCACCCTGGAAGACCACCAGAAATGAATGAAAAATGCAAAATGAAATCATCAGCTGATTACAACATGTGTAATCATAGTCTGTGAAGGAACAAGGGACCATGACTATTCTGCCCCCCCCCCCCCCCCCAATTTAAATGTGAAAAACACAAGGGCGGAGGTGATAAGCTAGCAGGATGACACAAACAATGCAAAGTGTCTTTATTATAAAAACCATGGTCCTAAACAAATTTTGTAAAAGTCCACAGTTCCAAACAAATCCAGACCTGGCTCAACACAAGCTGTGTTTCAGCTTTACAGCCTTCCTCAGGAGTCCTACTAGTGGACCATAAGAGAAAAACAACTCAGCCAGTGAACATATAGGAGTGGAGGAGTGGCCTAGTGGTTAGGGTGGTGGAAATTGGTCCTGGGGAACTGAGGCACTGAGTTCGATTCCCGGCACAGGCAGCTCCTTGTGACTCTGGGCAAGTCACTTAACTCTCCATTGCCTGCCGCATTGAGCCTGCCATGAGTCGGAAAGCGCGGGGTACAAATGTAACAAAAATAAATAAAAAAATAAATATAAGGCTCAAATACTTGTGATTTCAGCAACACAGTGAACAAAGAACAAAAAGGAAGCAGTGAAAATGCTGCCAGCGTTCTTCTGAATCCATTTGAGTGTGTGCATCTTGTATTGTTTATGTATCATGCACAACAAGTTCCTGTATTTTTTAGTTCTATCGTTATCAGGCCTTTCTGGGCACATATTCCGTGCTAGAAAAAAATGAAACTTAACAACTCAAAAACAACCACTGTTAATGAACCATACAAGCACATAATAATGCTTATGACAGGTATATTGTTCTACAATAATCCAGATTTTTAAATTTGTGTCTTAAAACTTTAAGGGGTGGGAGGCAAAGCCTTAGACCCCAGTTCACAAACTTAAAACCTTTATATACATTAAAAAAAGTATTTCTGTGGAAAGTTAGTAATCAAAAATATAATACTGGTGATATTGAAGTCAAACTATTAAACATCTCAATCTTTAAACTTTCAGACCGTCAAAGATGTTGGCAAATTGTAAATAATTGTAAATATATCATCAATAAGAGCAGTTTCATAGGGTCCCACTGATGGGACCACCTCCATTTGTGAGAGCTGATGTTCATAAGCATGAACACAGAGGTAACGGTTGGTCCTGAACATCCTGAAAGCAGCTTTTGTTTGTGAAATGCTGGCCACTGTTGGTGGGATCCTATGAAACTGCTCTTAGGGATGATATTATTTACAATTTGCCAACATCTTTGACAGTCTGAAAGTTTAAAGATTCAGAAATCTAATGTTTTGACTTTAGTGTCACCAGTATTTTTGTGGAAGGTTTTCATGTCTACGAGGTTTTAAGTTCCGAACTGGGGTCTGAGGCTTTTCCTTCCACTCTTTAAAGTTTTAAGACGCTAATTTAAAAATCTGGATTGATAGTGAATATGTTTCAGTTAGCTATCATAAGCACTACTCTATGCTTGTATGGTTTATTCACATGTTCCCTGCTCCCACTGACTTATTGGCCTTTCCTATTGGCAGACTCTCAGGCTTCATATGCCTGCTGGGTCAGCACCCCCCCCCCCCCCCCCATCTTGTACTAGGGAGAAATCTCCAAGTTATGCCTTAAGCCCTACAACCAACCTGTTTTCTACCTTGCTGCCAAGCCTTTAGGTTACATTGACTTTTCACTCACCAGCCAGCTTAGTGGGCAATCTCCTAGCCTCTCCAATCTGAGTGTGCTGGGGTGAAGAACAGACTAGAGAGCTGCGCAGGAGCAGGGATGGCGGGATTCCTGCTGCTACCACGGCAATCCCGCAGGGATGGACCAGAATCTTGAAATGCACGGTGATCTGAGCTTCACCTCTCCTCCCCGAGCCGCAGAAGCCACCCTGGTGGTCTAATGGATTCTTCAGGGCAGGAAAGATCCCCAAGTCTTTCCTGCCTGCTGACCCTCTTACTGCTGCACCGCTTTTTTAAAATGGCTGCCGAGACTTCCAGCATAAACTAATCAGCTAATTAGGCCCTAACAGTCGATAATCGGTGTTAACAAGCGTTTAATTGGCAGTAATTATTTACACACAGATCTGCCCTGCACCCTATTCTATAACATACACCTAAAACTCATAGTGCACAACTCCAAAGGGGCCATGGGTGGGTTACGGG
Organism: Microcaecilia unicolor; assembly: GCF_901765095.1. Lineage (NCBI taxonomy): Eukaryota > Metazoa > Chordata > Amphibia > Gymnophiona > Siphonopidae > Microcaecilia > Microcaecilia unicolor. The sequence continues at coordinate 211,216,930 of NC_044033.1, forward strand.
CATCCCAGGATTTAGGGAGATGTTGCAGAATTATGCCATTTCCACACCTAACTGCTTACAGCAGCCTTTGGCAGGCATAAATGCTAACACCAAAAGTGAGATGCCAAACGCGTGCTGTTAGTATTTTGTAAAAGTCATTCTGCGTAGAGTGCTCATTGCTGAATACTAGCTTAACACTATCAGCCCAGCACCATTTATTGAATTATAAATGAATAGGGCCTGACTACAAAGACATGAAAAAATTATACCAACTTGTGAACAAACTACTAGACACCAACATGATCACCGCCACCACACAGACATCCCACCGGCAGACAAACTTGCAAAATACATACTGTAAACCTATGTAACACACTACCTCAAAGCATCACTGGCATTGAAAACTTCATCAAATGTCTGGACCCAACCCCCGGTGAATACCCAGCAGACAGACTCTGGTTAAGCTTCGCTCCCCTCACTGCTAAAAGTCAACCAAGCACTTAAGAGGTTCTCTAAGACTCACTGTAAATTGGATACCTGCCCCAGTTACCTTTTAAAATCCGCTCCCCACCGCTTCATAGCAGACCTCGCATCCCACTTAAACTACATGCTTCAACATGGTCTCTTCCCTAAGGAAAACGGCAACATCCTACTCACCCCAATACCAAAATATACCAAGAAAAAAAACAGATGATATCACCAACTACCGCCCAGTAGCTTCAATCCCACTAGTAGTCAAACTAATGGAAAGCGTAGTAACCAAACAACTCACTGACTACATAAACAAATTCACAATACTACACGAATCACAATCAGGATTCCGCTCCAACCACAGCACCGAAACAGTACTAATTACTCTCTTAGCCAAATTCAAACAAGAAATTGCAACAGGTAAAAGCATACTTCTCCTACAATTCGACATGTCTAGTGCGTTCGACACGGTGAACCATAACATAGATCAACACGAACACACCTAAATCTCCACCACCCAAGCTGCAAAGGACTCAAATACCAATCAACCTACGCATCCAGCTTCTCTTACATAAGCACGCAACTATGGAACGCATTACCAATCACCGTGAAAACAACATACAATCACCTAAACTTCCAGAAACTCCTGAAGACTAACCTGTTCGAAAAGGCATACCCCAACGACCCAACCTAAATGCCTCAACCCCGCAACACAATATAAATGTTCGTACTGGACAAAACCCAACTCTCCCTCCTTCTTAAGCCCAATGTGTCTATCACACCGATCATTACTCTGTCATAACCTCACTTTGTATTTGTTTCATACCAGTACTGGCGATCGCCTCTACTGTACTATGTAAGCCATATTGAGCCTGCAAATAGTGGGAAAATGTGGGATACAAATGTAACAAATAAACACATTTCTCTCTATATTATAAAGGCTCTTAGGGGCCCTTTTATTAAAAAGAGTTGCCACGTGGCAACCCGGAACTACCGCCGGCCCAACGCAGTAGTTCCACCCCCAGCGCACAGCATTTCTGGCGCTGCTGGAATTTTTTAAAAATACCGCCGGGTTAGCGTAGGATCCCTTACCACTATCCGAAATGGCCGCATGGCAAGTGGTAAAAAGGGCCTTGGCGTGCGGCAAGAACAGCCGCTAGCACAGGGCCCCTTTTACTGCAGCTCGGAAAAGGGGGCATCGATGTGGCAGAAATTGTGTGCGCGTTGCAGGCACAGACATTCGCACCTAGATTATTTCAGTAAGCACATAAATTAGCATATTTTATAACCTATGCACATATGTATAAACTCTGTCTCTGTACATGCCTACCAGCAGGTCAACACACACACTTAATATCTTGATTTGGAGACATAGCGTAATAGTTAGTGCAGTGGACCAAGAACCTAGGTTCAATTCCCACTGTGGCTCCTTTTGACTTTGGGCAAGTCACTTAACCCTCCATTTCCCCAGGCAGAAAAACTTTTGAGCCCACTAGGGACAGAAAAAGTGCCTGCATATAATAAATGTTAAACTGCTTTACCTTCTTTCACTAAGACAGTGAAATTTTGCAAGAGGACACATACACGCAAAAATGACTCTTATAAAATGATCCCTTTACTGTTTGGCCTGCAAAACTTTTAACATAATTGTGTTTTTCAGAGTGATCCCCTGCTTTGCACATTTTGGGTGGGGTTCCCTGTCTTCCGCCACGCCCTGTGACCATCACCAATGTGAAGGTGTCCCAAGCTGGACAGATACAGGGTGCTAGTGATGCAAGGAAAGAGTACACTTTCTTCCTCGGGCTATGATCAGCGAGAGGTGGAGACTGGAAAAAGCTAGGAAAGCACCTGTAACTGGAGAGGTCAGGCTCGGTCAGGAATTCACGCAGCAACATCCCATCCGTCATGTACTTTATCACTGTCCTTTCCGAAGTGCAGTCTTCAAAGCGGATGCAGTACCCAACCTGCAGGAAACGCGCACACAGCTGTGTCAACACACTGCCAGTAATCTAGCACCTTACATCCCAGGGGCAGAAAAGCAGGAGGAGCACCTTATATATGAGGTACTTTCAAAAAAGGATGCCATGGTAACAACGCTTCAGAAACAGACATGTAGCCACCTCTTGTGTACAGTCTAGAAAAAGTATTGAACAATAAACCTGGACTGCACAACTTTACCACCACTACCATCTGCTGGAGACTGAAAACAGACTGAATCTTAAGGGACTGCTCTGGTCTACTTATAGGCTTACTTAATACTTACAGGCTCATTTTCAAAGCACATGGACGCCTCAAAATGGCAAAAAACCCATCTGTCTGCCAAAAACATCCAAACAGAAATTTTTTAAAGGCAGAATTTGGATGTTTACACTGCAGTTCGTCCAAATAGCAAGGCCCAAATTAGGACATCTTTCAGCAATAATGGAATAAGAAGAAACATCCAAGGCAAAAAAGGAGAAATTAGGTCTTACCTGATCATTTTCTTTCCATCAGCCTTCCCACTATTCCAGAAACTGGGGGATAGTTGTGTCCATCACCCAGCATGTGGAGATACAGAACTGAAAACTGAGCTGAGACAACTCTCTCGGCATCCAGTCCAGCTCCTCCTCAGTATTTACGTAGACAAGCAGTAAGGAAAAACTCAGAATAAACACAACAACTAGCTAACCTAACACTAACCAGATAAGCAAACGTGTGGACCTCTCTCATCTCTGGACAACCTGTAGAGAACAAGCAATAGGCAGGAAGCGCCATGCAAGGTGGCACTTGTTATTTGACTCATTACTTCACACCAACAAAACAACTCAGAAACCTCAGGTGGGCCTCTGGAATAGTGGGAAGAATTAATGGAAAGAAAATGATCAGGCAAGACCTAATTTCTCCTATTATGTAGCTTACCTGAACCTGGGGAATGTTCAAAAAGCAATCCCTAGAGTGGGTAGGATCCTGGTGCCGCTGTCCTGAGGACTGAAGCCTCAAAACTGGCTTCTGAATGCACCGTAATGTTCACCCTGTAGTGCTTGGCAAAGGTATGCAGCATCAACCACATTACCAAGCCTTGCAAATATCCACCGGAGACAATAAAGTAGTCTCCACCCAGGATGTTGCTATACGCCTCATAGAATGAGCCTGCAAGCAAATAAGCCAACACGATAATCTCCTTTAGCCATCTAGCAACCATGGGCTTGGAAGCCTTAAGGCCAAGGCTCTTTACCAAAAAGCACAAACAATCTGTCCAACTTGGAAAGCTCATTCGTGACTTCCAGATCTAATGAAAACTCTACGCACATCGAGAAGCTTCAATGAAGAATACTGAGCCTCTTTGTCCTCTGCGAAAGGATGGAAGCTCCACAGATTGGTTGAGATGAAATGCAGATACCATTTTCAGGAAGGAGCTGTGCACAGAGAGACTGCCTCCTCCGAAAAGTGAAGAAAGGGATCCCAACAAAAGATCCTAAAGCTACGAAACCCTACCTGCAGAGCAACAGCCACCCAGCATGCTGCCTTTAACATAGGATCTTTCAAGGCAGCCTTCTGAAGTAGCTCAAAAGGAGGCTTCTGAAGAACCCGAAGGACTAAATTAAGGTTCCACTCTGGACACGGCGTATGAAAGGGAGGCCATAAGCAGCCTGCTCCCTGCAAGAATCAAATAATGTCCAGGTGAGTCACAAGAGACGTGTTCTGTAGTTGGCCTCTGAAATGGGCCAAAGCTTCAACCTGAACTTTTAGAGAACGCAATGCCAATCCTTTCTGCGAGGCTGAAAAGTGTATCCATCCACCTGCAGATGACAGAAAATACTGAGGAGCTGGACTGGATGCCAAGAGAAAGTCTCAGCCCAGTTTACAGTTCCCTATCTCCACCTGCTGGTTGATGGACACAACTATCCCACAGGTTCTGGAACAGTGGGAAGGACTAATGGAAAGAAAATGATCAGGTAAGACCTAATTTCTCCCTTTTTCGCCTTGGATGTTTCTTCTCATTCCATTTCTGCTAAACAGTGTGAAGCTACGTAACGGAGGAAGGACGTTTTTATCTAGACCTGTTTCAGTCATGTTCAGGGTACAACAAGGTGCCCTGATTGAGCAGCTACTACTGGAGGGATGAAGGCATGACACCTCCTTAATCTCCCAGTGGTTACTGATCCCCCCTCCCACTCTCTTAAGAAGTGAAAGTGACAGTGGATGCCAGGCTCAGAATGAAAGCGTCAGGTGCTATTCATCGCCATTGCCTTGACTTTCTTTCATCTCAAGCTATTCTTGATCCACTTCAATCTGGCTTTAGCCCCCTTCATTCAACTGAAACAGCGCTTGCTAAAGTCTCCAATGATCTGTTCCTGGCCAGATCCAAAGGTCTCTATTCTAATCTCATCCTTCTCGATCTATCTGCTGCTTTTGACACTGTTGATCACAGCCTACTCCTTGATACGCTGTCCTCACTTGGATTTCAGGGCTCTGTTCTTTCCTGGTTTTCTTCTTATCTCTCTCAGCGTACCCTTAGTGTATACTCTAGTGGATCCTCCTCTACTTCTATCCCACTGTCAGTTGGTGTACCTCAGGGATCTGTCCTTGGACCTCTTCTTTTCTCCATCTATACTTCTTCCCTTGGTACTCTGATCTCATCCCATGGTTTTCAGTATCATCTTTACGCTGATGACTCCCAGATCTACTACCTCTCCACACCAGAAATCTCAGCCGAAATCCAGGCCAAAGTATCAACCTGCCTGTCTGACATTGCTACCTGGATGTCTCAGTGTCATCTGAAACTAAACATGACCAAGACTGAGCTTCTCATCTTTCCCCCTAAACCAACCTCTCCTCCTCCCCCATTCTCTATTTCTGTGGATAACACTCTCATCCTTCCTGTCTCAGCTCGTAACCTTGGGGTCATCTTCTGACTCCTCCCTCTCCTTCTCTGCACATATTCAACAGACTGCTAAAATCTGTCGTTCCTCGCTCTATATCATCAGCAAAATTTGCCCTTTCCTTTCTGAGCACACTATCAGAACCCTCATCCACACTCTTATCACCTCTCGCTTAGACTATTGCAACTTGCTTCTCACAGGTCTCCCACTTAGCCATCTCTCTCCTCTTCAATCTGTTCAAAATTCTGCTGCACGACTAATATTCTGCCAGTGTCGTTATGCTCATATTAGCCCTCTCCTCAAGTCACTTCACTGGCTTCCTATCTGTTTCCGCATACAGTTCAAACTCCTCTTATTGACCTATAAGTGCATTCACTCTGCAGCTCCTCAGTACCTCTCCACTCTCATCTCTCCCTACATTCCTTCACGGGAACTCCGTTCACTGGGTAAATCTCTCTTATCTGCACCCTTCTCCTCCACTGCTAACTCCAGACTCCGTTCCTTTTATCTTGCTGCACCATATGCCTAGAATAGACTTCCTGAGCCGGTACGTCAAGCTCCATCTCTGGCAGTCTTCAAATGTAAGCTAAAAGCCCACCTTTTTGATGCTGCTTTTAACTCCTAACCCTATTCACTTGTTCAGAACCCTTATTTTATCATCCTCACTTTAATATTCCCTTATCTCTTGTTTGTCCTGTTTGTCTGTCCTAATTAGATTGTAAGCTCTGTCGAGCAGGGACTGTCTCTTCATGTTCAAGTGTACAGCGCTGCGTACGTCTAGTAGCACTTTAGAAATGATAAGTAGTAGGTATGGTGAAATTAGATCTTACCTGCTAATTTTCTTTCCTCTAGACCCTCCAGACCGGTCAAGACGCATGGGTTATGTCCTCCTACCAGCAGAGGGAGACTGAGAAACACTGAGCTTTTGAATACTGTATATATAACCTGTGCAGTACATCCACTAGCCAGTATAACCCTGACAAAGCAGAGAAAACAAAAACACCAACTAAACCTAACAACCCCGTACGTGGACACTGCCAACTGGACACTTTCTTCATCTCTTTCATTGTGCCCTTCGTATTGTGTGTGCTTCCACAGGTGGACTAACAAACACGGTCACACCTGACCAGACTTATGAAAACAAAGTCTGAAACCATAGAAACCACACTCAACAGCTGCCAAGATAGAACAACAGACCTCCTGGCCTACAGTACAGACAGGGCGGGCCTTGACCGGTCTGGAGGGTCTAGAGGAAAGAAAATTAGCAGGTAAGATCTAATTTCACCTTCCTCCACGACCCTCCAGACCGGTCAAGACGCATGGGACGTACCCAAGCAGTAATATCCTAAGGGCGGGATCCACGTAGGCCCGAGGTCAACACTGCAGCCCCAAAACCTGCCTCGTCCTTAGCATGCACATCAATCCTGTAATGTTTAACAAAGGAATGTAAAGACGACCAAACCGCCGCTCGACAAATATCCAACGGAGGAATCATACTACTCTCCGCCCAGGAGGCCGCCATTCCCCTGGTAGAATGAGCCGACAATTCCTTAGGGACCACGCGGCCCTTCAGCAAATACGCCGAAGCAATTGACTCCTTCAACTATCTAGCTATCGTAGCTTTGGAAGCTGCCGCGCCCTTCCTTGCACCACCATGGAGAACGAACAAACGATCAGAAAGCCTATAGTGTCGAGTTCTGGAAATATAGCAGCGCAAGACTCTTCGCACATCTAACTTGGCCAGTCGACGCTGCTCTGCATCCCCGGCCAAGTCACCCAAAACTGGCAAGGAAATCACTTGATTCACATGAAACTCTGAGACCACCTTGGGCACAAAGGACGGCACCGGGCGCAACGAAACCTTCTCCTTGGAAAAGGACAAAAAGGGCTCTCTACAAGACAAAGCCTGAAGCTCCGACACCCGCCGAGCTGAAGTAATAGCCACCAAGAACACCGTCTTTAGGGACAGATCCTTATCTGAAACAGAAACCAAGGGCTCAAACGGCGGCCGCACCAAAGTATCCAAAACGAGATTCAAATCCCACGGAGGCACCATCCGCCGCCGGGGCGGGCACAATAACTTAACACCCTTCAAAAATCGAACCACATCAGGACAAGAAGCTAACGACTTTCCCTGGAGCTTCCCACGGAAACACGACAAGGCCGCCACCTGCACCTTCAAAGAGGACAAGGCCAACCCCCTGTCCATACCATCCTGTAAAAACTCCAAGACCTCTGTCACCGACGCCCGAAAGGGAAGAACCTGCCTACCTGCACACCAATGCTCAAAAACTCTCCAGACCCGAACATACGCCAGCGAAGTGGACCGCCTACGCGAACTCAACATCGTATCGATAACTCTGGACGAAAAACCTTTCTTCCTTAACCTGTGCCTCTCAAGAGCCAGGCCGTAAGCGAGAACCGATCCGGATCTGGCATAACTATCGGTCCCTGACACAACGCCCCTGAATCTGACAACGGCAGAGGATCCGCTATCGCCAACCGTACCAGATCTCCGTACCACGGCCGACGCGGCCAATTCGGGGCTAACAAAATCACTTGTCCGGGGTGCCGAGCGATGCGTTGAATCACCCGACCGACCAACGGCCATGGGGGAAACACATACAGCAACTCCTGCGGCCACGGCATTAGGAGCGCATCTATGCCTTCCACTCGAGGATCCCTCCGGCGACTGAAAAACCTCTGAACCTGAGTATTGCGGGCCGTTGCCATGAGATCCATCACGGGAAGTCCCCAGACCGACACAATGCGATTGAACACCGACCGATGAAGCGACCACTCTCCGGGGTCTAGAGCATGCCTGCTTAGGTAATCTGCCTCCACGTTGTCTACCCCGGCCACATGTGCCGCGGAGAGCGCTAGAAGATGAACCTCCGCCCATTGACACAACAGCGCCGCCTCCTCCGCGACCGCCTGACTCTTTGTGCCCCCCTGACGGTTGACATAAGCCACGGCGGTGGCGTTGTCGCAAAACACCCGGACTGCTTTCCGCACCAGCACACTCTGAAATGCCTGAAGCGCTAGACGAATGGCCCGGGTTTCCAAACGATTGATGGACCACTGAGCTTCTACCTGAGACCAGCGCCCTTGAGCTACCTGCCCGAGACAATGAGCTCCCCAGCCCTGAAGACTGGCGTCTGTGACGAGAATCACCCACTGCGGAGCCTCCAACGGCATTCCCTTTTTCAGATTGCCTGGGTCTAGCCACCACTGGAGACTGAGGCGTGGGGCTACCGGCAGCTGAAGGCGTACATCCAACTCCTGCGACAGAGGCGCCCACCGACTGAGAAGAGCTGACTGCAACTGTCGCATATGCGCCCGGGCCCACGGAACTACCTCTATGGTGGCCGCCATTAACCCCAGGACTTGCAGATACTCCCGGGCCGTCGGAGCCGCCTCCGACCGAAATAGCCGAATCTGACTCTGCAACTTGCGAATCCGAGGGCCCGGCAGGAAGACCCGACCGTTCCTGGTATCGAATAGAACTCCCAGGTACTCCAGCGACTGCGACGGCACCAGGTGACTCTTGCCGAAGTTCACTACCCAGCCCAGCGACTGAAGAAACTGCACCACTCGAGCAGTGGACTCCTCGCTCTCCGACTGGGACTTGGCCCGAACCAACCAATCGTCCAGATACGGGTGCACCAGAACCCCCTGCTTCCGCAAGGCCGCCGCCACTACCACCATGATCTTGGAAAAGGTTCGAGGAGCCGTAGCTAACCCGAAAGGCAGAGCACAAAACTGAAAATGCTTCCCTAAAACCGCAAAGCGCAGGAATCGCTGATGAGCGGCCCGAATGGGAATGTGCAGATAAGCCTCCGTCAGATCCAAAGACGTGAGAAACTCCCCTTCCTGCACCGCGACAATGACCGACCTCAATGTCTCCATGCGGAAAGAGGGTACTCTGAGAGCTGCATTGACTGCTTTCAGATCTAAGATAGGTCGAAAGGCATCCTCCTTCTTTGGGACCACAAAATAGATTGAATAGCAGCCCAAGCGGCGCTGAGCGGCTGGAACAGGCACTACCGCCCCCAGACTGATCAGCCGCGCCAACGTGTCTCGCACCGCCGCCCGCTTGAGCCTCGAATGACAAGGGGACTCCAGGAACCTTTCGGGAGGCGAGCCGTCGAACTCCAGAGCGTACCCGTCTCGCACCACTTCGAGCACCCACTGATCCGATGTGATTTGGGCCCAGTCCTGGTAAAACTGACTCAGCCGAGCCCCTACCCGAACCAGGGCCTGGACCCGCACACCTTCATTGTGAATTACGCCCCGAAACCTGTCCTCCCGCGGCGAAATCACGGCCTCCTCGCCGATTCCCCCGAAAGGACTGTGTTCGCTGGAAGAACCGACCTCTAAAGGCCCCACCAGTCCTCCCGGGCCTATACCGGCGAGCCTCCTTAAACCGACCTCGGGAGGAAGAACCCCTAAACGCCGCCTTAGGACGTAAATCCGGAAGACGAGGGGCCTTGGCATCGCTGAGACCTTTCACCAACTTATCCAAATCCTCACCAAAGAGCATGGACCCCTTAAAGGGAAGCGAACAAAGCTTAGCTTTGGAGGCCGCATCTGCGACCCAACCTCGCAACCACAGTGCCCTCCGTGCCCCCACCAGCATAGCCATATTCTTGGCCGAGGCACGGAGCAAATCATAAAGCGCATCAGACAAAAAGGAGGATCCCATTTCCAATTTGGCTAATTCCTGTACCCCGGAGGTCCCAACCTCCACCGAATCATCAAGCAGCTTCTCGGCCCAACGGAAACACGCCCTCGCAACCAGCCCCCCACAAATTGAGGCCTGCAGGGCCAGAGCCGACAAATCAAAACTCCGCTTGAGGAAAGCCTCAAGCCTCCTATCCTGGGGATCCCGGAGAGCAGTCCCCCCGTCCACCGGGATAGCCGTGGCTTTTGTCACTGCTGTCACCACCGCATCCACTGTGGGAGCCCTAAAGGAATCCCTATCTTCCTGTGGGAGTGGGTACAGCCTCGACATCGCTTTAGACACTTTACAGGGAGAATCCGGCGAATGCCACTCTTGAAACACCATATCCCGGATGTCCTTATTCATGGGAAAAGACCTAGCCTGCCGCTGAATCCCCTTAACCAAGGGGTCCACCTGCCTAGCCTCCCCCAAAACCGCCTCTGGCTGTTCAAACTTAAGGGTGGAAGAGACCTGCTCAATGAGCTCCGCAAGCTCCTCCCTGTGAAAAATTCTTACTACAGAAGGATCCTCTCCAGGGACCACCAACTCCTGATCCTGAGGACCCTCAAACCCCTCAGGATCCGCGATATCACTCAAAACACCTTCCGATCCTACAGGGGAGAAGGCCTCCTCGTCGTCCCACTCAAAGCGAGGCTTCTTAGCCAGAGCCGCACTAGCCCCCTCCCCCAAAGGTGGGGGTCCCGCCTTCCAGGCTTGAAACAGGGTCCATACAAAATCCGGAGGAAACCCAACGCCTCCTGGACCCTCCGACGCTACCTTTGGAGCCGATCCGGGAGCAGCAGGGCCAAAAACAGCTGATTCCGCGGGATGCGCGGAATCCAAAATGGCGGACGTTCCCGCCAAAACTAAACTCGTCGGAACCGGCCCTGCCGAAGCTGCCGCTACTCCCGACACCCCCGAACTAGCTGGGGCCTCCGCTATTAAAACCGGGGGTGCCGCCACCGGCGAGGCCTGCTTCGGTTCGCCGCACAAGCGGCACTGACCTCCCGGCGCCTCTACACCTCGGCGCGAACACGCGCGACAGCGGAGAAGTTTGCCTGCCATTACTTCAAAGCGCTGACCGATGCAAACACTCTGTCTCCCAGCTTTCCCCACAATTATCCGCTCTGCTCTCTCTCTCGTTATTAATAGCAACGGACCTGCCGTCCGTTCCTATGTAAAACAAAACTGCAGACGGCTCTTAAAGAAATATTACCAACAAAGCTGCAGACGGCTCTTAAAGAGATATTCTCAATTTCTTTTTGGCAGCTGAAAAGTGGGGGGCTCTCAAGGCTACAATCATAGAAAGCAGCCGAGGCACAAGCTGCCAGCGTCTCCAAAGAGAGCAGCACAGGGGGAGGGACCTGAAAACAGGTGTAACACCCCAGGGGGAAAAACTGGGCCCCACCGGACCCAGGGCCCCGGCGCATTTTTTTTTTTTTCTTTTAATACCACGTACAGGGAACACTCCAAACCAATAAATATGGGAATAAGAGGAGAAAACCCCCTTAACTGTATAATCAAACTACCTCACCAGACTATTGAAGACTGCACAGGCTGTCCATCTACCTCTGCTGAGACTGAGAAAATACTGGCTAGTGGATGTACTGCACAGGTTATATATACAGTATTCAAAAGCTCAGTGTTTCTCAGTCTCCCTCTGCTGGTAGGAGGACATAACCCATGCGTCTTGACCGGTCTGGAGGGTCGTGGAGGAATATGGCTATTCTTAATAAACCAGCAAGTGTAAGAACCTAGTGGTCAGCCCAGTGAACTCTGAGCAGTGGGACGCAGATGAACTTCCACTTCCTTATCGTCTTCTCCAGACCATTCCTGACGAGTGGGTACTATGCACTCCTACCAGCAGAGCGAGACTGAGAATTACTGAGCAGTGCTCCTGTATAAGGGACTGTGCAACCCTGACCTGCTTAGTATTCCTCAGTGTTTATGGGTGTGCTGGTTTTGGCCCTAAGTCTTAGGTTCTGAGGTTCCCTTTAGGGATCTTGCCTATTGGGATCTTTGCTAAAAAAGAAAAAAAAAATTTTTTTTGATTGCTGTTTTGGCGTTCATATTTTGCACATTTCATTTGGGAAAATGGCTGTTCATTTTGGATGTTTTCAGTACAAGAACATCCTTCTCACATATTTTCAAACAGGAAATCCCTATGTTTTTCCTGTTCGAAAAATGGCTGTGCGATGGAATTTGTTTTTGGTTTTTTTGGACATTATGAGCAGGATGTCCCAATTCAGACTTGGATGTTCTTTTGAAAATGCCCCTCCATGCGGCTCTCTGTCTCCATCTGCTGGTAGGAGGGCATAACTCAACTGTGCCGATCTGGAGGGATGTTATGAAAAATGACATTTGTGCATGTATGTGTGCACATGCATACGTAACTGCCAAAATGCTGCCTATGCACTATTCAGTAAATCTCTTACATAGCACGTGTTTGCAAAGGGGTATATAGGAGTGGGACTCCGTTACACAAGTATCTGCAGCATTTAAGTGGCATACGTGCACACACCTAACTTTAGAGCACATATAAACCTAGTTAGACTAGTATTCTCTAAAGGAAAGTAGGTGCCTATATTCCTTTATACCAGGGGTGGGCAACCCAGTAGGGTTTTCAAGAGTTCTCCAATGTATATGCATGAAATCTATTTGCATGCATTACCTACACTGTGGACCCAGGGATTGGAACCAAAGTTGGTGCTTTGCCACCCCACCCCCACTCAGGGCACCTCCCATTTGTCCATCACCCTCATCCCTCCACCGCCGGGAGACACTGTACCTCGTTCCCCAACTTGACCCCCATTTCTTGTGAGACCCGTGCTGCCACACTCATGGCAGCCACTCGCCGGGGCTGTGTACAGCCAATTTTTGAGCCATTCTTTGTGTAGCCCTGTAGGAGAAGGAAAATAAACAGGGATCATGCTGTTAGCCTTCAACCACAAAATTTCACAACACTCTTGTTGGAGGAGCACCAAAGACACCAACACTGCCAAAACATGCACACTCTTTCCTCTTCTCCCATTTGCTATGGTTACCAACTGTTACCTCCTCATGCAGGTACTGGGGGATCTGAGTGGTCTTTCCAGACCCCGTCTCCCCCTCAATGATTAGGATCTGGTGCTCGGCGATGGCTGCTAGTAGGTCTGCCCGGTAGGGGAAGACGGGCAAACTCCGTCGCACCTCCTGGATAGAAAGTCTCTTCTTCTCTGCCTCGGAGATTTCCGGCTGCTCTTCCTGCAGGGGAGTGGAGCGATTAACAGGGTAAGACTCTGTAGCATCACCTTTCACTGTGGTTTAAAAAAAAAGAAAGAAAGAAAGAAAAGCGACACGGACTGGGGACCCCAACATTCCCCATCTTGTACCTTATATCCTTGGTTTTCACTCTCTCAGTCTTTGAGAGCCACAAATAGTTTAGGTCAGCGTTCGTCATGCAAGGCCTGGGGGCCAGTGGTGGTCCCCTCAATTCCCCCCCTCCCCCACACTTTTTCCTCAGACCTGCTGCTGGCATACCTCCATAACAGTTATTCTGTTTAATATCTGTATCACACAGCTCTTGGTGAGTGTGACCTATATCTTGCCTAAAATCCCACTCTATCGTCACAAGACTGAGAGCACCACATAATTCAAACTTACAGCAAGCTATGTAATCCTGGAGAAGACAAAAAAAAAAAAAAAACTTCCAGAGAAGTATAGGAAGAGATTAAAAACTGGAGACAGAGAAGAGCCAGCTTGCAGAGGGGGTGGAGACAGGATGATGGAGGTTTGTTTGGTGATGGTCTTGGCTCTCACTGGATTTTTTTTTTTGACAAACTGGTCCCTGCTTGAAAAATAGTGAAGACCTCTGGGCTCAGTTTTCAGAACAGTCCTAATATGCATGAGATATTTGCATACAGTGGAAGTAGTAAGCAAGCAAACCTCTCTCATATGTATTCATTAGGGATATTCTGAAAACTTGATCTGTTGGCCGTCCTCAAGTACAGGAAGTGAAGACCACTTGTCCTCTTCCCTCAGATTCTAGAGTGGTGAAGATCTGAGGGAATCCTTCCCCACCATTGCGAGACGGTGGAAACCCGGACCAAGGAAATGGAGTTCCTTCGCTGTGTGTCAACTAATGGAGACCTAGGAAGTAGGGTCATAACTTCTCCCCTTCTCTACCATCTATGAGGTATCAAGTGCCTGCAAGAGAGAATTTGTGGAGTAGCAAAGGCTTGAGAAGGGAGAGAATGATAAAGGAACACCCCCCTTCCCTCCCACACACTCCTTTCCAGCTATTTGTGAACTGCTAAAAGATAGGGTAGGAAAGGAGAGGCAGTGAGGGCTCCCTTTCCTTTCATTTTGAAGACATGATGGGCCTGGATCAGGGAAGATTGATGTATGAGATTCTCTCTCTCCCCCATCACCTATAACATGGATAGTGGCTTCTGAATGGTGGAAGTAGGGTAAAAAGGAACGATACTGACAAAACACTTCCTTCCCTGCTTTTTGTGAAGGCGTAGATGCTCTATGTGAAATGGCATAGGAATCATTTACCTTCTCTACTGTCCCCTTCATTTGCACCGAGGTGACAAACTGAATCATCTCGTCTTCCTCCATCACGTAGTCATATTCCTTCTGCTTGTTGCGCTGGTGAGCATCTCGGGCGCCGAACCGCAGCACTGCCGCCCCCATGTGATCCTCCTCCCAGCGCTTCTGCTCGTCCCGTGGGGCAAACTTCTCATCGGATACTGGCTCCTCATAGCGATCTGGGATTTTCTGCAACAGGAAGTAAAAAAAAAAAAAAGACATGATGGGGCAGAAATCTGCTGGCTGGCGGTAACCTGACGAATTAAACCGATGGTCAGTTTTCATTGGTAAGTTACCACAAAACCCGGTATGGGTATTAGCTGCACTGCTGTTAAGTCCCAGAGGAAAAACGTACTTAGGTTATTTTCAAAAGCTATTAATGTGTGTAAACTGTCTGAAATCTGCCCACTCTCCCTGCACTCATTATTCAACAATGCATGTAATTTTAAAAAACCCAAAAAAACAAAAAACTTAGACTGCACCTTTTTCATTCAACAGGATTTGTGGATCACAAATTAGGTTAAGGGCAGCCGCTGGCGATCAGCGTTTTGTTGGCTTCCGACTGGCATTATACCCATGTCCAAGCTCCAGTATTGAATTTCCGGGTATTCGGAGCCGCTGAAAACATAGCTGGCTAAGTGTGATACTTGGCACTTAACCAGCTATGAAGGATTGTGTTTTATGTGGTTATCTTAGTTAAGTACTGAAAATCAGCACAGACTCCGCCCCTGGAACACCCCCAAAATAGCTAGTTTTGGTTTGAGCGCTAACCAAAGTGGTGCCGAAAATGCCTGGTTATCCCCGGAAAGATGATTTAAATGGCCAGGAAACTCTCCTGGCCATTTAAATCATTTTAAATATTGGGCCCCTATGCTACTAACTTTGTAGTCCTAAACTGACCTTTGAAAATTTACTAGGGCAAAGTCCCCACATTATTTTGAAAATTGTCCACTTAAGGACTAGTAAGTCCAAAAGCATTTTGAACTGCACCTCAAAAAAGATATAGTGGAATTGGAAAAGGTGCAGAGAAGGGCGACAAAGACGATACAGGGGATGGGACGATTTCCCTATCAGAATAGGCTGAAGAGGCTGGGGCTCTTCAGCTTGGAGAAAAGGCGGCTGAGGGGAGATCTGATAGAGGTCTATAAGATAATGAGTGGAATGGAATGGGTCTATGTGGAGCATCTGTTTACACTTTCCAAAATACTAGGAAAAGGAGGTATGCGATGAAGCTGCAGTGTGGTAAATGTAAAACGAATCAGAGGAAAGTTTTCTTCACTCACGCGTAGTTAAACTCGAATTCGCTGCCGGAAAAGGTGGTTAAGGCGGTTAACTTAGCGGACTTCAAAAAAGGGTTGGATGGCTTCCTGGAGGAAAAAGCCATAGAATGTTATTGAATGGATGAGGGAATAATACAGTATTCCTCAGCAATCCTTCAGAACGTTCAAGACGCTTGGGTTATGCACTCCTACCAGCAGAGGGAGACTGAGAACACTAAAACTTCTTATACAAGTAGCCTGTGCAGACCTTCTACTAACCAGTATTTTCTCAGTCTCAGCAGAGGGTAGATGTGTGCAGCCTGTGCAGTGTACTCAGTCTGGTAGGCCCGTTTGGGGTTTCTAGGTTGGGTTGTAAATGTTAGAGAACCCACACTTGGATCTCTATTACAGGGTGTAAGTCCTAAGGTGCTTCTTATTCCCTGTGGGGTGTCACACCCGGGTGGCAGGGTCCCTCCCCCTGTGCTCTTCCTATGGAGGACTGCTTGACCTCGGCTACAGACCTCGTTCTGTACCCTTGAGGCGTTTAGGCATCAGAAATGAGGTTTAATAAATAAATAAATAAACGTTTTTAAAAGGCGGCTATTTTGGCCGTTCTTGTGGCAGTCCAGAGATAAAACGTCTTCAAGGGCGTTCTTGCCTTAGGCGGTTTTGCCTATTAGTCTGTCAGAGCACAAAGCAACTGTTTGTTTTTATTGCGTTTGTGGCCATTATGTTTAAGCCGGCGAGGTGTCGGTTTTGCTCAACGCACGGCGTTGAAATGAAAGGTGGCCAATGTAAATTTTGTGGAGAGCCTACGTTGTCAGTGCTGTTGCCCCCCCCCCATGCTTTCCCCTGAGTCGGCGGAGGTGTTGGGCGGTGATCTGACCGCACATTCTGGGCCGGCAACGGCAGGGCCGGTTTTGGCTGCGTGTCCCGGGTCGGCCTAGACAGAGCCGGTTTTGGCGGGAAGCGCAGCCCTTTTGGCCGCGCATTCCGTACCAGCGCCAGGGGACCAGTGTGTGGTGGGAAGCGCGCCTAGTTTAGCCGTGGATCACGCGATGAACCTGCCACCTCGGGAGCGAGGGGGTGCGTCACGGAGACTGCGGGAAGTGTTGTTGGGGCTTCAGCAGTGTTGGGGGGGGGGGGTCTGGTTTCCCCCCTGAGTTTGTTTGGTCTCTGTATAATGCCTGGAGAGCTGGCCCCTCTCAGGCTGTTTGTTCCGCGGAGGCTGCTAGCTCAATGGGAGTTAAGCGTCCGCGGGTGGATATTTTGGAGCCTATGGAGATACTTTCTCTGCCTGGGTCGGAGGTTTGGAGTGACCCAGGAGAGGAGGATCTCTTAGATGAGTCTGAGGGTCAGGATGGGCTAAGGCCTGGGGAAGATTCTTCAGTGGTTCGCATTTTTCATAAGGAGGAGTTGTTTGAGCTCATTGATCAGGTGACCTCTACTTTGAAGTTTGCTCCAGCGGCCACTCCCTCTGTGGAGGGACCCCAGGTAGATCTCTTGGTTAAGGGGATTCGGAGAGCCTCCCGTTCCTTTCCCATGAATTCAGACATTAGGGACATGGTATTTCAGGAATGGTCTGTGCCGGAGGCTGCTTGTAAGGTGTCTAGGGCTATGGTGCGGCTGTATCCCTTGCCTCCGGAAGATTTGGCCCTGCTAAAACCACCTACTGTGGATGCGGTGGTTACGGCGGTTACTAAGGCTATGGCCATTCTGGTGGATGGCGGTACAGCCTTACAGGATCCTCAGGATAGGAAGCTAGAGTCCTTTCTGAAGCATAGCTTTGATTTGTCGGCTTTGGCCTTGCAAGCCTCTGTGTGTGGGGGCTTGGTAGCCAGAGCTTGTTTCCGTTGGGCGGAGAAGCTCTTGGATGAGCCTGCGTTAGATAGGACTGGTTTGGTTCAGGACCTGGCCAAACTGGAGATGGGGTCTTCTTTTTTGCCGGACACCCTTTATGATTTGCTAAGGGCTTTGGCTAAGAATATGGCTCTGGCGGTGACGGCTTGCATGGCTCTTTGGCTTAGGGGCTGGGTGGCAGATGCGGCCTCTAAAGCAAAGTTGTGTTCTCTACCTTTCAAAGGTAGAGTGGAGAAGAGTGGAGGAGTGGCCTAGTGGTTAGGGTGGTGGACTTTGGTCCTGGGGAACTGAGGAACTGAGTTCGATTCCCACTTCAGGCACAGGCTGCTCCTTGTGACGCTGGGCAAGTCACTTAACCCTCCATTGCCCCATGTAAGCCGCATTGAGCCTGCCATGAGTGGGAAAAGCGCAGGGTACAAATGTAACAAAAAAAAAAAAAAAAAGGTTCTATGTTGTTTGGAGAGGACTTGGATAAACTGATGAGTGGTCTTGGGGATACCAAGGTCTCACGGTTGCCGGCTAGTCAAAGTGGTTCTGATAGAGGTCGGTTTAAGGACACGAGGCGGTACAGGCTGGGCAGATTTTTTATCGCCTTCTAAAAGCCGTTTTTTCCAGCGGACGCAGTCCTTTCGAGGAGGGTCGTCGAGGAGGTCGGGACTCCTCCGGAGGTGCCGGAAATGGTAATAAATCCTTCTTATGAAGGTGTGCGGGTCCAGCCTCTGGTGAAGGTGGGGGCGCGACTTCATCTGTTTTATCAGGGGTGGACCCAAAATTACTTCAGATCAGTGGGTGCTGGAGGTCGTTCGCGATGGTTATGCGCTCGAGTTCGGATCTGTTTCTTCCCTCTCCTTGTCACTCTCGAGTCAAGTTAAAGGCTATTCAAGACTCTGGGTCGCTTAATCCAGTTGGGAGCTGTGGTACCCGTTCCTCAGCACGAGCAGGGAATGGGTTGTTATTCCATTTACTTTGTGGTGCCGAAGGAGGACCAGTTTTGACCCATTTTAGATCTCAAGAGGGTCAATGGGGCGCTCAAGGTGCCATCCTTCCGCATGGAGACTCTGCACTCGGTCATAGTGGCTGTTCGTCAGGGAGAATTTCTCACATCACTGGATCTCATGGAAGCGTATCTGCACGTGCCAATTTGAGAGGCCCATCAGCGTTTCCTTCATTTTGCTGTTTTAGGGAGGCACTTTCAGTTCTGTGCCCTGCCTTTTGGTCTGGCAACGGCTCCACGCACCTTCTCCAAGATAATGGTGGTGGTAGAAGCGGCTTTGCGGAGGCAGGGAACTCTGGTGCATCCGTATCTGGACGACTGGTTGATCCGGGCGAAGTCTCGGGCTCACAGTGTTGCGGCGACGGCTCAGGTGGTCTCGTTTCTGGAATCGCTCAGATGGGTAGTGAATATAGTCAAAAGTCAGTTGATCCCATCGCAGAGTCTGGAGTACTTGGGAGTGCGGTTCGACACGGCAGTGGGTTGTGTTTTTCTGCCGGATTCTCGGATCACCTCTCTTCAGCAGCAGATCCGGCTGTTAATGTCCGTTCAGAGTCCGACGGTTCGAATGTACCTTCGGGTTCTGGGCCTCATGGTGGCAACAACAGAGGTAGTAACATGGGCCAGGGCGCATTTGCGTCAGCTTCAGGCGGCTCTGTTGTCCCGGTGGTCTCCCCAGGTATACAGTTTGGAGTTGCGGTTGCCATTGAGGGGGGGGCTCCTCGGCGCAGTCTCCAGTGGTGGCTGTGCTCGGCCCATCTGAAAAAGTGCATGCCGTTGGAACCTCCTCAGTGGGTGATTCTGGTAACGGATGCCAGTCTGCTGGGCTGGGGAGCTCAGTGTCTTGGTCGGTCCACGCAGGGGCAGGTGGTCGACGGAGGAAGCTCAGTGGTCTATCAACCGGTTGGAGACGAGGGCGATTCGGCTAGCTCTGTTGGCGTTTTGCTCAAGTGTGGTCGGAAAGGCGGTAAGAGTCATGTCCGACAACGCGACAGCAGTACCGTATGTCAACCGGCAGGCCGGTACAAAGAGTCCACGGTTGGCAATCGAGATGGCTCTGCTCATGAGTTGGGCGGAAAGGCATCTAGTGCAGATTTCGGCGGCGCACATGGCCGGGGTGGACAACGTGAACGCGGATTTTCTAAGCAGACACATGTTGGACCCCGGAGAATGGTCTCTGCTCCTGTCAATGTTCGACCAGATAGTTCTAAAGTGGGGAATGCCAGTAGTGGATCTCATGGCGTCAGCCCAGAATGCTCAGGTTCCTTGGTATTTCAGTCGGCATCGGGATCCGCGAGCGGAAGGGATCGATGCATTGGTCCTTCCGTGGCCTCAGTGGGTGTTGCTGTACGTGTTTCCCCCATGGCCCTTGATAGGTCGAATCCTACAGAGGGTTGAATGTCACGCGGGTCCGGTGTTGTTGGTGGCTCCGAATTGGCCGCGTCGGCCGTGGTTCAGGGATCTGATGCGCTTGTTAGAAGGCGAGCCTCTGCGGCTGGGGGGCTTGGTGTTGTTGTGTCAGGGTCCAATTGTCATGCCGGATCCAGCTTGGTTCTCTCTTACGGTGTGGCCCTTGAGAGGGAACGGTTGAGAAGGAAAGGATTTTCCCCGCAGGTGATTCAGACGATGCTGCAGTCTCGCGAATGTCCGACATCTTTGGCCTATGTGCATGTGTGGCGCATATTTGAAGATTGGTGTGGGGACCGGGCATGTGTCCCTTCAACAGCTTCTGTGTCGTGCATTTTAAATTTCTTGCAGGATGGTTTTGAGAAGGGCCTTTCATTGTCATCTTTGAAGGTGCAGCTGGCTGATTTTGGCGTGTTTTCGGGGTAAGGTGCAGGGCAGGTCGGTTGCATCTTCCCCGGATGTGGTCTGTTTTTTGAGGGGGGGGGGGGGGGGGTGAAGTTGCTTCGCCTCCTCAGCGGCCGGTAGTTCCTCAGTGGGATCTTAATAACGCTCTTGACTCTTTGGCGGGTTCTCCTTTTGAGCCCTTGGAGTCTTGTTCGATAAAAGTCCTTACTATGAAGGTGGTCTTTTTGGTAGCTATATCGTCGGCTTGCAGGATTTCGGAACTTCAGGGTCTTTCACGTAGGCCTCCGTTTCTGTGGTTTTCTAAGGAAAAGGTTTCGCTGCGTCCAGTCCCTTCGCTTTTGCCTAAGGTGGTATCCTCCTTTCATGTCAATCAGATGATTTCGTTGCCGGAATTGGGGGACCGGACGGGAGATGCTTCTCAGCGTCGTTTGGCGAAATTGGATGTGCGCAGAGTGTTGAAGGTTTACTTGCGCAGGTCGGAGGAATTCAGGTCTTTGGACAGGTTATTTGTCCTTCATGGGGGGCCCAAGAAGGGAGTGGCTGCTTCTAAGGCATCTATAGCTTGGTGGTTGAAGGATGCCATCTGTTTGGCTTACATATTGCATGGCCGTACGGTGCCGGTGGGGCTCATTCCACTAGGGGGATGGCGGCTTCTTGGGCAGAGAGTAGTTTTGTACCACCGGTGGACATTTGCAGAGCGGCGGTGTGGTCCTCCCTGCATTCTTCTGTCAAACATTACAGAGTGGATGTACAGGCAAGGGAGGATGCCAGTTTTGGAGCTGCAGTCCTGTCCTCTGGGCTTCGCAGGTCCCACCCTTAGATGTGTTTACTGCTTTGGTACGTCCCAAGCGTCTTGAACGGTCTGGAGGATTGCTGAGGAAGGTGAAATTAGGCCTTACCTGCTAATTTTCTTTCCTCTAGATCCTCCAGACCGTTCAAGAGCCCACCCAGTGTATCGGACAGTTCAGTATGAGATTTTCTTTAGACTTCAGTTGCTGATATTTCTAGCTCCTGTGATTTGGGTCCTGGAGTTTTACTAAGGGCAGTTTGTGGTACCGTTTGTGCCCATCTGCAGTTGAATTTCCCCCGTCTTAAGGGGAGGAGATCTGAGTGTGGATTCAGTGGTTTTGTTTAGGTGGAGGTGTTTTGTTCCTCTGCTTTGTTACTGTTTTACTGGTTAGTAGCAGGTCTGCACAGGCTACCTGTATAAGAAGTTTGTGTTCTCAGTCTCCCTCTGCTGGTAGGAGTGCATAACCCAAGCGTCTGAACGGTCTGGAGGATCTAGAGGAAAGAAAATTAGCAGGTAAGGCCTAATTTCCCCATTCTAGGACAAATTGCTTGTTCTTTTGGCCGCTGTCAGTGACAGGGTGCTGGACTCATGGACCACGGTCTGTCCCAGCATGGCGATGCTTATGTACTTAATAATGTTTGCAATTCTGGTCACCTTATCTCAAAAAGATATAGTGGAATTAGAAAAGATACAGAGAAGGACAACTTCCCTATGAGGAAAAGCTAAAGCGGCTACGGCTCTTCAGCTTGGAGAAGAGACGGCTGAGGGGAGATATGATAGAGATCTATAAAATAATGAGTGGAGTGGAACGGGTAGACATGAAGCGCCTGTTTACGTTTTCCAAAAATACTAGGACTAGGGGATACGTAATGAAGCTACTAAGTAGTAAATATAAAACAAAGTGGAGAAAATATTTCTTTACTCAACATGTAATTAAACTCTGGAATTCATTGCCAGAGAATGTAGTAAAAGCAGTTTGCTTAGTAGGGTTAAAAAAAAAAAAGTTTGGATAACTTCCTAAAAGAAAAGTCCATAAGCCAATATTAAGATGGTCTTGAGGAAAAGCCATTGCTTATTTCTACGATAAGCAGCATAAAATCTGTTTTACTGTTCTGGGCTCTTGCCAGGTACTTCTGACCTGGATTGGCCACTGTTGGAAACAGGATATCTTCAGTCTGTCCTAGCATGACAACACTTATGTATTTATGTTCCTCCCTGTAATGGAAGTGAATTTTAAAGATAGTTGTGTTTTTCAACTCTGTCTTTGACTGAAAGTAACTTTTCTTGTAAATATAAAAAACAAGTTGGCATGCAGAAGACAAGACACAGCCATAACTAATTTGGTATGCAAAGGGGAGGATGGTTCTTGTATCCCAGGCCCAGCTTGGCCACCTGGACTTGGGAAAACTTGCGACCACGTTCCCACAGACGTAAGCAGAGAAGCTTTCTGTAACTCTCCTTAGCTCTGGACATGGGCTCAGAGCCTGATAAAAGGGAGGGCTTGTCACAGCGGAGTCGGGGTTCATCTGTGAGTAACGTACAGACTGCGCAGAGGGTTTGCTCCTGGTCCCAAGCTCCTAGCTCTCGCTGTGAACCAGCCCCCCCCCCCCCCCCCCCAGCTGATAAGAGCCTGGATGATGGAGACCAGTGATGATTGTATGTATAGTGTAATTAGTGTTTCTTTCCTGGTCTAAGAACTCTTTGCATTGCTTAGATGTAGAGACCAGTGATGTAATGAATGTTTATACAGCTAACCATTGTGTTTATAGAGCTATTCATTGTATATGTGCTAACCATTGTATACATCTTAATCATTATAAAATTTAGCTTCCCTAATAAAGGTTTCATTTACTTATTACGAATCCAAAAGAATCCACGGTGCTTATTGGGTAGTCTGTGTCAGTGAGACAGGCTGTAAATCCATAGCAGTACACTCCCATAGTGGAAACCTGTCAGGACTGCGTCTCTCCACTGCCCTCTTACCTTCCTGCGAGTCTCCTCAGGCATATAGTACCGGTTGCTCTTCTCCATCTTCTCCTGATCTCCTGCCTTTTTGTAGTCGTTGGCGAGGTCTCGAACTTTCTTCCTGTACTCTAGGTTCCGCTGCTCCTTCTCAGTCAGATCCTGTTCTGCAAAGAGATACTCCTCGTCCGCTATCTCTGCTTCCAGGTCCTCCAACTTGTCTTTCTCCCTCTTGCTGAGATAGTCCCGCCTGGACTTCTTGCGTAGCTCGGGTACCTGCACAGGGAACACAACAGTGAGACCAGAGTGTACACCGAAAGGCCAATTCTAATAACCTGTGTGCCAGCTACATGCCTAAATGCGTCAGGCAACATTCGATAAAGTTACGCTTAAGTGCTAGAGCCCGTAACTGCAAGGGGGCATATTAATGGATGGAGCACAAATGCATTATGTGTATATATCATTACATTAACTTTACATCATACTTATATACTGCTAGTACAGTGGTTCTCAACTAGTGTGTCACCGAGAGGTGGCAGGTGTGTTGCTAAAAATTTGACAAATTAGACAGCAAGCCTGTGCTTTACCTAAGAAGTACCTGTGAATGCAGGCTGGAGAGAGTGGAGACCCAGAAAGTCAGCTATTTGAAATCCCCATTAACTGGTCCCTATTTCTACTTCCCTATTACCTCCAATGATAACTACTGCCAGCAGCCTCAACTAGAAATATTGCAGATCTGCTGTTCATAGGCTCTAGCATATTTGCAGGGCTTTGTATTACTTTACAGTATCTGGCAGTGGAGGAATGTTGTGTTGCTGTTACTGAGGTGACTCCAGAATTTAAACATAAAATTTGTTTTGTAAGACAGGCTGCAAGGGAAACATCCCTAGCTCTATACTCTGTAATGGGTAAAAGGTTTTTTGATGTTGACAGCAGTGGCGTAGCCAGAAGTCAATTTTTGGGTGGGCCAACAGGTTGGATGGGTGGGCACTAGACAGTGGTGTGCTGGTAAATGTTTAACAACAAGCTCTCTCCCCGGTCCACCTCTGCACCCCCCCCCCCCCCCCCACCGTCCACCTGTGCACCTCCCCTCAAAATTGCAGAGCTGGCTATAGCCGAGGAGAGAGCCGGGGGGGGGGGGGGGGGGGGGGCAATGCATTACTCTCTCCAGGAAAAAAAAATTAAATGATCCCAGGTTCCAATTTAATTCATGTTTAATGTGGGATAAAATGCCATACATAAGTAAATAAATATAAACTTTTAATGTTCAGCACCTGATTCTCAAAGTGGACATATTCCAAACACTATAATGAAAATAAAATGATTTTTTTCTACTTTTGTTGTCTGGCGACTGTTTTTCTAATCATGCTGGCCCAGTATCCGATTCTGCTGCTATCTGTCCTCTTAACTCCGTTTCCAGGGCTTCCTTTCCATTTATTTCTTTACTTTCCTCCTTTCTTCTTCATTTCTTGCTCTATATCCATAAGTAAAAGCTGGGTCCTCCGCAGACTTGACTGTCCAGTGGATCCAGCTTCTGCCTATTCCATGTGCAGTTTTTCTCCTCTCTTCCTTTTCCCTCATCTCATCTCCTTCCTCACTCTTCCATCCCCTCCATCCATGTCCAGCATTTCTTCTCTCTCCCTTCCCTCTCTTCCATCCATGTCCAGCAACCCTCCTCTCCCCTGCCCTCCCCTTCATACACCCATGTCCAGCAACTCTCCTCTCCCCTCCAGCCATCCATACCTAGCAATTCTTTTCTCTCCCCTGCCCCCCTCTATCCATCCATACCCAGCAATTCTCTTCTCTCTCCACTTGTCCCCTCCATCCATCCCCAGCAATTCTTTTCCCTCCCCTGCCCCCCTCCATTCATCCATACCCAGCAATTCTCCTCTCTGCCCTGCCCCTATCCAGCCATACCCAGCAATTCTGTTCTTGCCCCTGCCCCCCCTCTATCCATCTATACCATACCCAGCAATTCTCTTTTCTCCCCTGTCCCCTCCCTCCAGCCATCAGCGATTCTCCTCTCGCCCCTCCCGCTCCCATCCATGTCCTGCGATTCCACCTGCCCGCAGCCCTCTTCTCCCTCCCCCCAAAAAAAATTTACAGTGCAGGCTGAGCTCCATTCCCGCATCTGCCTCCCTCACTCTCACGGCAGCGCTTCCCAAACGCTGCCCACCGCCGCCACGATCGCGGGATTTACCTCCCTCCGTCTCAGCACTCAGCAGCAGCGGTAGCGAATCATACACGCTGCCTCCTTCTAACCCGGAAGCGGCGCTAAGAATCAAAAAAGGTCTTGGTAGAATGGTTATTGCCTTTGTGAGTCATGCTGTACAGGCCGTAGTGAGATGTAAAGGTCAGAATCCGGGTTAGAAGGAGGCAGCGTGTATGATTCGCTACCGCTGCTGCTGAGTGCTGAGACGGAGGGAGGTAAATCCCGCGATCGTGGCGGCGGTGGGCAGCGTTTGGGAAGCGCTGCCGTGAGAGTGAGGGAGGCAGAAGCGGAACAGAGCTCAGCCTGCTCCCTCCGCTCCGCTGCCTCCACTGCTGGGTGGGCCTGAACCAAAACTGGGTGGGCCTGGGCCCACCCAGGCCCACCCGTGGCTACGCCCCTGGTTGACAGTAAGTTAGTATGAATTTGCCTATCAGTTAGCATACAGCCTGTATTTCTGTAAGAAAAAAAAATCTAATTTGATCATTTTAACAGGTTATTAAACAATAAATGTTTAAGAATGTTTTACATTTCCCTTGCATCATTGTTAATGAAATATTTAGGATTTTATTTTTGTTCAGCTGTGAACTTTAGGGCTCCTTTTACAAAGCCGCGGTAGTGATTCCCGTGCAGCAAATGTGACGAAGCCCACAGGAACTGAATGGGCTTCGTTGCATTTGTCACGCCGGGAATCACTATCGAGGCTTGGTAAAAAAGGAGCACTTAAGTGTCCAGCATGAACATCGTCTGTCAGGTGTGTCACAGCAGAAGAAAGGTTGAGAACCGCTGTGCTAGTACCACATAGTTCTAATCAGTTTACAAAATTAAGGCGGCAAGGCGAACCCTTGGGACTTACAAAAGCAGAGTAAATTAGTTTCACCAGACAGCTACAGTTATATACATTAACAAAACAAAAAAAAAAGGATAACTATTCAAATAAACAGAACAAGACATTCGATTTTTCGTATGGCCATTACTTCCACCTATTTAGGAGGCGGTAAGGGCTCCCGTGGTAATTAGGTAGTGAGCAGTAATGTGCCTGTGCTACCCGATTATGCCTACTCTCTGCCTCCTCCCCAGAACAGTCTTCCTCAGCAAAAAAAATAAATTAATTTTTACTGCGGTAGTAGCGTGCACTGATGGCCAAACTACCACAGGATGTCTCATCGCATCCTGAGGTAGTGCCCTTTTACCATGTGGTAGGCCTGCGTGAGGCCTACTGCGCCTTACTAAAACGGCCCCTTAATTGCACCAATTTTGGTTTATATTAGAACAGAATCTTGGTGCTCAGCAGGCGGCATCAGCACACCTAAGGGAAGACGCCAAGTTGTAGAACTGCCCCTAAAGTTCATAAACGGAGACCTCCACCATCAAGAGAAACCATTAGGAAGCAGCACAGTGATGGCAGGCAAGGGAAAAGCATGGGAGAGAAGACTTCTCTTCACATTAAAGAAGGAAACAGCAGTGGACAAAGAGAAAAGACGTACCATTTTTTTCCGATCCTCTTCGGCCAGTTTTAGACGTTTCTGGGCTTCCTCATATGCCTGTCAGCGAGAGAGAACAGTGAGCATCAGAAACTGAACAGAGGTGAGGAAACTTGGCAAGCGAGGGATGTCGGGCCTGTAACAGTCTGCAGCACCTTACCTTTTATACAGTGCAGATCTCTCTGGTGGAGCAGGTAAATACAGAGCAGTTATTTACCCTGGTAAGTGGCATTAAGATTAGGGGACACTCATAGGTGCCAACTTTTCAAAAAGGTCGGGGATAATAAACACAACACAAGTTATCCCTCCCTGGCTAATATGGAGGTTGCCCAGCACCCACAGAGCTGGCTCCTATGGGGATACTCCGTGAAGCTTACAGGTAGCACTAATTAGAAGTCATTTGTCACTCGATCCACAATTAAGCTGTGGAATTTGTTGTTGAGTTCACATAGAAGGGTTTAAAAAAATTCCTGAAGAAAAGATCAATAAATCATTACCCAAGTAGACTTGGGAAAGATGCTGCTTATCCCTGGGATCCTGTTGGGTACTTGTGACCTGATTGACCACTGTTGGAAACAGGGATTTGGTGGTTGGGGGGAGTTGACGGCCCTTTGGTTTGACCTACTATGGCCCATTTTATGTTCATATTGTTATTATAAACTATCTGCTCTTTTCCTCTTTTACTTATTTTGCTCATCACTGCTTTCTCTGTCGATTAAAGCATGAATCAGCCAAAGAAGTGGGAAATACCATAGCTGGATGTTACCTCATGTGTGCCGAGACCTGACTAGACATTTTGGGGGCGCTAAGAATCAAAAAAGGTCTTGGTAGAATGGTTATTGCCTTTGTGAGTCGTGCTGTACAGGCCGTAGCGAGATGTAAAGGTCAGAATCAAAGATCACGTTGTTTAAAAATTTTTTTTAAATGTTAGAGAAAAAAATTAGTTCAGGTTGCCAGGACCAAAGCCCACTGCACTAACCATTAGGCCACTCCCTGTCATATATATAATAAAAAGAACATAAGAACTGCCATACTTGGGTCAAACCCAAGGTTAGGAGAGCTGATAAGCAATCAAAGATGAACTCGATAGCCTTCCGCTGTAGTGGACAGCAAAAGCACTGGCAGGGTCCCATCTGGAATTACAGAGGCTCCTGCCACCGCTTCCCCCTTCCTCCTCATTACCTTTCTGTCCGACCTCTCCACGATGTTCCGCGTCCTCTCCTTGTCCTTCTGTTTCACTCTCTCTGCGAAGGCATCTCGCTCCTCCAGATCCCTCAGCCTCTCCAACTCCGCCTGTTCCCACTCATCCTCCGAATCGTTCTGAGGCGAAGACGCCTTGGTGCTCCTACAAAAGAACGATCAAAGCCTGAGGGAACTTGTCTTACGTCCATTTCCCTTCACTGTCAATGAGCAGCTCTGGCATGTTGCTACTCACATAAACCTCACACAGAGCCAGTTAAAGCCTCAGCACTAGCTACACAGCTCAAGAGGGCCAGGATCAGACAAAACCTCAAACATCACACCAAGGCTTGCACCTTGGTTATGTGCAAAATTCTGAAATACCTGCATCTTTTGCCTGTGGGTTTAAAATTTCCTACAGCTAATGAAAAAGGAAAAAAAAAAACCCAATTCTACAGGAAAAGGAAAACCCTGAGCAGAAAACACATTGGGGGGGAGAGACCTTTTTCTAAGCCGTACCAAACACTACCACGTACTTACCTATGCCAAAAAGCACTGAAGTGGGACATATTGTGATCAGCACATTTTAGCAGGGGAAGCATATCAATGACTACAGAGTAGGCACACCCTGCGCTAATCAAGTAACACGGGCACGTTACTGCACGCTGCCCGATTAGCATGGGAACCCTTAGTGCCTACAAAATAGGAGGCAGTAAGGGTTCCTGAGAAATTAGCACGTGACCGTTACAGAAAAATATACGGATAGGACACTTTACCTAGGGTTACCATATGTCCAGTTTTACCTGGACTTGTCCTCTTTTTGAGGACATGGCCAGGCAACTGGGTGGGTTTTGCCAGCCTGCCCGTTTGTCCGGATTTCCGGACAAACGGACAGGCTGGCGGGCCTAGTGGTGTCCTCCCCTCCCCTCACTATACTGCTCTGGTGATCTAGTGACCTCTTTGGGGCAGGAAAGAGCCCCCTCTTTCCTGCCCGGAGCGCCTGCATACTGTCTAGTTCCTTGCTGACTCCTTTCCCGGCGCCAATCCAAAATGGCCGCCGAGAGTTGAAGCGGCCTCGCGAAACTTCACTTCTCGGCAGCCATTTTGTATCAGCGCCGGGACCGTCAGCAAGGAGGTAGACAGTATGCAGGGGCTCTTTCCTGCCCCGAAAAGGTCACTAGACCACCAGGGCAGTACAGTAAGGTAAGGGGAGGGGAGGACAGGACACCCTTAGGGGTGTGTGACCGGGGGGGGGGGGGGGGGGGGGGGGGGTTGGTTGGTATGTGATGAGGGGCAGGATGGTTTGTGACAGATGGGAAAGGGCATGTGTCCTCTTTTTGGGGAGAGACAATATGGTAACCCTACCTTTACTGCCACGCTGTAAGTGGCGGGAAAGCCATGCGCCAACAACAGTGCCGGCCACTTTTTAGCACGGCTTAGTACAAGGGCCCCTAAGAATACTGTTGCTTAAAAGTTACATTTAAGGACCAGCAAAAGTCTCATGGCAACTTTTGTGAATTTATGTGCACCGACAGTAGCAGCAGCCAAGTGAAAGCATCTGTCAGCATGTGCATGAGAACATCCTCCAGATGAAAACTCCACTGCAAGCATGGATCTTGCATGAATAAGCACAGCAAGTTCTTACGTTTGCTTTTCCAGCTCACTGTCCGATGATGAAGCTTCTTTTCTCTTCCTTAAGTGTTTCCTCTTCCTCTTTTCTGCTCGCCGTCCACCCTGGTGCTTATGCAGCTTAGCATCTTCCTCGACGCTCTCGTCGCTGTCTTCCAGCAGGGTGTACGAGTGGTTCTTCTGCTGCATAGCCAGCGCTTCCCTTTCAGCAGCCCTGGACGGGCGCTCTGCTGGCTGTGTCCGAGGGATCTGCAGAACAAACAAAGAAGCCCTTTTACAGAAAATGACAACACGCGACTAAGTGGCCTCTACTACTTAAACCAACACTCGTTCCACATTTCTCTGACTTCATGTGTAACTTTCTTAAAATTAGTCACCTTACTTTCTAACTTCTTTTACCTATCTATATGTTCCATCTTTGCCTATACACTGCTGTCAATTATAATGTTCTATTACATATGGTGTTGACATTGTAAGTAGTATACTAAGCCACACTTTGCATTGTTATTTGAATATTTTTACTGCTGTAATTACCTATTGCTCATATCTGATTTATTCTTACTGCACACATCCTTGAGTGAAATCCTTCAAAAAGGCAGTAAATAAATCCTAATAAATAAATAGAATACAGTCCCTGCCCTCCTAATCTTCTGCTCAACCTGTTCCTTCACTGTTAAGAGTTACAGAAGGCTCTCATGCAAATCTATCAGGTGTTCAGTATTTTTTTAATGAGATTTTAATCTACATTTTAGCTTGTGCACATTTACAATTGCACTTATGTTCATAGTCATAGGTCCACGTGAAGAACTGGTGCAGCCCAGGTGCTATAAATACCCACAAGCACATCCCACTCTCGCGACTGACATCCCCTCTAACCAATTGCAGGCAACAGAGAAACTGTGGCCTGCTCCAATCAGTGCTGAAGAATCCAGTCTTCCCTCCGCCTCCTCCCTTTCTTTTTTTTTTCTTCTTAATCACCACTGTCTGCAGGACAGGAAGGAGGCGGGGCAAAGAGCCGGCCCTGGCTGACTGCCATCCCTTCCCACCAATGGCCTTGTCTCTTCTGCCCCACGTCGGCCAATAGGAGCCCCACTTGGGCATGTGGTGAGGCAGGAAGAAGGCGGGAGCTGCCATTGGAGACTCTGGTGGAGCTGCGTCCACGCTGGTGTGTGGGGAAGACAGCATGAGAGGGGGTCTCGTTCTGGGCAAGTGTTATGGTAACGGTAATATACTTCTATTGAAATCTTTTTATTGAAGTACCAAAAATACAAGAGAAAAAAAAACACTGTTGATATGTATCGTTATACAAACAAACCAATAACTGTATGTAACAATAAACCATCAAAGGCTCCCCCCCCCTCCGAAACACACATCCTTTCCAATCCCCGACCGTTCACCACCCTAAAATCCCAAACACTTCCCATTCCCCAACCCCCAAGATGCCAGATACCAAGTGCAAAATATAAGTAAACCTCAGGAGTCAAGACATCAATGTGTGGGCTAAGAATTCCATCAAACAGGAGACAAAGAAGAAGAAGGGGCTTGGGTTCTTATAGCCCCCTCTACACTATAGGCACATTAAGCACATATACTCCACTCCCCCTTCCCTATCCTACACCCCCCAGCCCAACCATGTCACCATATGTACTGGCTGAACAGCAGAAGTTATCTCCCTAAGGAATTAGGCGTTATGCCTCTGCTTCTTTGAGCTGAGCCCTCATAAGAAGCTTAAGGTGGGCTGTAAAAACATTTTTCCTCTCGGTGAGGCTTTCGGCAGCATTAGTGCTCCTGAGTTTTGAGAACTATGGCAGGTCAGGTTGCTACTTCTATTCATTTGTCATCACGCTGCTTGTTCATTTTCAATCATCTCGCTTCTGTTTTCATTTTTCAGCTCGTGACGTTTTCTTTATTTTTTTATCACATTTTATCATAAACTGTTTTGTTACTTGTTGCAAAAGGCGGTCTAGAAAGTGCTTAATAGATTTAGAAATAGCATTAGATTAATTTAACAGAGAAAATGATGGGCTGCCCAATTATTCTGTTCACACTAAGGTGGCATTTCTATAAGAAGCACCTCCACTGTTCCCCTCTAAGCTGGGCGGGAGTCCTCCAACTACAGTGCTACCAGTGGGGGGTGCTGTTTCACTATCACATTTTCAATAGTGAGGGATAGGCAAGCTCAAAAAGTTTGATTAACAAGAGACGGCACAACATCAAAAGTTGAAGCCACTTAGGTTGATCTCTTGTTTCCTAGCCATCATTCCGCATACACTCAAAACAAAACAAGCAAACTTTTGAACTGCTGCATCCACGTTTTCGTTCATTATTGTTGGTAGCATTTTTATTTAATCTCACTTATATTTTCAAACATGCTGGCTTGTGCGGCATACGGATGTACACAGAGGAAGTATAATGAAATAACTTTTCACAGGTAGTCATCTTCTACTATAATAAAACACACTCTCAACGTTCTGAAGACACTGACGTCACTGCAGCCACTCAGACAATAAGTTCATGGTGGTGAAGCCAGAACACTCACCATGTCTCCATGCCCTGCCTCGCGTGCTCCTCCCCTTCCAACGAATCGCTGCACACAGCCTAACAAAAGCAAGCCGCCGAGGACGTGCCCATCACCCCACCCTTCGCGCCATCACCCCGCCCACGCTACTGCCCCACCCCCGGTTGCCCCCTCTTCCCCCCATCACCTTCCCTCCCTGTCACCTCCCCTCCCCTTACGCTACTATCCCTGGTGGTGTAGAGGTACCTGTTCGCTCGGGGCAGGAAAGAAAGAGCCCCCCCTTTCCTGCCCGGAGCGCTGCTGCTAGCTGCCCTGCTGCATCCTGCCTGCATCTCGGCGTTTCAAAATGGCCGCCGAGAGTTGAAGTCTCGCGAGGCTGCTTCAACTCTCGGCGGCCATTTTGAAACGCCGACAGCCAGACTCGCACAGGATGCAGCAGGGCAGCTAGCAGCAGCGCTCCGGGCAGGAAAGGGGGGTTCTTTCTTTCCTGCCCCGAGCGAACAGGTACCTCTACACCACCAGGGATAGTAGCGTAAGGGGAGGAGAAGGGAGTCCCGTGCCCGCTAGCGCCCGTTTCATTTCAGGCAGAAACGGGCCTTTTTTACTAGTTTGTTATAAAATTGAAATCAGTGTGTCATTTGGTGGGGTTGGTTATAGAGACACCCTAGCACGTGTTGTATTCGTGCAGAATTTTTTTCTTCCCCTGGTAGAGCGCCTCTAAAACAGACATGTTACATTTAGGGCCGTTTACTAAGGCTCCTTCCTTCCCCCACCCCATCTATCTCAGTTCACCTGGTTTTTTTCTGCAGCCATTTTAAAAGCACAAGTGTGTTTTCTGTGGAGAGCTGTGTTGCTGGTCTCTGGCTGGGAGAAACTCAGATAAGATTTGTGCTGGCTATATTTGTGGCTTTTCCTACCCTAGAACTGTGTTTTTTTTGCACATCTCTACCTACTATCCTTGTCTTCCCCTTGTCCCAATCAGCTTTGTAGAAAAGAGGCTTAATGCAGGCCTAAGATAGGTTTTACAGCAAACACATTCCACCAGTGATGCACTTAGGGAGTAGAAATCCACGGGAGACATATGTGTTAGGCGGGGAGAGTCTGATAGGTACGGATGGGGAGAGGGATCTTGGGGTAATAGTATCTGAGGATTTGAAAGCGACGAAACAGTGTGACAAGGCGGTGGCCATAGCTAGAAGGTTGTTAGGCTGTATAGAGAGGGAGCTACAATACAAATTTGCTCTTCGACTCTACATTTCTCCCAGAAGAGCCTTTCACATGGGACTCTCGCCTTGGGGAGAATGCCTCAAATGCAGGGATCCGGGGGCCACCCTTGGGCACGTTTTGGTACTGCAAGGGCATAGTCCAATTTTGGAAGGAGCTAGTACAATATGTTTCTGAGATGTGGAAGGCGGGCTAGAAGTATGACTCGGTGCTGCTCCTGGGCCATCCTGTCCCATCAGGATTTACCATTTTTGTACGCAAAGCTATTGTAGTGGCTAAACAAGCAATACTCTCAGAATGGCTTACATACAACTACCCTACAGTATCACAGTGACGTGTGCGTACGATAACGTTACTGCGGGTAGAGAGGATGGGGATTACAGACTTTAAAACGAAGACTGGAGTGTGTTTCCAACTCACCTGGACTCCCTTTTGGAATACTCTGACTCCAATTGCCAGGAGTAGACTGTTAAACTTCTAGATATTGCCTAGTACCCTGCGTTATTATGTTCATTTGATGCCACAGCAATGGAAACAAAGGGGGGGGGGGGGGAGGGGAAGAGAATGGGAGGGAAGGTTAAGTCCTATTTGTTGGGTTAGAAGTATTATGTGTTAGTTTAGCCACATGGGGGGAAAATATCAGACGTTCATACATGATGTTAACTTTTCTTCTTATGTTCTGAATAAAAATGATTGAAACATAAATAATTTTGGATGTTACTGAATTCCATTATTCTATCTCTCTGTATTTCTAGTTTTGGCACAGTATAAGTCATCACAAGGACAAAATGTAAGAAAACCAATGGACTGCATTAGGGGCTTATATCCCATTTAGTTATGTTTAAACAAATGAGAAATCTGCATGAAAGAAATATTTATTTTTATTATTTTGAGTTATGAAAACCACTAGTCCCTGAAACATGCTCAAAACAAAATAATCCCTTTGTATAAAAGAGATGAGGTGAAGATGTGATTCCATGTGCCCCAATGAAAGGAGAGTTTAATTTTACGTGCAATCTTTATAACACCAGGCTTCAAAGGTAGATTACAACAACAGTTAAGATGAACCCATCAGGAAACAGGATATCCTCACTGAAATTTGGCCATGTGATACTGTATTGTATAGAACAGTGTAGAAAAATGAGCACAAAATACAGTCTTTACTATTTATTAGGATTTATTTACCGCCCTTTTGAAGGAGTTCACTCAAGGCAGTGTACAGTATAGATCAAACATGAGCAATAGGCAATTATAGCAGTAAAAATATTCAAATAACAATACAAAGTATGGCATAGTAGACTACTTACAGTGTCAACACAATACGTACGAGAACATTTTAATTGATAATGAAGGGTAAAGCAAAGATTGAACACATAAATAGGTAAGAGAGTAAGAGGCGTTAGAAAATAAAGGTGCCTAATAATTTGTGAAGCTGTTTTAGTGATACAGGGTATTCAGTTTTTATTTCCTGATATTTGTTTCTACATATGGGAAGCTTTCAAATAAAATTAAAAAGCTGTCAAATAAGTTTAAAAAAAAAATCTTTTGTCCTCCACCTTTTAAGGCATTGCCTATCCAACTGGAACAGCTTTTGACTTTTTACAGATGGAATCTATTATTTCTAATAATCTTTTACTATTGCTTTCAATAGCGTTTGCTATTGTTGTGGGTGAACCAGTGACTCGGCCTACTGACTTCAACACATATAATGGGCCAGATAGCCTCGTACCGTCTCCTGTTCTCAATCTAACCTTCTTGGTTTTATGAAAGAAGACGGTATGAGCTTATCTGGCCCATTCTGTGGGCTGCAGCCAGGGGGCGGAGCTTGCCACCATTTTGAGTGACCCCCAAACATTTGCAGACACTACTGTAAACAATCTTGTGAGGTTTATGAATGCCTGTGTGTGGGGTTTTTTTTTTTTTATTTGAAAGCTTCCAATATGTAATGAAGTTTTTTTTTAAACCTCTGGGGGGGGGGGGGGGGGGGGGGGGGTCCTGGGGTGTGAGCTGCAGTCTGCAGGCACTCCGGAATGGCAGTCTTGTTTTTGGAGTGGCAGGAGACTCGCTTTTTGTAGGGGGCAGCTTTAAGAAAGGCCCCGGCTCTGCCTGAGCCTTGGGGTCTACTTGTGGGACACCCCCCCCCCCCCCCCCCACTGAAGTTAAAAAAAAAAACAAAACAGAAATCTTTGAAGCTTTCAAATAAATTTTAAAAAGCTGTCAAATTAAAAAACAAAAACAAACACACACACAAACACGTTGGCAGTCATAAACCTCACAAGTTGCTATTGCTTTCAATAGCATCTCCAAATGATTGGGGTCACACAATAAGGCAGCTGCACGGGGGAGATGGCTTCAACTTTTTGGCGTCATGGCATCTCCTGTCATAAAACCTCCTTGGAACAAAAGAAAAGCAGACTTTGTTGAAGATAACAGTCTTTAATGAATTGTACTGATGCTCCCAGGGTTCACAATCAGATGCCAGACATGGCCAAGTTTCGGCAAGAATATAGACTGCATTAGGGCCATTGAAAACCAGTTGGTGCAAACCTAAAAACTCCACCAACGCAAGTCAATGTGTATCTTCTTGCATTGGTGGAGGCTGTTTTCTTCTATTCCATTGTGGATATTGTAGACCGATTTGCCTTCTTGTTTCCTTACCCATAAAACCTCCTTGGGCAAGCGCTGAAGGACTCCAGGAAACCTGTCTGACCATTGAGAAGCACTGCCCCCCACTCCACTGCCAGCAATCCAGTTGGAGGACTCCCGCACAGCTTAGAGGGAACAGTAGGTGTCTCCTGTTAGGCGCCCCATTGCCAGGCAGGAAACGACAGAGAAGTGCAACAAAGATGATTCAGGGGATGGGATGACTTCCCTATGAGGAAAGGCTGAAGAGGCTGGGGCTCTTCAGCTTGGAGAAAAGGCGGCTGAGGGGAGATATCATAGAGGTCTATAAGATGAGTGGAATGGAACAGGTTTATGTGGCGCATCTGTTTACGCTTTCCAAAAATACTAGGACATGGGGGCATGCGATGAAGCTGCAGTGTAGTAAATTTA
Organism: Microcaecilia unicolor; assembly: GCF_901765095.1. NCBI lineage: Eukaryota > Metazoa > Chordata > Amphibia > Gymnophiona > Siphonopidae > Microcaecilia > Microcaecilia unicolor. Next base: position 211,253,508 of record NC_044033.1, read on the forward strand.
AAACTAATCGGAGGAAGTTTTTCTTCACTCAACGCATGGTTAGACTCTGGAATTTGTTGCTGGATAAGGTGGTTGGGGCAGTTGGCTTAGTGGAGTTTACAAAAAGGTTAGACGGCTTCCTGGAGGAAAATGACACAGAATGTTATTGAATGGACGTAGGAATAATCCACTATTTCTGGGATGGGCGGGACAAAATGCTTGTTCTTTTGGCCGCTGTCGGAGACAGGTTGCTGGGCTCGATGGACCCTTGGTCTGTCCCAGCATGGCGATGCTTATGTCTTATGATAATGGAATCTTGGAGACACAATTCTCTTAATAGAATGCTAGCACAGGCGTGCCTAGTGACATAAATAAGTAGGCGACGTGCTGCACGTGTCACACGTAACTTTACAGTATTCTGTAAGTGGCAGCCTTGTAGTTTCACACTATCCCCCTAAAGCTGTAATCTTAGCGTCTAAACATAAGCACCATTTGCGTGCTGAGATTATAGAATTAAACCTTTACACGCAACTGCTATACACGTTCTCAGAGAGTGCACGCAGAGGGAAAGTGCTTGAGCGCAGTGTGGACGTGTGAAACATTTACACGCATAAGGTACAGAATACTGTCATTCACACCTACTGACATGGCATAAGTGGGTGTGTGTAAATGCCAACTTAGAATCTGGGCACCCAGACGTCCTTATAGAATTCACGTTTAGTGTGCTTGCATTTTGGCGAACTTTATACAACGGAGCTCACACACTAGCTTACTGAGTACATACACATGCAGGCGTAATTCATAGAACTGCCTTAGGTTAAGTTACCTGACATTTTTTGAAATGTTTGCCCATCTACTCTCCCCATCACTCCCTTAGAGATCCTACGAACCTGCCCAGGCCCTCTTGAATTCAGAAACTGTTTTCATCTCCTCCACTGGGAGGCCAATCCACAAATTCATCACCCTTTCCGTGAAGAAGTATTTCCTCAGGTTATTTATGAGTCTATCCCCTTCCACCTTCATCCTATGCCCCCTCGTTCCAGAGCTTCCTTTTAACTGAGACTTGCCTCCTGTGCATTTATGGCACATAGGTATTTAAATCTCTATCATATCTCCCCTCTCCTGCCTTCAGTCTGTCCCCATATGCTTTATAATAAAGACCACTGACCATTTTAGCTGCCACCCTCTGGACTGACTCCATCCTGTTTATATCTTTTTGAAGGTGGGGTCTCTAGAACTGTACACAATATTCTAAATGAGGTCTCACCAGAGTCTTACACAAAGGCACTATCACCTCTTTTTTTTTTCCTGCTGGCCATTCCTCTCCTGAAAAGCAGAAAAGATCCTTCCTCATCTCCCTCTAGCACTTCAGCTTTCCCACGCCTAAATTCAAGGCACTGTAATAATCTAGAATTGCTAGTGTGGGTGTCCTCCAAGCATCAAGCCTCCGAGGACCTCTGCACAGCCAGTCAGACCAACCCAGTCAGGCAAATCTGGATCCACTTGGCAACCTTAATTTTCATATGGAAGGTTATCTTGTCATTTCAGATTCCACATGCCCAGGAGGAACCAATCACAGAACTCACCGAGGATCTGTAAGTTCCCCTTTCTAGGTGGGCCCAAAAATGACCAATCAAATGTCTTGTGATCCTGAGAGCGTAAAGACTTTGTGTAACCCAACACTGCCCAATCAGGTAGCCAATGAACATCACAGGATTATCTGAGGTTCCTTTCGTATGTGTGACCTATAAAGAACTGACCAATCCAACGACTCCTACCTGTGAGCCACGTGGTACATTCCACTCGCCCATGTGACTCTCAACCAGCCAATCTCAGAATTCCTGAGTATGACCGACACCAAGGAGGTTGGATGAAAAAAAGGAGAAAAGGGGAGCCCATCTAGTCCATTATATGGGCTGAAGCCAGTAAGTGGAGCTTGCCACCATTTCAGTACATCAAAACCAATAGCAAAAAATTATTAGAAATAACAGACTGCCTAAGCCTGGTCCATATGTAAAAAGTCTAAACCTGTTCCAGTTGGAATAGGCAGTGTCTTAAAAAGTGGAGGACAAACTATTTTTTTTGTTTACTTATTTGATAGCTTTTTAAATTTATTTGAAAGCTTCCCATATATAGATATAAATATCATGAAATACAAATTGAATATCAGTAAAACAGATTAAAAAATTATTATAGCTGGTAGAAACAGCAGTTAAACTCTGCATATTGCGCTCATTTTTCTACACTGTTCCATACAATACAGTAATACATGGCCAAATTTCAATGAGGATATCCTGTTTCCCGGTGGGTTCATCTTAACTGTTGTAATCTGTCTTAGGAAGCCTAGTACTGTAAAGATGAAATATATTGAGATTAAATGGAAGTAAAATTAAACCCTCCTTTCACCGGGGCAGATGGAATCACATCTTCACTTCATCTCTTTTGTAAAGGTTTACATTTTAGGTACATGTTGAACATATTTCGGGGCAAGTAGTTTTATAAGTCAAAATAAAAATAAATATTTTGTTTCATGCAGATCTCTTTTGTTTAAACAGAACTAAATGGACTAAAAGTCCCTAATGCAATCCATTGGTTTTATTATATTTTGTTCTTGTGATGACTTACGGGCATATTTTCAAAGCACTTAGCCTTCCAAAGTTCCATAGAAACTTATGGAACTTTGGAAGGCTAAGTGCTTTGAAAATATGGTTATTACTGTGCCAAAACTGAAAAGTCTAATCTCTATCTGGTCGATAATAAAAGGAGCTAATTGTGAACACTATCCACCCTAAAAGGTTGTTTTGTGGCTGTACGTGAGGAATTGTGATATTGAATAAATAAGTGTATGTTTGTGTCCCTAGTCATGCATCCAAAGTTTATATAATCTTTTCAAGAAATCCAGCTAATTCTTTAACTTTAGTGGAACATAACCACAGAGGCATGGTATGGTTGCATTTTCAATATGGTAATACTAGAGTCCAGCTAAGGAACTGGTTATTTTGAGTTAGTCTTCACTGGACCAAACTTGCTTTCCTTGTGCCATCACTATCCAACAGGTAGGCAGTGTCTTAAAAGGTGGAAGATAAAGGATTTTTTTTTTTTTTTAAATCCCAAGCAAAGTCGGGTTTAATGTGGCTTACATTTGAAAATACAGTGAGACAGAATAATAGAATTCAGTAATATCATGGGAGCAAATAGATGGATATGTCTGAAACATTTAACAAAGCTGAGATTAGCACCTATAACCAACTGGACATTTAAAAGTCTGTCCTTTAATGATGCCGCATGTTCAGAAATCATAGCCATAATACAGACAGCTATTCAAACATTATCAAATGCATACAACAGAATAACAGGACTGACATTAGGGGTGGGCAAAAAGGGCAATTGCCCTGGGTCCCCATGTTACTGGGGGACCTGAACCTGTCTAAAGTTGATAGAAGAATTATCTGCAAGCAGGCTTTGGGGCCCCCCTCCCTAGCATCTGCCCTGGGCCCCATCATGTTTAGCACTGACCCCGCAGGCATCCATACACACTGCAAAAGTAAACAACAATTTCTACAGAGTACATCCAAAACTTAAATTTTTATTTTCTCAATTCCATCTTCCAAAATTTCAGACAGCAGATGAACATATCAGCAGGACCCAAAGCAGTCCAAAACAAGTAGTCAGAAACAACACAGTTTATAACTAAATTGTTCCACCACCCTTAGGATTCACCTTTGGGCTTAAAAAAATTAAACCATGTGCATGTAAGGTTTGGATAAAAGAATTAAAACAAAGTTTAAAGCAAATACTCTTAATATATAATACTTGGTAGCAATAATGAAACAATGATGAAATACTACTACTACTACTTAACATTTCTAGAGCGCTACTAGGGTTACGTAGCGCTGTACAAATTAAACAAAGAAGGATGGTCCCTGCTCAAAGGAGCTTACAATCTAAAGAACGAAATGTCAAGTTGGGGCAGTCTAGATTTCCTGGGTAGAGGTGAAGTGGTTAGGTGCCGAAGGCGACATTGAAGAGGTGGGCTTTAAGCAGTGATTTGAAGATGGGCAGGGAGGGGGGCCTGGCGTATGGGCTCGGGGCACGTAGCAGGCAGCCTGAGCCAACAGATTTATTTTCCACTGAACATAATTAACTTTGTATGAACTTGGTGGCTAATAGTGTGCTGAACTGGACAATATTGGTACATTTAGACTGACTTTGGACTACTGCATGAAGGTAGCTCTGTCCTCATTATTCAAATATCTGTCTTTTATACAGCAGTAATAAAATATCAAGTGCATTTTTATAATATACTACTGCATTCCACAAAACAAAAGGAGCAAATTCCCATATGCCATCTTTTTCTTTTGATCTAGGCACAGGAAAAAAAAAAAGATTTTAAATGCTCCCAGGTTTCAACGTAATTCACGTTTGATGTGGGATATAAATGTCATAAGTAAATGTTGAGAACCCAATTCTAATAACATGATATATGTTTTAATGGCCCTTTACCAGGAGAAAAAAAAATCTCTGCACAAATATAACACATGCTAGGGTGTCCCTAGAACCAGCCCCTCCAAATGACACACTGATTACGATTTATAACAAATGACTACTACCTATGAAAAGTTATTCCATTATTATACTTCTGTGTACATCTGTATGCTGCACAAGCCAGCACATTTGAAAATATAAGTGAGATCACTAGTCCTAACACAACTTGATTATTGTAATTCTCTTTATCGTAGAATCAGACTCAAAGACCTACGCTGACTACAAATTATCCAAAACACGGATATTAGACTCATAGCAAAGATTAGGAAATATGATCATGTCACATCTTCTCTAAAGGATGCACAATGGCTACCTCCAACTCATTGGATTACCTATAAAATATTATTGCTTGGTTAAGACTGTCTTCAAATGAACCTCTTTTCCTCTCTTGACTTCATTCCATACTGTCCAAGCAGAACCTTTAGATCTGCTCAACAAAACCAACTCATCGTCCCTAGCTACCGCATAATTGTCCATGAACAAATCAGAGAAGCTACACTCTGAGTGCAAGGCCCTCGACTATGGAATGCTCTTCTCAGCTCGCTGCGATTACAATCATCAGTAACAGAATTTAAAACTGATCTTTTTGCCAAGGCCTATCAATAAATTACCTCTCCATTAAGAGTTGCAGCTCTAGGTTCCCTGGATGGTATAGAAATCTGGTCCTGTTTTACTCCACCCACTATACTATCAAAATTGTAGTTCTACCCTTCCTTCCCTCTTGTATCTCGTCTTGAATATGTTAATTTCCCTTTTTATCACATTTTTTACGTAACCATAGGGCGGGGTAGCAAATTTGAATAACTTGGAAAAATGCTAGCAACAATAAAGAACACATGGATGCAGCAGCTCATAGGTTTTGTTTGCTTTGTTTTGAGTGTACTGGGATGATGGCTATGTGGGGGAAGGGGAAACAGAGGCTAACCTAATTGGCTTCAAATTTTTGACATATTGACTCCTGATTCCATCCTACCTCCTTGACTGACACTAAGGAGGTTAAAGAAAACAGGAGATGGGGTGTTGCCATCTAGTCCATTATATGGGCTGAAGCCAGCAGGCGGAGATTGTCGGCAACAGGCAGAGCTTGATGTCGTTTCAGTACACCCAAAACAACAGCAAATGCTATTGAAAACAATGGCAAAAGATAATTAGAAATAAGGGACTGCCTATACCTGGTCCATGTGTAACAAGTCTAAAGCTGTTCCAGTTGGATAAGCAGTGCCTTAAAAGGTGAAGGACAAAAGATTTTTTTACAGCTTTTTAATTTATTTAAAAGCTTCCCATATCTAGACATATCATGAAATAAAAATAGAATACAACTAAAACAGCTTAAAAAATTATTATAGCTGGTAGAACACAGACTGTTTGTTCTCTGAGTTTCCCTAGAAGCAGGATGTTGGATACTGGCCGATAACTTTCAAGTTTGTCCTGGTCAAGGTTGCTTTTCTTTAGCAAAAGGGTGAACCACTGCCCTTTTTAATGCTGTTGGTAGTTGCCCATTAGAAAGAGAGGCGTTCACAATTTTTGTGGCGCCCTCTAGCCCATGTTTGCCTGCTTCACAATCTTTGATGGGCAGGGGTCAAGGGAGCAGGTAGTTAAACTGGTCAAAGGTCTCTTAGGATTTTGTCAAGGCTCTCCTCTGTCGTTGGGTTAAACGTGTCCTATCTGTCTCTGTCATGAGGGGGTGAGTTTGTGTACTCCTGGTTAACTGATTGGAGACTGGGTGGGATTGCCTGTAAATCCTAGTGGATCTTTTAATTTTGTTGGCAAAGTATGCAGCAAAATCAGTGCAGTTCAGTTTAGACTGGGCAGGCTGGTTCTGTTGTGGGGGCAACAGTAGGCTGTTTACTATACTGAACTTTGGACTACTTTGGGTGAAACAGGATATCCTACTACTACTACTATTTAGCATTGCTATAGCGCTACAAGGCGCACGCAGCACTGCACAAACATAAAAGAAAGACAGTCCCTGCTCAAAGAGCTTACAATCTAATAGACAAGAAATAAAGTAAGCAAATCAAATCAATGTGTACAGTGTAGAAAAATACAGAGGTTAATTGCCTATTGCTCATGTTTGATCTAGTCTTACTGTACACTGCCTTGAGTGAATTACTTCAAAAAGGCAGTAAATAAATCCTAATAAATAAATAAAGGATCGATACTGTCACCTATTCTGTTCAATATCTACCACAAGCCACTAGCTGAGCTGATTTGGTCAATGGACACTCAGTTCTACATCTACGTGGATGATGTGCAGCTGCTCATACCCATTGAACCTGACTTACCTACAGCTTTGAATAAACTGATTACCTGTCTAACCTCAAATTCAAGCATGGGCTAAACACAACTTTGACTGAACCCAAGTAAAACCAAGCATCTCTGGGTCCCTAACACAAGTGGATATATATCTGACATGAAAATCTCTTTTGGGAAGTACAAACTACCCCTCAAATCACAAGTCAGGAACCTTGGAATACAGTTAGACTTAACACTTACTGTGACTTCACAAATCCAAGCAACTTTCAAGAGCTGCTTCTACTATTTGTGACAGCTACGCTGCCTCTCTCCTTACATCGAGAAGGTAAATCTTACGTTTTTTTTGTTACATTTGTACCCCGCGCTTTCCCACTCATGGCAGGCTCAATGTGGCTTACATGGGGCAGTGGAGGGTTAAGTGACTTGCCCAGAGTCACAAGGAGCTGCCTGTGCCTGAAGTGGGAATCACTCAGTTCCTCAGTTCCCCAGGACCAAAGTCCACCACCCTAACCACTAGGCCACTCCTCCACGCTAGTTGTGATTGCCATGATAACATCAAGACTGGATTACTGCAATGCACTATACAACGTTTAGACTACAAAGGGCCTGCACCAGCTCCAATTGATTCAGAATGCTGCAGCAAGACTCATAGAAGAGTGCAAGCGACATGACCACATCACACCATTTTTGCAAAAACTTCACTGTCTACCAGTACAATACAGGGCTAAATTTAAAACTCTATATCTGATCTTCAAGGCCCTTAAAGGAAATGGCCCTGAGTACCTGAAGAATAGGATGATCCTCCACACACCGTCAAGGACACTAAGGTCCTCTCAAGGACTATCACTAACCACACACATCCTCTCCAAAAGACATTACACAATATGATAACCGCAAGCGAGCCTTCTCTGGAGTAGCCCCCACACTCTGGAATGCACTGCCTGAAAGGCTCCGTTTAACACAAGACTATCTCTACTTCAGGAAGCAGGTGAAAGCTTGGCTCTTCAACCAGGCCTTTAATGGAAGAAGTAACTAACTTCTTAGTCTCACACACACAAGATACTGCAGCGGGACATGTTTATCCACTCCTACCCTAACTCAGAGAACATTTAACCATCTCTCTGACCTCACGTGCAACTTTCTTTAAAATGTCACCTTATTTTCTAACTCCTCTTACTATCTATATGCTCCATCTTTGCTAAAACCCTTCACTATCAATTAAAATGTTCTATTACATATTGTGTTGGCATTGTAAGTAGTATACTAGTAGTATACTATGCCATACTTTGTATTGTTATTTGATTTTTACTACTGTAATTGCCTATTGCTCATGTTTGATCTATCTTACTGTACACCGCCTTGAGGGAATTCCTTCCAAAAGGTAGTAAATAAATCCTAATAAATAATTTTTTTAAATTTTTTATTTATTAAGTTTTAACATTTTACAAGCATAATATCTTGCAACAGGAAAAATCGGATAAACAGAAAGAAAAACTTTTTTTTTAAAGAAAAGTATAATTTTTTTTTAAGCAATATTTCTTCCAGTCCGATACAAGTCCACTATGGGGAGTTCAAAAATTTACAAACATCGTTGAAGTGAAAAAGTTAAGGAAATATTACAGTACAACTTGTAGGCCAGACGAATTCTGGACACTTAAACATTTATATCAAACATTAACAACAGGTGGGGCCACTGCTCCATCTGTCTTCCTAGATGTTATAAATAACTCCAATTGGGATGGATCAAAAAAGGAAAATTTCTCATTACGGTATGAAATTTGACACTTGCAGGGAAATAAATTAAAAATAAACTGTTGTTGTAATCTGCCTTGGAAAGCCCGGTATTATAAAGACGGAATATACTGAAATAGAAGTAAAATTAAACTCTCCTTTCATTGGGGCACACCGAATCACATCTGCATCTGTTTTGTAGAAGTTTACATTTTAGATACGCAAATTCTGTTTTTAGGCATGTTTCAGGGACAAGTGGTTTTATAAATCAAAATAAAGATAAATATTTTGTTTCATGCAGATCTCTTTTGTTTAAACAAAATTAAATGGGCTAAAGGCCCCTAATGCCGACCATTGGCTTTCTTATATTTTGTTCTTGTGACGACTTATACTGTTCCAAAACTGAATTTTCTTATCTCTTCTATCTGGTCGATAATAAAAGGAGCTCATTGTGAACATTATCCACCCTAAAAGGTTGTTTTCTGGCTTTACATGAGGAATTGTGATATTGAATAAATAAGTGTATGTATTGATTTGTAGTAGTAGTAGTTCTATGTCAAATGTTCAGCGCTGCGTGCATCTCGTAGGGCTATACAAATTGTAACCAACTATCTTCATTAAGGGGCAAATAAACCTTAGCGCTATATAAATGCCATTAGTAGTAGTAGTATTTGTACCTAGTCATGCATCCAAAGTTTATATAATCCTTTCACGAAATCCAGCTAATTGTTAACTTTTTAGTGGAACATAACCACAGAGGCATGGTATTGTCGTATTTTCAATATAGTAATACTAGGGCACAGCTAGGAAACAGGTTATTTTGAGTTAGTCTTCACTGAACCAAACTTGTGCCATCACTTTCCAGCGGGTAGGTAGTGTTTTAAAAGGTGAAGGATAAAGGATTTTTCTTTTTAAAAATTTACATCCCACATTACCCCAAGCAAACCCGGGTTCAACGTGGTTTACATTTGAAAATACAGTGAGACAGAATAATCGAATTCAGTTATATCATGGGAGCAAACAGATGGATACGTATGAAGCATTTAACAAAGATGAGATTAGCATATATACCCAACTGGGCATTTAGAAGTCCGTCCCTTAATGATGCTGCATGTTCAGAAATCATAGCCATAAGTATACACAGTTATTCAAAGATTATCACATGAACAAACCAGAACAGGCATCCAACACACTGCAAAAGTAAACAACAACTTCTAGAGTACATCCAAAACTTATTTTTTATTTCCTCATTTCCATCTTCCAAAATTCCAGACAGATGACATACAGATCAACAGGGCCCAAAATAGTCCAAAACAAGTAAAGTAAAATAACAACAACATAATTTATACCTAATTGTTCAACCACCCTTAGGATTCACCTTTGGATTTAAAAAGTAAAACTATATCCATGTAAGGACTGGATAAACAAATTAAAACAAAGTTTACAGCAAATGCCCTTAATATGAAATACTTGATAGCAATAATGAAACAATGATGGAATATTCAGTGGTAACAGCCTGAGCCAATATGATTTATTTTCCATTGAGCATAATTAGCTTTGTATGAACTTGGCGGCTAATAGTGTGCTGAACTGGACAATGCTGGCACATTTACACTTGTCTCTGGACAGAACCTCTGCATGAAGGAAACCCCTACCTCATTATTCAATACATATCTGTGAAATTAAAAAAAAAAAAAAAAAAAAACATCAAGTGCATTTTTATAATATACCACTGCATTCCACAAAACAAAAAGGAGCAAACTTCCACATGCCATCTTTTTCTTTTGATATAGGTACAGGAAAAAAAAAGATGTTAAATGCTCCCAGTTTCAACTTTTTTTTTTAATTGTACTTATAAATAGTAAGTCTGATTGTTAAATACCTGGTTCTCATAACATGATGTCTGTTTTGGTGGCCCTTTACTAGATGAAAACATCTCCGCACGAAAACTGGGAGTCTCTACAGCCAGCCCCTCCAAATGACACAATGACTTAAAATGTAAAATATACTAGTACTCTAACCAATGAAACCAATACTTTTTTAAATCTGTGTTTATGTTTGAAAATATAAGCGAGATTAAATAAAAATGCTACCATAAAGAACAATGATGCAGCAGCTTACTGGTTTGCTTGATTTGTTTTGAGTGCACTAGATGACGGCTGCGCGGGTAAGAGGAAACAAAGGCCAAGTTGCTTTAACTTTTTGACGTCATCCCTACTGTTTTCTTCAACCTCAACTGACACGAATAGGATCCCTTTATTCCTTTACTGTCCAAGTCAAGGAATAAGACAGGAGACAGCATGACCTCAAAAAATTGAAGCCAGTTCCACTCCTTCCCCCACCCCCCCCCCCCCCCCCGGCAGTCGAAAATGCCCTAAACTCCTCTTCTAACGGAATGTGCAAATCCAAGGAGATTTAAATAAAGCAATATAAACCTCACAGGTTTGCTACTGGTTTTCCACAGCATCTGCAAATGTTCTGGGTCACTCAATATGGCGGCAAGCTTCAGCCCACATAATGGGCCAGATAGCCTCACGCCGTCTCCATCTCAATCCAGGTACCAGGCTGGGACATATGAATGAAGGACTACATATCCCGGCGAGCACCATACGGCTCGAGCTCCTCCTCACCTTGCTCCAGAGCTGTCCAGCGAAGGCCTCCAGACGTGCATCTACTTCCAGGGCGCCCGTGTCACGCAGGCGACGGAGCAGCTCCTCGGGACTCGCACTACGGCGCGCGGTGCCCACCAAGAATTGTGCCACGTGCCGCTCGCTGAGCCCAAGCAGCGCATGTAGCTGGTCCTGCACCCAGCTCTCCACTGTCTCCATAGCTACGAAGTACGAGAAATAACGACCTTCGGCCACCCGCTCTGATCGCGGGCTAGGAGGAGTTACCTGGTTGGCACTGCTGTAGTAGTTCCTCCTTCACGTGACGCAACAGCCTCACCCCTCATTTTTTGACGTGCTTCCGGCGTTAAGGTTCCAGCTTCCTCCTGATAGGCGTCTGTTTCTGAGGGGAGGAGTCAAAGCGGGATACTGCGTGGTCCTAATTCTATCCCGGTATTGGTCTAGAGAAGCTCCCCCCCCCCCCCCCCCCCCCCAGTTGGACGGAAGGATTTGTAACTCTGACGGGGAAACGATGTTCATTTAGTGCATAGGAGCCGGCTCTGTAGGTGTTTGAGCACCCCCAATATTGAGAAAATTCATCATATGTGTCCAGGGAGGGAGGAAGGGGGGGTGTGTGCGCGCGCGCGCACTGTTCTAATTATGCTTTATTGTATGCGGATGCCTGCTGTCTAATGCATGTTTGTGTACAAAGTTGGGTAGGCCTGGTAGTGTTAGAGAAATGCTAAATAGCTGTAGAAATAAAGTAGCAATTGTAAAGTGCAACTGCATTGTTATATCACTAACCGGGTCTTTACTTTGTTCATGTTGGAACGCTGTTCAAAAAAAGTGATAACCGTGGGAGCAAACTTTTTAGAATTATTGGGTATGCTAAGCCCAGTTGGAAATAACCCCTCCCTGGTAAATACAAGGAATTATCTCACTGTTGGGGGTGCTCAAGCACCTACAAAGCCGGCTCCAATGGTGATAACCCCTAGGGAAATAGCATATACAGTTATATTAAATGGAACTATCCTCAAACGTAGTGCTCACAATATTTAAATCAATAATTGATAGTAAAGGGAGAAGACATGTTTAAAGAACCAAATAAGGCTTTTCTTAGGGAAATCTGAACTACAAGTTCCTACATGCAACTTGGTAAACCCAGGACTGGAACAACTCTGTCCTGCATGTCTGGGATCCAGTTAGCAGCCTCATTTATGAAACCAAAATGTACAAATATGCCAATGTGAATGGCTCACAACAGCTCTTCCCAACATCATGGATCTTCTCCCTGAATGCAATTAAAGTGATGGGTGAATATCTCTATACAAATGACTTGCACTGGTACATAGATCTTGAGGAGCTAAAATTGTTGGAAGATGTCTATTGCCTATCACTTGTAATTCACTATTGCTGAGTATTTGGATTTTTTTTTTTAGCCACCACAGCCAACATTTAAAAAAACAACCAAACAACAACCAACCATGCTGGCTGAATATCAACCCAGCTGTCTCCATTTGTGAGTTTCAGGTTGCGTTTTCTTCTGTGGGTTACACCACCATTTGAGCAGAACTTTGTTAAGGACATGCAAGATGTCACTTTAATGATTTTGAAGCTGAGTTACCCCAGTCTACACACAGTAGCTTGTCCAGATTTAAGAATGGAGACATTCTGACCATTTAGTTTCATTCTTCAGCATTTTTTGAGTGCTTGGGTCTATTGATGTTGTTCAGTATGCCTGGAGGCCTATGATTGTTCCTCTATATGTATAATCTATTTCTTTCTGTGAGACCAATTCCTCCTCCAGGTCTTTGGATACACAGTCCTGGCATGGACGAGTTCTTAAAGATTAGCTGCTGGGCATGGAGGAGTTTTCTTGTTCTTATGTCCAGTAGGTTAGATATTCCTTTTTATCCAATCCTAGTTTTGAACTTCCATCTCAAAGCACTGTAGGACGTGCAGTGCCAGATCCTGCCCATTGAAATCAGTGCTGATAGTTCCATAATACACCATGGTGTGATGCTCATAAATCGAGGACTGACCCAAAAAATTAACCTGGAGTTGGGTAACTTGGCATCTCTACTCCTGATTGTAGGATTCTGGCATCCCCAGCAGAGGACAATGACTGGGCTAAAGAAAGATTAAATAGAGGAAAAATTGCCAGGCTTATGGCATCAATTTCCAGCCCTGGTTCCAAGGAGCTGGAAGGCTGAAGAAGCAGAAAGATACTACCAGATTAGAAATAAAAAGGAAAGGAAAAAAATCTAGCTCCATGGATACACACTCAAAAACACATCACTTTTTATTTATGGTATTCAAATGCTTTGTCTTTATAAAACATGGAAGCAGTGCTTTAGGTATCTGGCCATCTTGCAATGTTGCCCTTGTATTATTTTAACAAAAGATTTTATTAAAGGGAAACACAAATCAGACACACAAGTAAAACAAGGGGTTCACCGTTCATTCCCATGACTCTCCTGTTAGTACTGCCTGGTAAACAACTAGAGCTATGGTCCTGGAGCTGCGAAACTGGCGCTCTCATTCAAGCACATTCTCATTCACACTCAGTACAATATTACCTAAAGGACTCAAACACAACCAATCTGGAGTGCAAATAAAAACATTAAACAGTGCATTTTGTTATGTTCTTATAAACATCTAACTTCTTTGTTCTCCGAGTCTTGATTTTACTCTTGTTGCTCTTCTTCTCAAATGTGGGCACAACTGGCTTAGGAAGCTGGCAGTTTCTGAGATCAAGAAAGCAGCAATCCAATAAATGGAAATTTGAAATGTTCACAAGAAGCCTGTGTAAGTCTCTGAGGACAGGTTGAGCTGATCCTAGTGTCACAATGATGTCTCCATTAGCAGGACAGGATTTAAGATTTCAGTGTCCACAGGCAAGAGCTCATCGCTTGGAGAATTAAGAGGGGCTTCCTAGAGAATGAAATGCAGGGGTGCCAATGTTATATCTCTTTGAAGTGGTACTAGTGGATGGCCTGTACATTACTGTAAGAAAAAACACAGACCAGAGGGTTCATTTGCCATAGTTTTAACTGCTACCCACCTCCCCCCCCCCCCCAAGCTAAAATCACCTTCTGAAAGCCACAGTGTTGGCAATGGGGTATGAAAGGGATAGGCTTCATATTTATTTAGTTAGTGCTGTTTTTCAATACTAAGCAGCATGTTTTAGATCCAAAACTTGCAGTTCTAAATCTACCCAATCAAATTTTACCTGGCTACATTTAGGATAATATTCAGACAAAAAAACCTAGGTGATTAATTACTGGTCCTCAGCAGCTCTTTGAAAATTGATGCCTGTTTGTTTATAGATGCATCAGGGAAGTCAGGATCAGCTCAACCATCCTGCTAATCTGGGGCCATTTGGCACCTCTGACATTATAGAAACTGGTCACTGTATCTCAAAAAAGATAGCAGAATTAGAAAAGGTTCAAAGAACAGCGACGAGGATATAACTCCTCTTATATAAAAGTTAAGGCTAAAGAGGTTAGGGTTCTTCAGCTTGGAAAAGAGACAGATGAGGGGAGATATGATTGAGGTCAACAAAATCCTGAGTAGTGTAGAACTAGTAGAAGTGAATTGCTTTTTTACTCATTCCAAAAGTACAAAGACTAGGGGACACTCAAGGAAGTTACAGGGAAATACTATTAAAACAAATAGGAGGAAATATTTTTTTTCATTCAACAAATAGTTAAGCTCTGGCACTCTTTGCCGGAGGATGTAGTAACAGCAGTTAATGTATCTGGGTTTAAAAAAGGTTTGGAAAAGTCCATAGTCAACTATTAAGATAGACATGGGGAAGCAACTGCTTGCCCTGGTAGCATTGAATGTTGCCACTATTTGGGTTTCTGCCAGGGACTTGTGACCTGGTTTGGCCACTGCTGAAACAGTATGGCTATTCTTATGTTCTTTTGAACAAACCATCAGCTGTTCCCCTTCATTTCTGATTCTTGTTATTATACACTGTCTTTATGAGGGCACATGGATGCTGGAAAAGCTTTTCAAACACACCATTTAACCTGCTCGTGCTGCCACGTCCTGAAGAAAGTCATGACACTGGTGTACTGTTAATGATCAACAAGAGCACCAGATGTATAATGGTTGCACAGTCCTCAGTTTTTCAATAGATATTTTCCACATATTTTCCTGTGGAGTTTGCTTTGTTTACATAGAAAATTGAACATACAAAATGGCAGCTGATAAATACCACATGGCTATCCACTGGTGACTGGATGGATCAAGAATGCAACCAATTGGCTTTGGTAAAACATAATGGAATTGGCAAGCTTGCCACCCTCAGAGAATAGAAAGAGCAATTCTAGCATCCAGGCAAAAGAAACCTGCAGGTAGGTTGGATCTACTAGCACAGCTGACCAGCAGCACAATTAACCAGTCCTTGGGTAAGGGACCTGGAGCTTGTTCTTGGAATTTGCATTCAGTGCAGCACACTCTTGCTACTTGTTGTCTCAGTCAAACCAGAGCCATGCATCTCTTTTCCATATTTCTCTGCTCTGCCAACAAGTTATTTTAAAAAATGATTTTGAATGGATCCACTTTAAAGAGGGCTACAAATACACATCTTGGTTTTTTTTTCCACTTTATGGTCATACTTCTTTCTCCTGCCTCAAAGAACACGGGCTCCTTTTGGCCAAATTGAGGAGGAAGCATGACAAGATGACGCCATGCATAAGGATAGGCAGAATTAGGTCCTGGGTTTATTCCCACTGTTTACTGAAAAATGAAGCTCCTGCTGCTTTTGTAAGGAGTATCTCCATCTAGGCAGAGGGATAAACCTGCACTGGAACAATGTCAAGGTTGGCTCAAAATGAAAGCAGGCCTGGAGGAGCCTGTCTTCAAAAATGTAGGGGGTAAGAGAACCAGGTGATTTTATGCAGTTCTCACTATAAATCAGCTGACATCAAGAAACAAAATACGTCTGGCTAAATGTAGGAGAGCTGTTGGTATGATCAAATTCAGTAAATTAGTGCCAGAAATCTGTGCTACCGACTAAATCCAGGAGCACAGGATGCACAAATTTAGTGGCTGAGGGGAGGGTGCAAGGGGACCTTTTGCCCTATTCAGTTGATGCAGCTCTCTTTTGAAGACAGATGGACAATGCTTTTGTGAAATCGATTGCTGCATGCATGCCCTGCCAGTGTAGAGACAGTTCATAATCCTATGCGAGACCCAGCGTAAACAGCTTGGCAGCCAGGACTGTGGCGTCAGTCTTGTAGTCAGTCAAATGGTACTAATACTTTAAATTAAAAATTTACAATGATGTATTGCATATTTTCAGTTGATAGCTTTTTTTTTTTGTTCAGGTTCCACATATTTTCCTGTGGCTATTGCTTTATATATAAAATTAATCCTAATTTTATATATAAAGCAATAGCCTATCATTCTATAATTAATCAAAATTCTCTCAGATTTACTACACCTAGTAGGAGTTGGACCATGAAAAAATAAAGGCAGTGGAAGGTTTGGTGTACTGACACCACAGACCCAGACCTTAACAGGTCAAGATGTTTTAAGAACTGAATCTACAGGGTATGGCTGCTGTAAAAAAAACAGTAAGTACAAGAGGCAGGTGCTAAGGTACCACAAGGAAAAGAAGAAAGCACCAAGCCACCAGAATCCACAGCTGGAAAAAGGCGCTCATTCAAAGAGGGGGTCCCTTTAGCTAGGAAACAAATGCTCATCATGGCCACATTTTGCCTATATTGGGCTGCATCAGGTTTCTAGCATCTATGAATATTAAACTAGTTACATAAAAATTGACAGTGAAAATCCCCTAATATCTTTTAAAAAACATATAGAAATATTACAACAAACATTTGTTCTAAATTAATAAAAAATAAAGACATCAAACGATGCAAACATCTCTCATTTATATACCATCATGTTGCTACAATTGGTTAGCAATTTTCCATATGTTACTGTGGCATAGCCACAAGGGGGGCCTGAGCCCCCTCATTTTGGGCTTATGCCCCCTCAGAGTGGCTGATGGGGAGGCCCAAATCCTGCCAGCAGAAGCAGTCTGATGTCTAAGTAGCAAAGAAGTTGGCAGTATGCTTCAGCTACTGCCACCAGTATTCCTGGGATGGACATCTGCTTGGGGCCCTGGTATGTCGCGCTCTTTATGTAATCAAGTTCCTGTAATTGCTTCATAGTTGTTGGTGCACTAGACCCCTACTGAAGGCTGTATAGGTGAAACGTGGCTACATCGGGCTTCCAGTTCCTAGCTAAAGGGACTCACTTTATTTGTTACATTTGTATCCCACATTTTCCCACCTATTTGTAGGCTCAATGTGGCTTGACATCATGTATAAACTACTGTTTTCCAGCTCTGCAGTCTGGTAGGGTGGTACTTTCTTCTTTTCCTATTTTTGAAATACCAATGCATTGTCTAAACAAAGGATCATGAGATGCAACACAGATAAAAGAAAACTCCCTAAAATAAAGGGCACTTATCAGGATACTATTAGATCATTAACACAAGCCTCCAATTCCTTCTATGCATCTACTGTCCTCCACCAACCCAAATCATCATTATTCATAAACAGGCCCCTGAAATGCACCATCACTCCTGTCCCTTAAAAGGAGGAGTTGGGCCTTCCTGGATTGCATGAGCCTACTCTCATCCCTAAACAGATCTATAATAAAATATACAGCATATTTTGAAGGTGCACCCCATATTTTTCATTGACTGTTTGACGAGGGTAGTAGCTGAGTTAAAGTTGGAGAGATGAAAGAGTAAGAAGATCATCAGCCATCACGCCCGAGATCCAAGCAGTCCTCAGCGTGTGCATACATACAGTTTTGGGAACACAGGCTGAGAGGCCAGGAAGAGTGCTAAGCCCCACTTTCCCACCCTCATGTCCAAGGGAAGAAGAATGGAGACCAAGGGCCTTGGCTTCTAATATTATTCTTTTGGCACAGTCAGTGAGGGTCTTGGGCCTCGTAGGGTTCATCTTTAGTATGCACCAGTTGGAGAGGGCTGGGGTCCACTGATTGCTCAGCATTCAGTTTACGAGAAGGAGGGAGCGAGGGACGGTTCCCTCCCCTGTGCACCATAGACAAGAGGTGCGTGCATCCCTGAGGAGGGTGAAAGGTGAATATGCTGCATGAACTATCCATAGATCACAGACTGCACAGTTATATACTGGCTAGCGGGCATCGATGCAGGTAAGGGAGGAATGCAAGTGTGGCTTATAATCATCGCCTGCAGGACTCATCTGTGGAAAGAAAAATAAAAGATTAGGGTGAATCTGTCAGAGCACAGTATGGAGACCTCAGGCTGCTGCATGCACTAAGAAATTCAGCAAAAACATGTTAACCCCATTACTGATGTACCATACCACATATGATAAGGTCACTTAAGCTCCTTGTATTCTAGCTTAAGACTATAAAATTAGGAGGGCAGGGACAGTGTCATCCTTTGAATTATCCCTTACAGTGCTGTAGATAAAGGCAGCAGAAAACATGCTTCTCCCTACATCTAATAAAAAAACAGATGTAGTTCACACCACTGACCATAAGGTGTCACTCTTGTTAAGAACTATAACACACAAGTTTAGTATTTCAACTTACCATTTCTGTGTGTAGGGTGCTATGCCATAACATGAATTATTAAACATTCAGAAGAGACTCAGACAATTTAGATTTTACTTCATTGCATGGTAGATCTTCTCATCAAAACTTCATCATACATGCCTATGTCTTTCTGCCCTAGAAGTATCATACTGTGTTTTCCTGAGCCAAAGCCACTTAGGGATGAAAAGTGATTGAAATGCAAATGTAACATGGTTGTAGATGAAATGCCAGGAAGTGTACCACTATCATATCATCCACGGTGTAGGGGGTGGGGGGGGGGGGGGGGGGGAGAGAGAGGAAAAATGACTAGGGAACAAAGGGGAGAGAGCCACAGAACCAAAGTTGGGGATCAGACTGGCAGCACAGTCACAAATACATTTGCCTGCTTCATGTACTAAAATGTTTGGTGACTGCTCTGCGCCTGAGCCCTTCAGTCCTCAGTCCCCTACAGGTGACAGCCTCTGTGTCCTCGTGTCCATCTCTGGAGCCCTGCAGTCCTCTGAAGGTGACAGACTCTGTATCCCTTTGCCTATCTGAGCTCTTCAGTACCCTAGAGGTAAATATTTTGTAGCCCTGTCTCCATTTTGAGGCATCCTGTCCCCAGTGCCCTAGAAGTGATACTGTGTTCCAGTGCCCACCCCGTACCCTAGAGTTGATGGGCTCTCTGTCTCCAATATTCCTTAACTCTCAGACTCACCCACAATGAGAGATTTGGTGCGTATGATACGTAGGGTCTCCTCTTCCTCCTCTTCATCCTCTGTCTGGAGCTGGGCTGGGGTCTCTACCTCCTCAGGTGGACCATACTCTTCCAGTAGGGAGCTCTCAGAGGGATATTCATAAGTGCTCTCCAGGCTGCTTTCACTGAAGGATATCTTCAACTGCAAAGGGATGAAAAAAGCACAGCTTGCTGGGTGAAGTGGCAGAACACTTACCCCTTTCATTCTTAGGATTATATATGTATGTATGTAATATGTATGTATTTAAAATATTTATATATACTCATCTTGGGAAATCCAAGTCAAGATGGTGTACTTAGTAATAAACAATAATCATAATACAATTTTAGCAATATAAGCAATTTAAACAGAAGGAAAAATATTGCTTTAACCCTTTGCTAAATGATATTGGAGGAATCTCCTTTTTGAGCACCTCAGGTAGCTCATTCCACCATTTCACTGCCACTACTCTAAAACCTTTCTTTCGTCAAACCTCCTTTTCAGTTTCCTAATAAAGATTGGACTAGTCTTTTCAAAAGGTCATAAGTATTTTGAACCTATGTAAGGGGTCTTGTTTTTTCTAGACACCGTGTTCTAGTGTGTATTCACATGGGCATTCAGTTACAAATGCAAAGTGCTGTATAGAGGCATGCCCATTTACACTTGTCTTAGATATGGCACAAGTGGTCATTTCTATTGACTTACTCTACTATTCTATATTGGATTTGGTGCACAAAT